>NC_088212.1:28641885-29241885 GCF_036934945.1 Oncorhynchus masou masou | reverse complement strand
TAGAATGCAATTTAATTAATCAGCTGTGTTTGCTAGGGATGGAGAAAAAGTGTGACACCAATCATGTCCTCGAGGACTGGAGTTGCCCACCGCTGATTTAGGCATTTACTGTAACCAACATCCTCACCCACTGTGCACGGTCCGACACTGGAAGTCCATGGACATTGAAAAGTAGTTTTCGCCTCCCGGTTGGCGCAGTGGTTAAGGGCGCTGTACTGCAGCGCCAGCTGTGCCATCAGAGACTCTGGGTTCGCGCCCAGGCTCTGTCGTAACCGGCCACGACCGGGAGGTCCGTGGGGCGACGCACAATTGGCCTAGCGTCGTCCGGGTTAGGGAGGGCTTGGTCGGTAGGGATGTCCTTGTCTCATCGCGCTAACCAAGGTTGCCAGGTACACGGTGTTTCCTCCGGCACATTGGTGTGGCTGGCTTCCGGGTTGGATGTGCGCTGTGTTAAGAAGCAGTGCGGCTGGTTGGGTTGTGTATCGGAGGATGCATGACTTTCAACCTTCGTCTCTCCCGAGCCCGTACGGGAGTTGTAGCGATGAGACAAGATAGTAGCTACTACAACAATTGGATACCACGAAATTGGGGAGAAAAAGGGGTAAAAAAAAAGTAGTTTTCAATTTGGTTAGTCCGCCCTGGCCGTCTGGACCGGCCTTCATTTGGCCAAAACATATACTTCCATGATTGGTTCAGATTTAGTCTGGTCTGGACCAAATCTGAACCAATCATAGACGTCTATGTTTCACAAGTTTGGACAGTAGAGTACAGTAAAGAAAAATAGTATAGTACAGCATAGTCCACAGTAGAGCACACTATAGTTGAGTGCTCAATGCTTTAGCACACTCCGCCAACCCTTATGTCCTTGCCGTGTCTGAATCCTGGTTTAGGAAGGCCACCAAAAATTCTGAGGTTTCCATACCCAACTAAAAAAACTCTGTCAAGATAGAACTGCCAAAGGGGGAGGTGTTAGCCTGCAAAGTTCTGTCATACTTTCCAGGTCTATGCCCAAACAGTTCGAGTTCCTAATTTTAAAAATGAATTTCTACAGAAAAAAAGCGTCTCACTGTTGCCGCGTGTTATAGACCCCCCTCAGCTCCCTGCTATGCCCTGGACACCATATGTGAATTGATTGCCCCCCATCTATCTTCAGAGTATGTTCTGTTAGGTGACCTAAACTGGGATATGCTTAACACCCCGGCAGTCCTACAATCTAAGCTAGATGCCCTCAATCTCACACAAATTATCAAGGAACCCACCAGGTACATCCCTAAATCCATAAACATGGGCACCCTCATAGATATTATCCTGACCAACTTGCCCTCCAAATACCCCTCTGCTGTTTTCAATCAGGATCTCAGCAATCACTGCCTCATTGCCTGCATCCGCTATGGGTCCGCGGTCGAACGACCACCCCTAATCACTGTCAAACGCTCCCTAAAACACTTCAGCGAACAGGCCTTTCTAATCGACCTGGCCCGGGTATCCTGGAAGGATATTGACCTCATCCCATCAGTCGAGGATGCCTGGTCGTTCTTTAAAAGTGCTTTCCTCACCATCTTAAATAAGCATGCCCCTTTCAAAAAATGTAGAACTAAGAACAGATATAGCCCTTGGTCCACTCCAGACCTGACTGCCCTTGACCAGCACAAAAACATCCTTTGGCGGACTGCACTAGCATCGAATAGTCCCCGCGATATGCAACTTTTCAGGGAAGAACGCAGTCAGTCAGGAAAGCAAAGGCTAGCATTTTCACACAGAAATTTGCATCCAAACTCCAAAACGTTCTAGTATACTGTAAAGTCCATAGAGAATAAGAGCACCTACTCCCAGCTGCCCACTGCACTGAGGCTAGGTAAGATTTTCACCACCGTTAATCCACGATAATCGAGAATTTCAATAACTATTTCTCTGTCTCCTCCTGGCTACCCCAACCCCGGCCAACAGCTCCGCACCCCCGCAGCTACTTGCCCGATTATTATTTGCCGCCATTGTTGCCACCCCTATTACCAGTCTGTTCAACCTCTCTTTCGTATCGTACGAGATTCCTAAAGATTGGGAAGCTGCCACGGTCATCCCCCTCTTCAAAGGGGGTAACACTCTAGACCCTAACTTTTATAAATGTATAACCATCCTGCCCTGTCTTTCTAAAGTCTTCGAAAGCCAAGTTAATAAACAGATCACTGATTTCGAATCCCACCATACCTTCTCTGCTGCGCAATCCGGTTTTCGAGCTGGTCATGGTTGCACCGCAGCCACGCTCAAGGTACTAAACGATATCATAACCGCAATCGATAAAAGGCAGTACTGTGCAGCCGTTTTTGTCGACCTGGCCAAGGCTTTCGACTCTGTCAATCACCGTATTCTTATCGGCAGACTCAACAGCCTTGGTTTCTCAAATGACTGCCTCGCCTGGTTTACCAACTACTTCTCAGACCGAGTTCAGTGTGTCAAATCGGAGGTACTGTTGTCCGGACCTCTGGCAGTCTCTATGGGGGTACCACATGGTTCAATTCTCGGGCCGACTATTTTCTCTGTATATATCAATGATGTCGCTCTTGCTGCGGGTGATTCCCTGATCCACCTCTACGCAGACGACACCATTCTGTATACATTTGGCCCTTCTTTGGACACTGTGTTAACTAACCTCCAAACAAGCTTCAATGCCATACAACACTCTTTCCGTGGCCTCCAACTGCTCTTAAACACTAAATAAACCAAATGCATGCTTTTCAACCGTTCCCTGCCCGCACTCGCCCACCCGACTAGCATCACTACTCTGGATGGTTCTGACTTAGAATATGTGGACAACTACAAATACCTAGGTGTCTGGCTAGACTGTAAACTCTCCTTCCAGACTCATGTTAAACATCTCCAATCCAAAATTAAATCTAGAATCGGCTTCCTATTTCTCAACAAAGCCTCCTTCACTCACGCCACCAAACATACCCTCGTAAAACTGACTATCTTACCGATCCTCGACTTCGGCGATGTCATTTACAAAATGGCTTCCAATACTCTACTCAGCAAATTGGATGCAGTCTATCACAGTGCCATCCATTTTGTCACCAAAGCCCCTTATAACACCCACCACTGCGACCTGTATGCTCTAGTCGGCTGGCCCTCGCTACATATTCGTCATCAGACCCACTGGCTCCAGGTCATCTATGAATCTATGCTAGGTAAAGCTCTGCCTTATCTCAGCTCACTGGTCACGATAACAACACCCACCCATAGCACGCACTCCAGCAGGTATATCTCACGGGTCATCCCCAAAGCCAACAGCCTTTGGCCGCCTTTCCTTCCAGTTATCTGCTGCCAATGACTGGAACGAATTGCAAAAATTGCTGAAGCTGGAGACTTGTATTTCCCTCACTAACTTTTAAACATCAGCTATCTGAGCAGCTAACCGATCGCTGCAGCTGTACATAGCCCATCTGTAAATAGCCCACCCAATCTACCTACCTCATCTCCATATTGTTTTTATTTACTTTTCTGCTGTTTTGCACACCAGTATTTCTACGTGCACATCACCATCTGCTCATCTATCACCCCAGTGTTAATTTTCTTGTAATTGTAATTACTTCGCTACTATGGCCTATTTGTTGCCTTACCACCTCATGCCATTTGCACACACTGTATATAGACTTTATTTTTTCAATTGTGTTATTGACTGTATGCTTGTTTATTCCATGTGTAACTTTGTGTTGTTTGTGTCGCACTGCTTTGCTTTATCTTGGCCAGGTCACAGTTGTAAATGAGAACTTGTTCTGAACTAGCTTACCTGGTTAAATAAAGGTGAAATAAAAAATAAATCAAATTAAAAAGTACACTAATAGTGCCGGGATGATACCAGTACCGCAATACTCGTTAGTATCGTGGCACGGAAACAAAACATGAAGCGGATTTAACTTATTTAGCAAAACAGTCATGATGTTGGAAACAAACATCATTATGTTGCGATCCAGAGTCACATTTATTTTCCAAGTTTTAGCACACTATTTTACATACAGCAGGTTTTTAAAGGACCAAGGAGTTTGACCTACATCGCGTTTTCATTTTTGCCATGGAAAAAATATTGCGATACTGGTAGCGTCACAGCCCTACACTATAATGAACTGAACTATACTATAATTTTTTTAATTAGATATATATTATATACAAAAATAAAATGTTTTATGTTTATTGCTAGCAGCAACAGAATACCATTGTGGATACCATTTTTAAGTCTCTGCATCCAGTATGAAGGAAGTTAAAGGTAGTTGTTTCACAAGCCAATGCTAACTACCATAATGATTGGAAGTCTGCAGGAACAGTTAGCATGCTAGCTCTTCCTGTTTATCCAACTCTGGGCAAGCAGATAAAATAGTTATTTGAGAACTAACAATGAAATAAGCTATACAGTCAGGTAGAATTTAAAAAAAAAAAAAATGTTAATGGCCATTCAGGCACAGCCCATTGAGTTTTGTTATAGTGTTTGAGCAGAGGAACACCGCATTAGCCATGGCAAAATACATAGAATTGCAGGAGATTAGCTTCAAAACTGCTAAATGTTTTCTCAGCTTAGTCTATTTGTTTTGTTTTTATTGCAGAAAATTTGCAACAGCAACATTTGCTCTATGCCGCCAAGATATTTTTCTACTGAATAGACTGTTAGAATTTACACTTCCTCTTCCAATGAACTGTGGGGAGGTCAAAATTAATTAAAATAATGAAACTGTCTACCAACTATTAATTTTAAAATGTTGATTACTTTTACTTGCCATTATCGTTCACTTATCATCACTTGATGATGCGTCACTCTGTATTCAATTTAGCTAACATATTATTTCTTTTATTTTACCCTTATTTTAACAGGTAAATTGACGACTGAGAACACATTCTTATTTACAGCAACAACCTGGGGAATAGTTACAGGGGAGAGAAAAGGGGATGAATTAGCCAATTGAAAGCTGAGTATGATTAGGTGGCCATAATGGTATGAGGGCCAGATTGGGAATTTAGTGCTTAACCGGGCTTAACACCCCTACTCTCATGATAAGTGCCATGGGATCTTTAATGACCATAGACAGCCAAGGCACCCGTTTAACATCCCATGAAAGACGGCACCCTACACAGGGCAATGTCCCCAATCACTACCCTGTGGCATTGGGATATTTTTTTTAGACCAGAGGAAAGAGTGCCCCCTGCTGGCCCTCCAACAACCCTTCCCGCAGCATATTGTCTCCCATCCAGGGGCCAACCAGGACCAACCCTGCTTAGCTTCAGAGGCAAGCTAGCAGTGGGATGCATGGTGGTATGCTGCTGGCACTGGGATGATGAGGGTCCCTGGGTTGCAGGTTTGCCTGGGTGGGGGGGTCCCTGGGCAAGAAAAGTTTGAAAACTCCTGCTGTACTGAACTCTCCTGTTCTGTACTCTACTGAGCTCCACTGTGCTGTACTTTGATGTTCAAATTTGTGATTGTTTCAGATATGGTGTAGTCCAGCCCAACCAAATTTGGTCTTGTTTGGTGTCGGAGCTCATTAAAACAATAGCAAGTGTGTAGAATAATACCCAAATATGTAAATTAGGATATTGCATATTTCTACCTTTTTTGTGTACCTATTTAAGACACATCACCATGAGGAGAATGAGATTCATATCCATAATTAGGCATTTCTGTGTTCAGATCAGGGACCCATGATGAAATTCTGTTACCAGGTGTAAATACACTTCACTTACTGTAGTTCAATAACCACAAGATTTTTTTCCAACTCAAGGTGTCATGTCATAGCTGACAGGCGATTCTTTCTGCAGACATCTTTGAATCTTAATTCGGGAAACACATTTTTTGAAACAAAGTTTTTTGAAAACATGGTCACATAAAAAACGGAGGGAGATTTTACCAAAATTCGGTTACCACACTTTGCATCTGCACAGTTCTACCAGTAAATGTATTTTTATAAAATGTTCAGTGAAAATTCTTAAAAGTAGTCATTGTACATAAAGTTGAATGGTTTTTGTTTGCGCAAATCTGCAATTCAGTCATGGTGTGTGTCTTACACCAAGGAGGCCGTGTCCTGGGAATTCCCTGAATCAAATGG
Organism: Oncorhynchus masou masou; assembly: GCF_036934945.1. Lineage (NCBI taxonomy): Eukaryota > Metazoa > Chordata > Actinopteri > Salmoniformes > Salmonidae > Oncorhynchus > Oncorhynchus masou. The sequence continues at coordinate 29,235,802 of NC_088212.1, read as the reverse complement.
TGTTTAATTTGATAGAGATCTCATGTGTAATCTGACGGGCCAAACTGATTGATGGGGGTGGTCTGAGATGAAAGGTATTATGATGGTTAAGATGATCTAAAGACACATTCCAGCGATGGGAGAGGAGAGGGAGAAAGTGTAACGCACAAAGTGCAATCAATCAAATGTTTAATCAAAGGCTGTTTTTATCTTTCCAGTATGTCCCATACAGTGATGAACAGTATCTCTGTCCCAGCCACTAAGTGTGGCACGTAAATGAAAATGCCTGTTTGTGTCTCTCCACAATAGATGTTTATGTTAGGACACTGAGAACCATATCATCTTTAAACTGGAATAGAACGATCTCTTAGAGCGGAAATGATCAAATTGTTCAACCTTTACATTTCTGTTGAAATTAATACCATGGCTGCAGCTGTTGTCATTTAGGTAATGAATGTTGCTGGAAAGAGAGTGGCGGCAATACTGTGCTCAATAGTGATCTGCTCCCATCTGCCTCTTTCTTTCTCTGGGTTTTAATCTTCATTACTAGTCTTTCTCTGCTCAGTCTGTTTTGAGAGTCGTGCACATGCAGTGGGGTTTCTCTGTTTTAAAAATCAACTGGCCAGTGCAATGACTGCCATCCTGTCCTCTGCCCGGTGTTCCATATTGAAGAATCCAGAGATTCTGTCTCTGTCCGTGGATAATTAAAGCCAGTAGACATGGGGATTAATTTTCAATCCCTGGGAGACTTTCCCTAAACCTGCAGCGTCTCCAGGACGACTGGGAAGCCCGGGGGAAATGAATCCTAATGCCGCCGGGGCTGTGCATTTGCTCACTTCAATCTTAGCTGTTGTCAGGGAACAATTATACGCTGGATTAAGAGCTTGTCCCCAGAATGTTTTGTGGATGAGTGGGTCTCAGCCATGGACGGAAAGTACATTAGCCCTCTGTGCACGGCAGCGGGGTGGGGGTGGGGACAATCCTGCAACTTGTTGTGTGGTTAGTTGGTTCTAGCATTAGGCCAATAAATCAATGTTAATAACTGTGTAACTCAGTTTAGTATTACTGTAGCATTACGTATTAGGTAAAGCAGGGTTACTCTCATAAATTAAGTCATCTAATTGCAGCTACATTTTTATCTTCCACTGTGGAAAGAGTGCTCCCTGTCCTCTCTGTGACAGCCCCAAATTGATGTTGGTTTTGGCGAAGTGCTTTCTATTCTCTCATCCTTTAATGCTGTCAGTTCTTAGAATCAAAAGTAAGAACAAGAGCATAAAAGAGCATTGTGACAGTCAGTTTGTATCCATTGCATACTGTATGGACAGCTGGTAGCTTGTAGTGATCAGATACAAAGTCTTCAGAAAGCATTCACACCGCTTTTAAAAATAAAAAGTCAAATAAATCATGAAATAAAAACAAATACATTTATATTACATAGTAGAGTTGGTTAAGAGTTCAGAAATGTCCGCTGCTGCTTTTATCCATGTGTCCAGAGTGGACACCTTGGCCCTGGTGGACACCTTGGCCCTGGTGGACACCTTGGCCCTGGTGGACACCTTGGCCCTGGTGGACACCTTGGCCCTGGTGGACACCTTGGCCCTGGTGGATCCTGGCCCTGGTGGATCCTGGCCCTGGTGGATCCTGGCCCTGGTGGATCCTGGCCCTGGAGGATCCTGGCCGTGGAGGATCCTGGCCGTGGAGAGCTTCATAAGTACAATTTCCTTAAATGTGAGCAACCATTGTTGCAATGGTAACTGATGAGGTGGAATCCACCTTTGTAAAATAATCTTCTCAGCAGCTGTGGTTCCTGCCAACCACACTCTCTCTCCGTTGGCGTTCTGACAAGTGCCAATCACAAAGCAACATCACTATTGGATCTAATGGCATTATTTTATCTATAAGTACAGAGATGACATTGTTAACTTTCCCCCAGAATTCAACTACCCCCTGGCATTTCCACAGCACATGCTGAAAAGTACCAAGGTCCCCTGTGGTGCAGAACTCACATAATGGCGATGGACAAATGCCCATGTGATGTATTCTTTGAGGTGTTAGATACCTAGTCAATTGTACAACTGAATGCCTTCAACTGAAATGTGTCTTCCGCATTTAACCCAACCCCTCTGAATCAGAGAGGTGCGGAGGGCTGCCTTAATCGACATCCACGTCTTCGGCGCCCGGGGAACAGTGGGTTAACTGCCTTGCTCAGGGGCAGAACGACAGATTTTTACCTTATCGGCTCGGGATTCGATCCAGCAATCTTTCGGTTACTGGCCCAATGCTCTAACCACCAGGTAGGTTCTATAGCAAATGTTTTTATTAATTAATTGGTGATTGGGGTTTCTAGATGATCCAGATATATTTTTTTCCATTCTGTCTCCCAATTTATTTGTCTGTCAGCAAGTTTAAGTGTAATCCTTTTCCCATACAGTGGATAGAGTTAATTATTTTTCTCCTGCTAGAATTAATTAACAATAGATATTAAAAACAACTCTCTTTGAGGGGGGTCTGTCCGTTAGAAGTTTGACCAATGGGTGTTCTGCTAGTGCTGCTCCCCAGGGGACCCCATAGGCTTGCATGGATAGGTGGAGTTGAAGGTAAAGACAAAATGATGAACCTGGGACATTAAAACACTGGCGGATATCCTGGAAACTGAGGAGTCCGTTCAAATTGAATGTCTGAAAGTATTTGAAAAAATCTCTAATTGTATTGTATGATTCTTATGAATTTAAATAATACACTTTATGCAAATGTGTTACTCAATATAAAATGGATTAAATTAAGATTTTGTGTCACTGGCCTACACACTACCCCATGTCGTCAAAGTGAAGTGTTTGGTAAATACATTTGTAAAAGAAAGCCGAAATGTCTTGAGTCAATAAGTATTCAAACACTTTGTTATGGCAAGCCTTAATAAGTTCAGGACCTGATTTTTGAATGACTACCTCATCTCTATACCCCACACTTACAATTATATGTAAGGTACCTCAGATGAGCAGTGAATTTCAAACACAGATTTAACCACATAGACCAAAGACCATGGAGTTTTTTTTAGAAAGAAGATATTGAATATCCCTTTGAGCATGGTGAAGTTATTAATTACACTTTGGATGGTGTATCAATACACCCAGTCACTACAAAGATACAGGCGTCCTTCCTAACTCGGTTGCCGGAGAGGAAGGAAACTACTCAGGGATTTCACAATGAGACCAATGAGGCCTATTTCCAAGCATCTCCATGCATAGTGTTATGGGTATGCTTGTCATCGGCAAAGACCAGGGAGTTATTTTGGGATAAAAAGTAACGGAATAAAACAAATTCACCTTTCAGCAGGACCTTAAGCTAAAGCACAATGCCAAATAAAGCCTATGGTGGAGTTGCTTACCAAGACGACATTGAATTTTCCTGAGTGGCCTAGTTACGGTTTTGTCTTAAATCGTCTTGAAAATATATGGCAAGACAAGAAAATAGCTGTCTAGCAGTGATCAACAACCAACTTGGCCGAGCTTGAAGAATTGTAAAAAGTGTGCAATTATTGTACAATCCAGGTGTGCAACGCTCTTAGACTAACCCAGAAAGACTCACAGCTGTAATCGCTGCCGAATGTGCTTCTACAAAGTATTGACTCAGGTGTGAATACTTATGTATATGAGCTATTTCTATATTTCATTTTCAATAAATTAGCAAAGCATTCGAAAAACTTTTTGCTTTCTCATTATGGGGTATTGCGTGTAGATGGGTGAGCGATTTAAAAAAAAAATAGATTTAATCGTTTTTGAATTCAGGCTGTAACACAACAAAATGTGGAATAAGTCAAGGGGTATGAACACTTTCTGAAGGCACTGTATACTCTTGGCACAGAGTGTCTGCATTTGAGCTGAGTACGAATAGTCCATTTTAATGTTTTGGGGATTTGGTGACACTCACAGTGATTGAGTGTTTTTCTGAGTGCAAATGACAGGATCCCTTTGACTTATGGTATTTTCAACCTGCCCACTGAGCTCTGAGCATGCCCTATCTTGCAGCCAAGGATCTACACCTTTTCTTATTGCTGTCATTAGCTTGTAATCTTGCTAGCCCACAACATGCCCTCTCTGACACTCTTGCTTGTGTGAGACTGTGGCTACATCTCAGCCAGCTACATATTGTCTAAATAATGATCCTCTGGTGGATAAGGGACGCAAGCTAAAAAGTTTTTTCCTCTATTGTTTTCCTTCGTTGTCTCTTCTCTTTGACACAAACGCACACCACAATCTGACTGTTATTAATGGTCGGGCCAATGATTGCTCAGTTATAACAGTCTTAGATGATTGTTGTTGAGTTCTAAAAACAACCTTAAGCCCTGAAAGATGCATTCACTTTGATTCCCAGACCACAGTTTGTCAGTTCGTAGTTATCCATCTTTCACTATAGCAGTTGATGTTGTTTTTCCCAGTAAAGCAGTTCCCAGAAGGACAATTCCACAGGAACAGAATGATGCTGAGACTCGATTTGTCACTTTAAAATGTATGCCAAACAAAAACCAATGATTTCAAAGTTAAACAACCCATGCAACTCTATGCACAAGGATGACTAACATTTTACAAAACACATTTACAAAAACAATGCAGACGCAAAGTTCGGTGACAACAGCACAAACCGTCATTCTGCTATGGCACTTTGCATCTGCACTGTTCTTCAACTAAATGTGTTTTTGTCAAAATAAATTGTGGAAATTGTTAAAAGCAGTACTTGTGCATAGAGTTGTATGGTCCACTCCTGCACACAGGACAGGGCGTAATTCAGCAAACATGCTGGTTTAAAAGCTTTTAAAACAGAACGGCCTGCATCTGTGGAGAGGACTCCTGCCCAAACTGCAAAAGAAATAGGGCATTTAGCAAGGAATACCATTCTTCACATTCTTCATAAAGGGTGACTGCTTGGTTATTTTTCCTTCTCCTTGGCCTCATTAGGAACTTATTACTTGTTCAAGGTGCCCTATATACAGTATTGAGGCAGCATCTTACAGTATTAGGTCTGCTCGAGGACTCATTAATGGTACAAAGATATCAGGACATTAAATATTCCCCCAGAGTTTTCTCAACGGCAACTGGATTGACCCAGCACATCTGGGGTATGCTGATCTGAAAGCTTTTGAATGTAGCTCTCATTAATTGATTTCCTATGTCCTCCACTGAATGTCATAAAGAGATGTTCCCTCCCCTGATGGTATGACTTATTTAGCTTGGAGCTTATAGAGCTCTGAGACTCAGACCACATTCCTCTCCTGTTATTCAAACATTCACATAACTGATGTTTCACAACTCTGTGTGTCTGTTTGCGAGAGGGGGCCAAAGAGATGGGAGAGAGGGAGTGTGAGAGGGAGAGAATGTCTAGCTTTTTCACCCTTTGTTTTAATGGGTGCCTATGTGATCGACAGGGTTTTGTCGGACTGCAGAGCAGGAAAACCTTGAGGCTATTGAAGGGTGCAAAACAATATTGTAAAGATGCCTTAAATATGTCTGACTTGCTTTCTCTCTTTGTGTGTCTGTTTCAGTTGCCTTTTGGGGAGACATTGCTCTGGATGAGGAGGACATGCGCATGTTTAAAGTGGACCGGATTATAAACATGGCCCAACGGACCATCCAGACCTTCAATGAGACAACCACAGGTGAACAAGAGCTGTGAGGCTGGCTGACCAAGTCATGGTTACTGGGAATAAAGACTAAGGCCTATCGCCATAGCCTAAAAGCGTGCATTTTCTTATAAACGTGCCTGTCATAAATTCTAAAAGTCTGACTCCATTTTTGCATGTGCTATTATATAGCGCTGACTAAAATGTCTCCTTAATGATACAATACAAACCAGTCCAAGAAAAAAAAACTTGCATTCAGTTAAATAGTTCCCACATTTTCCCACCTCAAGGCCAATTATGCAAGGAGGCTTTGTAACTCTCTCCCAGTGCATCTGCCAGGAAGATGTATACGATGCATGAACCACTCAGCACCAGGTGATGACTCCTCTCCAACACTGGGTTGGCCAAGACACCTGTTGTAAACAAACAGCATGTTTATCACCAGCACTCTCAAAGTGTTTATGTAAAGAAAATGCTCAACCAAGTTATAAAGCATGCTTCATTGTCATTATCATCTCTTTACCATTTAGGAACAGCTGAAATGTTGTAATCTCATCATGGTTTTTACCATGTTCTCACCAGAGTTGAACTTTTTAATTGGATGGTTTTCTGTGATTTATATTGTACAAACCTCATCTTTGGCTGGTAATTGGGAATGACAGGGTCTTCTGCCAATGAGACCAGTCGAAACAGAGCATTGCCAAACCGGCAAGGATCACACCGCAGGAAAAGGGCGGCAACATCCAGACCTGAGAGGGTGTGGCCAGAAGGTGTCATTCCCTATGTCATCAGTGGGAACTTCAGTGGTAAGTCACACATCATCACTTCTGTTTACTTGCCCTATGTGTCTTATATGCGCCCTATAACATAGTTCCCTACTAAAAGGTGGTAGCTGGTGTCCATTAAGCATACTTTAGCATACTTGCATCCACTACATTAAAATGAATGTCTTGGCAGCTATTGGACATACCATTTTTTATTAACTTTACTTGGAATGAATTTGTCACTACGAGCAAGCTGTTAGCATTGGTATTCTATCCTCCTTTTTACGTGACTTATGGACGTCAGCCTCACTGATCTCCTCCCTTCTTCCCATCACATTCAGGCAGCCAGCGGGCGATATTCCGCCAGGCCATGCGTCACTGGGAGAAGCATACCTGCGTGACCTTTATCGAAAGGACAACAGAGGAGAGCTACATTGTGTTCACTTACCGGCCATGTGGGTAAGTCCACGCAGGCCTGGGCTCGCCTCACTCAGGAAGGAAGTGTAGCTGGTCAGCCTGCTCAGACATGACAGTCCTTTATCCACAAAGCCATAATGAGTTATCGCTTAAGTACTTTTCCTTACCACTCCTCCACTGTCCTTTAGTGCTGGCTCATCCCCTCTGTCCGCAGTCTGTCTGCGTGAGTTGTGCTAATTGAAGCCCCCTGCAAGTCCTGAGAAAGACGACCATTCATGCCCAAGGAATGCATGCTGTGCCTCATAGTTCTGACACATCTTTCACTGAGCACTGGTGTCACGTTTTTTTTAATGACACCCAAGGGAGACCTCCTCAGCTTAACCCTAACCCGTAATTCCACATTATATATTTTGCCCTTTTCCTAGCTATGCATGTTTTTAAGTTCAAAAGATTTCACACAAAAACTGTAGCCACGTTGATGGCGTTATACTCTGGCTCTGCATGTACACTAAATCCGTTACCAAGAAGAACATATTAAAGAGCGGATATGGAGCATAAACTGACATTTTTCCACCCAGCTGTTGATAGACATTTTTAGTCTGGTAACTGTCCTCCAGAGTAACAGGGATGACATTATCCACTCAGGCGACCGCAGTTAGTGGGAATGCCTGGGCTCTGGGCTGGCCTGCTGTAGGCCCCATCTGTCCTGTGCAAAGTTCAAGGCCAGTCTCAGGAAAGCCTGGCTCACAGTAATTAGAGAGAAGCTGGTTGGCCCACAGGGGCGCGGTGTGTGTCCATGGACCGGGGTTCCACACTGACCCTTTCATGTCAGGGAGGGAGAGATGGAGAGCCCTGCAGTCTAAAGTTAGCCATCCTTCACTGTCACACATTGTAACCCTCCATCTACAGTAAAGCACGCATCAATGAATGTTACCACTGTATTAGGATGTAGGGTCACCTCACCTCCGCTAGTTTTCCTATGATGTGCTAGAAAGGCTGTTAAGAATGCTGTTCCTAATACTGTATATATGCATTAGACCCTGCGTCTCTCCAGGAACAGGGACAGGGATTCCTTCCATAGACTACTTCACTTGGCTTATTCGTTATTTGTTCACTCCTTCTGGTTAACACTTTCATGTTTGTGGAAGTAAAGTTCTATATATCCGGTGTAACACGAAGTTCACCAAGTTCTTGTTACATGATTGAGATGTACACAGAAATGTAGCATTTACATAGTACTATGGTAAGCACGATGGCCAATCTTGAGCTAATGCTCTCATCTTTGTGTCTGCCAAGTTAAAAGTGACTTAGTTTAGTCTAATATGTAGCCAGTTACCACAGTCTTTGGACTAGCTTGTTACCCTGCCTGTTGACCTGTCACTGATCTTTGTTCTGTGTGTTGGACCCTGCAGGTGCTGTTCCTATGTGGGCCGCAGGGGTGGCGGTCCCCAGGCCATCTCCATAGGAAAGAACTGTGACAAGTTTGGAATAGTGGTGCATGAGCTGGGCCACGTGATTGGTTTCTGGCACGAGCACACCCGACCCGACAGAGACGAACACGTCAGCATCATCAGGGACAACATCCAGCCAGGTAAGACTGCTTTGTAGACTGCTGTGTATGGAACAGCGCACTCATCTTTCCCTTTCTAGGAGATAGCCTCTCACTTTTGTATTTAGTATTCTGGTACAGTATTTGAGGTAGGGGTGGGTTGCAGGTTTCAGTATCTGTTTTCTTGCTTCCATTCACAGGACAGGAGTATAACTTCTTGAAGATGGAGCCAGGGGAGGTGGACTCTCTGGGAGAAGTGTATGACTTTGACAGCATCATGCACTATGCCAGGAATACATTCTCAAGGTAGGAGATGGGCCAAGTTCCACTTCATACACAGCAGAGCAGAACAGACATCGTGGAAATCAGTTACAGTTTAGGCCAGAGAGCAGTTTCCCAGACTGTCACTTTTGCTCTCACGTCTCACTTCAGGTCTTTTCCATGTGAATCACTTCATAGTTCTACAATGTGTCAATGTCTCCTTTTTTCTCTCCATTATTTTGTTTAATTTTAGAGCCAGGGGCTGACTTCAAGGCTTAGGAAAGGTGGCGCAAATTGAAGCTTAGATACTATTCAGTTAATGACCTGCTGACATTCATAGACTGGGGGACAAATATACTGCTGACTTGTCACTGTTACTTAGCCTGTATGATGGTTGGTCTGATGAATTTAAAGTACAGGGAAGCAGGACAAAGACACAACTCAGTGATGGACCTCATGAACGTGTCAGTGCCTTGGCTTAAAGGAAGAACATCTGCAGAATATAATACTTTTTGGGAGTGTCTACTCTTTCTCTCTCTTCCGCAAATTTATTTTGGCTTGGATCTTTTAACTCTCTCAATGGTCACCGCTTCCATTTGAGCATGCAGTGGAAATGCTCAGGGGTGAACTGATGTGGTTTCTGTGAGATGCAGAAAGGATTATATTGCTTGTCCTTGTAATGAGATTTCTGAGGGTAAAAAAGTGTAATCCACCAGGATGCCTGGAGTAACGTGTCATTAGAGTTGACACATCTGGCCCATTTAGCTTTTTGGGGCCCAGAAAGAGCAGGATTATAGAGATTTCACTTTCAATCCTGGTGAATGTTTTATACGTTTTCCTAGACAACACCAACTTTTTGATCTTGTGTAGTCCACCTTACCCAGTCCATCTGTAGTCTAGTAGTAAGAAGGGCACCTACAAAAATCAATGCACACAAACTGCAGCATGCTTTACCAACCCCATGTAATACCATGCCTATCTGTTTTGTATTATGGGGTTAGGCATATATCATATAGATTGCTTCCAGTCTTTCAGGTAGCTGCGTCTCTCAGTGGGGATGCTGTCCAGTGGCAGCTATGTATTAAGGGGGGGTATTTGTTAGATAAGGCTACTTCCATGTAAAAGGATCCATGAGCACCAACATGCGAAGTTCATAGAAGTATATCAAATTGGGTGTCAAATGAAAGCTAAAAATCTATATTTTTGAGGAATTAAGGCATATATACATTTTTCAACAATTTTCCATCCTAAAATGTTGAATTAAGTGAAGCTTTGATTTCTGGTCAAACAGATGGAAAAGGGGTCTTAGAAAACATCTACCAGAAACAGTCTTAAATACTAATGTTGAAATAAAGATGCCTACCAACTAATATCAACACATATTTAGTTTAGGAGAAATGGTTCAGCCATCTGTAAGTTTAATGCCAGGCATACACTACACGATTTTTCCATACCATGTTTTGGACGTCCCAGATTAATGTTGATGATTGGGGTGAAATCCTATGAATTTGGGCTAGGATCAGTAGGTCGGGACTGGCATAGTTTGCGCGGATCAAGGCTGCACCAATGATGGCTGTTCCATACCCCTGTCGGATGTCCCGAGAATTTTTGGACATGTCTGAAATTTGGTCGGTCATCTTGTGGTAGCAGTGCTGCGACGACATTGGGCAAGGGCTGCTGCCAATAGCCAATGAGTATTCAGCATGTGAGTCCAAAACAATGATGGTGAAGAGGAAAGCAACAACAACACGCACCTTGTGGGCGGAGGTGATGGAAGACGTTGATGGAGCAGTGGAGAGAACACAGCTGCCTTTTCAACAGACAAGTTTGTTTTCCGTGGTCCAGTGCCCCAGTTGGGTGGCGTTTAAATATTTTAGAACATTCCATGGGTGCTTATGTGAAATCCCCACCCACCCGGGCACCGGGTCATGTAAAACGGAATCCAGCAATATTACGTCTATGTCCTACCATGACAGAAACCCCAAATATTATTCATATCTTCTATTCTGCGCCTCTGTCTCGTGTTTTAATGTTTCTGCACATAATAATGTGCACACTAACAAAGCAGCTCACTATTTGCATGTCAGATTTTTTTTCCTATGAAAACCGAGAGACGCAGGGCAGGGCAGGATCAATCATCGTAATGTGGATGGAATGAAAAGATCTGTGAAAGGAAATCGTGAAATGTGAGCATGTCCAAATTGTTACGATTTTAAGTCATGTAGTGTATGCACAGCATAAGAAACTGCCTTGATACCAAATACCTGTTACCAAAATCTATTTTTTAAATTTCACTCCCTCATTAGGAAGGAGGATAATGAAAGTTCACAGAGGTAACAAGTAAAGATAGACCTATCAATTAGTTATAGTATTTTTACTGATATGTACTGACCTCTACTCTACTAAGGGCTACTGTGCTGTACTTTAATGTCCAAACTTGTAAATGTAGACATCTATGATTGGTTCAGATTTGGCACGGTCTGGACCAACCAAATTGGGTCTTGTTTCGGGGCAGAACTCATTAAAATAATAGCCAGTGTGTAGAATAATACCCAAATATGCAAAAGAGGATATATCACCATGAAGAGAATGAGATTCATATCCATAAGTATGCATGTCTGTGTAGTGCAGATCATGGAGCCAAGATGATATTCTGTTACCGCAATTCCGTTACCAGGTGTAAATCCACTCTACTTACTGTAGTTCAATAACCAAAGTAGATTTTTTTTTAAGTTAATGTGTCGTGTCATAGCTGACACCCCATTCTTTCTGCAGACGTCTTTGAATCTTAATTCAGAGCAGATATTTAAGAGTTTTTGGAAAACTTGGACACAAAGAACTGAGGGAGATTTCACCAAAATTCTGTTATCGAACTTTGCATCTGCAAAGTTCATCCAGGAAATGTTTTTTTTTTGTTGTAAAAATGTCAGTGTTAAAAAAAAGTCTGCGTCTCAGTGCAATTCCGTTTCGGTGGAATTACCCATAAGGTTTGATTGTGTCTACCTTTTGATGAGCCAGCTTTTACCCACAGCCACAGGTTGTTCCAATTATCCCTCCCCTGGTTGGCTCAAGCTGCCTGAGTGTGTAGCAGCAGCCCAGTAAACCTCCACATCCAACCCCAGGTTCAGGTAGAGCCGCTAGCGCCAGTGGCCCTGCTGCAGCACATCAGGCTACATGACACACTCATACCTCTGTGAAGCTCCTTGTAAAGTTCTCCTCTCTCAGTGTGAACTGCCTCATTATGCCACATAGAGCCCCTTTGAAGTGGCTTTGATCGTCGTTAGCAACATGATCCCACATACCAGGCTTCTTTAGGAGGTTATAGGGTTTTATTCCCGAGGTGTCTGCTGGCTAGCTTCATGGCTCCCTGGTGTAAAAAAAAAAAAAAAGTCAGGTCTACTTGCTAGCATGATTTAGGTCAACCACTAATGATCACATAAACTTGGAGACCATTCAATGTCATTTCCCCGACATTGACTTGACAAGTCAAATCTCTGAGAGTACAGAATCAAACTGATCCTGTTTCCAGTTGCGTTCTGTCTGCAAGCTATAGATTTTTCAATAAATTGTTGATATGATTGATCTATATTGGCCTTTGTGATCAAGGCGTCATAGATGGTTTGTGCAGCTTTTATAAAGGACAAAAGGAGTGTAAAATATCCCACAGCTTTTTTGTTTCATGGCCACGGAGATGGAATCTGTTAAGATTCTATTTTTGTCACACTTTGCCCTCTTAAGATTTTTTTTCAGTAGAATCTATGTAATACTAAACAGCAGGAAAACCACTATCCACTCAAACCAAACTCTTTAAGTGCTGTTGTAGTAGATGCTGCTGCAATTTGAAATTCATATTTCACAAAATTGCTTCTTGTCCTTGAAGTATGACTGAAAAGGAGAGCAGTGCATGTGTCATGGTTTTTGATACTCCACTGTGCCAGTGCGTCCCTATGTGCCAGCTGACCTCTTTATTTCTTCCAGACTCCCTGTCGGATGCTTCTGGAAATCTCTCCAGATGCTGTTAGTCACAGACAGAGACCGTGGTGTCATAGTGGCGGTTTGAGATTTGGACCAGCCCAGCTTCTATGACAACTGCATGCTTATTTGGGTTTTACCCATCTCCTTGCTTTTTAGGCTGCAGTTTGGCACTGTTTCTGTCTGTTTCCGTTGGATCAAAGCAAAGCCAAAAGGTCCACTTGGGACTGAGTTGGAGATTGAGCTGTAAATTTGGTGTCATTACATAAGTCATACAAGCCAATGGATAAATGTTGCCTGACATCCTTGTCATGAAGTGTGCAGTCTATAGGGGATTGCATGACAATGGGGGGGATACCCTGGCACTGAGTTTAACATACCGGTAACATGCGGTTCCCTCCCTCAACCATGTGTGTGGTAAATTGTTGGTACCTGCTGTGCATCTCGACGCGTACTTTCTTCAAAAGATCTTTTACATAAACAAAATTTGAAATTGTCTAGCGCTACAAACATTGGCATCAGTGATTGTTGTTCCAATTCAATGCCTCTTTCCCAATTGCAGGAAGGGGTTTGGCATGCCCCAGCTTCCCAGTGTGAATGTAATGTGAGCCTGGGCACATGCGAGGCGAGTGAGAGCTGGAGGAGAGGGTGGCCAGACCAGACTGTAATCATTACTACACAGCTCTCTGGTATGAGAACCAGCTGTTGGCTCTCCTTTTGTTCAAAATGTTCTTCCCTTTTTTTCCACCGAGGTTGGCCCTTTCCTCAATACCTCCTATTGCAGCCTGTCCCAAATAACCTGCCATGTGCTCGTGGCAACTGGATTCTGGGAAACCGGGAGAGATTCTTTCTCTACATGGAGGCTGAGATTGGATACAAACACTCTTTCAGGCCACTGCACAGAGTGGGCTGTCCAGCTCTTTATTTTTCTAACTGTACAGGCAATGTGCTTGCCAGGGGATGACAATGAAGTAGGTTTTTGATTGTTGATGCTTTCTGCTCTATTGTCATTCAACCTCTCTGAGCATGTCCTATTTTCCCTGAGTATAGCCAGCCTTATTTAATTATTTCACTGTTTAGAGATGAAAAAGTAATGTATTGAGAGCGTGGTCAGTGTGTTTTCAGAGCACCTTATTAGGAGACAAGGGGCTCCTGTTAGCTTTTCTCAGTTTACAGTTTACACTTCCCCTGCATGCTGATCAGTGGAGGCTTCTGAGGGCAGGACTACTCATAATAATGGCTGGAACGGAGCAAATAGATTGGCATAAAACACATGGAAACAATGTGTTTGTTCCACTCATTCCGCTGCAGCCAAAACCATGAGCCCGTCTTCCCCAATTAAGGTGTTACCAACCTCCTCTGATGTTGATGTACCTGTCCCAATGTTTAACTTTGTTTCCCCATTATTAGCCTGTGTGTTTGCACAGCGTTTTTACTGTAAATCACCGTGGGAAGCCAGGGCCTTTGCCGAGATTGTTGTTGGCAAGATTTCATGGGGAGCCCTCATGTTTTGAAGTGTCTCCTGGGGACAAGTAAGGCATGCTTTTCTGTCTGGGGCATGTTACCCAACCCTGGGCTTTATCCGCCCCTCTGCGCTGGGGACATTTTTCAGGCCTGGTGCATAAAGCAGAGCCAACTCAAATAAAGACCTGCCAGTATGCCCTTTGTCTGCTCTGACACTGGCTGGAGTGGCGTTGTTCACCGACAGCCAGCTTACGGGCTCCTGGAGGCAGGCAGACAGACAGACCGACAGGCAGACAGACAGTGCTTAAACTGTTAGCTCAGGCTGCTCTGTTTGCACATGCCTGGCGTTGATGGGTACGTCACCATGGGAACAGCCAGGAACCAGGCTTTGCTCACCATTGCAGAGAGAAAAAAGGAGATGATAAACTAGCAAAGTGTCAAGTGAGAAAGTGGTGTGAAAAGGTCTGGTTTTTCGCCATCAACTGTTCTGGACTCCTTTTCAAGCCAAAGGCAAGCCACCATGATGTGATTTTTATACATATTTCTAATTGTTCTTGTTCTTTTGGACTTTTAATCCTTATGCTAAATATTGCTGTTGTCCATACAACAAACCAATCAAGTTTTAGATTTTCCTATAGAGTTGTCAGAGGAGGGCGTTTGGTTTTTAGTATTGGAATTGGATAGTGTTTTTCTTCCATCTGCACAGCACACATGACGAGGTCAGTTGGAGGTCAGTTTTGACCCCCAGACCTGTTTGAACTACCTCCTCTCTCTGAGGAGGACATTCCTACAGCCTTGGAGGGGACCACTGTCCAGTAACAGTCCATTGGTTGTTTTTTATATAATAATATATGAAGTTAGGTCATTGTTTTTGACAGTGTTGATAAGGGTCATGGGTCCGCTGATGGGTGTGGCTCCACTTCTCTGTGCTGAGTTCACTGATGAGAAAGACTGAATGGGCACCGCCTTGCATCAGAGCCATACAAAATATACTTGACGTATTTCTGAGCACCACCAAGATGTATGATACCTACTAATGGTCTAGTTACTTGAGACAGAAACAAAAGTAGGGAGGTTGGTCGGGGAGGATGGGTGAGCGTTATCTGTGACAGTCTAGCAATCCAAAGCTTGAATGTTCAAGTTGCGCCTGGGCCCACTGTAGCATTTTAGCTAACCTTTCCCCTAAGCCATATTCTAAACTTAACCCAATTCACCTAACCTTCTACATAAATTCGCCTAACCTTTGCTGTTTTAGTTCTCCTAACCGCCGAGTAAATTCTCTCCATAATTCTATAATGCAATATTATACGTCAACCAAGATGTATGAGAAGGTACATCATCCAATTTGTATGATATTATACCACCAAGTAAGATGTATGATACTACACATCCTCTAGTACGTATGTTATTCCATTTATAATGTAACCTAACGTATCATATCATACTAAAAGGAGTGTCACAGATTTATGTACAGAATAATACAAATTGCCCTGAGACCACATTGTTGGGCAGCACGGCTTGTGTCAGCATCCTCAGTATATCACTGAATAATGCCTACTGTCAGTGTTAGTGTCAGCAGTTCAGCCGCTGGCCGATGGCTCTTTAGGGTTCACCACTGCCCTCTGAATGGTGTCTTTTCTGAGAAAGTGTGTACCAGTGTGTATGTGCAAGTGCCTTCTCGGTTATGCAGTGTTTTGATCTAACAGCGGTCTCTTCTCCTGAAATGCAGAGGAATCTTCTTGGACACCATCCTGCCACGTTATGATGTCAATGCAGTGAGACCGCCAATTGGCCAGAGGACAAGGCTAAGCAAAGGGGATATCACACAGGCACGCAAACTCTACAAGTGTTCCAGTAAGAGCAGCACAATTATTTCAAACACATTTTGTTGTATACTATTGGCAAGAAATATGTGTTACCTCAATACCTGAATTTCTGCATAAATTGGTCATAAAATTATATCTGATCTTCATCTAAGTCACAACAATAGACAAACACAGTCTGCTTAAACTAATAATACACAAATTATTGTATTGAATACATAATTTAAACATTCACAGTATAGGTTGGAAAAATTATGTCAAACCCCTAGGCGAATGACTTCTCCGAAAGCTAATTGGAGTCAGGAGTCCGCTAACCTGGAGTCCAATCAATGAGAAGAGATTGGAAATGTTGGTTAGAACTGTCTAGCCCTGTAAAAACACTCACACAATTTGAGTTTTCCTGATGTGAAACATGCCTTGAACATGCCTTGAACAAAAGAGATCTCAGAAGACCTAAGATGAAGAATTGTTGACTTGCATAAATCTGGATAGGGTTACAAAAGTATCTCTAAAAGCCTTGATGTTCATCAGTCCACGATAAGACAAATAGTCTATAAATGGAGAAAGTTCAGCACTGTTGCTACTCTCCCTAGGAGTGGTTGTAAGGGAAAGATGACTGCAAGAGCACAGCGCAGAATGCTCAATGTGGTAAAGAAGGATCCTAGAGTGTGAGCTAAAGACTAACAGAAATATAAGGACCATGTTAACATCTCTGTTGACGAGTCTATGATACATAAAACACTAAACAAGAATGGTGTTCATGTGTTCACCACAAAAGAATCCACTGCTGTCCAAAAAGAAATTGCTGCACGTCTGAAGTTTGCAATAGTGCAGCAGGATTTTCCAAAGTGCTACTAGCAAAATATTCTGTGGACAGATGAAACTACAATTGAGTTGTTTGGAAGAAACACACAACACTATGTGTGGAGAAAAAAAAGGCACACCAACATCAAAAACTTATCCCAACTGTGAAATATGGTGGAGGGAGCATCATGGTTTGGGGCTGCCTCAGGACATTGACAGCTTGCTCTCATCGACGGAAAAACGAATTCCCAAGTTTATCAAGACATTTTGGAGGAGAATGTAAGGCTATCTGTCTGCCAATTGAAGCTCAACAGAAGTTGGGTGATGCAACAGGACAATGACCCAAAACACAGAAGTAAATCAACAACAGAATGGCTTCAACAGAAAACAATATGCCTTCTGGAGTGGCCCAGTCCTGATCTCAACCAAATTTGAGATGCTATGGCATGACCTCGAGAGTGGTTCACACCAGAAATCCCAAGAATATTGCTGAACTGAAACAGTTTTGAGGAATGGTCCACAATTCTTCCTGACCATTGTGCAGGTCTGATCCCAAACTACAGAAAACGTTTGGCTGAGGTTATTGCTGCCAAAGGAGGGTCAACCAGTTATTAAATCCAAGGGTTCACATACTTTTCCCACCCTGCACTGTGAATGTTTACACGGTGTGTTCAATAAAGACGTGAAAACGTATCATTGTTTGTGTGTTATTAGTTTAACCAGACTGTGTTTGTCTATTGTTGTGACTTCAAATTTGATCTAATCTTCCTCTATGACCAATTTATGCAGAAATCCAGATCATTCCGAAGTGTTCACATACTTTTTCTTGCCACTGTAGTTTGTACATAGCATAAGGTATATATTAAACAATAGGTCTAGGAAGTTGACATAATAATGCACAATGGACATTATATAGCGCTTTTGTTGCTTTTGCTTACCTCTGAGAGTGAGAAATGTTATTCTACTTTTTCGTGTCTCAATATCACAACGTGAATACTCAAACGCTCCTTATTGTCCTAGATGTAGTTTACGTGTGGAAATAGTTGAGCATCTACCATTGATGTGACGTGGTTCCCTGGCTACAGTTGCCGTGACTCCCTGGCTAGGGGAAGGAGTGTAAACAGTGCCCTAGAACAGGAAGTGTCATCACTCTTTCCCAGATAGACTCAAAAGAAAGGCTGGTCTCAAGAGAACAATGACTAGAATGATGGCTGGGAATCAACATACTCTATTCTTAGTGTCCAGAGATCAAGATATTTTAAATGTAAACTGAACATATGTGTTCTAAAGGAAAACATCCTGCCCTGACACTTTACCAGTAGTTATATTGGTCTTTAGAAAGACTTAAAGGTTTAATAAGGTTAAGGCTGAAGGGACAACGACTACAGGCGCAAGGTCGATTTATAGCATAAACCGACAAGTTTAAAATAGTCATTCATAAAACAAAAGTGATGTCAGAGCGTTAATTGTGGGTCAGACTGGGAAAACTGGGTTTGTCAGAACCACATTAAAGCTCAGTGAATAAACAGTATACTGCTGGCCAGAACTGGACCACTGAATGTGGTTTTAGTGGGGGGAATCATCTTTCTTCACCATAGATGGTTTAGAGAGGTGGGGCTGTTTAAGTGGGTGTGTTATGTGTTCTTCACAGTGATAAACTCTCTCTCAGTGGAACAAGGGCTAGTGGATGATGTGGCGCACAGAGGATGCAGCTAGGAAGGAGTCTCTCTCTGTTTTCATGGAAAACAGATTGTACGAGCGCAGCGCAGTGTATCCTTATTCACACAGCATTCCTGGGAGTATTTGTCATCCCCTCAGAGTGATTGTTAATGGTTTAGCATCAGCAGACCTCTGCCAAGCGTTATTTGACGCTTTATGGTCTGAAGGGAGGGAGCCAATGAACGTAACCAGTTGTGGGAGATGTTTTTCTTACTCCCGCCGAGTAGTTCCCCTAGAGCACTGTGCATGCATGCTGGTTGAAATTATCCCCTGTAGCACAGTGGGCCAGAGGGAGGATTGAACTACCAGCATGTTCATAATGTATTAGGTCTCCTAGAGGATTTGGTTATTTACAGTGGTTATTTACAGATTTATTTTGAGACGATGCACATAGAATGTGTCTCATACGGTCTTCTATTGCTTCTCATCAACTGGAAGAGGTTGATAATCATCACCATCAGCAGATGATATTTTGAAAATGAAAGAGTTGCCCTCTAAGATTCAGGATTATAGTTGTAGCATCAAACTGATGTCTTCTACAGTCTGCCTTTAGTGGGACTTGGCTACTTCATTTTTGTTTCTCTAATCAGTATTTTAGCCCTTATCAGAAAGAAACGAATTGCTAGATTCTCCACTGGTTGGCGTGGTCCTCATGTTCATGTGTCTCTCTCTTTCTCTGTTGATAGGATGTGGAGACAGTCTGCAGGAAAGCAGTGGGAACTTCTCCTCTCCTGGCTTCCCCAATGGATACTCAGCCTACATGCACTGCATCTGGAGAATATCGGTCACACCTGGGGAAAAGGTGGGGCCATGGAAAACTGACTGAGATAAAAACTTGAAGTGCTTTGTTTATTGTGACTTAGTGATAACTCTGTTCCCTTTCTCAGTCACTCTGTATAACATACCATGGGGAGTCAACGACCAATCATATTCACTGAAATCATGCCCAACGGGCCAATAGATAGATGCCAAGCCTGCCATTGGAAGCCCCGCCTTCCTGGCTATAATACCGGGGTTCGTGGAACACCGGGGAACGTGTCACGCAATTTACAAACATTTCAAGCAAACGAAGACTACGAGATTCGGCTCTGACTTACGTGTCTGTTAGTGGGGAGACAGTACTCGTCCCTGTAGATGTTGCGAGTTTTGGGTCTTGGCATTGGTTTTTGCGTTTGCTAAAACCCCACTACTTTCTACTCTGCTTGTGTAGCTAATGCTTCCTTGCTTGAATAAGATGGCCAGTGGTAAGAGTAAGTTCAAAAAGTCTAATCAGTTGAGTTTGAACCACCGATCGTGCCCTAGGGCATGTGGTTTCACAATGAAAATTAAAGATACTCATGAGTGCTGTCCTGTTGCCTGGGGTGGAAACACGCTTTGGCTCAGACCAGTTTGTGTGACATTTTATCCGGCGTGGTTCAACTTCCATTGGGCGTTTGGATGACTTTGTGAGAAAGTTTGGGGCTGCTGGCGAAGGGTCTTCCGGTGAAGCGACCCCAGGAATGGGGTTGTCTGAGACCCGGAAAAGAGCAGCAGTGGTGGTCAGAGTTGTCAACCCAGCCGAGTGAGGCTCATTCTGGTTTCTCTGGCAGTGTTCAGAGTCCAGATGATATACAATCCCTTGTTGGCTCTTGAGGGTTTTCAGAGTGTGAATCGGATGTCATCAATCCGGGGCAGCCTAAAGCCCCGGCTTTGGATTCTGTGTGGGAGAGTGAACCATTGGTGGTATATGTGCCTTTTGATGGAGCTGTGTCATAGGGTGGTAGATCACCTGTGGGTGGATTGGCCATCTTGTCCCCCACAGCAGAGTTGGTACAAGTTTGGGGGAAGGTATTTACCGCCTGTCCCTGCAGCAGTGAAGCGTTGCTTACCC
Source organism: Oncorhynchus masou masou (assembly GCF_036934945.1). Lineage (NCBI taxonomy): Eukaryota > Metazoa > Chordata > Actinopteri > Salmoniformes > Salmonidae > Oncorhynchus > Oncorhynchus masou. The sequence goes on along the minus strand of NC_088212.1, from coordinate 29,215,566 downwards.
CTATTCAAAGATTTCGCAGATGAGCTAAAGGCGACTAGAGATTCCCCTCATTCAGCCAGGCTGGATCATGAGTGTAGAGGATATGGAAAAAGCTGGGCTTTTTTGCACAGTGCTGATGGATGGAAAGCTGGCGAGACACTATATATACAAAAGTAAATGTGGAAACCCTTCAAATTAGTGGATTCGGCCATTTCAGCCACACCCGTTGCTGACAGGTATATACAATCAAGCACATAGTCATGCAATCTCCATAGACAAGCATTGGCAGTAGAATGGCCTTACTGAAGAGCTCAGTGACTTTCAACGTGGCACCGTCATAGGATGCCACTGTTCCAACAAGTCAGTCTGTCAAATTTCTGCCCTGCTAGAGCTGCCCCAGTCAACTGTAATTCTGTTACTGTGAAGTGGAAATGTCTAGGAGCAAGAACGGCTCAGTCGTAAAGTGGTAGTGCGTAAAAAGTGTCTGTCCTCGGTTGCAACACTCACTACCAAGTTCCAAACGGCCTCTGGAGGCATGGTCAGCACAAGAACTGTTCGTCGGGAGCTTCATGAAATGGGTTTCCATGGCCGAGCAGCTGCACAGAAGCCTAAGATCACCATGCGCAATGCTAAGTGTCAGCTGGAGTGGTGTAAAGTTCGCCACCGTTGGTCTCTGGAGCAGTAGAAATGCATTCACTGGACTGATGAATCACACTTCACCATCTGGCAGTCCGATGGACAAATCTGGGTTTGGTGGATGCCAGGAGAACGCTACCTATCCCAATGCATAGTGCCAACTGTACAGTTTGGTGGATGAGGAATAATGGTCTGGGGCTGTTTTTCATTGTTTGGGCTAGACCCCTTACTTCCAGTGAAGGGAAATCTTAACGCTACAGCATACAATGACTTTTCTAGACTATTCTGTGCTTCCAACTTTGTGGCAACAGTTTGGGGAAGGCCCTTTCCCTTTTTAGGAAGACAATGCCCCCTTGCACAAAGTGAAGTTCATACAGAAATGGTTTGTTGAGATTGGTGTGGAAGAACTTGACTGGCCTGCACAGAGCCCTGACCTGAACCCCATCGAACACCTTTGGGATGAATCTGAACGCCGACTGCGAGCCAGGTCTAATTGCCCAACATCAGTGCCTGACCTCACTAATGCTCTTGTGGCTGAATGGAAGCAAGTCCCCACATCTAGTGGAAAGCTTTGCCAGAAGAGTGGAGGAAGTTATAGCAGCAAAGGGGGGACCAACTCCATATTAATGCCCACCATTTTGGAATGAGATGTTCGACAAGCAGGTGTCCACATACTTCTTGTCATGTAGTGTTCTTAGCCTCTGGGGCTAACAATGGGGCTAATCCTAGAATGGTGCTTCCAAATAAACAGAGCCAGTTCTCAGCGGATTAGCTGGACAAAGTGTACCAGGCTCAGGGTGTGGCGGCCTAGTCATTGAATATGGTCACAATGCTGCAGATTTACAGTGCATTCGGGAAGTATTCAGACCTCTTGCCTTTTTCCATTTGGTTACGATACGGCCTTTTTCTAAAATGTATTAAATAGTTTTTCCCTCATCAATCTACACACAATACCCCATAATTACATTTTTGCAAATGTATTAAAAATAAATAACTGAAATATCACATTTAAATAAGTATCCAGACCCTTTACTCAGTACTTTGTTGAAGCACCTTTGGCAGCGATTAGAGCCTTGAGTCTTTTTGCGTATGAGGCTACAAGCTTGGCACACCTGTATTTGGGGAGTTTCTCCCATTCATTTCTGCAGATCCACTCAAGCTCTGTCAGGTTGGATGGGGAGTGTCGCTGCACAGCTATTTGCAAGTCTCTCCAGAAATGTTTGATCAGGTTCAAGTCTGGGCTCTTGCTGGGCCACTCAAGGACATTCAGAGACTTGTCCTGAGGGATTGGTATTGGCTGGTCGTAGCTGACTCGAGTAAACAGGTGGAGCTCCACACTGCCACTCTAGTTTCCCATATTTCTCTCTGGGGTTCATAGGCAATCACAAAAAAAAGTTTTTGACTCTGGCTCAGCGCATTCAGTTACTGGGTTTTATCATATGGATGTAACTGTCCCAGTGTGGTTCATAGTGTTCTTATGGCTGGGTCCGGGAGTGGGTGCAATGCAGTGCGCAGGTTGCACATTTATCCAGGTTTCTACAGTTCCCTATGGGTTTCAGTCTTAGGGTGTGGCAGTGCGTAAAGAGGCATTATCATGTTTACCACAGTTTTCTGTGGATTTGAGCCTCAGGCTGCCATGGCAGCGGCGAGTACACAGTTTCCAGGTTACTGCTGGTTTGCTGTGGATTTGAGCCTCAGGCTGCCATGGCAGCGGCGAGTACACAGTTTCCAGGTTACTGCTGGTTTGCTGTGGATTTGAGCCTCAGGCTGCCATGGCAGCGGCGAGTACACAGTTTCCAGGTTACTGCTGGTTTGCTGTGGATTTGAGCCTCAGGCTGCCATGGCAGCGGCAGGAACACAGTTTCCAGGTTACTGCTGGTTTGCTGTGGGTTTGAGCCTCAGGCTGCCATGGCAGCGGCAGGAACACAGTTTCCAGGTTACTGCTGGTTTGCTGTGGGTTTGAGCCTCAGGCTGCCATGGCAGCGGCGAGTACACAGTTTCCAGGTTACTGCTGGTTTGCTGTGGATTTGAGCCTCAGGCTGCCATGGCAGCGGCGAGTACACAGTTTCCAGGTTACTGCTGGTTTGCTGTGGGTTTGAGCCTCAGGCTGCCATGGCAGCGGCGAGTACACAGTTTCCAGGTTACTGCTGGTTTGCTGTGGGTTTGAGCCTCAGGCTGCCATGGTTCATCTGGTTGATGCTATGCAGCATGAATGTGCGCTTTACCAAGTCACGACAGGTGTTCTGTTTTGGACTTGTGGTTTCTTGCACGAGTACTGATATTTCAGGATGGCAAGGTAAGTATTATTATTATTGGAACCATGGGGTCTATGGACTTGGGCTGTAGTGGCAGCGTGTCAGTGCGCATGGCCAATTTGTAGTAGGTTCTGGTTCCCTATATTGGGCGCTGACAGTTCAGCGCCCAGTTCAGTATTAGGGAAAAAAGTGGTGTGATTGTATGTCCCCATAGAATGTTATACAGAGTGACCGTCTGAACGGGAAGGTACAGTTATGAATATAACTACAGTTCCCTGAAGGCGGGAACGAGGTATAACATATTTTGGCCACATGCCGTCAGGGGGTTTGGGATCACTGAAGAGCAGTACTGAATTGAGAAATTAATGCGAGTATTATTGCCAGGAAGGTAGGGCTTCCGAGGGCGGGCCCGGTATTCATTGGCCCGTTGGGTGTGATTTCAATTTTCTTCAGGTGAATATGATTGGTTGTTGACTCCCCACAGTATGTTATACCTCATTCCCTCCTTCAGGGAACAGTAGTTAAATTCATAACTAAGTTTTCCCAAGGATGATAAAATCTCGATTTTAAAGTCAGCACTGGATTTTTGTTTTCTTCTCATGTTGAAACTGTTTGGACTGTATTTTGTTCATTAATCATTATGCTCTCTTGGTTATTAAGATCATTCTGAACTTCACCTCCATGGATCTGTACAGGAGTCACCTGTGTTGGTATGACCATGTTGAGATCAGAGATGGATACTCCAGGAAAGCCCCTCTGAAAGGTTAGGATTTAAGAATGTCTTAGTCCCATTCATGCACTATACACTATGGTAAAGTGATGCTGAAAATAAACTTAAATGTAACACAAGGGTGTCTGGACAAAAAGGTAGTTCTGAGTGTAATACGGTGGTCTGGTGTGTGTGTGTGTGTGTGTGTTCCAGGTCGTTTCTGTGGGGATAAGCTGCCTGAACCAATCGTCTCCACCGACAGCCGCCTATGGATCGAGTTCCGCAGCAGCAGTAACTGGGTGGGGAAGGGCTTCTCCGCTGTGTATGAAGGTAAGGCCAGAGCCCAATCCCCAGCAGCCCCATAACAACACAACTCAGCTGACTGACTGGCCACATTGGTCACAGATTGAACAACATGCCTGAAAGCAGCTCAGTGATTCTGTCAAATCCCCCAAGTCTGACTGCCTCCATGCTGATGTATCCAGCACATCAGCATGGCTCATTGTAACATTGTATCCAGACTGTAAAGCAGGGTTGGACAAACTTTATGGCTCGAGGGCCACATCGGGATTTTGAAATTCAACGGAGGGACGCATTTTTTGGGGGACCAATTGTTCGTTAAAATCAATTTGCAGGGGCCTCCTGAGTGGCACAGGGGTTTAAGGTACTGCATCACAATGCTTGAGGTGTCACTACAGACCCGGGTTCGATCCCAGGCTGTGTAACAGCTGGCCGTGACAGAATGACCCATGAGGCACAATTGGCCCAGCGTCGTCCGAGTTAGGAGAGGGTTTGGCAGGTTGAGATTTCCTTGTCCCATCGCACTCTAGTGACCCCTGTGGCGGGCTGGGCGCATGCACACTGACAAGGACGCCAGGTGCACAGTGTTTCCTCTGAAACATTGGTGCGGCTGGCTTCCAGGTTAAGCGGACATTGTGTCAAGAAGCAGTGCGACTTGGCTGGGTTGTGTTTTGGAGGACGCATAGGTCTCTACCTTCTCCTCTCCGAGTCCGTACAGAAGTTGCAGCGATGCGACAAGATTGTAACTAACAATTTTATACCATGAAAAATGGGTAAATTGAAGTGCCCGACGCGCCGGCTATGGCTCGTGGGCCATACTTCACCCCCAACCCCCCCCCTTGCTGTAGAGCATGGTGTATTGAATATAGGAACCATTTAATTTAATCCACATTATGAAATCCATCAACCCATTGAAAGAAATGTGGTGATGATGATAGATAGCTATGACGTCACTACATGTTCTCTGCCATTCAGCCATCTGTGGAGGGGAGGTGAAGAAGGATAACGGACAGATCCAGTCTCCTAACTACCCAGACGACTATCGGCCCAACAAGGTGTGCATATGGAAGATCAGTGTGTCTCAGGGCTACCACGTCGGCCTGACCTTCCAGTCCTTTGAGGTAAGAGATACGGGCCTCTACTTGTTCCTTTCACCCCCTTTATCCATTATCACATTTTTCCATACCATTATCCTCTGCAACCTTTGTGTATGAGGAATGAAAAGGACTTGGAAGTTCTAACCCTGTCCCTTTTACCCATCCCTTCCTTAGATTGAGAGGCATGACAGCTGTGCCTATGACTACCTGGAGGTGAGGGATGGGAACTCCGAGAACAGCCCACTGGTGGGACGCTTCTGTGGTTACGACAAGCCAGATGACATTAAGACCAGTTCCAACCAGCTCTGGATGAAGTTTGTGTCTGATGGCTCTGTCAATAAGGCTGGCTTCGCTGCCAACTTTTTCAAAGGTCAGATCTCAAGGGTTTTGTACTGTATAAATAAACACCCAGAGAGTCATTGCTGATTGCATATGCCCTTGTTGTAGAAATTACCAGCCTAAGTTTCATAGTAATGAATCTCTCAGCATCATGTCATTACAAGGTGACATTTTGAGTAATTTGATAATCTGTCATGATTGGTTGTGTTAAACTATATATAATTCAGGAGAGACAATTTCATCATTCATCATTTGTGACCTTTTAATGTTTATCTTTGGTTTAGTTTTGGAGGGGTGCACTTGTAGGCTGTTGAGTTGTGAGGCTATGTAAAGGGCGCTAACCTGTTGTTGTTGTTGCACTGGTTGTAGAGATGGACGAGTGCTCCAAGCCAGACAATGGTCGCTGTGAGCAACGCTGTGTCAACACACTGGGCAGCTACAAGTGTGCCTGTGACCCGGGCTATGAGCTGGCTGCCGACAAGCGCAGCTGTGAGGGTGAGTACAGTAGAATACTGACCAGAGCCTGCTCAATAATGCCTCCTCTACTGCAGGTCACACAGTAATGCAGTTCAGTGCTGTTCTTTAGTCACTGCCCCCCAAATACACCAGTTGCACCACATACAGTAGCTAGAAAAAATACCTCCAGAGATGTGTGTACCCAACAGTTCGTCATTTGTATTTATTGCCACCCAATGGGGTTGTATTTGTTGCCCTCACCCTACCAAAATTCAACTCCAACTTCACAGGTAATCAGAGCACAAAGCAAGTGTTGAAAACATCCTGACTATTACGACCATCATCTGTAAATTAGTAACAGACAGAAGTGCTGCTGATGCAGGGGTTTATTGTTTTACCTTTTCGTTTTCCAAACCTGACCACTGTCTGCCTCTAGAGGAGGAGGCCTGCTATGACATGTTCTTCAAACGTTGAAAAATGATCCAACAACCCTTTTGGGTGACATACATTTCTGCATGTTTAAGCTTTTGGTAAAAATATACCAGGTTGTCTGTTAGAAAATGATCCTCAATTGTTAAATAATACCCAGCTTAACCTTTTTGGATGACATACATTGTGCTTTTAAGCTTTTGGGGTGATAAAATCCCACCAATATAGATAGATGTTTTGCACAAATTGTCATTGATACACATATTTATATACACCATTTTATCCTTATAACCATATGAAGTTTAGGCACATCTTAACTATTGTCCTGGTCTTCTCTCATATGGACATCTGTCTGTCGGTGTGTCTGTCTGTGTGTGTAGCTGCATGTGGAGGTTTCATCACCAAACTGAACGGCTCCATCACCAGTCCAGGCTGGCCGAGAGAGTACCCCCCCAACAAGAACTGTATCTGGCAGCTGGTGGCGCCCACACAGTACCGCATCACCCTGCTCTTTGACGTCTTTGAGACGGAGGGCAATGACGTGAGCACCGGGGTTATTATGACTGGGCACGGGTTGGGTTTGTCTCCATGGGCCTTAATGGTGTCATCATGGATCTGTCCTCCTGTCTGTCATAGAGTACAGAATGTTGTCCTTATATTGTACTTTGTAATAGTATATATTCCTGTGCATCGTATTTGTGTACAAATTGTAATTGCATTCCCAAATGTTTCATGTTGTGATGACCTGATGCTTCTCTGTCCAGGTGTGTAAATATGACTATGTGGAGGTGCGCAGTGGGCTCTCAGCAGACTCAAGGCTACATGGGAAATTCTGTGGAGCAGAGAAACCTGAGGCCATCACCTCTCAGTACAACAACATGCGCATTGAGTTTAAGTCAGACAACACCGTCTCCAAGAAGGGATTCAAAGCTCAGTTCTTCTCAGGTGAGCCTTTGGCACTGTGTGTGTCTTTCCCTCCAAGAGTCTGTTTCTGTGTGTATGAGTGAAGGTTAATCAATTCGACCCCACAAGTGTGTTTGAGTGCTAATGGCAGGGTGGTAGTGTGGGAGGAAAGTTCATGAAGGTAGTGTCCCTTTATGTCTCCAGACAAAGACGAGTGCTCAAAGGAGAATGGAGGCTGCCAACACGAGTGTGTCAACACCTTCGGAAGCTACAGCTGTCAGTGCCGCAGTGGCTTTGTGCTGCACGAGAACAAACACGACTGCAAAGAAGGTACCGATCGGCCACCTGCACACTGAAACTGAGACCCACTGGCACACTGATTCTGGGTTTATGTATTTTATGCGGGTTGGAGCTCTGGAGGTTATTTTTAGGGGGATGACTTAACAGGAGGTTGGTGGCACCTTAATTGGGGAGATAATGGTTGGAGTGGAATAAGTGGAATGGTATCAAATGCATCAGTCACATGGTTTTCATGTGTTTGATGCCATTCCATTGGCTCCGTTCCAGACATTATTAGCTGTCCTCCCCTCAACAGCCTCCAGTGGATGCCTTCCTATTGCAATGATTGGAGGTGAGCAAGTACACACTTTCTTGTGCCAAATACCACAGTGCAGCTCCTGAGTGGAGTTTGAACATTGGCCTGTGTGGAGCAGTAATGATACAGGGGAGCGATGTTGATCTTGTGGATGTGTTTTTGCAGCCGGCTGTGATCACGTTGTGAACAGTGTGACTGGCACCATCACAAGCCCCAATTGGCCAGATAAATACCCCAGCAAGAAGGCATGCACCTGGGCAGTCTCCACCACCGCAGGCCATCGCATCAAAATCGTATGTGTCCCCCTCCAACTCTCTCTACAGTCTTAACATACAGATTGCATGTGTGTGTAGGTATGGGTATGCATGTGTTTGTGGGAAGGGGGATTGGGGTGAACTGTGGAAACCATTGAGGACTTTGCACTGTACCGTACTGAGCACCACAGCCTCTGCTTGATTGAAACAATCCCCTAACCACAAATGTCTCCCCCTTCTGTCACAATCATACCGTTTGTCTTAATCCATGGCAGACTGTACATATCTCAGCTTTTTGAATATGGTTAACTTGGCTAAGCCAATGAAAAGTGATTGCATGTGTCTATGCTCTTTATTCCAATTGGTTTCTTAAGGTTATTACCCTGATAGGGAACCATTATATTTCATACTCAGCTCTTCTAGCTTTTGTAAAACAGGCTGTATACCTGCCACCTTCTTTGCTTATTTCTTTCCCCTCGTGCTTTGTCTCAGGCCTTCAATGCAATTGACATGGAGGCCCATCTAGAGTGTGCCTACGACCACATTGAGATCTACGACGGGCGCGACAGCAAAGCCCCCAGTCTGGGTCGCTTCTGTGGCACTAAGGAGCCTCCTCCCATCATGTCCAGCGCCAACAAGATGTTCATCCGCTTCTTCTCTGATAACTCTGTTCAGAAGAAGGGCTTCGAGGCCTCCCACACAGCAGGTACAGTGGGGCAAAAAAGTATTTAGTCAGCCACCAATTGTGCAAGTTCTCCCACTTAAAAAGATGAGAGGCCTGTAATTGTCATCGTAGGTATACTTCAACTATGACAGACAAAATGAGAAAAAAAATCCAGAAAATCACATTGTAGGATTTTTAATGAATTTATTTGCAAATTATGGTGGAAAATAAGTATTTGGTCAATAACAAAAGTTTCTCAATACTTTGTTGGCAATGACAGAAAAAGTTTTCTGTAAGTCTTCACAAGGTTTTCACACACTGTTGCTGGTATTTTGGCCCAGATCTCCTCTAGAACAGTGATGTTTCGGGGCTGTTGCTGGGAAACATGGACTTTCAACTCCCTCCAAAGATTTTCTATGGGGTTGAGATCTGGAGACTGGCTAGGCCACTCCAGGACCTTGAAATGTTTCTTCCGAAGCCACTCCTTCGTTGCCCGGGCGGTGTGTTTGGGATCATTGTCATGCTGAAAGACCCAGCCATGTTTCATCTTCAATGCCCTTGCTGATGGAAGGAGGTTTTCACTCAAAATCTCACGATACATGACCCCATTCATTCTTTCCTTTCCACGGATCAGTCGTCCTGGTCCCTTTGCAGAAAAACAGCCCCAATGCATGATGTTTCCACCCTCATGCTTCACAGTAGGTATGGTGTTCTTTGGATGCAACTCAGCATTCTTTGTCCTCCAAACACGATGAGTTGAGTTTTTACCAAAAAGTTATATTTTGGTTTCATCTGACCATATGACATTCTCCCAATCTTCTCCTGGATCATCCAAATGCTCTCTAACAAACTTCAGACGGTCCTGGACATGTACTGGCTTAAGCAGGGGGACACGTCTGGCACTGCAGGATTTGAGTCCCTGGCGGCGTAGTGTGTTACTGATGGTAGGCTTTGTTACTTTGGTCCCAGCTCTCTGCAAGGTCAATCACTAGGTACCCCCGTGTGGTTCTGTGATTTTTGCTCACCGTTCTTGTGATCATTTTGACCCCACGGGGTGAGATCTTGCAAGGAGCCCCAGATCGAGGGAGATTATCAGTGGTCTTGTATGTCTTCCATTTCCTAATAATTGCATTAAAAATCCTACAATGTGATTTTCTGGATTTGTTTTCCTCATTTTGTCTGTCATAGTTGAAGTGTACCTATGATGAAAATTACAGGCCTCTCTCATCTTTTTAAGTAGGAGAACTTGCACAATTGGTGGCTGACTAAATACTTTTTTGCCCCACTGTATATTACTGCCATCACAACTTAGACTCAAGCCTGCTTTGTGAATAGATACTGCAGTGGTTTCACATAAATTGTCATTGGTTAGTTCCTTTTAAATGATGTCTATGGTGTTTATTTTATCTCCAGAGTGTGGAGGTCGTCTCAAGGCTGAGGTCAAGACCAAAGACCTGTACTCCCATGCTCAATTTGGTGACAATAACTACCCCGGTGCATCTGACTGCCAGTGGGTGATTGCTGCTGAGAAAGGCTATGGGGTGGAGCTCATCTTCCAGACCTTTGAAATCGAGGAGGAGGCTGACTGTGGCTACGACTACATGGAGCTCTTTGATGGTGCTGACACCAAGTCCCCAAGGCTAGGACGCTACTGTGGCTCTGGGGTAAACTCATTGATAACCTCATCTATTGAAATACTTTTACTGGCCAAAGTAATTTTTAGCACCAACATTATACTGTCATAATAGAATTTCATAATATAATTTTTCTCTCGTTCAGGTCTAGTTTTATTGAACGACTGCAGCTGTGTTAAAACAACACTTTCAGAGGCAGTGTAAAATTACCTCTGCAGTCGGATAACCTTTTATACTGTGTGTCTGTGTTTGAGCGTTAAAGAATGGCACCAGTGTTGTAAAGATTTCCACTCCGCTCTCCAGCTTTAATCACTTTGTTAAAGTTGATGTGTTCCTCTGGGTTGGACAATATTGCTTCAGTAGCAGCTGAGCTCAATAAGAGCGGGCCCTGGCTGGCTTGTGATAGGCTATCATGGTCTCCAGCACTGAGCTGTAACTGAGAATGAATCAGCCAGTACTGAGGCTACAGTGGGTGGGGGGGTAGCTGGAACAATGAGGCCACTGGGGAGTTGAAACGTTAGCTCCATAGGCCATGGAACACCCTTGATTTCATTTAACATACTTAATAATAAGCCTGTCTCTCTAGCTACTTTACTGATGCCTGGTACTGTAAATCAGTTCTAGCAGGAGCTGGAGGGCACATAATGCTCACAGTACCAAAATTACCACTTCCTCCATCAAGTCATTTTAGACATGTTGGACTAAACTGCAAACTGAGATTGTAAAGTAAGGTGGAAAGCTCATTATGGGTTTTATTGGAGAATAAGTTGTTCACGCCAACAGCCCTCCCCCTCCCTTACGCTACAGTTCCTTCAGTCTATATCTGTGAGATATCATTTGGTTTTAATTAAAGTGCAGTCAGAGTGCCAGAAACCGACAGCCGTTAACTCAATCTGTGTGTTTTTTTCCTCTGTTCCCCCAGCCTCCTGAGGAGATCTACTCTGCCGGCGACTCCATTGTAATCAAGTTCCGCTCTGACGACACCATCAACAAGAAAGGCTTCCATGTCCGCTACACCAGCACTAAGTTCCAGGACACACTGCACTCGCGCAAGTGACCAGCGGGGGCCGGAAAGGGCCGGGTGGGGAAGAGGGGCAAGCGGAGGGGCCCACAGGGGAGGCGCCAGCCTGACACTCGGAAACCTTCGGCCACCAAGATCATTCAGAAACGACAGAACAGCCGCAAGACCACCAACCGCACCTCAGTTCCCAGGGGCTCCAGCTCCCGACAGACTGTGAGGAGTAAAGCCATTCTGCAGTAGACCTTGTTTTTACCTTTTTTATGGTTATGATTGGGGTGGGTGGGTGGATATTCGGTTTAGGCGGATTCAGGGGGAAAGTTTTTTATTTTATTTTAAAAACAAATGCCTCCTAATGAGAGCTAAATGAACAACAGTGGATTCTCAGGACCTGTAGGAAGGCAGGCTCCAGCTGGACAGATCCCTGCTTTTGTCAGGCCAGCCCACCATGCCAGGGGGGAAGAAGGAGAAGAGGAGGAGACCGGAGGGAGTTCCAGAGGGATTAGCCAACCCCAACCTCCCGGCCGCACTCCTCCGGAATACTAGAGCTCCTCTCCTCACATTCCCATCCCTATTGTTCAAGGATTCCAATCCATAAGAGGATTAGAGGAATACCTTTGACTTGAGGTTTTGATACTGTATGTCAGAGAATTGCAAGTGTAATTGGAATTGTCCTGGCAACCAGTACAGGATTCTCATTATTACCATTAACAAGGAAATTAAGGAAGCAGTTATCTAATAAATAAAATGTGACCCATGTCTTCTGGTTGGTAATTGCTTGCCCATTGAGGGGCTATTGCTGTACCTCTCTGTGTAATTGTAATGAGTATGATTATTCAAAGGGAAGTGACATGCTTTCCTCAACTCAAATCAGTAAGCACTTTACAGTGAATTGTTCCAAATCATGAACTAATGAGATTTTGTCAAATGCAAGTTCACTTATTTTTTATGCATTTTTATGCTAATCACTTCTATTCCCTGATTATTTTTTCATTGCTCCATTTAGTTTCTCAGGTGTGCTGGAGATCAGTCTGTACCCTGTAACATTGGGGAATAAAGATATGGTTTCTGTTTCAGTGTTGATCTACAGGTTTAATGTGCAGGATTTTCTCCCACTAGACTAAAACTCTCCATAGATAGTACAATATCCAGGTGCAAGCCAGAGCCTCCTTTATTGTAATAGAAGACTCTGGGTGCTGGCAAGTCTGAGTAGTCATTGTCATAGCAACCATTGCACAATATAATCATCTGTTTATGGTGGAGCACTGCAGAAGTCCATGCTAGTATGAAAGTGTTGGTATTTTGCAGCAAGACTGATGTTGAATACATGTCAATTACTGTTATCCCACTCTATTTTCAGGTTATTTTTCATTTGACTGACAATTCCAGCTGTGTCACTTAATGTCTTTGCCTTTTATAACCAATCAATGCAGATGTTTAGCATGGTTGGATTGGTAAAAACCAATGGATGTGCTTGTGATAACAAAGTAAGTGCTATGTGTGCTTGTATGCTGCCATATGCTCCTGTCTCTTTTCAGCTGTCTGTGTTTAGCATGTGCTGGTTAGGTGAGAGTCCTGGGCACTGTAGAGAGAGAATACTTCCACAGGAGTCAGAACTGATTATTTTCTAATAGCCTGAAGCATATTGGTCTGAGACTGCCAAGCTCCACAAACCAATGAAGACCAAGCATTTTCAGTTATTCCATCACACACTCTTAGCCCCCCAAAAAGGCTAACCATTTCATCTTCTGAAATGATTTCCTGGGTTTAGTTTGAGTTTCAGGCTATATTTGGTTTCAACATATCTGTAATAATGATGACCTGTGAACATATCCAGTGACCACTGACATAATGGTTCAGCCACTGTTTTGCTCTGTACAATACTGCCTTATTATTCATGTTGCATGAGTGATAATGTTATCAAGCAATAATCCTCAGGGTGGCACCAAATAGACTGTGAGCTCACACTAGCTGTGCTCACTGGAAACCAAATCTGTACATTTAACAGTAACAAATAGCATAGCCTGTCTTTGTGCATTTTAAATCTGCTAATATGAAAAGTATTTCTGTATTTTTTTTTCTTGCTCAGCAGGAAATACATGGTTCTGTTCAGTAAAATTAAAAAGCAATTATTCTTGGAATCCATTTAATTAACTAAATATTATATTCTCTGCCATGGTTGATGGACAGTAATTACAAATTCTGAAATGATCACATCAGCTTGTCTCATACAGCTCTAGTAGGATATATAAGCACAGACATCTAATCATATTCCATATTGAGCTCGCAAGTGGTGCAGCGGTCTAAGGCACTGCAATTCAGTGTGTCACTACAGTCCCTGGTTTGAATCCAGGCTGCATCACATCCGGCCGTGATTGGGAGTCCCATAGGGAGGCACACAATTGGCCCAGCGTTGGCCAAGGTTTGGCCGGGATAGGCCATCATTGTAAATAAGAATTTGTTCTTAACTGACTTACCTAGTTAAATAAAGGTACAAAACAATGTTGAACATAAGCTGTCAGGGTGCTGTGTGCTTTAGGGCTCTATTGAATCGCTTTACAGATATGCAATAGAAATGTAAAGGTCATTTCAGATTGAGCCGACATGCAGCTTTTACGGTGAATGCAGCCTCCGCTAACGCGGGAACATTGTCTTTCAAATTGAATCGCGCTGTAAAGCTGAACTTCCGCGGTCTGGATTGAATAGAGACACTCGTCATCAGACAGTAGATGGCTTGTGGATATCTATGTCAATAACAGTTCTTTGTTTGCCTAATGATTTACATGAAAAATGAATTGCGCTCGAGCTATTTGTCATTAATTATTAACTGTCACCAGAGGAGAAGACATGTCCCAGCTGTCACAATCGGCTTAGTGTGACACTGAGCGTCACACTAAACTGATTGTGACATCTCTCTTAGTATCTCTGCTCCCCTGAGATATGGTGTTACCAAGCACAATCGGAGGCAAGGGCTGCAAACCAAGGACAAGGACACACACAAGTGTGATTGTAAAAACTTGAGCCGTAGTTAAGAGCAGTATACTTGCAATCAAAAACAATCAAAATAACAGTGAAATAACATCTCTTTTGGATGTTTGCCCTTCAAGAACGTCTATAATTTCCTCAGATAGAGTAAGTGGGTAGTGCATTAGAAGTGCAGTTGAAATGTGCCTTAGAACCTTAGATGGTTATATGCAACATAAACCTATATAATTTCAAGTATCACTCTTAAATCAGTTTGAAATTAAGGGAATTAAAATAACCACATTTTTTCTTCCTCCATCTCTCATACCTTTTTTATTTAACGCTTACAGCAACAGGCCTACACACATAATGTACTGAAGTGTTACAGATTCCACAATAGACATAAGGTCAATTCCAATTGAGCAGACGTGGAGCGTTTACAGTGAATGCAGTCGCCATTAAAGGCGGAATAATGCCTGTAACATTCCATCACGCTGGAAAGCTGAAATTTCCGCAATGTGGATTGATTAGAGTCCTTAATCCAGTTACAGATTCATCATGTAGGCTAACTTAAAAAAACAATATTTAAGCAATAATAACATGAGGCCATGTGTTATGACATTTTTATCATGGCTGTGACCTGGTCATTCGCCTCATGGCATAGACTAGTGTTGTGCGGTCTAGCTGTTTGTTCACTCACACCCTCCCACAATTGCTAATAGCCTAACCCCTCCGTTATCACTAGACTATATGATTAAGTGAAAATCTGAGGCCCGCACCCGACCCTAACCCGCAAATATAGAAAATACACTGTAGTCTACAGACAAAGACTGCAGAATGTTGTTTTTTTGCCGAATTTGGAAATGTTCCTGCTTATAATTTCCGACATTTTGGTAGGCTATTTCGAGAGTTTTTGACTAAGGCTCTATCTGCATTTTTGTCAAATTTGAGTTATAGACAAAGCCTTGTTTGTTAAATGGTCTCTAGTTATATAATACTCTAAATAACCCTAATTGATGTTGATAAACCCATGAGGGTTTGGAACTTTAAAGACAATTATCTCAGAATCATCGTTTTGTAGATATAAACTTACAGTCCCAAGCTCCCCTGAATGAGACGTTAGCTCCCCTAAATGCAACAGAAGTCAAACTTTAGGGGGGCTTTAAAAATATGCTATTTTAACCATTCTTTAAAATGTAGTGGTAAATACACTACATGACCAAACGTATGTGGACACCTGCTCGTCGAACAACTTCCAAAATCATGTGCATTAATATGGAGTTGGTCCCCCCCTTTGCTGCTATAACAGCCTCCACTCTTCTGGGAAGGCTTTCCACTAGATGTTGGAACATTGTTGATGGGTTTTGCTTCCATTCAGCAACAAGAGCACTAGTAAGGCTGGGTACTGATTAGGCCTGGCTCGCAGTCGGCATCCAATTCATCCCAAAGGTGTTTGATGGGGTTGAGGTCTGGGCTCTGTGCAGGCCAGTCAAGTTCTTCCACACTGATCTTGACAAACCATTTCTGCATGAACCTCGGTTTGTGCACGAGGGAGGGCATTGTCATGCTGAAAAAGGAAATGGCCTCCCCCTAACTGTTGCCACAAATTTGGAAGCACAGAATTGTCTAGAATGTAATTGTATGCTGTAGCCCAAACCATGAAAAAACATTATTCCTGTTCCACCAAACTTTACAGTTGGCATCCACCAAACCCAGATTAGTCTGTTGGACTGCCAGATGGTGAAGTGTGTTTCATCACTCCAGAGAATGTGTTTCCATTGCTCCAAAGTCCAGTGGAGGTGAGCTTTACAAAACTCCAGCCGACGCTTGGCATAGCACGTGTTGATCTTAGGCTTGTGTGCAGCCGCTCGGCCATGGAAAACAATTTCATGAAGCTCCTGACTAACAGTTATTGTGCTGACGTTGCTTCCAGAGGGAGTTTGGAACTCTGTAGTGAGTGTTACAACCCGAGGACAATTTTTATGCGCTTCGGCACTCGGCAGTCCCATTCTGTGAGCTTGTGTGGCTTACCACTTTGAGGCTGAGCCTCGTTTCTCCTAGGTGTTTCCACTTCACAATAACAACATTTATAGTTGACTGGGGCAGCTATAGCAGGGCAGAAATTTAACCAACTGACTTGTTGGAAAGGTGGCTTCCTATGAAGGTGCGATTGAAAGTCACTGAGCTCTTCAGTATGGCCATTCTACTGCAATGTTTGTCTATAGAGATTGCATGGTTGTGTGCTCGATTTTATACACCTGCCAGCAACAGGTGTGGCTGAAATAGCCGAATCCACCATACTTTTGTATATATAGTGTATGTTTTACATTGGTAAATATGAAAATAAAAGCTTCTAAATTAAACGAACACCCCCACTTCTCTGTTATGGATTAAGCCATGTATTTCTATGTGGAGCACTGTACACTCAGTAGTGTTGAATTTCAGCCTCAACTGAGATCTTTATGCATACATTTTCCTCTGTACTTCCTAATTGTTGCTATTTGATTTCCACGCGTCCTTGACAAAAAATAACCTATGCCTTTATTGCAATGCATTAGATTTATCTGTTGATTTATCATTGTTTGCTTTTGTCAGTCCGTTGTTTAGAGCGCTCATTGCTTTTTTTCCCAGGCGTGCGAGTGTACTGTTGTTCTTCGTGCCATACTTGGCCAGTAGTAGACCATTTATTTACCTTTATTGTTTTTTTAATCAATATTTGTTTTCTTTCCTTGATCAGCTGATGATGGTCGACAATATCACTAGATAACTATTACTGTACCAACTATCCATAGTTGGTACAGGGTTTAAATTCAGTGTCCTAATTCAATTGTTAAATGCTCAATAATGACAAATAACATTAATGTAAGGAAAGGTAATATTTTATATCACATGATCTGTGAAGATGCCTTGCATTAACTCTTGAATTATGGACAACTCATGAACTAGGGTGTAAAACATTTTTTGATTCAACTCATATTCTATTGAATGTTGGCTACCTGTCCTGCGTGTGTTCATGTGTAAAATTGCCTTGGCTGAGAGGTTAGGTCTAGTGGAGAGTAAAAGCAAGTTAATGCTGTTTTACCACATTTTGCAGAAAAATGCATTAAAAGTATAGGGGGCATTACTTTTATTTACCACAATCAGAGTTTACCCACCATTTTTGTTTTACCACTACATCAGGGGCTACTGGTAGGCATATTTGAAGTTCATGGTGAGACGCATTGTAGCCTAGTTTAGTAAATAGTGTGTTAGTGACCATCCCATTTTCCCTGGACAGTTTCAGCCCCATTTCAGGTGTCCAAACTTTTCAGGCTACAAAAAAGGTACATTTGTCAGCAAGACGCATCAATTAATGTAGGCCTAATCAATGGCAATTCCTAATTAGTTGTGCTCATGCCACATTAAAGGTCATTCATTTTTAAATTACGTCATTATTAAGCCCATAAATAAATGGTGTGCATGCGCAAGAACAATGAGACAGATATTTCACTGGATGTAGCATATAAATGTGAAGCATCCCTTTGGCTTTTCCACTCACCAAATATGGTGATAAGAGGAAGCCCAATAACCGGCTTGGGGCTTGGTTCTGCCCACGTCGTTTATTGTTCTGCCCAGTATGATTCATTTGCTCCCATTGGAAACGACAGGCTCTGGTCTATATGGGTTAGTTATACAAATCTTTGGTGGATCTGTAAAGTGGTAGCAAAGCTGTTTAGGCTCCCAAGTGGCGCAGCGGTCTAAGGTATTACATCTCAGTGCAAGAGGCTTCACTGTAGTCATTGGTTCAAATCCAGGCTGCATCACATCTGGTCGTGATTGGGAGTCACAGGGCGGAGCACAATTGGCCCAGTGTCATCTGGGGTAGGCTGTCATTGTAAATAAGAATGTGTTCTTAACGGTCTTGCCTAGTTAGCAGACCACAGACTGTCATTTCCAATGGTCACATATAGCGGGAGTAGCAAAATTGTGTTCCTAAGTCCAACAGTGCAGTAATATCTAACAATACACACCTCTAAAAGTAAAATAAAGAAATGTATAAATATTTGGATGAGCAATGTCAGAGTGGCATTGACTGAAATACAGTAGAATAGAATACAGTATATACAGTTGAAGTCGGAAGTTTACATATACCTTAGCCAAATACATTTAAACTCAGTTATTCACAAATCCTGACATTTAATCTGAGTAAAAATTCCCTGTCTTAGGTCAGTTTGGATCACCACTTTATTTTAAGAATGTGAAATGTCAGAATAATAGTAGAGAGTGATTTATTTCAGTTTTTATTTCTTTCATCACATTCCCAGTGGGTCAGACGTTTACATACACTCAATTAGTATTTGGTAGCATTGCCTTTAAATTGTTGAACTTGGGTCAAACGTTTCAGGTAGCCTCCCACAAGCTTCCCACAATAAGTTGGGTGAATTTTGGCCCATTCCTCCTGACAGAGCTGGTGTAACTGAGTCAGGTTTGCAGGCCTCCTTGCTCGCACACACTTTTTCAGTTCTGCCCACACGTCTTCTATAGGGTTGAGGTCAGGGCTTTGGGATGGCCCCTCCAATACCTTAACACTGTTGTCCTTAAGCCATTTTACCACAAATTTGGAAGTGTGCTTGGGGTCATTGTCCATTTGGAAGACCCATTTGCGTCCAAGCTTTAACTTCCTGACTGATGTATTGAGATGTTGCTTCAATATATCCACATAATTTTCCATCCTCATGATGCCATCTATTTTGTGAAGTGCACCAGTCCCACCTGCAGCAAAGAACCCATACAGCATGATGCTGCCACCCCTGTACTTCATGGTTGGGATGGTGTTCTTCGGCTGGCAAGCCTCCCCCTTTTTCCTCCAAACACAACGATAGTCATTATGGCCAAACAGTTCTAATTTTGTTTCATCAGATTACATTTCTCCAAAAAGTACGACATTTGTCCCCATGTGCAGTTGCAAACCATAGTCTAGCTTTTTTTTAATGGCGGTTTTGGAGTAGTGGCTTCTTCCTTGCTGAGCGGCCTTTCAGGTTCTGTTGATATAGGACTCGTTTTACTGATATAGATACTTTTGTACCTGTTTCCTCCAGCATCTTCACAAGGTCCTTTGCTGTTATTCTGGGATTGATTTGCACTTTTCACACCAAAGTATGTTTATCTCTAAGAGACAGAACGCATCTCCTTCCTGAGCGGTATGACGGCTGCGTGGTCCCATGGTGTTTATACTTGCGTACCATTGTTTGTACAGATGAATGTGCTACCTTCAGGTGTTTGGAAATTGCTTCAAGGATGAACCAGACTTGTGCAGGTCTATACATTTTTTTCTGAGGTCTTGGCTGATTTCTTTTGATTTTCCCATGATGTCAAGCAAAGAGGCACTGAGTTTGAAGGTAGGCCTTGAAATACATCCACAGATACACCTCCAATTGACTTAAATAATGTCAATTATCCTACCAGAAGCTTCTAAAGCCATGACCTAATTTTTCTGGGATTTTCCAAGCTGTTTAAAGGCACAGTCAACTTAGTGTATGTAAACGTTGGATCCAATGGAATTGTGATACAGTGAATTATAGGTGCTGTAATCTATTGGGAAAATTACTTTGTTTCATACACAAAGTAGATGTCCTAACCGACTTGCCAAAACTATAGTTAACAAGAAATTTGTGGAGTGGTTGAAAAACAAGCTTTAATGACTCCAACCTAAGTGTATGTAAACTTCCAACTTCAACTGTACACCTATTTCACTTTTGTATGGCAAAACAAAAACAAATGACCTCTGACATGCATCCACTGTTTTGAACAGATTAGATTCTACTATTTAGAATGATCTTACATCATGAGTGCACAAGGGAGAATGCAACAAGCATGCAGATGCAATAAGTGAAAACACATCATCTAACTGGTGATAGCTAGCTAACATAATATCACGAAGCATGATGCGCTAGCCAGTTACCTTTTATTCCGAAATAACTTCACATGTACAAGTTAGTCAGATATTAGACTTGAAATTGTCATGGGAGCTAACTAGCTAGCAAGCTGCTTATCAAAGGTGGGTAACTGGTTAATTTGACCCAAAAATCTACCAAAAAATCTCTGTGTTTCTCAAAATTATTGTAGCTAGCTACTTAATTCGATCATGCTTTGTGATACATAAGGTCCTATGCTGTTTCAATCCATACAACATAAAATTTGCGTGATTGCACACGCACACTTCACCGAGTAGGTGTTCCCCAATGGAAATATGCAAATACATGCTAGAACGCGCCAATAGGATCTTGCTAGCTAGTGCTTGGCTCTACCGCCTCCTTGCTTGTCCTGCCTACTATGACTCATTTGTATTCGGAGTGGACTTCTAGTCCGACTCAGGAGTTGGGTACACCATCCACAGCTTCCGAGTATATTACTCGCTAATGTTCAGTCTCTGGACAATAAAGTAGACCAGCAAAAGGTGAGGATCTCCTTCCAGAGAGACATCAGTGATTGTAACATTCTCTGTTTCACGGAATCATGGCTCTCTACGGATATACGTTCCCCGTCCATACAGCCAGCTGGGTTTTCAGTACATCGCGCAGACAGGCATAAGGAACTCTCCGAGAAGAAGGGCGGTGGTGTATGTTTCATGATTAACCACTCATGGTGCGATTGTGATAACGTACTTAAACTCATGTCCTTTTGTTCACCCTACCTAGAATACCCTACAATCAAATGCGGACCATATTACCTCCCGAGAGAATTCTCTTCGGTTAAAGTCACAGCAGTGTATATTCCCCCTCAAACCCAATACAACGACGGCTCTCAAGGAACTACACTGAACTTTATGCAAACTGGAAAGCACATATCCTGAGGCTGCATTAATTGTTGTTGGGGATATTAACAAAGCAAATTTGAGGAAAACACTACCAAAGTTCTATCAACACATTGACTGTAGCACTCGTGCTGGGAAAACACTCAAGCACTGCTATTTTCTCTTCAGGGATGCCTACAAGGCCTTCCCCGCCCCCCTTCGGCAAATCAGATCACAGCATCTCAAGACATCAGTGAGGAAGTTAAAATTTGGTCGCAAATGGGTTTTCCAAATTAACAATGGCCCCAAGCATTCTTCCAAAGTTGTGGCAAAATGGCTTAAGGACAACAAAGTCAAGATATTGGAGTGGCCATCACAAAATCCTAGTAATTTTGTGGGCAGAACTGAAAAAGCGTGTGCGAGCAAGCAGGCCTACAAATCTGACTCAGTTACACCAGCTTTGTCAGGAGGAATTGACCAAAATTCACCCAACTTATTGTGGGAAGCTATCCGAAACGTTTGACCCAAGTTCAAAAATTTAAAGAAAATGCTACCAAATACTAATTAAGTGTATGTAAACTTCTGACCCACTGATAATGTGATGAATGAATTAAAAGCTGAAATAAATCACTCTAATATTATTCTGACATCAAATCAAATTTATTTATATAGCCCTTCGTACATCAGCTGATATCTGATATCTCAAAGTGCTGTACAGAAACCCAGCCTAAAACCCCAAACAGCAAGCAATGCAGGTGTAGAAGCACGGTGGCTAGGAAAAACTCCCTAGAAAGGCCAAAACCTAGGAAGAAACCTAGAGGGGAACCAGGCTATATGGGGTGGCCAGTCCTCTTCTGGCTGTGCCGGGTGGAAATTATAACAGAACATGGCCAAGATGTTCAAATGTTCATAAATGACCAGCATGGTCGAATAATAATAAGGCAGAACAGTTGAAACTGGAGCAGCAGCACGGCCAGGTGGACTGGGGACAGCAAGGAGTCATGTCAGGTAGTCCTGGGGCATGGTCCTAGGGCTCAGGTCCTCCGAGAGAGAGAAAGAAAGAGAGAAGGAGAGAATTAGAGAACGCACACTTAGATTCACACAGGACACCGAATAGGACAGGAGAAGTATTCCAGATATAACAAACTGACCCTAGCCCCCCGACACAAACTACTGCAGCATAAATACTGGAGGCTGAGATAGGAGGGGTCAGGAGACACTGTGGCACCATCCGAGGACACCCCCGGACAGGGCCAAACAGGAGGGATATAATCCCACCCACTTTGCCAAAGCACAGCCCCCACACCACTAGAGGGATATCTTCAACCACCAACTTACCGTCCTGAGACAAGGCTGAGTATAGCCCACTAAGATCTCCGCCATGGCACAACCCAAGGGGGGGGCGCCAACCCAGACAGGATGACCACATCAGTGAATCATTTCACATTCAAATAAAGTAGTGATTCTAACTGACCTAAGGCAGGGAATTTTTACTAGGATTAAATGTTAGGGATTGTGAAAAACTGAGTTTAAATTATTTGGCTACGGTGTATGTAAACTTCCGACTTCAACTGTATTTATGTGGTTGTTCAAATGCACAGATTGCTTTTTAGATCTTCTCAAATAAACTACCAGTAGTTCGAAAACTTGGCATCATATACTTCTGTCATGCTGCGGCCGCCACTAGACTTTTAGTAAGTGCTGTCAAGTGCTTTGCAAAGGGCATTGAGTGCCTTCACCCGAGAGGCTCTCAAATGCTCATATCTTAGCATTGGTTCAGGATTGAGGCATTTAAAACAGCCGATGTGTGAATAATTGTGGGCCAATCCAAGACACTCCATTTAGTGTGATATGTTTTGTGGATGACCATCATCCATTTAGTTTGATATGTTATGAATTACAATTAGTTTGATATGTAAAAGAATTGTCACAAATTTGCAAAACCTATGATTTTTACGAATTCTAATGCTTTAAAACTAAACCTTCCCTTAACCTAACCTTATCCCTAACCCATAGCCTAGCTAACATTAGCCAGCTAGCTAATGTTAGCTAGTTGGCTAATGCTAACATTAGCTAACTGGCTAACATTAGCTAGACTAGGGGTTAAGGTTATTAGTTAGGTTAAAGGTTTAGGGTTAGGTTTAGCTAAAAGGGTTAACATTAGAGGAAGGGTTAGCTAACATGCTAAGTAGTTGCAAAGTAGCTAAAAATTGGAAGTAGTTGCTAATACAGTTTTTTACAACTGCTTACACAAGTTTTCAAAACTGTCTCCTTTTTTTCAAAACTCTACACACAATTCCCAAAACTGCACACACAAAATGCCTCACATCTCCTTCAAAATGTAACACTGCATTCAAAATGCCATAAACATATGTCAGAATGAAGCATTTGCATCAAATGGCAAACATTGCTTTCATAATAGTACATTTTTGGATATACCATGTTCTTTGGTCTTTCATAGGATTATATCTACATTTCAATACAATGTTCTACAGTGAAAGTAATCTGGTGAGAGGGTTAACAAGTACACTGTAAACACCAATGCAACGTAGAAACAGAAAATATTTATTAGGCCAAACATTACCTTTGTATACAGTAGCATACAACAAAACCATAAACATAATGTAAACCAAAAGTATATTATTTAGAATAGAGTAAAGAACACAATTGTGTGTGTGGGGTCCCGGTGGGGCAGTCCAAGAATTGGTAGGGGGGTCAGTCACCAGTGCTAAGCTACGCTTCATCTCTTCTCCGGCCTGGGTCTGGCCACAATACTTTGTCCACATCACAAGATACGTTTTCTCTTACCAAATATCGAGGGACGTATCTCCTAGCATGGCGTATCCAACCTTGGACAGAGGCCACCTCTATGTCCCCACATGCGTCCTCCTTCCCCTGAGAAGCGTCATGCGGGCATAGGGTTGGTGATCATACCCTTTCCAGCGCCGGGCTGAGAAGAATTCCTCTGTGGGATTTAGAAAAGGTGAATATGGGGGTAGGTACAAAACTACAAATTGTGGATGGATGGCAAACCAGTTTTGGACCAGAACAGCCTGGTGAAAACTAACATTGTCCCATAAAACCACAACTCTAGCAGGCTCCTGATCTGGATCAGGGACAAGCATTGTGTAAATTGCATCCAGAAAAGTGAGCATATGGCCGGTGTTGTACGGACCCAGTGTGGCATTGTGATGGAGGACCCCGTTTTGAGTGATGGCAGCACACATAGTTATATTACCCCCACGCTGTCCAGGGACATTGGTAATTGCCTTCTGTCCTATTACATTTCTTCCGCGGCGCCTGGTTTTGGTGAGGTTGAAGCCAACCTCATCCACATAAATAAATTAATGGCGAATTACATGGGCATCCAGCTCCAATACTCTCTGTAACAGACAAAAGGATATATAGATGAGTAAATATGGTATGTCTGAAGTACTGGAAGTAGCGTTGCATACATACCTCTACAAAGTCATGTCGCATATTCTTTCTCTCAAATGGCACCTTGTAAAGTTGTTTCATCGTCACTCGGTGCCGTTGGAGGATGCATTGTATGGTCAACAGGCTTACAGCATTGATGTTGTTAAATATTGTGTCTTTATTCAAGATATGCTCTCTTATCTCCCGAATCCTAATTGCATTGTTGGCCAAAACCATATTTATAATTGCAGTCTCTTGTACATCTGTAAACAAGTGTCCTCGTCCTCCATGATGTCTTTGCCTTTCCACTCTGTACAGAATTCAAACACAGTATGTGTTCAGCATAGGAACTGTAAACAATGTATAAAAATATGTAGTACAGCATGATAACCAACCTCATTCATTCAATGCAGTGCAGTAAATGGATGGCTTAGAGTTACAAATGTTTATGCAATACTATGCAGTCATACGTATTTTACCGTACATTACTGTAATGCTAAAATAGTCATTAGATAGTTGCATACCTGTTCTCATTTCTGAAGGTTCGAATTATGGACGCCACTGTAAATCGACTCAAGTTGGGCTGGACTCTCAGTCAAGCCTCTCATGGTCAAACCGTGGTTGATCACATGATCAACAAGTGTTGCCCTAATCTCATCAGAGATGGCTCTCCTTCCTTCCTTCTCTTCTTTGCACTCATCCTCTTCCTCTCCCCCCTTTTGCTCTCTGTCCATTGTTGGCATCCATTGTTCAAAACAGGTAATCTGACCTTTGACCTATTTATAGGCCTATACTACAGTAAAGCAGTGATTGGTTAGTGATCAGCTAAGCTATTAGTGTTTGCACATGTGAGGAGTGTGTGTGTGACCTGGTGAATAAGTGTAGCATTTTGATTAGTTGTGTTTGGAAAAGGAAAGCAAGTCACTTCCTGTTAGATTTTTGTGTTTTAGGTAGAGAATTGTGTGTAGTGTTTTGAAAAAAGTGTTTTATGCAATTGACAACTGTGTCAAAGGCTGAGAAATAGCTTATGGTTTTGGATATT
The DNA here is from genome assembly GCF_036934945.1 of Oncorhynchus masou masou. Classification (NCBI taxonomy): domain Eukaryota; kingdom Metazoa; phylum Chordata; class Actinopteri; order Salmoniformes; family Salmonidae; genus Oncorhynchus; species Oncorhynchus masou. The sequence goes on along the minus strand of NC_088212.1, from coordinate 29,190,103 downwards.
TGGTGTGTAGTTTAGCACATTGAGTGAGAGGTTTCAAAAATCGTGTGACATGAAAAGATTTTGTGTGTAAGCAGTTGGAAAAAACTGTAAGCTAAAATGCTGAAGTTGTCCATGATGAGATTTGAACACGCAAACTTGCTAGTCGTTCACCGTCCTTTCGTTTTTGCCTTAAGTAACCTTCTGTCTTATGTAACCATACCAAACATAACATATCATACTAATTTGAGTGTCCTGGATTTATTACGCTTACTATGTTGTGTGGAATCTATGAGACCAGGCTGTGTGGGTGGACAAGGAAAGGGCAAAGGGAGGGAGTCTGGGCACAGTACATGTACTGTACTGTACTGTGCCCAGTGCTTCATTTGTAAATTGGAAGACATCTAAATACAGACATCTAAAGCATTACATGCATGTCATCGTATTTGTGTAGTGTCATAGAGCGGTATAGTAGAGGTGCTTGCAGGAGTTGCACAAAAGGGGAAATATTTTTGTAGTGTAGGGTCTGCTATTACTTTTTGCCTTTACATTTTTGTTTGTTTGTCATTTTACATGACTGGAGACTTTAGCATAATCTTTTTTAATTACACAAATGATCAAAATGAATGGCAACTTTGACATTGAAAACCTGAGATCAATAAAAACAACCTTGTCTTTAATCCCTCAACAGCCTTAGGCCTTGTTGTGTGGAGACACACATATCGTACAATATGAGGAGGGAATTATAGGCCTAAAAAAGCTTTACAGTTTCACTGACTCACCCAATGATGCACAGTTCATGCATAGCTGATGTGCTCATGCCATCTCTCTCATTTTACTTTGTAAAACAATGTTTTCTCAACATGCCTGTTTGGAAGTTGATAGAATATTGTGGTAGCCTCTACAGACAGATCAGTCCTCTCTTTTCAGCAGGAGGCATTTGCTTTCCAACCTGTGTTTTCCGGCAATTGTATTTGAAATACTGCAAAAGGCCTGTTTGGGCGGCACATTCCGGAGTGTAGGCTATGCCTTCCAATTGGGCTACACACAATCCACAGCTAGGCAAAAATGAAATAAGCTATTGATCATGTGTCTAAATTATAGGCCTACTCCTTGTGTAGTATTCTGAATGAATTCATTCATTTATGAACAGACTGCTGTAATTCTATAACTTTGGCAAATATAGCCAAATTTCAATTTCAGGTTTTCAGCAGATATGATTCTATAAGGAAATAAATGATGAATTGCAATGCTAGAGAGATGGTAGTTGCAGGCTCATATCTATCAGAGCAGCACAAAGGAGAGAGATAATCAGTGTCAACCCGTCATTTAGTGCAGGTGGGGCAGGGCCCCAACTGTTTTGAGCCCCACATTTTTAGCAACAAAACAAATATATATATATATAAAGCACCAGTCAAACGTTTGGACACACCTACTCATTCTAGAGTTTTTCTTTATTTTTATTATTTAATACATTTTAGAATAATAGTGAAGACATCAAAACTATGAAATAACACATGGAATCATGAAGTAACCAAAAAGACTTAACAAATACAAATGTATTTTATATTTGAAATTCTTCAAAGTATTCACTGTAATGGAATTTTAATGTTTGTGCTTTTCTTATAACTAATTTCTGTGTTCTATTTATGTGCTGTTCTATAAAACAATTTCTGTGTTTTCTTAATTAATTAAATGATTTAACCTTAATTTAACTAGGCAAGTCAGTTAAGAACAAAATTTACAATGATTGCCTACCAAAAGTCAAAAGGCCTCCTGCGGGAATGGGGGCTGGGAATAAAAATAAAAATAAATGAAATAAAAATATAGGACAAAACACACATCAGTAGCTGCAATTTAGCAGTATGCCCAAACCTTGTTTTGAGAACGAACGAAATCTCAGTTTCAAGGTCTCAGCTTAGAGAGAAGAAGCCTTGTGAGGTATTGGTCAGTCAAATGTTATGAAACAAAACGGCAATGATTAATTGATTATGCTAAATTATGCAAATATAAATATTTATTCTGTGTAAGCCAACTGCTGGGAATGCCCAAGCAGAGGTCCTGATTAACATGTGTATTATGGTGCATTTGGTTGGTTGGAAACTCTGGCGCACTGACAATAAACATGATACATTTAAGATTGACTTTGAGTGTCCCTGTGTAAGAATTTCCAAGACACCACCCTTTGCCTTGATGACAGCTTTGCAGTCTTGGGATTCTCTCAACCAGCTTTATGAGGTAATCACCTGGAATGCATTTCAATGAACAGGTGTGCCTTGTTAAAAGCTATCATGAGGACCACCACTGGAAAGAAAAACCCAGAAGTACCTTTGCTGCAGACGATAAGTTCATTAGTTACCAGCCTTGCAGCCCAAATAAATGCTTGACGGAGTTCAAGTAATAGACACATCTCAACATCAACTGTTCAGAGGAGACTGTGAATCAGGCCTTCATGGTCGAATTTCTGCATAGAAACCAGTACTAAAGGACATCAATAAGAAGAAGAGACTTGCTTGGGCCATGAAACACAAGCAATGGACATTAGACCGGTGGAAATCTGTCCTTTGGTCTGATGAGTTCAAATTTGAGATGTTTGATTCCAAATCGCTGTCTCTTAGTGAGACGAGTAGTTGGTGAACGGATTATCTCTGCATGTGTGGTTCCCACCGTGAAGCATGGATGAGGAGGTGTGATGGTGTGTGGGTGTTGATTTATTTCAAATTGAAGGCATACTTAACCAGCATGGCTACCACAGCATTCTGCAGCGATACGCCATCCCACCTGGTTTGCGCTTAGTGGCACTATCATTTGTTTTTCAATAGGACAATGACCCAACACACCTCCAAGCTGTGTAAGGGATATTTGACCAAGAATTAGAGCGATGGAGTGCTGCATCAGATGACCTGGTCTCCACAATCACCCGACCTCAACCCCAATTTATTTATATAGCCCTCCTTACATCAGCTGATATCTCAAAGTGCTGTACAAAAACCCAGCCTAAAACCCCAAACAGCAAGCAATGCAGGTGTAGAAGCACGGTGGCTAGGAATTTTTCCTAGCGAGAACAAAACCTAGGAAGAAACCTAGAGAGGAACCAGGCTATGAGGGGTGGCCAGTCCTCTTCTGTCTGTGCCGGGTTGAGATTATAACAGAACATGGCCAAGATGTTTAAATGTTCATAAATTACCAGCATGGTCAAATAATAATAATTCCAGTAGTTGTCGAGGGTGAAGCAAGTCAGCACCTCAGGAGTAGATGTCAGTTCGCTTTTCATAGCCGATCATTAGGAGTATCTCTACCGCTCCTGCTGTTTCTAGAGAGTTGAAAACAGCAGGTCTGGGACAGGTAGCACGTCCGGTGAACAGGTCAGGGTTCCATAGCCGAGGGCAGAACAGTTGAAACTGGAGCAGCAGCACGGCCAGGTGGACTGGGGACAGCAAGGAGTCATCATGCCAGGTAGTCCTGAGGCATGGTCCTAGGGCTCAGGTCCTCCGAGAGAGAAAGAAAGAGAGAATTAGAGAGAGCATACTTAAATTCTCACAGGACACCGGATAAGACAGGAGAAGTACTCCAGAAAAACAAACTGACCCTAGCCCCCGACATATAAACTACTGCAGCATCAATACTGGAGGCTGAGACAGGAGGGGTCAGGAGACACTGTGGCCCCATCCAATGATACCCCCAGACAGGAAGGATATAACCCCACCCACTTTGCTAAAGTACAGCCCCCACACCATTAGAGGGATATCTTTAACCACCAACTTACCATCCTGAGACAAGGTCGAGTATAGCCCACAGAGATCTCCACTACGGCACAACCAAAGGAGAGGGCGTCAACCCAGACAGGAAGATCACGTCAGTGACTCAACCCACTCAAGTGACGCACCCCTCCTAGGGACGGCATGAAAGAGCACCAGTAAGCCAGTGACTCAGCCCCTGTAATAGGGTTAGAGGCAGAGAATCGCAGTGGAGAGAGGGGAACCAGCCAGGCAGCGACAGCAAGGGCGGTTCGTTGCTCCAGAGCCTTTCCATTCACCTTCACACATTCTAGGGACAATTAGGAGGCCTGAATCTTGTGCCTGTAGCGTACATGTAGGTATGTACGGCAGGACCAAATCAGAAAGATAGGTAGGAGCAAGCCCATGTAATGCTTTGTAGGTTAGCAGTAAAACCTTAGTCAGTCCTTGCCTTGACAGGAAGCCAGTGTAGGGAGGCTAGCACTGGAGTAATATGATATATTCTTTTGCTTCTAGTCAGGACTCTAGCAGCCGTCTTTATTGTAACAATATAATTTTAGACCGTCCCCTCGCCCATACCCAGGCGCGAACCAGGGACCCTCTGCACACATCAACAACAGTCACCCACGAAGCATCGTTACCCATCGCTCCACAAAAGCCGCGGCCCTTGCAGAGCAAGGGGAACCACTACTTCAAGGTCTCAGAGCAAGTGATGTCACCGATTGAAACGCTATTTAGTGCGCACCACCGCTGACTAGCTAGCCGTTTCTCATCCGTTACACTAGCACTAACTAAAGTTTATTTAGTGCTTTATACGGGTAGCCGGAAAGTAAAGCATTGCAATAGTCTAACCTAGAAGTAACAAAAGCATGGATTCATTTTTCTGCATCATTTTTGGACAAAGTTTCTGATTTTTGCAATGTTACGTAGATGGAAAAAAAGCTGTCCTTGAAACAGTCATGATATGTTCATCAAAAGAGAGATTAGGGTCCAGAGTAACGCCGAGATCCTTCACAGTTTTATTTGAGACGACTGTACAACCATCAATATTAATTGTCAGATTCAACAGAAGATCTCTTTGTTTCTTGGGACCTAAAACAAGCATCTCTATTTTGTCTCAGTTTAAAAGTAGAACGTTTGCAGCCATCTACTTCCTTTATGTCTGAAACACAGGCTTCTAGCGTGGGAAATTTTGGGGCTTCACCATGTTTCGTTGAAATGTACAGCTGTGTGTCATCCGCATAGCAGTGAAAGATAACAATATGTTTTCGAATGACATCCCCAAGAGGGAAAATATATAGTGAAAACAATAGTGGTCCTAAAACGGAACCTTGAGGAACACCGAAATGTACAGTTGATTTGTCAGAGGACAAACCATTCAGAGACAAACTGATATCTTTGACAGATAAGATTTAAACCAGGCCAGAACTTGTCCATGTAGACTATTTTGGGTTTCCAATCTCTCCAAAAGAATGTGGTGATCGATGGTATCAAAAGCAGCACTAAGGTCTAGGAGCACGAGGACAGATGCAGAGCCTCGGTCTGATGCCATTAAAAGGTCATTTACCACCTTCACAAGTGCAGTCTCAGTGCTATGATGGGGTCTAAAACCAGCCTGAAGCATTTCGTATACATTGTCTTCAGGAAGGGAGTAAGTTGCTGCTCAACAGCTTTTTCTAAAATTTGATAGGAATGGAAGATTCGATATTGGACGATAGTTTTTTATATTTTCTGAGTCAAGGTTTGGCTTTTTTAAGAGAGGCTTTATTACTGCCACTTTTAGTGAGTTTGGTACACATCCGGTGGATAGAGTGCCGTTTATTATGTTCAACATAGGAACATAGAAGCAGCTCTTTCAGTAGTTTAGTTGGAATAGGGTCCAGTATGCAGCTTGAAGGTTTAGAGGCCATGATTATATTCATCATTACGTCAAAAGATATAGTACTAAAACACTTGAGTGTCTCTCTTGATCCTAGGTCCTGGCAGAGTTGTGCAGACTCAGGACAACTGAGCTTTGGAGAAATACGCAGATTTAAAGAGGAGTCCGTAATTTGCTTTCTAAGGATCATTATATTTTCTTCAAAGAAGTTAATGAATTTATTACTGCTGAAGTGAAAGCCATCCTCACTTGGGGAATGCTGCTTTTTAGTTAGCTTTGCGACAGTATCAAAAATAAAATTTAGGATTGTTCTTATTTTCCTCAATTAAGTTGGAAAAAAATAGGATGATCGAGCAGCAGTGAGGGCTCTTCGATACAGCACGGTACCGTCATTCCAAGCTATCCAGAAGACTTCCAGTTTGGTGTGGCGCCATTTCCGTTCCAATTTTCTGGAAGCTTGCTTCAGAGCTCAGGTATTTTCTGTATACCAGGGAGCTAGTTTCTTATGACAAATGTTTTGTTTTTAGGGGTGCTAAAAGCAAATGAGTGAAGAAAAAGCACACAACAAGTGCTCAGCATATGTGGGACCTCCTTCAAGACTGTTGGAAAAGCATTCCAGGTGAAGCTGGTTGAAAAAATACCAAGAATTTGCAAAGCGTTCATCAAGGCAAGGGTGGCTACTTTTTTAAATGATTTGCGTAACACTTTTGGTTACTACATGATTATATACGTGTTATTTCATAGTTTTGATATCTTCACTACCATTCTACAATGTAGAAAATAGTCAAATAAAGAAAATCCCTGGAATGAGTAGGTGTCCAAACATTTGACTGGTTATATATATTTTTTACATTTGGGTGGGGGGGGGGGCTGTTTTGCATGTTATTTTGACATTAATCCGTGTCACATATGTTCAAAACCTGTTATGGCTGATCGATATGACAACTACCAGTGAAAATAGAGGGCGCCAAATTCAAACCACAGAAATCTCATAATTACAATTCCTAAAACATGCATGTCATATCATTTTCTTGTTGTTAATCCCACCAAAGTGTCCAATTTCAAATAGGCTTTTCAGCGAAAGCACTACAAACAATTATGTTAGGTCTCCACCAAGTCACAATAAGCACAGCCATTTTCCAGCAAAATATAGCATTCACAAAAAGCTGAAATAAAGACAAATGAATCACTAACCTTGAATTAACTTCATCAGATGACACTCATAGGACTTCATGTTACACAATACATGCATGTTTTGTTTGATAAAGTTCATCTTTATATCAAAAAAAGCTGAGTTTACATTGGCGAGTTAGATTCACTAGTTCCAAAAACATCAAGTGATTTTGCATAGCCACATCATTCAACAGAAATACTCATAAATGTAGATGATAATATAGATATACACATGGAATTATAGATATACCTCTCCTTAATGCAACCGCTGTGTCAGATTTCAAAAACACTTTACGGGAAAAGAAACACATGCAATAATCTGAGACGGCGCTCAAAAGTAAAAACACAGCCGCAAAGATGGCGTCAACATAAACAAGAAATTACATGATAAATATTTCCTTACCTTTGATGATTTACATCAGAAAGCACTCCAGGAATCCCAGGTCCACAATAAATGTTTGTTTTGTTCGAAAATGTCCGTTATTTATGTCCAAATACCTTCTTTTGTTAGTGCGTTTGGTATACATATCCAAACGCTAATTCTGGTCAGCGTTATATCGGACAAAAACGTCAAAAAGTGATATTACCGGTCAAAGAAACATTTCAAACTAAGTACAGAATCAATCATTAGGATGTTTTTAACATATAACTTCAATAAAGTTCCAACCGGAGTATTCTTTCTTGTCTTCGTGAGCAATGGAACGCAAGTGACTACCATGAGGAAAAAGTGGGATCACAAAATGGCTGCTTGATGGACATCTGATATATTCTGCTCTCATTCACTCCCACAACAATATAGAAGCCTCATTATAATTTCTATTGATGGTTGACATCTAGTGGAACCCCTAGGCAGTGCAACATCATTCATATCTCAAGGGGATTTCATTGGGGACTCTGGTGAATACATACAAGCTCAGATTTCTGACTTCCTGTTTTGATTTCAACTCAGGATTTTGCCTGCCGATATGAGTTCTGTTATACTCACAGACATCATTCAAACAGTTTTAGAAACTTCAGAGTGGTTTCTATCCAATACTACTAATAATATACAAATATTAGCAACTATGACTGAGAAGCAGGCCGTTTGATATGGGCACCTTTCATCCAAGCTACTCAATACTGCCCCTGCAGCCATAAGAAGTTAAAAACGGCCTCCCGGGTGGCGCAGTGGTTAAGGGCGCTGTACTGCAGCGCCAGCTGTGCCATCAGAGTCCCTGGGTTCGCGCCCAGGCTCTCTCGTAACCGGCCGCGACCGGGAGGTCGGTGGGGTGACGCACAATTGGCCTAACGTCGTCCGGGTTAGGGAGGGCTTGGTCGGTAGGGATGTCCTTGTCTCATCGCGCACCAGCGACTCCTGTGGCGGGCCGGGTGCAGTGCGCGCTAGCCAAGGTTGCCAGGTGCACGGTGTACCCTCCGACACATTGGTGCGGCTGGCTTCCGGGTTGGATGTGCGCTGTGTTAAGAAGCAGTACGGCTGGTTGGGTTGTGTATTGAAGGACGCATGACTTTCAACCTTTGTCTCTCCCGAGCCCGTACGGGAGTTGTAGCGATGAGACAAGATAGTAGCTACTACAACAATTGGATACCACGGAATTGGGGAGAAAAAAGGGGTAAAATTCAACAACAAAAAAGAAGTTAAAAACATTGTAAAATCGAAATAAATAATAATAATTGAGTTAATAAAGCTGCATACAAAAATTATCAACTTTTTGCTTTCTTGAGGAAGGCAACTCCAAAATGCAGGTGTTTCAGCCAAGCTCAGTGCTTCCTGTGGTGGTGGGGCAGCCAGCAGGAAATACGGAGGGGCTGGTAATGTTCTCTAGTTGCGCCGTGTTTGACTCAGTATTTTGTCACTCATGGGGACACTATGTCACCGCCAAATCTAAGGGTAGAGCTTGAAAATTCAAGCCCCTTGGGTGCTGCCATAGGTACATTAGAAGTGCCCATCCAAGAAGGCTCAAGGTCATTGGCTACAGATAAAATGACTTCAAATCATGTTATATCTACAGTAGCTTTGATTGGACTTAGCTAGCAGTCATCATCATGAATCAAGTCAAACATCTACTGGCAAATCAGTTTTAATACTTGTCATATGAAGAGAAATAATGAAAAGAAATTATAGATAAAATGTATTGGTGCTCATCGGCCATTACACAACAAGTTGTAAATCGCAAATTCAACAAGGAGTGGTTTGGAAGGAATTGGTGGCTAACTGCAAACATTGTAAAGCAATCACTAGCCTGCTATTCAGTGGAGTGGCTGTGTGGTCCCAAGTCTGGGTTTAAGGGTCTCTTTTCCAAGCTTAAAAGGATACACATTCAACATTGGCCATGCTGACAATCCAGCATGATTTCCGCCACGCTCAAAACAACTTTTAACGCAGAACTGTCAAATCTGACTTCAGTGAGTTCAAGCCAGCTGGGAACTTGTGAAAAAATTAGCTCCGACTGGGAAAATAAGTTTTGAATGGTCATCCAACTCGGAATTATGAATCAGGAACTCTGGGCTTTTTCTAGAGCTATGACCCGAAGATCACTGACGGCGTCATAATACAACCTTGTTTTTATCCGAGTTCACAGTAGCCTTGAAAACACTATAAATCCAGAGAATGCCAGGCTTTGATTTTTGTGATTATTTATTTATTTAACTAGGCAAGTCAGCTAATAACAAATTCCTACTTAAAATGACGGCTTACACCGGTCAAACCCGGAGGATGCTGGGCCAATTGTGCGCCGTCCTATGGGACTCCCAATCACGGCCGGTTGTGATATAGTTGGAATCAAACCAGAGCTTCGGTAGTGATGCCTCAAGCACTGAGATGCAGTGCCTTAGACCTCTGCGCCACTCAGGAGCCCAAGTTAAAAGTTTGAGGACTCAATTTTTCCACGAAGTACTAAGGCACCACCTTCCTGTTCAAGTGAGCACAGCACCACAAGGTGAGTCAAAAAATGTATTGTATGCTGCTGCATAAGGATGTAATATGCCAGGAAGATATGTATATGCTAGCTAAGAAAGTAATAGTAAATGTATGTTGTGTAGTAAGCTTTTAGTAACCCATGTGCCTCACCCTAATAATTTGGTCCCGTTTCCCCTCTTAATTTCACCTACTGTTCTGAATTGATAGTGCACATGTAGCCTGTTTTAGAGAAATGTAATCATCAAATATTGTAAGAGCTTTCATTGTCTGCTTATATGCCCCCTTTATTTATCCTAAGGTTCTGACTTTGTGTACAGGGAGAACACTAAGAATGGCCCATGTTATGAATTCTGTTGCTGTACATTTCAAAAGTGCTGAACAAATAGTTATATTGACTTCATCCATCCTAGCTCGCTCATTAACGTCTTAATCGAAATTGCAGATGGTCTCTTATCCACTTGTCCCTTTATGCCATAGTTTGTACATCTCAATTGTCAGTAGAAACCACATTGTTTAAGCAATCAGCCATATCAGCTATGTTTTTGTCAAGGCAGTAAATGAGGCTGAATGAACTGTTTCGCTGCCAGACAAGGCTTCGCTGATAGCCAGGTGTAGCAGTGGTAAGGTGTTGGGACTGCTGTTAGGACAGCTTTAAGTAGGCCCTAACAGTTTGTGGGCACCGTTTGTCACTGTTATAGTGCAATTAATGTATCGTTTAGTTTTGTGTTGTGTAGTGGCTTTGCTGGCATGCATTCCACAATTTTTTACCTGCATCACCCAAATCGCCACTGGAGATAATATAACGTGAATCTCATTCTAGTTCTGTGAGAGGCTACCACAGCAACGTGTTGTTCCCTAGGCTACAATGTTGCGCAAACTATAAACCCGGTCCTCCCAAGGTAAATTCACTCTTAGAATATCAGACAAGGGCTGAATATCTACGTTTTCACAATACGTTTTTTAGGGGGCATTAGAATTAGAAAGGCAACTCGAATTAACTGTGATTGATTTTATTGAAATGTTTACATTACAGTGAAGAAAAAAAGGCATGCGATGAGAGGTACCAGATCCTGGCAAATAAATTCCACAACGAAAAAGTCAAGGGCGGGAATCGGCTCAAATTAAGCACTGACTGTGCCATTGAATTGATACCTTCATCACAGTACATAACTCACATTTTTGTAGGTTTTACAATTTCCAGTCTGAAGTGCATGAAGATACCACAGTATAGCTTCGGGGTCTATTCAATCATATCTGCTTTTGCAGACTGCATAGCTGTTGTTTTGGCAGTGCATTACATGTAAAGCAGACATTGTCATTGGCTGCACAGTCACATTAACAGAAATCCCATGCAGTCTTGTTTACAAATTCGAACACTGGATGATATAAATTCTCATTATTTCGTTTAATGATTTGTCAATTTGAGCGTAATTATTTATATATAGCCTACACTTTCTCATTCTGACCTTTTATGCGAATGGGGCAGTGTATGCATTTCGACCTCTCACACCTCCAAAACATCAGGGTGTCCGCTATCGTTGATCCGATTTAATCTCGGCCTTAGAGAGAAATATACAGTACATTTTAACCATAATGAGAGGGCTAGCATTTTTCTTTGCATTTTTGTTCAGGTATGTGTGGTTAGTCCTTAATTTCCTTATCAGATGTTACATTTGAGTTACTCCTGTCTGTGGAATTGTTTGTGGAATTGCAATATCCCTTCCTCGAAATGCTCCTCAAATCACTGCTCTATTTCCACCGAATGTTACAGCACTCAAGGAGTGTGTTAGTAGGTAGCCTCAGGAGAAGGAAAACATTTCCCAAGTGTGTGTGTTATTAGCAGCATACAGTGCATACGGAAAGTATTCAGACCCCTTGACTTTTTCCACATTCTGTTATGTTACAGCCTTATTCCAAAATGGATTATATTATTTTCCTCATCAATCTACATACAATATCCAATAATGACAAAGCAAAAACAGGTTATTGAAAATAAAAAAACATATAAACATATAAAAACGTATTTACATAAGTATTCAGACCCTTTGCTATGAGACTCAACATTGAGCTCAGGTGCATCTTGTTTCTGATGATCATCCTTGAGATGATCAACTTGATTGGAGTCCACCTGTGGTAAATTCAATTGATTGGACATTATTTGGAAAGGCACACACCCATCTATATAAAGGTCCCACAGTTGACAGTGCATGTCAGAGCAAAAACCAAGCCATGAGTTTGAAGGAATTCTCTGTAGAGCTCCAAGACAGGATTGTGTCGAGGCACAGATCTGGGGAAGGGTACCAAAAAACGCCTAAAGCATTGAAGGTCTCCAAGAAGACCGGGCCTCCATCATTCTTAAATGGAAAAAGTTTGAAACCACCAAGACTCTTCCTAGAGCTGGCCGCCCGGCCAAACTGAGCAATCAGGGAGAAGGGCCTTCCTTGGTCATGGAGGTTACCAAGAACCCAATGGTATATCTCACACTACATCTAAGATCTACACATGTAGACTGGACAAGAGGCCAGTAAAGTAAAGCACATTTTATCCTAGTTTTTACATTCTTCCCAATTTACACTGGCCTTGTCTTGAATAGTCTTTTGACTCACAACATTCTCTTCTGAACAATCAGACAAGTGAAGAGGTGTGATGTGAGTGATACGCTTTTCACTGGAATAAGGGAGTGCATGACAATGATTCATATTTTTATTATGATTCAACACATGTCTTCTTGGACCTCAAAGTGTGGTTTCCAACCATCAGAGATGAGGTTAGTGCTAATAGCAGGTCAGAGAAGTGAGCAATTTTCTAAAAAAATAAATATTCTCAGGAACAGAGTAACATGGACAATAGAACAACGTGGATCCAACCAGTATTTAAATCAACACTGTGTAATCTCCTTCTGTGGGCAGTAGGCTGCATCCACAGAAACCAAAACCTATTCTGCAGACTATTTATTCTCAAGAGACCACATTCTGTTCTTTTGGTAAAACTTTATCCACATCAAGAATGGTCTACTTCAACAAGATGCTTTTACGTATCTGAAACCTTACAGCTGCATGTATAGAACAATGATAAACTGAGGTTTAGACCAAGCCTCTTAGTTTTGCTTACAGAGGTAACAGTAGTGGTTGAGTTTGTGGTCACATGGTGACTACTGTGTGCCAGGGACTGGTCCTAGTTGCCCAGCACAGGGCAACGCCAAAGGCTGTGGTAACCAGTACCGCCAGGCTGGCCTTCAGCACTGCACCGGGAGGCCTGTGGAAGTTGGCAGGGCCCATGGTGGCTAACATGGCTGCTGTCACAGTCAGGGTGAACAAGATGGATACTACTGTGTTTATGGCCACGATCTGACCAAATTTAGCAAAAGGCACGATGACACAGAAGAAGAGAGGGATGGTTGAAATGACTGTGGTGACAGCACTGGACACTATGGCAACTCCTACGTGGTTCACTGCGTCTAGGGTCCGTCTCTGCCTTTTAGCTGACAGATCCTAAGAATACAAACAGATTAATATGCATTATAACCCTCAGGCGTATTCCATTAAACCCGGTGGTATTCATCACAGAATGACTTTTAAGTAAACAGAATATACTCAAGGCAAATCCTTCATTTACCAAGTTTGGCTCTCTAACAGTAGAATATATAATATGTAAATGAAATTCCTCATGTGCCAATAATAGATGCATATCAGATTGTGTTGTACGTACCATAGTGTGTTCTGGTGTGGCTGGTAAGATCTCCCCAGCCAGCAGGTAGCCCTCCACCAGGTGCAGGCAGTAGTCCACTGAGGAGCCCACTAGGATGGACAGAGAGATGGCCTCCATGGCCCCCAACTCCCAGCCCAGCCAGTACATGATGGCCACCACCAGACAGATGACACCTGCATATGGTCAAGAGATCACAGTCACATACTGACAGACCGATGACCCCCTAATCCTCCCACGGCTAAAACCACAGAACATACAGTATGTACATTACAACAGTTAATGACTGCCTCTTACATTACACCCAATGACACATCAATAATGCATTGTATCTAATTATTGGAGACCTTTCTCCGCAGTCTATTCACAATGGGCCATCCTGATAAAAAGTCTTGATCAGCAGTGTCTTACCCATAATGGTGAGCAGTATTGGCAGCAGCAGAAGCGTATGGGCAGTGAAAACAGACACAGCTGCCACACAGATGGCCAGGGACAGGAGCAGACTGCAGAGGGCGCTCTCCACACCTACATATAACCCAGGATGGAGTCAGTCAGCACAGGAAAGTTACATTCACAGAAGGACTGAAATAATAATCTTTTACATATATTTATTAGCTGCCTGACAGGCAGTCAAAAGATTTGATTGTGCCCTGGGTATTGAACAGCTATGTCCTCTGGCTTCTCCACTTGCCTATGATTTCCATAAAGATCTGCTTCCAGTGCTCACAGGTCTGGAAACCTCTCCGTAGAGCAGAGGACTCTGGGAGAGCTGAGAGCTGCTCTTGTAGGAAGGTCTCCCATTGGAGGAAGTCTGAGTGAGTCTGGAAAGAGGATTTCCCCTTGTAGGTAGTCTTAGGAACAGACAGATGAAAAATACATGGGCTCAGTTACAGGCACAGATCAGGGCTATATCACTACATTAGAGGTGGTAGTATACACCAGGTACAACAGTGGCTAGCACTCACAGACTCAAAGGCCATGGAGAGCCAGCGCACTCTGCCACCGTGTGTTCCCACGGCCCCATGGGACAGCTGGCCTGGCAACAGGTTGGGCTCAGGGAGTGAGTGGCAGTCTGGGTGGAGTAAGGGCAGGATAGAAGAAAGCTTGTTGCCTGAATAGAGGGAGAGAGAGGACACATGTAACTCATATCAAATGTGGTTTGTGTATGTGTGCTGTTATATGTGTTTGACTGTGCCTGTGCAGTTTGTACCGGAGGGTAGACATTGGGCTCCTCCCGGCTTCACAAGCTGTTTATTAGCACTGATGACTTTACAGATTTGGCAGAGATGACCAATCTCTTGGAAGATATCAAAGTTTGGATCCAATATCACACTGCCCTATGGAGAGCATTTTAAAGAAAATGAAAACCACTAAAACAGTATTGATTATTAAATTACACCTTCATATCTTTATTGTCTCGCAGTTGGCCCCTCACCATGTCCCCAATGACATGGTTGTCTGTGCGTTGGGTGCGGTTGACTCCCAGTATTCCAAAAACGACAAACACCATGGCACCAGTGTCAACCAGAGGACGGACTGCTGGCTGGCCACAGCCACCTCCACTACAGGGGTTAAAACCGGAGGTCCTGGACCTTTTCGTTGAGGTGGAATCTTTGAAACAAGGTACGAATTAGGAAAAAGGTCACTCCATCACATTCATAAGCAAAAATTCATAGTACACTCTTTTATTTCAGTATTCATGCAGTTTCCTGATGTCCTCTGGCTCCAGATGTTCTCCCGCTCTTACCTGTGGGGAGCGGTGTGTAGAAGTAGCCCCGTGTGGGTCCGTCAGGCCCGGAGCTGATCACACAACCAGGTGGTTCTGCACACACTCGGCTTGGATGAGGACTAAGCTTGTGCTGGGCAAAATACAGCCTCCTAGGAGGCACAAAGACAGCTGTGTTAACAGTTTGACCACAAACAGCTTAACTGTTCTCTATTCCTCCATCTATCCCTCGTCATTCCTTTTACCTGCTGTGCTGCTGCTCAGCCGATGCCACATAGAAGCTGAACTCTGACCTCCAGCCGTGGCGTGGGTCACATGACTGGGAAGTGATCATCCAGCGAGGACTGGGGTGGGACCCACACACAGTCATGTGGGTGCTGAAGTTGCTGTGAGGTTCAATGTAAGCCTGTTTAGAGACACCAGAAGTTATATGATGAAGCTGATTATCAGAAGTTAGATATTCAATCATAACCCAGTAATAGCGCATTTTTATTTTGGGGACATCTAACCTGAAAGGATGGAACTTCTCCATTCCTAGGACTGAGGCTTTTCCAAGGCGAGGGCATGCTAGTATTCAGAGAGAAGCGGTACAGAGTGATAGAAGCGCCTACATCCAGCTTAGAGACATACACGGTCAGCAGAGGCCCTGTCATGAAAAGATACAGTAGTAGTATACGCAGTAGATTAAAAGAGGCACACATTCAAACATTGACAGAACATTGCCAGGGATATATTCATGTGGATCCTGTTTTGATATGTTAACATAATATCCAGTACCTGTTGTGATGGAAGAAGTGCTTGGTGTGATTGGGCTCCGTAGAGTTGAGTTTGAATTGTTTTGGTATGTTGATGGGGGTGAAACCAAGCCACAGAGGGGGTAGTATGGGTAGGGCTGTGCAGAAGATGAGGTTTCTCCATGAACAGACCTGCAGGGGACATTTCGATTCAATGCTAAATGATTGGCAGAGTTTATTATCCTGGTATATACAATGTCCTGGGAGTGTTGTAAATGTGAGCACTGAACTGGAGCATGCAAATACCCATAGCAAGAATAATAATGCAATGGAGTCAGCTCTTACCAAGAATCGACTGTAAATTAATATCCCAGTCTAAAATGAATTGAAATGTTGCTTAAAGACATTTACAGCCAGACAGTTGCAGGACTGGGGAGTTTCATTTGGTTTTAAAGTGGTGGAATCAGTTTACTTTACACCCATCTGGGTTCCATCACACAGATTGATGGCGACATCTTACCAGAGCACATGTGGCAGGATATGCCCTGGGCACTGAGGTTGTTCCTCAGTCCCAGTAGAGTCTGGAGGTTGGTGTCTGGACGAAACAGTAACGGGGCATGAGTGGCCGGCCGCAGGAGGCAGCAGCACCCAGCAGACAGCAGCAGGACCAGGAAGTAGATTCCTATTGGCAGCAAGACAAAGACTGGTCGGTAAGAGATGAGGGGGATCACTGAGGGGAGAGGAATACGATTAAATAGCTGTTCTGTGAGGAGGATTCAGGGATAGACAATACAAAACTCATGGACATTGCTGATAAAATTTGAAAAAGGAATATGGGCATCATGAGATATGGTGGTCCTTCCAACTGCTGCAGACAGACAGAGCCCTTACCTAGAATGACTTTACGGTTCTCCACGGCTGGCTCTGCCACCCAGTGCCTCAGAGCCCACTGAAGGTAAATGCTGACCATGCCTGAAGTTCCCTGCTCTGGTGGTGAGAGAGAAGTCTCCACTGACAGGGACAGAATGGCTGCATCTACATCTGTGTCACAGGAGCCTGGATGAGACAGAGAGAGGGGCTGAATGGTGTCGGGACTCTATTACCTATCATTATTTTGCCCTTCATTCATTTATCTCTGATCAGATATGGATCTCACCTGGCTCCATCTCCACTGACAGTAGGGTCACGTCGTCATCCTCATCTGACAAAGGACTGTGGCTCACTGGCAGTGCTGCAAGTGTCTTCCACCTTTAAGAGGAAGTGTATCAGAGAGATACAGCTTTACAACCACACTTTGTTCATAATAGGAAAACAGAATGAAAAGGCAAGCAGCACAACCATAGGAACTCTGTTCTCTAGCACAAAATGTAGGAAAGATGGGGTCACACCATTTGAGACAGGAATTCTCCTGGGGGTCAATACACTGGGTCCAGATACACAGGGCAGCGGGCATGAGGATTGACACCCAAAGCCAGCAGCAGCTGACGATGAGGGCCATGAATAGGCCAAAGTCATGCACGGCCGGAATCTGATTGGAAGGGTAAAAGACCTCAATACATTTACATAATGCTTTTCATATTGATACATACAGTGCCTTGCGAAAGTATTCAGCCCCCTTGAACTTTGCAACCTTTTGCCACATTTCAGGCTTCAAACATAAAGATATAAAACTGTACTTTTTTGTGATGAATCAACAACAAGTGGGACACAATCATGAAGTGGAATAACATTTATTGGATATTTCAAACTTTTAACAAATTTTAACAAATAATTAAAAAAATAATTTTAACAAATCAAAAACTGAAATATTGGGCGTGCAAAACTACTCAGCCCCTTTACTTTCAGTGCAGCACACTCTCTCCAGAAGTTCAGTGAGGATCTCTGAATGATCCAATGTTGACCTAAATGACTAATGATGATAAATACAATCCACCTGTGTGTAATCAAGTCTCCGTATAAATGCACCTGCACTGTGATAGTCTCAGAGGTCCGTTAAAAGCGCAAAGAGCATCATGAAGAACAAGGAACACACCAGGCAGGTCCGAGATACTGTTGTGAAGAAGTTTATGTTATGTACTTGAGTGAAGACCCAAAAGCGGTTTTAACAGAAAACAGAGTTCTTTAATGAAAAACAGGAATGGCATAAATCCTCTTCCAACGTTGACAATGGAACAAAAAGAACGTAGTATAGTGCAGGATGCACCTGCCAGGCAGACTCCGACAGGATAGGACAAGGTGGAAGCAAACGAGACGACAGCTTGCTTCTGGCATCAAAAACACAAACAAGAATCAGACACTGAAAGTAGCAGGAACAGAGAGAGAAATAGAGACCTAATCAGAGGGGGAAGAGAGAACAGGTGTGAAAGAGTGAAAGAGCTAGTTAGGGAAGTGTGGAACAGCTGAAGAATGAGAGACAGAGAAGGTAACCTAAAAAGACCAGCAGAGAGAGACAGAGTGAAGAGAAAGGACAGGAACAGACATAACAAGACATGACAGTACCCCCCACTCACCGAACTCGAGGAGGAAACCTGGCGCAACGAGATAACCCAACTCCTCTCCTCAGGACCGTACCCCTCCCAATCCACTAGGTACTGATGACCACGGCCCCGAGGGCGCATGTCCAAAATCTTACGAACCCTGTAGATGGGTGCGCCCTCGACAAGGATGGGGGGGAGGGACGAGCGGGGGCGCGAAGAACGGGCTTAACACAGGAGACATGGAAGACCGGGTGAACGCGACGAAGATAGCGCGGAGAAGAAGTCGCACTGCGACAGGATTAATGACCTGGGAAATACGGAACGGACCAATGAACCGCGGGGCCAACTTGCGAGAAGCTGTCTTAAGGGGAAGGTTCTGAGTGGAGAGCCATACTCTCTGACCGCAACAATATCTAGGACTCTTGGTCCTACGCTTTTAGCGGCCCTCACAGTCTGCGCCCTATTGCCGACCTGACCCCCTTCCAGGTGCGCTCGCAACGCTGGACAAAAGCCTGAGCGGAGGGGACGCAGGACTCAGCTGAGATGAGAACAGCGGAGGCTGGTACCCGAGGCTACTCTGAAAAGGAGATAGACCGGTAGCAGACGAGGGAAGCGAGTTGTGGGCGTACTCTGCCCAGGGGAGCTGTTCTGACCAAGACGCAGGGTTACGAAAAGAAAGACTGCGTAAAATGCGACCAACAGTCTGATTGGCCCGTTCGGCTTGACCGTTAGACTGGGGATGAAAGCCACGAGAGACTGACGGAAGCCCCAATCAAACGGCAAAACTCCCTCCAAAATTGAGACGTGAACTGCGGGCCTCTGTCGGAAACGACGTCAGACGGAAGGCCATGAATTCGGAAAACATTCTCGATAATGATCTGAGCCGTCTCCTTAGCAGAAGGGAGCTTAAGAGGAATGAAATGAGCCGCCTTAGAGAATCTATCGACAACCGTAAGAATAACTGTCTTCCCCGCTGATGAAGGCAGTCCGGTGATGAAATCTAAAGCGATGTGAGACCACGGTCGAGAGGAATGGGAAGCGGTCTGAGACGGCCGGCAGGAGGAGAGTTCCCAGATTTAGTCTGCGCGCAGACCGAACAAGCGGCGACAAATCGACGCGCGTCACGTTCAGTGGGCCACCAGAAACGCTGGCGAATGGAAGCGAACCCGAACGCCGGGGTGGCCGGCTAACTTGGCAGAGTGGGCCCACTGAAGAACGGCCGGACGAGTAGGAACACAACAGAAGGTTCCTAGGACAAGCTCGCGGCGACGGAGTGTGAGCGAGTGCTTGCTTTACCTGCCTCTCAACAGTCAACCCGACAACACGCCCTTCAGGGAGAATCCCCTCGGGGTCGGTGGAGACCTCAGAAGAACTGAAGAGACGAGATAAAGCATCAGGCTTGGTGTTCTTTGAGCCCGGACGATAAGAAATAACAAACTCGAAACGAGCGAAAAACAGAGCCCAACGAGCCTGACGCGCATTAAGTCGTTTGGCTGAACGGATGTACTCAAGGTTCCTATGGTCAGTCCAAACGACAAAAGGAACGGTAACCACTGTCGCCATTCGCCTAGGGCTAATGGCGAGCAGTTCGCGATTACCAACATCATAGTTACGTTCTGACGGCGATACGATGAGAGAAAAACGCGCAAGGATGGACCTTGCCGTCAGAGAGAGAGCGCTGAAAAGAATGGCTCCCACGCCCACCTCTGACGCGTCAACTCAACAACAAACTGACTAGAGATGTCAGGTGTAACAAGAATAGGTGCGGATGTAAAACGATTCTTAAGAAGATCAAAAGCTCCCTGGGCGGAAACGGACCACTTAAAGCACGTCTTAACAGAAGTAAGGGCTGTGAGGGGAGCTGCCACCTGACCGAAATTACGGATGAAACGACAAAAGCGCTGCAGCTCGACGCGTGACTTAGGAACGGGCCAATCAATGACAGCCTGGACCTTAGCGGGATCCATCTTAATGCCCTCAGCGGAAATAACGGAACCGAGAAAAGGGACAGAGGCGGCATGAAAAGTGCACTTCTCAGCCTTCACATAAAGACAGTTCTCAAAAGGCGCTGGAGGACGCAACATGAACCGAGAGAGACGGTGAAAAAATCAGGATATCGTCCATGTAAACGAAAACAAAAATGTTCAGCATGTCTCTCAGGACGTCGTTAACTAGTGCCTGAAAGACAGCTGGAGCGTTAACGAGGCCGAAAGGAAGAACCCGGTATTCAAAGTGCCCTAACGGAGTGTTAAACGCCGTCTTCCACTCGTCCCCCTCCCTGATGCGCACGAGATGGTAGGCGTTACGAAGGTCCAACTTGGTGAAAAACCTGGCTCCCTGCAGGATCTCGAAGGCTGAAGACATAAGAGGAAGCGGATAACGATTCTTAACTGTTATGTCATTCAGCCCTCGAAATCCACGCATGGGCGCAGGGACCCGTCCTTCTTCTGAACAAAAAAAAACCCCGCTCCGGCGGGAGAAGGAGGAGACTATGGTACCGGCGTCGAGCGAAACCGACAAATAATCCTCGAGAGCCTTACGTTCGGGAGCCGACAGAGAGTATAATCTGGGGGAGTAGTTCCCGGAAGGAGATCAATACTACAGTCATACGACCGGTGTGGAGGGAGAGAAGTGGCCTTGGAACGACTGAACACCGTGCGCAGATCGTGATACTCCTCCGGCACCCCTGTCAAATCGCCAGGCTCCTCCTGTGAAGAAGAGACAGAGGAAACAGGAGGGATAGCAGACATTAAACAGGTCACATGACAAGAAACATTCCAGGATAGGATAGTATTACTAGACCAATTAATAGAAGGGTTATGGCGCACTAGCCAGGGATGACCCAAAACAATGGTGTAAAAGGTGAACGAAAAATTAAAAAAGAAATGGTTTCGCTATGATTACCAGAGACAGTGAGGGTTAAAGGCAGCGTCTCACGCTGAATCTTGGGGAGAGAACTACCATCTAAAGCGAACAAGGCCGTTGGCTCCCCTAACTGTCTGAGAGGAATGTCATGTTCCCGAGCCCAGGTCTCGTCCATAAAACAGCCCTCCGCCCCAGAGTCTATCAAGGCACTGCAGGAAGCAGATGAACCGGGCCAGCGGAGATGGACCGGAAAGGTAGTGCGTGATCCAGAAGGAGAGGCCTGAGTAGTTGCGCTCACCAGTAGCCCTCCTCTTACTGATGAGCTCTGGCTTTTACTGGACATGAGGTGACAAAATGACCAGCGGAGCCGCAGTAGAGACAGAGGCGATTGGTGATTCTCCGTTCCTTCTCCTTGGCCGAGATGCGGATACCCCCAGCTGCATAGGCTCAGCATCCGAGCCGGCGGGGAGGGTGGCAGTGATGCGGCAGGTGGCAGTGATGTGGAGAGGGGAGCAACGGAGAACGCGAACTCCTTTCCACGTGCTCGGCGACGAAGATCAAACCGTCGCTCTATGCGAATAGCGAGAGCTATTAAGACTGGAAGGAACCTCCCTGGAGAGGATCTCATCCTTAACCTCGACGAGGAGACCCTCCAGAAAACGAGCGAGCAAAGCCGGCTCGTTCCAGTCACTAGAGGCAGCGATGCGAAACTCAATAGAATAATCCGTTATGGATCGATTCCCCTGACATAGGGAAGACAGGGCCCTGGAAGCCTCCTCCCCAAAAACAGAACGGTCAAAAACCCGTATCATCTCCTCCTTAAAGTCCTGAAACTGGTTAATACACTCAGCCCTCGCCTCCCAGATTGCCGTGCCCCACTCACGCGCCCGTCCGGTGAGGAGAGAAATGACTGCGGGCTGCGCTCCTGGAGTAAGTGTTGGGCTGGAGAGAGAACACCACATCACACTGAGTGAGGAATGAGCGGCACTCAGTGGGCTCCCCTGAGTAACAGGGCGGGTTGTTGATCCTGGGCTCCGGAGACTCGGAAACCCTGGAAGTGGGCGGTGGATCGAGGTGGAGTTGGTGAACCTGTCTTGTGAGGTCGGAGACTTGGACGGCCAGGGTCTCAACGGCATGTCGAGCAGCAGACAATTCCTCCTCGTGTCTGCCTAGCAATCTCGACGGCGGAGTGAAAAGGGTCCGGAGCCGCTGGGTCCATTCTTGGTCTGATTCTTCTGTTATGTACTTGAGTGAAGACCCAAAAGCAGTTTTAACAGAAAACAGAGTTCTTTAATGAAAAACAGAAAACTGGCAAATCTACAAGAATGGCATAAATCCTCTTCCAACGTTGACAATGGAACAAAAAGAACGTAGTATAGTGCAGGATGCACCTGCCAGGCAGACTCCGACAGGATAGGACAAGGTGGAAGCAAACGAGACGACAGCTCTTCTGGCATCAAAAACACAAACAAGAATCAGACACTGAAAGTAGCAGGAACAGAGAGAGAAATAGAGACCTAATCAGAGGGGGAAGAGAGAACAGGTGTGAAAGAGTGAAAGAGCTAGTTAGGGGAGATGTAGAACAGCTGAAGAATGAGAGACAGAGAAGGTAACCTAAAAAGACCAGCAGAGAGAGACAGAGTGAAGAGAAAGGACAGGAACAGACATAACAAGACATGACAGTTTAAAGCCGGATTTGGATACAAAAAGATTTCCCAAGCTTTAAATATCCCAAGGAGCACTGTGCAAGCGATAATATTGAAATGGAAGGAGTATCAGACCACTGCAAATCTACCAAGACCTGGCCGTCCCTCTAAACTTTCAATACAAGGAGAAGACTGATCAGAGATGCAGCCAAGAGGCCCATGATCACTCTGGATGAACTGCAGATGATCTACAGCTGAGGCGGAAGACTCTGTCCATGGACAACAATCAAATACTGCCATTCTGGAAGAAAACCTGATGGCAAAAGACCTGAGACTGGCCTTTATGGAAGATTTGTCTTCCAAAAGCCATTTCTTAAAGATATCCATAAAAAGTGTTGTTTAAAGTTTGCCACAAGCCACCTGGGAGACACACCAAACATGTGGAAGAAGGTGCTCTGGTCAGATGAAACCAAAATTGAACTTTTTGGCAACAATGCAAAACGTTATGTTTGGCGTAAAAGCAACACAGCTCATCACCCTGACCAACCATCCCCACTGTCAAACATGGTGGTGGCAGCATAATGGTTTGGGCCTGCTTTTCTTCAAGGGACAGGGAAGATGGTTAAAATTGATGGGAAGATGGATGGAGCCAAATACAGGACCATTCTGGAAGAAAACCTGATGGAGTCCGCAAAAGACCTGAGTCTGGGATGGAGATTTGTCTTCCAACAAGACAATGATCCAAAACATAAAGCAAAATCTACAATGGAATGTTAAAAAATAAAATATCCAGGTGTTAGAATGGCCAAGTCAAATTCAGACCTGTTCCCATCGTTGTTGAATCTGTGGAAAAAAAAACTACCGTTTTATATCTTTATGTTTGATGCCTGAAATGTGGCAAAAGGTCGCAAAGTTCAAGGGGGCCGAATACTTTCGCAAGGCACTGTATACAGACAGTTCCACCTCACAGCCATTCATTTATTTTGCATTCCCTTTGGAAGGATAATACAATATGGACTGACAATAATTCTGAGTACCTGTGAGAAGGTGTTGGCAGCATATGCGGCTGCGGTGGTGAAGGAGGTGATGAAGGTTGCCCGGCCAGCTGTTTTCACCGTGTACACCATCCTCTGGACTGGATGGACTAAGTGGGAAGCCTGTCTGAAGGTACTCATGAACACAAACACATCATCCACACCTGGAGACCACGGAGAGGGGAAACAGAAGAAAGAGTGGGATGTTATCTGTAACAAAGATGTTGTTTCTCAACTAGTTTGGTCATGAGAGAAATTCTAGTATTTTTTCATATTTTCACTCACCAATGCCAATGATCACAAAGGCTGCAACCCCATTGAGGATGCCCAGGTATCTCACCCCAAAGACCACATGGTAGAGAAAAAGAGCGACCAGGCAGCTCAGACCAATGCTAGTGAGCCCAAAGAATGTCAGGAACACTGTAGAGACACACCAAAGTGACTGAATGCGAGACCTCATGCATGTGGTATCAAAATAATAAGAATACTATACTGATGCTAGCTTATCAGATACCATGTATAACAGCACATGACCTATAGGAAATGTTGCATTAACATGCATGTTGTATCTAATGCAGGTGGGAGAGTGCATGGGACCTTACTTGAGAAGGAGGTGAGGAAATAGACCAGCAGAGTGATGCAGCCTCCACTGATCAGCGCCAGCAACATGTCTCTGTGGAAGGTCCGTCTCACCTCGTTATCAAAAAGCTCTGTGCCCCCATACAACACCTTCACCTGGCTAGCATCCCACAAATCCAGAGATAAGGAGACAGCGACAAGAGAATGAAAGAGGGTGTCATGAAAGGAGGGACTCTTTGATTATGCTTAATTACAAATGGTCTGGAGAGTTAAAGTCTTGTGAGAAATTAAAAACAGCATCAGTTCATCTTATGGCTATTTTATGTCTTTTAGAATGTGGTTCTTTTAAAGCTTACACAGCGTATCATCAGCCTTGGCTGAGGGCCAATAAGCCATAACCCACCTGGTGGACTGCTGAGCCAGGATGTCAGCGTACTGAACCACAAAGTTCCTGAAGCGGCTTCTCTGCTCCTCAGGCCGGTCCTGGAGGGAGCAGTAAGAGGGCAGTGGAGCTCCAAATTGGATCTCACTGCGCAGGAGAGAGGAGGAGAGCCGGTCAGGGGCCAGACTCTCATCCACATACCAGTAGAACTGTGGGTGGGTGATCGCTAGACTCAGAGCACCTGGGAGTAAAAACACAAGTGAAGATCAAAGTGGTAATGTCGCTGCCTGCTCCCTTTAATATTCTGCTTGATCTCCCTCAAGCAGAAGAGCTCCCTACTAAATCATGCAGAGCAGCAACTGTACCTACAGAAGTGGTCCAGTTTTTTAAACAATCAGACTCACCATGGATGTCAGCCAGGTTGGGTCCCATGCCATCGTAGTAGATCCTGCCTCCCCGTTCACTGGGGAAGAGGTAGGAGAGGAGGGAGCTTGGAGGGGAGCAGTAGGAGGGGCCCAGGGGCAGGTCTCTCAGGACCTCCAGAGGCTTCCAACAGAACTGTTGGAACTGGGGATGCTGCATGAGCAGGCGCTCTATGTGGTGGATGGTGCGGAGACGCTCTGGGGTGAAGATGTTGTTGTCCACCCCACCCTGAGCTACAAACACCAGCTCCATCCTCCACAGGGCCTGGCTCTGCAGGTATGAGTAGTTAGGGGCAAACCTGCGCATCCTAGTCTGAGATCTCTCACTGTCCCTGTCGCCCTCTCCTTCTATGGACTCACGACTCTCAAATTTTCCTAAATTAGTTGTATTTTTATCCTCCTCTCTTACCTCTAGTTTACCACCCCTAGCCTCTCCATGCCTCTCAGTCTCTCGCTGACTCAGGGCATCTCCTCTCTGTTCCATAACTACTCTTTTGAACAAGTTTTTTTTCAGAGATTTTGAGGTCAGCCCTCCATGTGATGTCCTGTTGGATGTTCCATCTCCCTGCCTACCCAGCATGTCCAACAGCAGCTCCTGTAGAGTGGTGGAGTCATAGGGGTCCACGTCACGCCTGTGTCTGTCCCATGACCCCAACTGAGTCTTTATGGCAATGGTGAGTGCATCAAACCGCTCAGCAGAGAAGTGGCTATGAACCTCAAAGGCACTGTAGGAAAGGTCTATGTCCAATGGGGGGCAGTATAGGAACATGTAGGCAGAGAGGGCACAGGGGAGAAAAACTCCAACTCCCAGGACAACACCACTCACCCAGGGCTGTGTGTAGACCCAGCCCACTGCTCCCCACACGCCATTGCCTCCAGTGGTGCTGATTCTCCCATTAATCTGTGTATCTGACTCCCCGCCATCTTCCTTCTCCTCCTCTTCTTTCTCAGCATCCCAGCTGCTCTGGAATAACAACGTCTCGTCTTCCAAGTCCATGGCTGGAGAACCTGTCACAAACACACACAGTTCTTCATCATCACTCACTCTCCGAATGTAAATTCTCTCCTGTCCTTGGGCAGAAAAACAGACATAAACTCTAGGTGATTTACAGAGCAGTCATAATAGTGGTGCAGGGTATTCTGCAGTACACAGCCAGCAAGAGCACAGCCATTAAATCTGTCCCTCAATAGCCAAGACCCACAGGGTTCTTATTCAGCTGACAGAAACGTCAAGGGGAGAATTTAGGAAGAAGATGGTCCTGGTCTCAAGGCCCCAAAGCAGTGTACCGGTCTGTCAGTTTAATATGCTGAACACTAAGGCTGGGGGCTTAGAGAGTATTGGCTGTAATTTCATGCCTCTCACTCATTCCTTCAGTGTGTGCAAAAAACAATATTTCCCCTAGAGTGCTCAGTGGCGTCTTAGTCCACGTCAGCAGTCGACTTGGGTTTGGCTGATCTTCAGCAAATTAAATAATCTCACTTGTCTAATTACGGAGAGTGGAGAGACGTGTGGAATGTTAGCGAGAGGTGGAATATGAGGGGTTTTATCCCTGGTGATGGACAGCTTCTGGTAGTGTTAAGCTATTGTTCCTTCCTCTTTTCACTCCACTGCAAACACAGGATACTGCAGTAACTTGGTATTCTGCAAACACAGGATACTGCAGTAACTTGGTATTCAAGTGGCAATAATCATGCTAACGACAAATTGGCAAGTCATCTATCATCTTTAGAATTTAGCTCCAGGGTCATCTAGGTGGGGCGGGGAGGACAAAAGAGTGGGTGCATCATTTCCATATCGCTCTTCAGCCTGGGTCTTGAATATTTACATTTCCGATAAGAAGTGTATTTGAAACGATTGTTCATTTGGTTGGTAAACCTATGGCCGTTGATCAAGAACAAAAAATAGGCATTATGATTTGTTATCAGCCGTAGTAGCTAGCCATCTGTACACATTTGCAGCTGCACCTGCACATAGTCACGAATAGAGTCTATTCAAGGAGATCACCATGACAATGAGTCCACCCTGTGCCATGCCATTGTTCAGAGCAGAGATGGACACCCTCACTGAGAGAACAGAGCAGTTCAACATCTGCCTGCACTGGGAGAACATCTGGGTCTGCAGAGGACACATTCATTAGACACAGGATCAGTCTGTTGAGGAGAGAGGGAGAAGAAGAGGGGAAAGGAGAGGGAGAAAAAGAGGGGAAATGGAACACCTTACAACACCAACAAATGATCATGTCCTGTGTGAAAGGCAGCTTAGTGCAGTTTAATATTCAAGGCAGTTTAAAGTCAGCTAGATCTGTACATTTCCATATCTGCCATGTTTGTTTCCACATCCCTGGAATCGCTGATCAGTTGTGGTGAAACACCATGCTGTCCCCTCACACTTACACCACTCTTCAGTTATGCAGACTGTGCTATTAAAGCAGAGCTGTGTATTTCATGTTAATGGTCGCTGAGAACACAGTTACACAGACATAACATAGATGCACGGTAGAGCATCCCTGGCTCCCTCCACCACCAGGCAGATTACTGCGATGCCTCCTGGAATAATCGGTCTCTGACACGTTCTTTTCCCCTCTTGACAAATCCATCCGTGCCTCTTTTCCAGCCATACAGCATCTTTATTAGAGAAGCCTCAGCTGCAGGGTAACACTCCAAGGGCTGAAGCGAGAATGAGGAATGTGTTTACAAGCTTCCAGAATCATTCAACCTTTTCATTTTTCTTTAACGCTTGAGAGCAGAGGAAGTCAATTTATGCTGTGCAGGTGGGGAAATAAAAATGGATTCATGGACGACAAAAGCATTCTCAAACGTTTCAATCAGCATGATTCTGGAACTTTGTCATTCTAGTCTGTCATTTATTTTTGGACCCATATTGTAGACACTGCCCAGCTGAATTCTAGAGAACTAAAGATATAACTGTCCTCCCAGACCAAATGCTAGCTTTTTGGGTTGACTATGGAATGTGAAGCACCAAAGCCCAAGGTTGAATGCCAGTTGGTGACTATTGCTGTTGTGTGACAGTGTGCGGTTTTCTTGGTACTGTACTGTCTATGCTGAGTGTTAGTCTCCTGTGGATCTGATGTGGCACTCTAAACACTCCCAGCATGCCATCCAACACACCCTCACTAAGAGGCACATAAGGCTTTTATTTCTTGCTTTCTGGGGATGTGCCGATGCATGTGTATGCCTGTGTGTGTGCACAAGTGGGGGTAAGGAGGATACATACATACTATTTTTAGCTGTTGTCAGTAAGAAAGGTTATGATCCAGTCTGCTCTCCTTCCTCCCCTCCCCTCCCCTCTACACATTTGGGAAAGGATCAATCTCATCCAATATGGATTTCACAGCTTCTCCTGCCCCACAGATTCAGCATGGTTAAAATTCACAAACCATGCAAGGGACATTAATCTCAGCCCAGCATGCCAGAAGACAGACCTTGCTTATGAATGAGCACTGAGTATATCACTAAAGGGGAATCACTGAGGGTGATGCTTCTATTCTTCACAGATCCCTAGGATATAAAGGTTCAGCATAGTTCAAGTGTAAAGACCTTACACTCATGCTCCATTTGTACCTACTGTAATGACAGTCATTTGTTTGATATTTGCAAACACGGATGACCCCTCAACACAATGCAAGTACCATAAACCCAAATCTGAAATCTCACTACTGCTGCTACACCTGGGGGAGATGGTGGGTGATCGCAGAAGAAGAGTGATTGCCTGGAGATTTACAGAGCCATTCGAAGTTTGACGACAGATAAAAAAATAAAACCATCCCATTACAGCAAGCTAAGGTCTCTGAAACTTCCACCTGAGAGCTCCATTTACTGCAGAGTACGGCAAAGCCGGAGAATCTTACCTGAGCTTGATGAGTAGAGGTATGAACTGACGGGGTGTGCAGCCCTATGGAGTCCTTCGAGGATGCAAACCTGTGCTGAACAATTTCATTTCAAACTTGTTCTCCAGATGTTCACTTGATTCGCTCTGTTGATCTCTGTTTAATGTTCAGTGTTCTAGCTCCACTAGGGAGAGCGCCTGCACCTTTTGTGCAGCCTCTCTGATACAAGACTCAATGTGTCTTGGCCACCAAGACAATTATGTTTTGTTGTTTTCTCCCTTTCTCTCACTCTTCCCTCCCTCCTGTGCCTGGTTGTCCAGGCGACAGTCAGTGAGAGTATCAGTTCTTTCACTCTCCTAGCAGCTCTTCTCTCATGGCTTTGTTCACGCTTCTCTCCTGACTGGCATACCGAGGGGAGGGTTTGCACAGCCCTGGGCATCAAGGACACTACATGTGATGGGATACATCTCATCACAGCCTAACAGGTAATACAAAAAGAGGGCTGACTCTGATTCCAGCTCTATTTGGCAGGAAACACGTGTCTAACGTGAAGGTTTTGCCAACAGACTGCAGCAGATTCCCCCTTGGCTTCGAGAGGAATTGGTTGGTATAGTCTGGCCGGGGCTCTGCAAGGAGGAAAGTGGGAGGGGGTAGTTCAGGAGGTTAATCAGAGTAACTGCATACAGTTGAAGACAAGGTGTAGGCCATTTCATTTCAACCCCAGGAGTCTGAGCCCATCAAGAATGTGCTATTTTTTGTTCCCCCAATCCCCCCCTGCATTCACATCTAATACATTTTGTTAAAGGGACTCAGAGCTATCATTATTCAACATGAAATGTGTAGTTATTTTAGTAGACTGCTATGATTGGATGATATGGTTAGATAGGGCTGCTTGTGGTCACATCACTTTGGTTCATTACGATACAGTGATGATTTGACATATTCTTCACTGTTTACACCCATTGTTCCATGGACCGATGTACTACACTGGGTGTAGACCTACAGTATTGCAATCTCCTTAATCATATTTCTGTCATGAATGAGTGGTTTGATAATGTTCTAGTCTTATTACATACACTCCTGTATTCTTTTTAATCAATCACTTCATCATCCATCTCAAGCTTTCAAAACTAATATACAGTAAGTCTTCGCTCAGCGTGTGCGTACGCACATACACACAAACATTCACACAAGAGACAGCCAATCCATCATTGCTCTAGCTAAATGGAAATATTTTAGATAAGGCTGAAATGTAAATTCCTGCTGGTTTTCTCAATTACAATGGGTGTTGTTACACTTACTAGGCAGGGATAATGGGGTTGCAGACAGGGCCAGGAGTGTGAGTGCAAGTCAATCTGTTTCTGCAACATGCAGGCCACTTTGTCATTGTCCTGTTCAAGATGCTGCGTAGGATACCATCTTACCTCAGAATAATCCTACATATCTACAGTGATTTCAGCTCACCTGCTTAGTAGGAACAGAGGGAAATGACGACAGATACCAGACTGCTGTGAGTCATAGCAGCCATCTGGAGGACTGAATGGGGACGACTCTGCAGATCTTATGATCTCTCAGATCTTAGCAATTATTGAGGACATCCTGCAAAGCAATCTCACAGAGACCAGACTGTTGTTGCGGTTTAATGAGTCTATCGAATCTGAACAGACATCATTCCGTCAACTTACATGTATCAGAAATATTGGCATACAAACACTTTCAGACAGTTTGTAAAGTCGAACATGTACAGTTAAATAATAGGAACGCACACAAGCACATCCTCTCATTCAGATAGACATTCAGACATGCGTACATACACACACACAGCCATACTGTCCCTTCCTGAAAGACTGAACACACACTGTGCTCTCCCTGATCACACAGACGTTAGTTTTTCTGCTCAGATGGTGCTTGTTGCCTGTCTCTTTAAGGCTAGTCTTTCAGAATAAACATCATCCTTTGGGAACTGTTCCATGACTTGTGGCTAACAGAACAGATGCGTACTTACGATGTCAATAATTAAGAGAAACTTTAGAATCGCTAATGCTAAATGGATGGAGAGTGGGGAAGATGCACTAACGTCATGCAATGCTATTAGTACCGAATCACAAATTAAGGGCTGCAGTTGTATGGGCATACTCCACTTGGGGATCTACATTAAAAAAAAAATGAGAATGCAATTACAGGTGCATGCATGAGTTCAATCAAAAACCATGCTAGTCTCTCACACCAACATCCCTGTTATCTGGGTAGGACTAGATCTAGACTTCTGAAACTGCCTCTACAAAACACTGCCTCTATGAGGCACATTGCATACATGGGGTACAATATTTGAATGCATTCTGAGATATGGACAGTAAAGGACTGCCTAAGGACAGTAAAATCATTTTGCATAGTGGCTTTCTACACTTCATCGGTATACTCTTCAAATCAGTGTTGGACTCAACCATAACTATCCTGCATTTCCTGAAAAGCTAGCTGTACAAAACACACACACACACACACACACACACACACACACACACACACACACACACACACACACACACACACACACACACACACACACACACACACACACACACACACACACACACACACACACACACACACACACACACACACACACAGTCTTTGTGTCTGCTATTCATAAATGATGTAGCCTCAGTTGTCCAACATCATGTGAAAGAAGAGCCTGACTAGTAACTTCATATTGAGAAAATAAATGCTGTATTCTGTTGTGAACATACGACTTCGCTATGGGACTAATATATGCACAAACACAGTGCAAATGTACAACTGGAATGATATGTAAACATGGCACGCATCAAGAACACACGCCTGCTCTAGCTCACAACTACTGTACCCCTCCACCCTATAGACCAGGTCAAACCAAACCTCTGCAGCATCCCTGAAGACCAGGATCATAGTGCATAATGTTTGGTTCTCTCCCGCTGTTCATCTTTACAGAATGTCACAAAGAAATAAAAAGGAGAAACCAATAAAAGGCTGATTGTATTTACTCGGCGCACATACTTTCAGAAACTGGGATCACGGTTTGAGATCACTCTTCCATAAATAGATACAAACGTAGCAGTAGAAACAGACGTAGCAGTACATGCACAACCTGTGCCATGACGCAATAAAGACCCTAGAAAACAACTTAATACTGTACATTATCAAAACACATTTCCAACCACAACCAAAAGACCCAACAGACATTTAGACAGACGATTGTTGCACTTACTTTGTTTTTGATCATGGGTGTCTCACATCAAGGCCAACTCAATACAATGGACCAGCTCTGCCTGAGACACAATGGTCAAAATCCTCCAGCCAAGAGGCCAGTGGACAGACAAAAAGGACAGCTGGATGTGCTATTGTCAGTGTGAGCTCAGTGGTATTGCCATACAGTACTCACATTCTCACCTACACTCTCAAAGACATGCGATCAGTGGGGAAAGGTCAGTTGCATTGGGCTACCACAGGTGTCTCCCGAATATCCGAGACGATGTTGTTGCTGTCTTTTTGGAGAGCTTGAGGAAGGAAAGAAAGAAAGAAAGGATAGCGGTGTTAAAGGGAGAAACAGAAAGTACAATATAAAGTGCATGAAAGTCTACACCCAGTAAGTAGGGATACCAGTAGCACCCATACAGTACCTCCAGCCACCTCTGTCTTCTGTTGTGCTGTATCCTGGGACTCGATGAGCAGCTCCTGCAGCAGGTTATGTTTGTACAGCTGGCCCACCAGCTCACTCTGCAGATGCTCCTTCACAAAGTTCACCAGGAAGTGCATCACTGTCTTGGGCACACTGTAGACACACAAGTCCTAAGACACAGTTAGCTAACACACCAGGACAGGCAAGGCTCAACTCAACTCACCACTAACTGAATATATAAATAACACCCCTAGGTGCCCTGGTCTCTGAACGGTCCTGAATGCTCTTGCGGACGATGAGGAAGTAGCAGTTGATGAGGCGTTGGATGACCTCAGTCTCTCTGCTCCCGGGTACTCAGCTTGCAGGACGCCAGCACCGCCTGGCAAACAGAAAAGGGGTCAGATGTTACAAAATGTCACAGATTTAATTTCATACAGTGATGCTCTACAGGCTAGCGATGGGTCAGTTCTGACTGCTGATTCCACTACTCACTGTGTCCAGGAGGTTGATGGCCTGACCCTTCACAGGGCTGCTGAAACCTGCCACTTGTGCATTCTCCTCCAGCATTTTCTTATTCTTCCAGTACTTCTCTCCATCCTGCCAGCCCTAAAATAGATTAAATGAGGGGTTCAATTCAGTTTGTCTGTTCTAGTAACATGTTAAAAGTCATTCAAGTGAATTTCACAACTGGCTTAGTGAAATTCCTTAAAAGTGAAGTCCATACTGGCATGAAAAGACAGCATCACACTCGTGCCCTCTGGTCAACATTAGGCTCATCTACATGCATGAAAGCAGAACATCTGCTTTGAGTTGAGACAGAATTACCTGTTGACAGATGCTGAGACCTGAGCAGCATCAGTGAATTCTGGGTGCTTTGTGTTGATGTAAGCAAGCTCAATTTGAACCAAGTTGTGGACCTCAAACACCGACAGACGGCCAGTAAGGAATAGCATTAAATTGTAGAATAATTACATTCAGTAAGATCTGTATTCATTTTTTTTTAAGTAAATCACAAAAATGAACTGTCTTACCATGTCATTAGTAATGGGCAAGCGCTTCCTGAGTAAACTAGTCACCACCTCCACAATGGAGTCGTGCAGCTTGGGAAACCAAAGGAGCTCCTGACAAACACATGCCAGAGTACAATTATATTACAATTTGCTTCAGGGTTGTCATAGCTTTAAGTGAATGTTTTGTAGTATGTGTTGTGCAGTGTGTAAAGTACCGGTGTGCTGTAGGAGGAGCAGTGCTGTATGATCCTCTGTAGCTCCTCGTGGACCAGCTCCACACAGAGCAGGCTGGGATCCTCCAGGCGCTTGATCTGCCTCTTCACTAGCAGCTCAAAGGAAATCTCAGGCACAAAGAAGGTCGGTTGCGGACCCTGAAGCACCATACACACAAAGCCCTCTGTTAACATAACTCATGTGCTTCTCTACATCCATTAGCTTTAATGGAAAACTATTCAAAAGATCTGTTTAACCTACACACAGACAATTCCATTGGAGCTGATATGAGATTGGAGCTGGTGGTTATTATTGTAGCATTGCGGATTGCAGTGAGAATGTCAAGCTCCGTTAAGCCCCCCAGGGGATCGATAGACTGAAGAGCGAGGCCAAAGGTCTCATGAAATATGTAGCAGATACGAGCCCCTCTGCAGCTGACAAGAGAGGAGGACAGAGGAAGCCGTATCAGTGGCGGTGTGTGAGGGATGTCAACTTCAGATGCAGTCAGTAAGACTGAGCCAATACTTGCTTCACATGCTTGAGGAAATCAATAAATCAGTGAGTGGTACAAGAGCTATTGAAATGAAGCTGCAAAATATGAAATGCCAATTCATGAACACCTACAAAGTTACAATGAGCCCAAAAAATACAATAAACGCCTGCAACATTTACCTGGAGATAACTCTGCAGATAGCACTACTTTGAAAAGTCAGTCAATCGATCAATAATATAATATTACATTAAGTAAAAATATTTATTTAATTTACAATCTGTAGAAACTATGAGAATAGAAAGGTTCAGAACGTTTGTGAAACAGCACAGCACAGTTGAACAAAATATGGCAAACTGAACTGGATGGTCTTCATAGATAGACGGGAGGGGTTGAGAGTAGCTGAAGGATGGGATTAAAAACAAAACAAACGATAACTAGTGTAAAGTACATTGTGTCCATAAAATATAGAATTTTAAGTATTGCTGTCCATTAGTTTACTCCAATTAGGGGAGGGGTAGTAGGGTTAGGGGATAATAATAAAGGAAAATATATGATATACACACACAGTACCAGTCAAAAGGTTTAGACACATCTTCTCATTCAAGGGTTTTTCTTTATTTTTACATTGTAGAATAGAAGACATCAAAACTATGAAATTACACATGGAATCATGTACAAAGCTGCCATCAAGGCAAAGGGTGGCTACTTTGAAGAATCTCAAATATAAAATATATTTAGATTTGTTTAACATGTTTTTGGTTACTATATGATTCTATATCTGTTATTTCATAGTTTTGATGCCTTCACTATTATTCTACAATGTAGTGTTAGGTTCTTATTTTTCAGAGTAAATAACTCACGGACACTAGGGAAGCTTAACCAAGTTTAATTCTTACCAAACGGTCTTAACAGCTGTAATTCAGACAACAAAACATTTTTCACCATCACAGGTATATACAGTTGAAGTCAGAAGTTTACATAAACCTTAACCAACTACATTTAAACTCAGGTTTTCACAATTCCTGACATTTAATCCTAGTAAAAATTCCCCGTCTTAGGTCAGTTAGGATCACCACTTTATTTTAAGAATGTGAAATGTCAGAATAATAGTAGAGAGAATGATTTATTTCAGCTTTAATTTCTTTCATCACATTCCCAGTGGGTCAGAAGTTTACATACACTCAATTAGTATTTGGTAGCATTGCCTTTAAATTGTTTAACTTGGGTCAAACGTTTCAGGTAGCCTTCCACAAGCTTCCCACAATAAGTTGGGTGAATTTTGGCCCATTCCTCCTGACAGCACTGGTGTAAGTGAGTCAGGTGTGTAGGCCTCCTTGCTCGCAAAAACTTTTTCAGTTCTGCCAACAACATTTCTATAGGATTGAGGTCAGGGCTTTGTGATGGCCACTTCAATACCTTGACTTTGTTGTCCTTAAGCCATTTCGCCACAACTTTGGAAGTAATGCTTGGGGTCATTATCCATTTGGAAGACCCATTGGCGACCAAGCTTTAACTTCCTGACTGAGGTCTTGAGATGTTGCTGGTACTCATAAGTGTACCAGTCCCTCCTGCACCAAAGCACCCCCACAACATGATGCTGCCACCCCTGTGTCAAGAATCCCACCGAAGATGGTGCCTCTTCCTGTTCGGGCGGCGCTCGTCGTCACCGGCCTACTAGCTGCCATTGATCCCCTTTTCTGTTTCATTTAGTGTTGTCTGATTCGTTGCACCTGTTTCTTGTTTAGGTTTTGGCTTTGGGCTATTTAGACCCGGTAGGCCTGCCGGCTTTTGTGCGGGCTTGTTTTTCTGTTGTTGGTGTGTGTGATTTTTGTGGATTTTATTTCCCGAACCGTTTCGTCCTGTTTGTTTTGCACTGGGTCTTTTAGCGCCCGTGTGTGTGGCGTTGACCAATACTCTGTTGATTTGGGAATAAATATATCCCCGTATCTAACTACCCTGCTCTCTGCGCCTGACTCCTCCACCCGCTACTTCTAGAAGTCCTGACACCCGTGGCTTCCTGGTTGGGATGGTGTTCTGCGGCTTGCAAGCCTCCCCCTTTTTCCTCCAAACATAACGGTGGTCATTATGGCCAAACAGTTCTATATTTGTTTCATCAAACCAGAGGACATTTCTCCAGAAAGTACGATCTTTGTCCCAATGTGCAGATGCAAACTGTAGTCTGGCTTTTTTATGGCTGTTTTGGAGCAGTGGCTTCTTCCTTGCTGACGGCCTTTCAGGTGATGTCGATATTGGACTCGTTTTACTGTGGATATAGATACTTTTGTACCTGTTTCCTCCAGCATCTTCATAAGGTCTTTTCCTGTTGTTCTGGGATTGATTTGCACTTTTCGAACCAAAGTACGTTCATCTCTAGGAACGCGTCTCCTTCCTGAGGGGTATGGTGGATGCGTGGTCCCATGGTGTTTATACTTGCGTACTAATGTTTGTACAGATGAACGTGGTACCTTCAGGTGTTTGGAAATTGCTCCCAAGGATGAATCAGACTTGTGGAGGTCTACACATTTTTTTCTAAGGTCTTGGCTGATTTCTTTAGATTTTCCCATGATGTCAAGCAAAGAGGCACTGAGTTTGAAGGTAGGCCTTGAAATACATCCACAGGTACACCTCAAATTGACTCAAATGATGTCAATTAGCCTATCAGAAGCTTCTAAAGCCATGACATCATTTTCTGGAATTTTCCAAGCTGTTTAAAGGCAAAGTCAACTTAGTGTATGTAAACTTCTGACCCACTGGAATTGTGATACAGGGAATTATAAGTGAAATAATCTGTCTGTAAACAATTGTTGGAAAAATGACTTGTGTCATGCACAAAGTAGATGTCCTAACCGACTTGCCAAAACTATAGTTTGTTAACAAGAAATTTGTGGAGTGGTTGAAAAACGAGTTTTAATGACTCCAACCTAAGTGTATGTAAACTTCCGACTTCAACTGTATATCCCACTTAAGACACTCCTCCTTCTCTCCAATCCAACCCTTATTATTCCCTTCAGGGGATCTGACCTCACCTCCTGACCACAACCCCTCCATCACCTAATCCACAGATGTCCATCTGCCTCCCCTATAGCAATCCTTTGATCTCCTCCCATGCACCCAGCACATTCCACAGCCACTCTGTCTTTCTACAGATCTCACTCCTTTATATACTATGCGTCTGATCTATCATGTCTTTAATATCTCAATGTTCAAAGTATCGCAGCTGTGCAGCATCTAGATGGTTGCTAGATATTTGGTGGTCAATGATTGCGAGTCGCTCCAATACAATATAAAATACTGAAAGATGACTGCTGCCTGGATAAAGTAGCCTAAAGCAGTTGAACTACTCACAGCTCAGATGTCTGGATGTGCGTGGCGGTGCCCTCGATGGTGTTGCAGTAGTCGCTGGCAAATTTGGTGACAATCTGCAGCAGGGTGGTGCTATGGTCCTCTACTGGCTGGCAGTAGCTGCTGAGCCAGGCCTGGTATTGGGCACCTAGCACATCACACGGTTCTTCAACTCCGGCAGGCAGTCCCGGATGTGGAGCATGAGGAAGTGGCTCAGGGTGTGGGCCAGGTAGCGAGACCCGCAGCGGGAGGCCAGAGACGGGTAGTGGCACAGGAGGAAGGCCTGCTCGTCCCACGCCATGTCCTCTATGCTCTTCTGGGTGTTGACGTCATGCTGGCTCCTAGAGGGGAGAAACATGGAGTGACACCTGGAGTTAGAGAAGACTTCACAGTGGCTCTGCGTGATCAAATAGTCACCCGTTAGCTACAGCATAGCAGGAAATAATACACCTCAATTACAGGATGAAGCACTTTTGAAATGGCCGTTACTATATCTGTAACATTTCTTTTAAACACTAATCCTCAGCACTCTGGGGGAGTGTGCTAGCCTACCGACTTCAGACAGCCTTCCCTGTGAGTTGCTATAACTGACTCAGCTCAGTGAAATTGCTTCTGAAAATGACTTAACATTTCAGCCTCTGAGGAGTGAATATGTCGTTTTTTGGGAATCTTGCAACCTTGGTGAAAAATCACTCACATAACTCATACATCAGCCCTGTGCTGGAAACCAATGAGCAAGACATGGAACACATATTTCAGCAGGATGGGTGAGAACCTAATATCGATCTCAAAGTGGGGAGACAGAAATCTTTAATTGCTGAATGATTGTTTGGCAGACGCAACTAAATTGAGCTGGTGAATAGCATTGGAACATTTGTTGTTTATAGCTTTAAGGTCTCTGAGGGTACCAGAGTTAATTTAACGACACAAATGACTCAGATCCATCATACTCAGTCTGATAGATGTGGTACAATGATCACATGTTTATATGCCATCTTTCACTGCTATGGAGCTGCATCTTTTTAAGCATCGTGGTGACATCATCCAGTAAAAATGTTAGATAAGTTATAGGCATATGATATAGACAAACCTGTTGACCACTCCCAAAATTCCAAGCTGCATTAGAATGACCCGACACAGTAAGGCCTCCAGAGCATCTGTCCCTGCGTCCATCAGGACCAGCTTACTGAACACCAGCAGTGTTCTACGGCTTGCAAGACACACATGGGCACAAAAGCTGGGTAAAGACAAGCCCCTTTTGTCCATGGCTCTCATATACAGTGGGGAGAACAAGTATTTGATACACTGTCAATTTTGCAAGTTTTCCTACTTACAAAGCATGTAGAGGTCTGTAATTTTTATCATAGGTACATTTCAACTGTGAGAGACGGAATCTAAAACAAAAATCCAGAAAATCACATTGTATGATTTTTAAGTAATTAATTTGAATTTTATTGCATGACATAAGTATTTGATCACCTACCAACCAATAAGAATTCCAGCTCTCACAGACCTGTTAGTTGTCCTTTAAGAAGCCCTCCTGTTCTTCACTCATTACCTGTATTAACTGCACATGTTTGACCACGTTACCTGTATAAAAGACACCGGTCCACACACTCAATCAAACAGACTCCAGCCTCTCCACAATGGCCAAGACCAGAGAGCTGTGTAAAGACATCAGGGCTAAATTGTAGACCTGCACAAGGCTGGGATGGACTACAGGACAATAGGCAAGCAGCTTGGTGAGAAGGCAACAACTGCTGGCACAATTATTAGAAAATGGAAGAAGTTCAATATGACGGTCAATCACCCTCGGTCTGGGGCTCCATGCGAGATCTCACCTCGTGGGGCATCAATGATCATGAGGAAGGTGAGGGATCAGCCCAGAACTACACGACAGGACCTGGTCAATGACCTGAAGAGAGCTGGGACCACAGTCTCAAAGAAAACCATTAGTAACACACTACGCCGTCATGGATTAAAATCGTGCAGCGCACACAAGGTCCCCCTGCTCAAGCCAGCGCATGTCCAGGACCGTCTGAAGTTTGCCAATGACCATCTGGATGATCCAGAGGAGGAATGGGAGGAGGTCATGTGGTCTGATGAGACAAAAATAGAGCTTTTTGGTCTAAACTCCACTCGCCGTGTTTGGAGGAAGAAGAAGGATGAGTACAACCCCAAGAACACCATCCCAACCGTGAAGCATGGAGGTGGAAACATCATTCTTTGGGGATGCTTTTCTGCAAAGGGGACAGGACGACTGCACCGTATTGAGGGGATGATGGATGGGGCCATGTACAGTGCCTTGCGAAAGTATTCGGCCCCCTTTAACTTTGCGACCTTTTGCAACATTTCAGGCTTCAAACATAAAGATATAAAACTGTATTCTTTTGTGAAGAATCAACAACAAGTGGGACACAATCATGAAGTGGAACGACATTTATTGGATATTTCAAACTTTTTTAACAAATCAAAAACTGAAAAATTGGGAGTGCAAAATTATTCAGCCCCCTTAAGTTAATACTTTGTAGCGCCACCTTTTGCTGCGATTACAGCTGTAAGTCGCTTGGGGTATGTCTCTATCAGTTTTGCACATCGAGAGACTGAAATTTTTTCCCATTCCTCCTTGCAAAACAGCTCGAGCTCAGTGAG
Source organism: Oncorhynchus masou masou (assembly GCF_036934945.1). Taxonomy (NCBI): domain Eukaryota; kingdom Metazoa; phylum Chordata; class Actinopteri; order Salmoniformes; family Salmonidae; genus Oncorhynchus; species Oncorhynchus masou. Next base: position 29,149,638 of record NC_088212.1, on the reverse strand, counting down.
GTTGGATAGAGAGCATATGTGAACAGCAGTTTTCAGTTCTTTCCACAGATTCTCGATTGGATTCAGGTCTGGACTTTGACTTGGCCATTCTAACACCTGGATATGTTTATTTTTGAACCATTCCATTGTAGATTTTGCTTTATGTTTTGGATCATTGTCTTGTTGGAAGACAAATCTCCGTCCCAGTCTCAGGTCTTTTGCAGACTCCATCAGGTTTTCTTCCAGAATGGTCTTGTATTTGGCTCCATCCATCTTCCCATCAATTTTAACCGTCTTCCCTGTCCCTGCTGAAGAAAAGCAGGCCCAAACCATGATGCTGCCACCACCATGTTTGACAGTGGGGATGGTGTGGTCAGGGTGATGAGCTGTGTTGCTTTTACGCCAAACATAACGTTTTGCATTGTTGCCAAAAAGTTCAATTTTGGTTTCATCTGACCAGAGCACCTTCTTCCACATGTTTGGTGTGTCTCCCAGGTGGCTTGTGGCAAACTTTAAACAACACTTTTTATGGATATCTTTATGAAATGACTTTCTTCTTGCCACTCTTCCATAAAGGCCAGATTTGTGCAATATACGACTGATTGTTGTCCTATGGACAGAGTCTCCCAACCTCAGCTGTAGATCTCTGCAGTTCATCCAGAGTGATCATGGGCCTCTTGGCTGCATCTCTGATCAGTCTTCTCCTTGTATGAGCTGAAAGTTTAGAGGGACGGCCAGGTCTTGGTAGATTTGCAGTGGTCTGATACTCCTTCCATTTCAATATTATCGCTTGCACAGTGCTCCTTGGGATGTTTAAAGCTTGGGAAATGTTTTTGTATCCAAATCCGGCTTTAAACTTCTTCACAACAGTATCTCGGACCTGCCTGGTGTGTTCCTTGTTCTTCATGATGCTCTCTGCGCTTTTAACGGACCTCTGCGACTATCACAGTGCAGGTGCATTTATACGGAGACTTGATTACACACAGGTGGATTGTATTTATCATCATTAGTCATTTAGGTCAACATTGGATCATTCAGAGATCCTCACTGAACTTCTGGAGAGAGTTTGCTGCACTGAAAGTAAAGGGGCTGAATAATTTTGCACGCCCAATTTTTCAGTTTTTGATTTGTTAAAAAAGTTTGAAATATCCAATAAATGTCGTTCCACTTCATGATTGTGTCCCACTTGTTGTTGATTCTTCACAGAAAATACAGTTTTATATCTTTATGTTTGAAGCCTGAAATGTGGCAAAAGGTCGCAAAGTTCAAGGGGGCCGAATACTTTCGCAAGGCACTGTATCGCGAGATCTTGGCTAACAACCTCCTTCCCTCAGTAAGAGCATTGAAGATGGGTCGTGGCTGGGTCTTCCAGCATGACAACGACCTGAAACACACAGCCAGGGCAACTAAGGAGTGGCTCCGTAAGAAGCATCTCAAGGTCCTGGAGTGGCCTAGCCAGTCTCCAGACCTGAACCCAAAAGAAAATCTTTGGAGGGAGCTGAAAGTCCGTATTGCCCAGCGACAGCCCCGAAAACTGAAGGATCTGAAGAAGGTCTGTATGGAGGAGTGAGCCAAAATCCCTGCTGCAGTGTGTGCAAACCTGGTCAAGAACTACAGGAAACATATGATCTCTGTAATTGCAGACAAAGGTTTCTGTACCAAATATTAAAGTCTGCTTTTCTGATGTATCAAATACTTATGTCCTGCAATAAAATGCTAATTAATTACTGAAAAATCATACAATGTGATTTTCGGGATTTTTGTTTTAGATTCCGTCTCTCACAGTTGAAGTGTACCTTTGATAAAAAATTATAGACCTCTACATTCTTTGTAAGTTGGAAAACCTGCAAAATAGGCAGTGTATCAAATACTTGTTCTCCCCACTGTACATACATACCCACAATATTTGAATGGCAGTTCATTATGTCCTCTAAAATGTGTTGTGCATTTAGGAGTCACTTATCTTAAAGTTCACTGAGGTCAAACCTAAAACGTAACATTGACCAGGTTTATTGATATTTATTTCAATGAACAAACAATACATATACACTGAAAAGACATGCAATGAGAAATGAAGCAGCATAAGTGTACAGTATACCTCAGCATCTGGGTCAACCTCGCTTTGCCAATTTAATGGCATCAGAGGTGGCCAAGTCAGAGTTGGCAGGAGACACAGAGGATAAGGGAGTTGGGGTTGGAGATGAAGGATAGGATCATGTCTTGGACTTGAGCTTCTGTCCTCTGGCTAGTCTCCAACTGGAACCTTGTACATCAACAATAAATAAATAACTCTACAATACTGTAAATAAATATACATATGTATTTGTTTTCTATGAGTAATGGTATTTATTTTACCATGAGGAATATCATAGTTCTGCATATTCAAGTAAGTGGGATTAATACACTGGTTGGTATTACCTTGGTTATTCCTGGCAAATCAACCAATGTGAGATTGAGGACATGAGGAGAGAAAATCTTCAAATAGATGGGCTCAGGGCTGATTCCCTAGGGGTCACAAGTGGAAATACAGATGGCGATAGAGAAGCAGATAAATTAAATCAGTAGCTCATAAACTGGAGATAAGCCATATTTACCCACAACTATTTATCCAAATCTGGTTGCCTCCCAAGCTACGTTCAGTCTCTTCTTCAATCTCCTTGCGAATCTCCAGGAAATCTGAGAAAATCTATAATTCAAACAGAGAGATGGAATACTGAAATATCGACTTCACCAACACCCCTAGAAGCATGACATTAGGAGATACAGTGTGTTTGAGACTAACTAAAGCGAGACTGATTCAAGACCAAGACCGGAGCAAATCGAGTCCGAGTCAAGACTAAGACAGGAGGGGGACAAGAGTCTGAGACCGAGTCAAGATCGAGACCAGAAAAATACAAGTCCACTTCGAGACCATGATTGTAATTGTCAAATCACCACCATAATTAAGAGTTCAAAATGTCCACTATTTCTGTGTTCATATTTCAGAACAACATATGGATTCTTTAGATATTTTTTACATTTTTACATTTAAGTCATTTTAGCAGACGCTCTTATCCAGAGCGACTTACAAGTTAATTTTTACCTTTATTTTAACCAGGCAAGTCAGTTAAGAACACATTCTTATTTTTCAATGACGGCCTGGGAACAGTGGGTTAACTGCCTGTTCAGGGGCAGAACGACAGATTTGTACCTTGTCGGCTCGGGGGTTTGAACTCACAACCTTCCGGTTACTAGTCCAACGCTCTAACCACTAGGCTACTAGGCTACCCTGCCGCCCCAGAAAAGTGCAAAAAATGCATACTGAGGGAAATTATTACTAACCCAAAACACAGTGGGGAACAACGGGTCTTCAACGCCTTCAGAGAGGGGCTAAGGATTTATAAAATAATTATTATAATAATAATAATAATCATTAATTTTCAAAGATTTTTTGATTGAACCCTTTCCAAAAAAAACTGAAGCGATTAACACTGAAGAGAAGAAAAATATCCAATCAAGGTTTTTCTTTGCTGGTCTCTGGGGAGATAGCTCGCTAGATTTAAGTTAGCCATTGGCTAGGTCATCAGAAGCTAGATAAAGGCATCTTCCATTGAACTGCATTAGGGCCAAATGTTGAGTGACAGTTGAATCAACCAATCAAATTTAGACTTAATGTCTGCCTTCTTGAAGGCCAACATGTCACTGCACAACAGCAAGCTGTAGTTATCACACAGTCTACCTAGCTAGCTTTTGTTGTCGACTAGTATTTTCCCAACAATGCTTTAGTGTATGTTATGGAACGTTGATTCAAATATAACTTATTTTTAAAACCTCTTATAAAGTTGGTTTTGTAGTGTAAACTGGGAATTTAATATTTTTTGACTGATATGATTCTGTGTTGAATTATTTCAAAGTAGTTCATTATTATGTCCGAGTTCATATTCTACTTATCGTTTAAGATCATGCTATGTGTGACTGCTGCCTTTCCATCAGCCCTATGCAGTTGTGCCTGGAGAAGTGGGTATACTTTAATTTAGGCAAAACGTTCCCACCAAGCGAAGGAAAAGAACCCTGTGTGAAAACTCCTGTTTCCCTATGAGTTCTCCTACAGATTTTCACTCTCAAATTTTTTTTTAAATATAAAAAATACCAAACTTTGATGATCTAAGTACACAACAATGCTTAAACCACATCAATATGATGGGGTGGGCCTGCCTGGGTTCCCCAGTGAGTGGGCCTCTGTCCACCCACGCCCATCCATGTCTACGCCCCTGATGCAAACAGGCATGATGACAATTGCTTGCGCATTACAAATAGCCTACTAACCAAACACTTCGGATGAGGCCTCCGAGTGGCGCAGCAGTCTAAGGCAATGCATCGCAGTGCTTGAGGCGTCACGACAGAGTCGGGTTCGATTTCGGGCTATGTCGCAGCAGGCCGCAACCCGGAGACGGCGCACAATTGGCTCAGCGTTGTATGGGTTAGGGGAGGGTTTGGCTGGCCGGGATGTCCTTGTCCCATCACGCTCGAGCGACTCCTCGCAGTGGCATGCACACTGACACAGTCGCCAGTTGTACGGTGTTTCCTCCGACACAATGGTGTGGCTGGCTTCCAGGTTATGCGAGCAGTGCGGCTTGGCTGTGTCGCGTTTCAGAGGATGCATGGCTCTCTACCAATTGGATACCATGAAAAAGGGGTAAAACGTTTTTTTATTTATTTTTTTAATTATAAATAAATAAATACAAAACTTTTTCAATATCTTGTTTGCATACCCTAGTAAGATTTTACTGGTAGATATCAAAAATTGAAACGTCTTTATTCCCTACCGGCTACGGATGTCATTCTTCTGTGAGGTGCTCCATGTCAAAACCAGTTGAGAGCTGTACACTCTTGCGACCTGCAGATTATATTCCTCTGAAACTAAACTGTGTGGCGCACATGTGAATATATTTCACGTGTTTTGCGACTGTGTAGGCTACTGTGCATGTTCTCTATTGTACTATATAATTGATACTGTTAAATCATATACTGCTACTACACTACTCAAATCAACTTTGATACACATCAATAGAGATTAAGGAGTATAAACAATGCCCACTGAAAAACAAGTGGGTATACGGTTTTTAACTGCATGTACCCTACACGGCATAACTGGCTCTTTGTGTTTCACAAAAAGTACACTTTCCTACATAAATGCACTGGTCTTACAGTTGCTGTCCTTTCAGAATCACAAACCTGTCACACTACGCAAACATGTCTATAATAAACGCTGTTAAGATAATCATGTTTCAAGAAAGGAATGTATATATTTAGCTTGGCGAAGCGGTTTTATGTGCTGACTGACTGGAAGCTGATAATTTAGTTTTTTACTCCACTGGTCTCGGGAAGAAATTACGAGTCCTCACTGTCCGAGAACGAGTCAAGACGGAGTACAACTGTATTCGACAAGACCAAGATGCTCAATATGTGGTCTTGAGACCTGTCTAGAGTACTACAACACTGGACATACAAGTACCAAGACTCTCAGACAATGCAATGCTGTTCTACAAAATCTCTGAAAGATTTTTATCCAGTGAGTGAAACTACATGCATGCGAGATAGAAAAGAGCAGAAGCGTGGAACCCAACCGTTCAGACCACAGTCCTACCTACATACAGGTTATGGACAATTTGCTCTTTTCGTTTGCCCAGTAAGTTTCTTCTAGGAGAAAGCAACAACTACTAGCCACTTTAAACAATGCCACTTAATATAATGTTTACATACCCTACATTACTCATCTCATATGTACAGTGGGGCAAAAAAATATTTAGTCAGCCACCAATTATGCAAGTTCTCCCACTTAAAAAGATGAGACAGGCCTGTAATTTTCATCATAGGTACACTTCAACTATGACAGACAAAATGAGAAGAAAAAAATCCAGAAAATCACATTGTAGGATTTTTAATGAATTAATTTGGAAATTATTGTGGAAAATAAGTATTTGGTCATCTACAAACAAGCAAGATTTCTGGCTCTCACAGACCTGTAACTTCTTCTTTAAGAGGCTCCTCTGTCCTCCACTCGTTACCTGTATTAATGGCACCTGTTTGAACTTGTTATCAGTATAAAAGACACCTGTCCACAACCTCAAACAGTCACACTCCAAACTCCACTATGGCACTTTTTTAACCTTTATTTTACTAGGCAAGTCAGTTAAGAACAAATTCTTATTTTCAATGACGGCCTAGGAACAGTGGGTTAACTGCCTGTTCAGGGGCAGAACGACAGATTTGTACCTTGTCAGCTCGGGGATTCAAACTTGAAACCTTTCGGTTAGTCCAACGCTCTAACCACTAGGCTACCCTGCCGCCCTAGATTGGTGGCTGACTAAATACTTTTTTGCAAGGGAAAGGAAAGGAATTCAGGCCCTAATGAGAGAAAACTGGAATTGTTTGGAGTTGACTGTTGATTTAGTGGCCACATATAGCTTGCTTGCTAGCTACTGTATCTAGCTTTGATGATAGCATATATTGTCTAGCTAATTAGGTAAGGGATCTGCCCCCTATTCCCCCCAATTTTCACATAAAAGGACATACCCAAATCTAACTGCCTGTAGCTCAGGCCCTGAAGCAAGGATATGCATATTCTGTGTACCATTTGACAGGAAACACTTTTAGGTTTGTGGAAATGTGAAAGGAATGTAGGAGAATATAACACAATAGATCTGGTAAAAGATAATACAAAGAAAAAAAACATTATTTTGTAGTTTTTTTGTATCATCATCTTTGAAATGCAAGAGAAAGGCCATAATGTATTATTCCAGCCCAGGTGTAATTTAGCAGTTTCAACTACCTGAGCCCTAGGACCATGCCCCAGGACTACCTGACATGATGACTCCTTGCTGTCCCCAATCCACCTGACTGTGCTAGGTTTCTTCCTAGGTTTTGGCCTTTCTAGGGAGTTTTTCCTAGCCACCGTGCTTCTACACCTGCATTGCGTGCTGTTTGGGGTTTTAGGCTGGGTTTCTGTACAGCACTTTGATATATCAGTTGATGTACGAAGGGCTATATAAATAAATTTGATTTGATGTTGGCCACTAGATGGCAGCAATGTATGTGCAAAGGTGTAGATTTATCCGATGAACCATTGCATTTCTGTTCAAAATGCTGTATCAAGATTGCCCAAATGTGCCTAATTTCTTTATTAATAACTTTTCATGTTCAAAATCGTGCACCCTCCTCAAACAATAGCATTGTATTATTTCACTGTAATAGATACTGTAAATTGGACAGTGCAGTTAGATTAACAATAATTTAAGCTTTCTGCAAATATCAGATATGTCTATGTCCTGGGAAATTTTCTTGTTACTTACAACTTCATGCTAATCGCATTAGCCTACGTTAGCTCAACCGTCCAGTGGAAGGTACACCGATCCTTAACCCAGCTTGCTTGTGAACCTCTGTGACCCTATCATGCAATAATATAACGTTAGGCCTCATTTCACAAGCGAGACAGATTTTAAGCATGGCCAAGTCTGCATATCTTTCGCAACATGATTTTGCTATGAAGGGGAACAAACAAAGATGCTGCTGGACGGATGTCCTACTAGCTTAGCCGAATCAGGCCAAGATGCTCTGTCATGAGGAAGCAAGGAAAGTGGTTAGGTAGCTGTTTCCTTGCCGGAGGAGGACAAGGTGAAGGCTTTCTCCGAATCCAAGAACGTTCTACTACATACTGTAATGATAACTACAGCAACTGAAGTTGTGTATTATCTAATATTTAGCGCTGTCTGCATTTTTAGCGACAACAAACCGGTTTGTATTCAAGGAGTGATAGAAAATTGTGTGTTCTCGCGTCATTTTAAAAAGAGGTGATTGGTCAGACAACGTGATTCGTATACAGTTATTTCTTAGCTTATTGGTTTAAATAAAGATCTCATCATTTTTGACAACGCCCTCCATGCTTTTTTAAAAAAAAATTTATTTTATTTTTACAAACGGGTGCGTTTGTAAATTTACTCTGGAGTGCCAAAGAGCGCTCTGGGCGTTCGTAAATTCAGAGCTTTGTCAGATTGTCCTTTTGTAAATTCGGAGCGTTCAGAGCGCACACTGGACGCTCTGGCGGAGGAGCAGGGTTGATCCGAGCGTTCTGACCTCTCAACGTCAGTCAAGCACCCAAGCTAACTGGCTAAAGTTAGCTACCTTGCTAGTTACAGTACTTCCAGACATAAATGAGAGAACACATCACTCTGGCCATTTTACTTGCCCTAGCAGAGCTGGTTAGGCTGTTTTCATGTTATACGGAGGGTTGGTGACTAACTGTGCTGCTGGTAACAATTTAATTAAGCTTTTTTGCCAATGTTTACTGACACCGGCCATATTCAACTGGGTGTTGAGCTTTCGTAAACTCGTCAGTTATTCTGAGCTCAAGCACTCTGAAAATAGAGTAGATAGCCAGGGTGAATTTACGAACGCGCCCTGTATAGAACAGAGTATACAAACAGCCAGGGGAATACAGACAATACATTATATATAAGACCTTGTATGGCAGTTCTATCTTTGCGGAAAATGTTATAGTTAGGGATGGAAATTTCAGGGTTTTTGGTGGTTTTCCTAAACCAGGATTCAGACACGGCTAAGACATTTGGGTTGGCAGAATATGCTAAAGCAGTGAATAAAACAAACACAGGGAGTAGGCTTCTAATGTTAACATGCATGAAACCAAGGCTTTTACGGTTACAGAAGTCAGCAAATGGGAACACCTGGGGAGTAGGATTAGAGCTAGGCACTGCAGGTCCTGGATTAACCTCTACATCACCAGAGGAGAAGTAGGATAAGGGTACGGCTAAAGGCTATAAGAACTGTCCGTCTAGCACGTTCGGAACAGAGAAAAGGGAGCTATTTTCTGGGCACAATAGCATAGATTCAAGGCATAATGTACAGACAAAGGTATGGTAAGAAGAGAGTACATTGGAGGTAAACCTAGGCATTGAGTAATGAAGAGAGAGATATAGTCTCTAGAGACGTTTAAACCAGGTGATGTCATCCCATATGTGGGAGGTAGAACAACATGGTTGGTCATTTCATCTCGAGTGTTCCACTTATTCATAATTTTATATAATGTGCAGATGGAACCCAACAGGCACAAAATGTACTTGGCAGCAACTGAAGATGAAATATGAAAATATACTTCAAACAGGTAAGGCATAAATTCATTACAAGCAATTGTGATGTTTAGCCTACCCTACCTAATTAAACAGCATTCAGTGGCTATGCTCAACATGTGATATATTTAAGTAAACTTTTTTTCTTATATTTGAAAGTAACACCTAAATGCCTTTGTACATACAAATCTTCAAATTTGTGCTTATTGGACATGTTCAAATTTGACCTCCATTATAGCCAATAGAAAAAGTCTGAGGATCAAAAAACAGGTGGGGGTCCACCACAACTCAGAGGCTGAAGAGATAGCCCTCAGTCAAAATAGTGGGTGACCTATTGCTGAAAGCATCTCTGGAGGAAGCTCATCTGACCCAACTACCCCCCCACCCCCACCCCAGGACACAAGGGCCTACATAACAGGTTAGTTATTGAAATTAATGATACATGTACATTCATCCTTTTGCCAGTATTACCTCAGTGATGCCCACCCATTGATCTTAGACACAACTTGGCACACTGATTTTCTTGTAGCGGTACAATTCTTTGTAGTTGACTGTTACTTTTTCAGATTCTTAGTTGTCCTTCAGACATCAATCTATTTTAAAGGTGACTCAGAGTTATATATTTGAAAAATTGTGACATGGCCTGCACACTGTTGTAAAAACATGTGGGACACTTTTCTGGGTAAAGTTATAATTTAACTGTCTAATCTTCATCTTCTACCAGTTACTGATGGTGTAATCTGGTGGCGCCTTCTGCCATGCAGTTGTAAGTACTCTTAGTACTCATTTTTCATGATGGGTTAGAGTAGAACACCAAAATTGTTCATTTTCATTACAGGAGGATAAAGAAGACGCCTTGTCAGCTGCCACAGAGAGGGTAGAGTGGCCTATTGAGGTTTACACCTTAAAAATAACATCTACCAGTTGATAGTGTTGTACCATAATAAAATGCGCACCTTTTTCTCTAACAGAGCAATGCTGGAAATTACAATGAAGAAGAGGGTCCATCCACCTCCAAAGCACAACTTACAGCATTAGCCCATGAATTACAATGAAACTAAGTTGAACTTGCACTGTGAAATTCAATGTAATTTATACTGGCAGGAAATAAAGACTTCATAAAAAAGCATGTTGTGTCTATTTGACATGGGGGAGGAGATGGGTGAATCAGAAATGATGGTAGCATATTGTCTCTGACTGCTCTTCCATCTCGTGCGTCAGTGTGTGGTCAGGATTGTTGTCAGGATCGTTCACTGCTTGAGTAGGACATTGTTCTCCTCTAATTGTGGCAATGTTGTGGAGAATCACACATGCCACAATAATGTCACATGCCCTTTCTGGGGTGACCCTGAGCCTACGAAGACACTGGAACCAGGCCTTGAGTAGCAATTAGGGCTGCCAGGGGTACCCTCTGTCACCGAGCAGGTAACCATTGAACTCTCCTGTTATATTTTATTTTACCTTTATTTAACCAGGTAGGCCAGTTAAGAACAAGTTCTCATTTACAACTATGACCTGGCCAAGATAAAGCAAAGCAGTGTGACACAAACAACACAGAGTTACACATGGAATAAACAAACGTACAGTCAATAACACAATAAAAAAGTCTATATACATGATAATTTGATTACACAGTTAACATTTTCAGTTGCAATAGACGGAAACAAAATATTGATTATAATAGGATATATATAAACTCACCACAGGCAAATTTAGCGCTCAGTATACACTCATGAAACATTTGCGAGTCATGCACAGGCCCAGGCCACTTACAGTAGCTTCCACGTTGCTGATGATGTGGGCTGCATCACATATGATCTTCACAGTGCAAAACAGTAATTAGCTGTATTCTGAAATATCTTTCACTTGGAATGCTAAAGACTACTATTTAGGTCTACCTGCACATTAATACTGTGGAAAGACTTCCTTTTCACAATCTCCTTCATTTACTGATAGGAATATGAGTGCCATCTATGCAGCCAATCACACCTGGAAACCCTAAAATATATCAAATTAACTTATTAGTGCTTCAAGTCTCAAAGCTTCATACTAAAATCAATTATTGCTTAGATTGATACCTGCAATTCTGTGGAATTATCTTATGAGTCATGTTGGTCTGTGACTGGGGAACACCACAAAAGTAAATGTTTCAGTGCATAAGTCACATTTCTGACAGCCCGACAGACCGATGACATATAGAAAACTCCTGTTGGCAAAAAAACGAAGTGCAACACATAATTTGTTCCGAACTGAGAGCATGTCCACAATGCGTCATATGAACGATATGAGGGCTGAGAATATTGTTCAGATGAATGATTGATTGTGCAGAAAAACGGAAACGCTCAAACAGAATCATCAGGGAATGATAAAACATCAAAGCAGGCTCTGATTACCCTCTCCCAACAGAGATTTCTGTGGAGTATTTGTGCTTCAATATCAACTGGCTCTTCAAGAAAAGGACACGCCATGTCAGACACCTGCTTCAGTCTGCAGGCTTCAGCTAAAGAGGAGAAACTCAAGGTTATTTGAAAACCTGCCAGCGAGCAGGTTAGCTTCACTGAGTATGTTGCCATAGTAACTGACTCAGAGTTAAGCTGAACTGGCTTTGTGAAACCAAAAACCCAGTTTCCTTCAACTCTGAGTCAACTAACTCTGAGTTTTCACTAACCCGCTTCCTGAAACAGGGCCCTGTTGATTAAAAAAACAACAGCAGAGGATTGTGTATAGACAGACAATCCTAATCTACCAATTTTTAATCAAAGTAGTTAGCTAGGTAATGACAAATAATTATTTGAGAGAACAACAGTTTCTGTGTCGGTTAACGTTATGTGTTACGAACCCCCTTTGCCCAGCAGTCTAGGGGGGATGGAAACGAGACCTGTAACATATCTCATGCAAATCATAACAGTGAAAAGGAACAGTGAGAACTAAAAGAAATCCACAGACGACTTAAACTTATCGTCAAACACTTTGGGGTTATTTTAAACACACGGTAATGGGGTGGGGAAAACAGGCTGAGCTGGACCCAAGGAAAGAAATAATACATATCCAAAAACCCTCAGCTAGTCTTACTTGCTTCAAGCACAGCTAGCTAACTAACCAATAAAATACAGTGGGTGGTTCGCCCAGTTCTAACTAGGGTATTTAGACAATGTTTTCCTACTTTATTTTTTTAATTTTTTAATTTAACCTTTATTTTACAAGGCAAGTCAGTTAAGAACAAATTCTTATTTTCAATGACGGCCTAGGAACAGTGGGTTAACTGCCTTTTCAGGGGCAGAACGACAGATTTGTACCTTGCCTAGTCCAACGCTCTAACCACTAGGCTACCCTGCCGCTACGGGTAATGTATTTCCATGGGTGACTTGGTATCCCCTTTTCCCATCAACAAACAGTCATACACCACAACAATACATGCTCACAGGATAACGGATAATGTGAGATGTGTGTGGGGGGGGGGGAAGAGAAAGAGAGAGGTCAAAGCCTGTCACACATCCCAAGCATCCTGCATAGACTTATTCTCTGAGAGAACACATAGCGTCTCGGAAGATGCACCTTAAGGTGATAATCCTTGTGTGGAAAACTTGCAGTGTGAAGCCTGTTCATTCCAAAGTATCCTTCCCACAGATCAGTTTTACTTCTTTCATGTATAGTACAAGTCAAAAGTTTGGACACACCTACTCATTCAAGGGTTTTTCTTTATTTCTACTATTTTCTACATTGTAGAATAATGGTGAAAACATCAAAACTATGAAATAATGGAATGGAATCATGTAGTATGGAATTGTGTAGTAACCAAAAAAAGTTAAATCAAAATATATTTTATATTTGAGATTCTTCAAAGTAGCCACCCTTTGCTTTGGTGACAACTTTGCACACTGTTGGCATTGTCTCAACCAGTTTCATGAGGAATGCTTTTCCAACAGGGATTTCCCACATATGCTGAGCACTTGTTGGCTGTTTTCCCTTCACTCTGCGGTCTAACTCATCCCAAACCATCTCATTTGGGTTGAGGTCAGCTGATTGTGGAGGCCAGGTAATCTGATGCAGCACTCCAATCCTTAATGGTCAAATAGCTCTTACACAGCCTGGAGGTGTGTTGGGTCATTGTCCTGTTAAATTTTTTAAATTCTAAATAAATCACTGACAGTGTCACCAGCAAAGCATCCCCCATACCATCGCACCTCCTCCTCCATGCTTCACGGTGGGAACCACACATGCGAAGATGATCCGTTCACCTACTCCACATCTCACAAAGACACGGCGGTTGGAACCAAAAATCTCATCAGACCAAAGGACAGATTTCCACCGGTCTAATGTCCATTGCTCATGTTTCTTCACTCAAGCAAGTTCTTATTGGTGTCCTTTAGTAATTGTTCCTTTGCAGCAATTCGACCATGAAGGACTGATTCCCGTAGTCTCCTCTGAACAGTTGATGTTGAGATGTGTCTGTTACTTTAACTCTGTGAAGCATTTATTTGGACTGCAATTTCTGAGGCTGGTAACTCCTAATGAACTTATCCTCTGCAGCAGAGGTAACTCTGGATCTTTCTTTCCTGTGGTGGTCCTCATGGGAGACAGTTTAATCATAGTGCTTGATGATTTTTGTGACTGCACTTGAAGAAACTTTCAAAGTTCTTGAAATATCCCGCATTGACTGACCTTCATGTCTTAAAGTAGTGATGGACTGTTGTTTCGCTTTGATATTTTGAGCTGTTCTTGCCATAATATGGACTTTGTCTTTTACCAAATAGGGCTATCTTCTGTATAAGACCCCTACATTGGGACAACACAAGTGATTGGCTCAAATGTTTTAAGAAGGAAATAAATTCTCGAAATTAACTTAAGGCACACTTGTTATATGAAATGCCTTCCAGGTGACAACCTCATGAATATGGTTGAGAGAATGCCAAGTGTGCAAAGCTGTCAAGGCAATGGGTGGCTACTTTGAAGAACCTCAAATATCAAATATATTTAGATTCGCTTAAAAAGAAAATGGTCACTACATGATTCCAAATGTGTTATTTCATAGTTTTGATGTCTTCACTATTATTCTACAGTGTTGAAAAGAGTAAAAAATAAAGAAAAACCTTGGAATGAGTAGGTGTCCAAACTTTTGACTGGTACTGTAGCTCTAAGTATAAGCAAGTGCAAGCAAACGAGCTGCGATGAGGTAGGCCTATTCGTTCAGCACTTTCTAAATGGACAGCGACAAATTGAGAGATGTTAGTTCAGATAAATTTTGCAAGATGTTGAGGCCTTAACTTTACTCTTTAAAAAAAAAACACTAACACACAGAGAGAGAGCGATGCTGAGTCAGCGGTTTGCCTACCATTTGACATTTTTTTATTATGTGGTCTAAAAATAAAGGAAAATCCACTTTTATAGACAATATACCGGCGCACAGACAACGCATTGCGCAAACTAAACAACCCTCGCCATATCAACTGGAATTACAGGGGTCTATTACTGAACTTTTTGTTGAAAAACAATATTTGAATGGGAAGAGACTGTCAAACATGGTTACAGACCCAACAACACTATATAGTATCCCCTCCCCGTGAAAAAAAGTACACACTAATTATAATACAAATAGTAAGCAAAACAATGAAATGCACCATTCTAACATCACATAAAATGATGAATGAGATGGACCTATATAAGCAATATAACAATGGAGGTGTACAAACGATGGCATAAGGGAAAGATGAGCGGTTGAGAGGCAAGCTGTAATTTCGATTAAGACATTAGCAAGCTGAGGCGGACGAGCCTAATGTATATGCCTATTCGTTGGGCACTTTTCAAATGGACAGCGACATAATTCAGAACATGGGCCGTTTTTACAGTATTCTCTCAGTGCACCAAGTCAGAACCGCAGGATAAATAACGGGGGCACATAAGCAGACAATGAAAGCTCTTACAATATTCGATGATTACATTTCTCTAACAGCTATAGGCTACATGTGCACCACCAAGTCAGAACAGTAGACTAAGTTCTGAGGGGGAGAGGATTTGTCGCTCAATTTGTAGAGTATGGCACTAGTAATGGCAGGGTAGTGGGTTCGATTCCCGGGACCACCCATATATTGAGATGGACGAAATTCTTAGGGTGAGACGCATAGGCTACTAACAGCTTATTACACAACATACACTTAGTATTACTTTCTTAGCTAGAGTATACATATCTCCCTGGCATATTACATCACTTATGCAGCAGCATACAATAAATATTTTTGGACTCACTGTTGTTGTCCTGTGCTCACTTGTACAGGAAGATGGCATGGTGGTCCACCTTGTAGACAAACTTGTGACACAGCCCTGCAGTGCTGTCTCACAATTACCACTCAATTTAATGTGTGCTATAATTTTGGCAAGCACGTACCTATTCTCCTTTGTTTATTGGTTGTGAAGGTCAGGGCTTGTCTATATGCAGTGTCTAGCTGAGCCACAATTTTCCCCAGTAATCCTAGTTTAAAGGCCCTGAACAGCCATTCTGAAAAGTACTTTTTCTCTCATGGCTAACTATCAGGAAGTTTGAAAAGACAGGCTGAGTGGCCCGGAAGCTTATATTAATTAATTGACTGACGGCTCTTTCAAACATCTATGTCAAGCAACATGAATGCACTCAAAGAAACCAAGTTTGTATTCTGCTGTATTAACTCAAGTAATTTTTGCTCAAAGCTGACCTGTTTTGCATACCCTACCCTACAATGAGACATCCATGTCTTCATCACTGGAAAAGATAAATGGTTGAGTTTGATAAAATTAACAAATAGGGTTGTCAAACTATTAAAACATATCTTGAATGAAACAGCAAAAGAAATTGTTTACATTATTTTACCTTTAACGTCTAAAAACATGAACGCTTCCGCGTATGTTGTAGCTTAGACCCTATTTGACATAACCTGAGGTATTTGTGTTGTGCCCGCCATCAGTTGAGAGACGGCATACTCTTGAATACAGTGTGGGTCTCATTTCAATCATAGACTGTACATATACCTTCAGACCATTGCAATTTAGCTGGTACATCATTTACATTTTCACTTCCAATTACTACCATAACGATGGCTGTCGGTCAACCCACAAATGTGAATGTATATTTGATTTATTATTTCAAAAGGTTTTCTTTGTAAGATTGATAGTATAATTTAAAACTACTAATATTCCCATTCAAGTCAAAATGTTCTGATGTGTGGACCTCCAAACATGTTTGCGCTACCTTTTAAATTTTATTCCCATTTCAGTACATTTATCAGCCAAAACATGACACCCACACGCTCTGTGTCAACCAATGGCAGACACAACACAAACACCTCAGATTACGTAAAATAGGGTTTAAACTAAAATATATGCAGAAATTATAGTTGGTGATTTTTAAACACATTTCTGGGAAATTATAGAATAGTTTGACAACCCTGATTGTAAGCTTTTAAATTATTATTTTAAATCAAACTCAACAGTTTATATTTTCCAGTGATGAAGGAATATATGTCTCATTGGTGGGGTATCTAAAATGGGTCAACTTTGAGCACATCCCTCCCCTAAATGTTTTGGCATTCAGGTCCAAAAAGTTACTTTCTTGACCACTTCTACCATGTATGGAACGTTTAATTCAAATCAAAGGGGCGCAGTTAAAAAGGGATTGAAATCAAATGGAACAACCCTACAACTAAACCTTTTAGACTGTGCTTACACAGGCAGCCCAATTCTGATCCATTTGCCCAATTATTGCCAAAAGTCCAAAGAACAATAATTGGGCAAAAGGTTCAAATTGGGCTGTTTGTGTAAACAGCATAAGGCATTCCTTTCTCTATTATGTAACATGGTCCCTTTGGTTGTCTCGAGTTGCATGTAGTGGTGAGTTTACAGTTGTTGCGAATTTCATCCTTTTTTTTTTTACTAGATCTGGGACACCGCACGGCAGGAGAAATTCCAGTCGTTGGGAGTTGCTTTCTATCAGGGTGCAAACTGTTGTGTCCTTGTGTACGATATTACCACTCCCAACACCTTCGAACTCTTGAAAGCTGGCAAGATGAGTTCCTGATTCAAATCAGCCTTCATGACCCAGAGAACCTCCCCTTTGTTGTGCTTGGCAACAAAATTGACTTGGAGAACAGCCAGGTCTGTGCATTTGCCCAGATGTGTGAATTATGTGAAGTTGTGCCATGTTGCATAGTTATCTCAGTTTTTGGTTTGCTGTGTGAAATGTCATTTGTAAATATATTATTGACCAGGTGATTTCCAATCAAGCCCAGGCATGGTGTACAAGTAAGATCAGTACAGCTCCTTCAAGACAAGTCCGAAGGAGGCCAATGTTGATCAAGCCTTCCAGACTATTTGCCTAAATGCTCTCAAACAGGTAGCCATATGCTGATTGAATTTAGATGTTAAACTAATGACAACTTTCACACTCGAATAATTGATTGATACAGATACAAACATGCATTCAAAGCTTTTTTTCCTTCCATTTCTAGGAATCAGAAGTGGAGACTTATGATTTCCCAGATCAGACAGAGGGATGACAAACCAGCCTCCTCCAGTGATGGCTGCAGCTGTTGAAGGGAGGAAAAAGGATGAATATACACAATGATGTTTGATTGAGGGGGGTGGGACTACAAACATGTACATTCCTAGCATTATGTCTTCCCATACGTGAGATATCAGATGAAAATGCAAATCTCCCTGTTTTTCTCTTTTAAGTTTTTTTTTTCTCCCCATGTGACATGAACTGAACATCAGTTACATCAATTTCAGTCTTTTCACCAAGACAACTGGTTTTGTATTTGATATTCATCAGTCATGCCATAACCTATGTTATGTCGGGGAGACATCCAATGCAGATTCTACCTTATCAACGTGCCTTCCATTTTGGTTGTGTTTTCTGTGCTAGCTAACTGTGTTTGTCATGGTAGTCATAACTACCATTCTTCATCTTTAAAGAACTTGGTGTCACAGTCATTCTCACTTATCTACACTACTATTGTATTTACTATTAAAGGAGGTTAATACTTACGTACAGCATAATTGCATGAACAATAGAGAAGAATTGGAAGACAGTTCTGAGCTGCTGATTTGAGTGTAGAAATGGAACTCAAGTGTGACAGTAGGTGGTGGGAGAGAGGAGACAACTCTCACTAGGAAATCCATTATGATCAGCAATTTGTGCTGTATCTCTCTAATATGGACAATGCAGTCAGAGGCAAATTCCTGTTATTAAGTCACATTGATTATACAAAACTGGACATCTTGTTAGATGCGAGCTGAAATAGCTTTTCCCAGCTAAGAATGTTCAATATGCAGGCCAATGTGCACCCTGCTACCATAGATAAGGCAGAACGTCTCTCTCACACACAGACTTTATGGTTTGATATTTTTTAAACCATCCATGGGTATATATACACACAAACACTGCATAGTTATGCAGGTCCTCATCAAGTCTACATACAAAATGTATAAGGTTGTAAGTAGAAGTTAAATATCCCTATAGATTTCATATAAAATCATGATAAAGTTGAATAAAAAGGTGCAATTATAACACTATTTGAGGTAGATTGTGCTTTCTTTCATACTAGGGCTAGGCCTATTGAGTTGTACTGTATTTAGAATTTAGGGGAAACAGTTACTTGCTTTTTTAATGCTTGTATAAACACAATATTTACAAATCATACAATGGCTGCAAATGGCTGAACAGACAGGCACCACTCACCTTCTTACAGATAGTTTACAGAAAACATACCATCACTCATTTCAAGCACATTGCTTATAAATAAGAACTTCCATAATTACTCAGTGTCCTCTTGTGGCATGATGTAGCAGCCACAGATAACTTTAGACCAACAGTCAAAAGGGATTGGCTCTCATTGCAGTCTTGATTTGATCAAGTGAAAATATCCTATTAATTGAACTGGAATGAGTGAAGAAAACAAAGAAAATAATAATTAAGCCAGGCTGTAATCTGGAAGCTTTGCAATAAGACTATAGTCAATAGTTCATTTTATCCCCGTACAATTAAACCTTTATCAGGCTGACACTGGGGATTCTCAGCATGAAGTCAATTTACACTGCAGCTCCCCTGCCATAATCTGTCAAAATTGACCCACCACTCCTCTGGGAATCGCCAGAATACTGTCATGTCAGATAGGTAGGCCTTCAATCCATGTACGATGTGTCCATACCCTCACTGTCTGGGTGAAGCAGTCGCCCAGCCAGGCGTTCAATGTCATCCATGCTGAGTTGCCTAAGTGAACGTTCATAATCCTTAAAGAGAAAGCAGTGTTAATCAATAGCTAGAGAAATACACTGCTCAAAAAAATAAAGGGAACACTTAAACACAATGTAACTCCAAGTCAATCACACTTCTGTGAAATCAAACTGTCCACTTAGGAAGCAACACTGATTGACAATAAATTTCACATGCTGTTATACAAATGGAATAGACAACAGGTGGAAATTATAGGCAATTAGCAAGACACCCCCAATAAAGGAGTGGTTCTGCAGGTGGGGACCACAGACCACTTCTCAGTTCCTATGCTTCCTGGCTGATGTTTTGGTCACTTTTGAATGCTGGCGGTGCTTTCACTCTAGTGGTAGCATGAGACGGAGTCTACAACCCACACAAGTGGCTCAGGTAGTGCAGCTCATCCAGGATGGCACATCAATGCGGGCTGTGGCAAGAAGTTTTGCTGTGTCTGTCAGTGTAGTGTCCAGAGCATGGAGGCGCTACCAGGAGACAGGCCAGTACATCAGGAGACGTGGAGGAGGCCGTAGGAGGGCAACAACCAAGCAGCAGGACCGCTACCTCCGCCTTTTTGCAAGGAGAAGCAGGAGGAGCACTGCCAGAGCCCTGCAAAATGACCTCCAGCAGGCCACAAATGTGCATGTGTCTGCTCAAACGGTCAGAAACAGACTCCATGAGGGTGGTATGAGGGCCCAACATCCACAGGTGGAGTTGGGCTTACAGCCCAACACCGTGCAGGACGTTTTTCATTTGCCAGAGAACACCATGATTAGAAA
The DNA here is from genome assembly GCF_036934945.1 of Oncorhynchus masou masou. Lineage (NCBI taxonomy): Eukaryota > Metazoa > Chordata > Actinopteri > Salmoniformes > Salmonidae > Oncorhynchus > Oncorhynchus masou. The sequence continues at coordinate 29,129,524 of NC_088212.1, read as the reverse complement.
ATTTGCCACTGGCGCCCTGTGCTCTTCACAGATGAAAGCAGGTTCACACTGAGCACATGTGACAGACGTGACAGAGTTTGGAGACGCCGTGGAGAGCGTTCTGCTACCTGCAACATCCTCCAGCATGACCGGTTTGGCGGTGGGTCAGTCATGGTGTGGGGTGGCATTTCTTTGGGGGGCTGCACAGCCCTCCATGTGCTTGCCAGAGGTAGCCTGACTGCCATTAGGTACCGAGATGAGATCCTCAGACCCCTTGTGAGACCATATGCTGGTGCGGTTGGCCCTGGGTTCCTCCTAATGCAAGACAATGGTTGACCTCATGTGGCTGGAGTGTGTCAGCAGTTCCTGCAAGAGGAAGGCATTGATGCTATGGACTGGCCCGCCCGTTCCCCAGACCAGAATCCAATTGAGCACATCTGGGACATCATGTCTCGCTCCATCCACCAGCGCCACGTTGCACCACAGACTGTCCAGGAGTTGGCGGATGCTTTAGTCCAGGTCTGGGAGGAGATCCCTCAGACCATCCGCCACCTCATCAGGAGCATGCCCAGGCGTTGTAAGGAGGTCATACAGGCACGTGGAGGCCACACACACTACTGAGCCTAATTTTGACTTGTTTTAAGGACATTACATCAAAGTTGGATCAGTCTGTAGTGCGGTTTTCCACTTTAATTTTGAGTGTGACTCCAAATCCAGACCTCCGTGGGTTGATACATTTGATTTCCATTGATAATTTCTGTGTGATTTTGTTGTCAGCACATTCAACTATGTAAAGAAAAAAGTTTTTAATAATAATATTTCATTCATTCAGATCTAGGATGTGTTATTTTAGTGTTCCCTTTATTTTTTTGAGCAGTGTATAAAATAATTCACAGTACAAAAGTTGTAACTACACAGTCTCAGGTGAAAACATTCAGTGAATTATGTACTTCAGCGAAAGTACAGAGGGATCTTTTTAAACACTTCATTGGTAATTATTGTAGCGTAGAAACAGCATTCACTGGGTGTGCATGAAAAGCAGCTGAAATACTCCAAAATCAGAATAATGCATTTCCTGAGTGTTTTGTTTTTGTTGGTGAGCATGATAAGACCTATGGATATGGACCAACAACTGCCTACTCTTGTTAATGGAAATACTGTACCTTGACAAGCTGTTCTTGCACTTTAGCTGCATCTGCAGGGCTGAAATGCTTCGCCAGGACAGTGGACAGAGTCTGCCACACCCCACCAACAGCACTGCTACTGCTAGCCATCCCAGCCACACCACTCCTCTCCCCCGCAGGACGAACCACCAAATTTAACTTGGCCTCTGGCCCAATGGAATAATCACTCAATCGGTGTTCATCTGAAAGGAAAATTGACAAAGATGTGAATAGCTTTGTAATATACATTGAGCGTACAAACATTAAGAATACCTACTCTTTCCATGACAGACTGACCAGGTGAAAGTTATGATCCCTTATTAAATCCACTTCAAATCAGTGTAGATGAAGGGGAGGAGACAGGTTAAATAATTTTTAAGCCTTGAGACATGGATTGTGTATGTGTGGCATTCAGAGGGTGAATGGACCAATTATTTAAGTGCCTTTGAACAGGGTTTGGTAGTCGGTGTAATGGTACAGAGGGTTTGTGTCAAGAACTGGTTGTCATCAAGGCAAAGGGTGGCTTGCTGCTGGATTTTTCACACAACAGTTTCCTGCATGTACCAAGAATGGTCCACCACCCAAAGGACATCCATCCAATTTGACACAACTGTGGGAAGCATTGGCGTAAACATGGGCCAGCATCCCTGTGGACGCTTGACACCTTGTCAAGTCCAGGACCTGGCGAATTGAGGCTGCTCTGAGTGGAAAAGTGGGGCATGCAACTCAATATTAGGAAGGTGTTCCTAAAGTTTGGTATACTCAATGTATGTACAGGTATGGATGTTACAAAGAGTATTCAAACATGCAGCAGGTCAATGTGTAGCTTGGTAGATTCAGTGACTTGACATCAAACACAGTTGTCTACAACACCCCAGCTGTGTATGATTGTCATATGGCAGTGTCTAGGTAACTGGATTTTTCCGTTAACTACTAGCTACGGTAGTTGGTGTAGGTACCTGCAAGGGCTTTCCCTTTGTAAAGCAATCGTTGCTGATTTGCAGGTATATTCAGACGTTCAGACACCAGTTCTTTCACAGTGGATACTTTTTCATCTTCTGTGACCTGAAATTGTGACAGATTAAACAACTGACATTTAATATTCGTGACTATATTGATGAGCTACTGCACAATTTTTTATAATTGAACAAGTCTTCCTGACTTGAACGCGCACTAAAGCCCTGAACCAGAACTACAACGTTAGCTAACTGTCTTCACTACTAGTACGAACAAGAAAGCTACAGTAACTAGTTAGCTAGCTGACACTACATTTGTAGCCAGCTAGCTATCATTTCATTAAGTTACAGCCCTGTTGTGAACAAGACAGTCCGTAGCTAACGTTAGCTAGCTACATTACAAAAAAAATACACATTTCTTTAAAAATGCTAACTATCTAGTTTCCTAACTGTAACCTGTACTGAAGCCCGTGATGCAGGAAAACAACATTTGCAGCTAAGCTAGCCAAACATAGCCACCGGCTCTGGTCTGACTTTCGCTCTGCTTACCTGTACGTTGCACTCCTTTCCTTGAAGTGGTTTTACAGTTAAAATCATTGTATTGACTGTTTAATTAAGACCGATTCGACGTTATTATATCAGGTTTGTTGTTTCTTCCAACAGGCCGAACCTTATCAACAATCCATGTTCTAGTTACTTCCCTACTGCTTTTACTACTCAATATGTGCGTGCTGCCCCCTATTGTGTGGAGTATGTTCGACCGGTCACTTATGGGGCTGGAGAAATGTTACTCTCAAATGCAAGGATAATTTGTGCATGATTATATTAAAATTGTTTAAAAAAATGTCATCATGATAATTTTGTTATCGAGAGCATTACACAAATGTAATAGTATTTATTTATGTTATCGAGAGCATTACACAACTGTAATATTATTTATTTATAACATTAGGTTATTATAAATGTTGAACCTGCTCATCAAATTCAGGGAAAAAATCCTTAGATATAGCCTTTTTGCAATAGGGCTATGTGTACCACGATGCCAATTTGTAATATGATGACATGACATCCACGATTTTACCTACAAGAAACTTTGGTGAACAAACACCCCCTTACTATTGAGCGAGTCATGTAGGCTAATTAGGTACGAAAAACACTGAAAGAAGTGTGTCCCGTGTCCCGTGTCCCAATTAGGTACGAGAGCAATGTTGCGCGACGCGAGAGAACAGGGAATCTGAGAGCCAAGAGTAGCCTACTGGCGAGAGCGTTCAGGCGTCATCTATCCATCGTCTTTCTGTAGCTACAAACATCCAATCTTCACTGACAGTATTGCAAGTGCCTGTGCTGCACCTGTCCATTATTTTAAATCGAGCGAAAACAGAATCGAAAACAGTCAGCGACAGATGTGATTCGATTCTTTAAAACTAAAAGATAGACTATACTGCAGGCATTCGATTCTCAGACTTTCTTGCTGATGTCCTTCAGGTAGGTAAGTTATTTTACTTTGTGATTTATTTATTTTTTACTGTGAATTTAAAGCTGAATGCATGTACACTCTTAACAATTTGACATATTTTGTTGCGTACTATGCCTATTATTTCATCAACTGCAGCCTTAGTAAGAAATTAGTTTTTGAGCTGTCTTTTCAATCAAAGACAGACTAATTAGAATGTTCTAGAAATGCAACAAATAAATAAAACATTTGCAATGTAACACACTCTAAGTATCTCATAATTCCCTTGCCGATCAGCTCTGCACCGCTCTACAGAGGCAATGGGTACACTTCGAGACTTGCAGTTTGCCCTGCAACTGAAGATTGAGGAGCTTCGCCAGAGGGATACACTCATTGATGAGCTGGAGCTAGAGTTGGATGCCAAGGATGACTTGATTCGAAGGCTGCAGGGTGAACTGGACCGCTACAGGGCAACCATCACTCCCCCAGAGTCTTCTGGAGCTATTGAAGGTAAAACATTATGCTAAAAGTATATCCACATTTCAGGCAATGTTTTTCTTTTATGCTCTTATACATCTTATTTATCACATACAGAGCCTTCAGAAAGTATTCACACCCCTTTACCTTTTCCACATTTTGTTGTGTTACAGTCTGAAATTAAAATGGATGAATTTGAGATTTTGTGTTACTTATACAGATTAATTCAAAATGAAAAGCTGAAATGTCTTGAGTCAATAAGTAACCAACCCCTTTGTTATGGCAAGCCTAAATAAGTTCAGGAGTAGAACTGTGCTCAACAAGTCACATCATAAGTTACATGGACTCACTCTGTGTGCAATAATAGCATGGTTTTTGAATGACTACCTAATCTCCACACATACAATTATCTGTATGGTTAGTGAATTTTAAACACAGATTCAACCACAAAGACCTGGGAGGTTTTCTGATGCCTCACTTGGGGCGGCAGGATAGCCTAGTGGTTAGAGCGTTGGACTGGTAACCGGAAAGTTGCAAGTTCAAATCCCCGAGCTGGCAAATCTGTTGTTCTGCCCCTGAACAGGCAGTTAACCTACTGTTCCTAGGCCATCATTAAAAATAAGAATTTGTTCTTAACTGACTTGCATAGTTTAGTAAAGGTAAAATAAACAAAGAAGGGCACCTATTGGTAGATGTGTAAAAAAAAACAGACAGTCCCATTGAGCATGGTGAAGTTATTCATTACATAAATATGGTCTATCAATACACCCAATCACTACAAAGATACAGGCATCCTTTTTAACACAGTTGCCGGAGAAGAAGAAAACCGATCAGGGATTTCACCATGAGGCCAATGGTGACTTTAAAACAGTTACAGAGTTTAATGGCTGTGATAGGAGAAAACTGAGGATGGATCAACATCATTGTAGTTACTCCAAAGAAGGAAGCCTGTACAGAACTAAAACCAACAAAAACTGACAAAGAAATTAGCATTATGTTTTAGGAAAATCTAAGACTAAAATGGGTGTCTAGTAATGATGAACAACCAACTTGACAGAGCTTGAAGAATAAAACAAATAATAATGTGCAAATATTGTACAATCCAGCTGAGCAAAGCTCTTGAAGACTTACCCAGAAAGACACTGCCAAAAGTGATTCTAGCATGTATTGACTCAGGGGTGTGAATTCTTATGTAAATTAGATATTTCATTTTCGATACATTTGCAAAAAACATTTCAAGTTGTCATTATGGGGTAGTGTGTGTAGATGGGTGAGAAAATAAGTCAAGGGGTATGAATACTTTCTGAAGACGCTGTATTTCTATATGTGCCGACACAGGATACATTGTATTGATTGTCTGAATATTATGATTATTTTTCTTTTTTCTTTATTTAACTAGGCAAGTCAGTTAAGAACAAATTCTTATTTACAATGACAGCCTATCGGGGAATAGTGGGTTAACTGCCTTGTTCAGGGGCAGAACGACAGACTTTTACCTTGCCAGCTCGGGAATTCGATCCAGCAACGCTCTAACCACTAGGCTACCTGCAAATACTCTACATTTGGCTATTTGTTGTTTTTAGACTTAAATTGGGCTCCTTATATGTTGCACAAAGAAAGTGAGCAGAGAAATCTATTTATTTGCTTGTTTCAGGGCATTCTGCACAGTGTGAAGAGATCCAGAGAACCAGAAGAAAGACCATATTGTCAAAGCCCCTCACTCAGGATCCAAGGCAACGTGCTTTGGCCACCTTGAAAAGCTACAACAAAAGCCAACAGTGAGAAAACACACTAAAGACACTGTTAGCCTTGGCAACATTCCCTTTTAACTGTTCCACTTGAGAAATGTGCTCCTAAAGGCCCTTAAGGCTGATCAAGTGGTACCTGCACAGACACAAACGTCAATAAGGATTTTCATTGATAGATACACACTGTATGAAACTTGGCTCAAGGCTTGAGAGCCTTTGTTGTCAAACACTAGCCACAGTGAAATTACTTATTGATTGCCTCACACACTCTTTACTCCTTCAGGTCACAGGAGCTGATTCAGACCTCCTTTTTAGAGAATGACTTTCTAAAGAACCTGGAAAGTGGGCAAATCCTGGCTATAATGGACTGTATGTACCCCACCACAGTCAACCAAGGCTGCTGCGTCATTCAAGAGGGAGACAGTGGAACTCTTGCCTATGTTCTAGAAGGTAACAAGTTAAATCAACAGTGATTTAAAAGTGGTGAGTATAGTGTGGATTGACAATACAGTCACTTCAAGGTCCAAACCCTGTTGTCTTTTTGAATTTCCATGCATAGCCTCACTCTCAAAAAGAGGACTTAAGTATACCCAAAGTTCCCAAGGTATAGTAATTGCTCAAGGTGTTTTGGTGAATGATTCTTTGAGCACTTGGTTCCACAATCTAAGAGCAGGCAGCTCTTGGTCTTTAATGTATGTTGGTTGTTCGTTTTTTAAAGTTGGCTCAGAGATATGCTCAGTAAATGTGACTCAAGTATACAAGTTGAGTTGGTATGCTTCTCTGTTAGTGCCGGCACTGCTTTCTGGCGCAATGAGGGGGAATGTTAGAATGACCTGTTTCTGGAAGGAGAGAGGGAGAGATGGTGTTGTGCATGATAAGTGGCATACAAAATGTTTAATGTCAGACAGGGACAGGGCAAGAGGCCCATTCATGATCGGCCCTGGTTTGCGATGCTCATTGATGCTGGAGCTCAGGCATATCTCCTGCTACCCTCATATCTGATGTGACAGGCAATCGGGCACGGTTGTCCAATTTGCTTTTCTTGTTACCTGAGCCCTAGACTGTTTCTGTTTCTGCTGTGCTGTTGTAGATGAAAATGTCTCTACCTGACACATGGCATATCTCAGACAGCTGCGTTCATCTGATTGTGTCAGTCACACTCCCTGCACCTGCAGCTGGGTGAGGGGGGCTGAGCTAACGTGTGGTCACACCTCCTCAGCCGCCACCCTGCTGTTTGTATGGACGCCTCAGACTGCCATCACCATTCTTTACCATCCTCCTCTGAAGGAGATCAAACAGCAACTGCACTGTCATACACACACACATAGTCTAACACGCACATGCCAATGCCATAAACACACACATGCAAACATAAACATGCACAAAGGTAAACACATACATGCATTTTTAAACACAAGGATGCCACATATTGCTGCAACATCACTGGTGCACTTTGATTTTAAGCATTTGTAATCTGTTGATAACAATATATTCTGTATTTGCTGCATTGCGTATTTGTGTTTAAATGGGCATTTAACAGAGGGGAAGATGGAGATGACCAAGGATGCCAAGAAGCTTCTCACAATTGAACCAGGAAAAGTGTTTGGAGAATTGGCACTCCTGTACAGCTGCACCTACACCTACACTATATCAGGTACTGGAGCGTTGTGTATGGAGTGCTGTGTAGTGTGGTTGTTCTATTCCTTTTGTAACAACAGCTGAAGTGAATGCAAAACATGTTGTCTTGAAATCCTTTCACAATTCTGCTGTGCTTGGATTGATTTTTCATTGTCCTAAAAAACTGATTGTTCAAGAGAGCATCACCATCACAGACCAGCCTATTCATCACAGCTGTGTAGATTTGGTGTCAGATTGGGAAGTTCTGTAGAATTTCAAATCAAAATAACTTTTTCAAACACTACATCACAGCTTCAAACACTCCTCTCCTCTGAGATGTGTGGAATAAGAAAACACATCTTTGGCTCATAAATTACCTGACTGCCATTCTCAGCTCTCCTACTATTTATACCATTTATTTGGAAATGGAAATTAACATACGCACATATGTATAATGATATATCAAAACAACACATTTTATTTGGTTATACATTTTCTCTTTATTGATTTCACTATTTCACTGCATGACTGACCAAATATCCTCTCAACAAGACCTATTATTGCTCAGTGACTTGCAGTTGATTTTCTCAATGGAAAATTAAATGTGTGCTATCGTCTCCCTACACTGTCTGTGCCCATAGCCCACTGGGAAATGCAGCCACTGCTGCTCACATCTGACCTGCTTTCACAAAGAAATAGGTTGACGGAATGGACAGAATCAGTGCAAATGAAAAAAATCTGTTCATTTCTCCCCCTCTTATAGTGTTTCCTTTGTCATCCTCCTGTCCTCTTTTCCACTGTGCCACCATGTCCATTTTCTCTTTCAGGGCATTGCCGGTTTCCTGTTTAATTGTATAGTACATTTATCTTTCAGTCAATCTCCCTATCTGTACTCACAGCAATATATACATGTTCCTGGCCTTTTCTCTTTCTTCTGTATGCACTCTTCCCAACCCATTCCCTGGTTCTCCTGGCTGACCTGAAATTACTTTTTCTCTTTGTTGCCATCAAAGAACATCAATAAAGCTTTCTATCCTGTAGTCTAAAATCACTGTAACAGTAAGAGGTTTAGGTAAAAAATGTGTTCCCTGATTTGACATTCATGGTCACACAGGATGTTCTTCCCAGAAAATGGCAAAGAGTATGACATTTAAAAGGGTTAGACTAATATCTGACATTCAAATTTTAGACTTAAATATACACGTTACAATTCCCACCAAGTGGGTTAACCCTATTGGCACGATAGGGTGTTTGCCTTTTCACGTCAGTGACGTCGCTTCCCTGCCTGTCTGCCCTGCCGTTCGGTACATTGGTGTCAGAAGTGGGATGGCAGTTGTCAAGACCATCGGAACACATGACCAGACGCGTGAGGGGGCTGCGGTAGTGATGAAGCACGGGGACGTGCCTTCCCGTTCGAAGGCGGCAGTGTAGTGACCCTTGCTATATGAGCCACGTTAGAATTCCCACCAAGTGGGATGACCCTACTGGCGCAATGCGTAGGCCAGCGACCCGGGTTCACTTCCCTGCCGTTCGCGACAATACGTACCATATAAAGATAACAATGGCATGTTGATTTCCCACCGGGCTTTCATTACCAACTTAAATAATGGCATGATTGGGAGGGGAAGGACTAGATGGATTGGAGTTGTATGGCCAGTACAGGACGGAGCCTCCTGTTCGCACAAAGCCCTGCTGAGTCAATTAATCTGGATCATTATTAATTTACAACATCTCTATCAGAGTTCCATTACTGTCTGCCCACAGAACAGACAAAAGAAGAGAGGAAGGCTGCGTGGGGAATGTAATCTAGAATCTGTCCTCCTTATTCTTTTATCCACAACACTTTCAGAGAAAGGAACACAATCACTCAGACATTCCTTTTAAGAGTACAGGAAACATTTATAGTAGTGTTATGTAACTGTGTTTCTAGGAGTAAATTGTTTGTAGAGCCTCGTTTGCAAACCCGGCCTTGACATCTATTTATAGAGATGAAAATGTTGTGAAATAGAAGACATTTGCTAAGAGCCATAGCCTTACATTGTAATGTAACAGAGGGGACTATCTATAATACTAACATAAACTGTAAGGGTAAGAATTAAAATTTCCACTCAACACACATACTGTATACTCACAGAATACATTCATCCCTAAAGAGATTTCTGTTTCTTCCTACCACTGCTCTTGACATTGTGTGATTTGGAAGATCTTCTTTACCAATCCCTGTCTTTCTTTGCAGCCCTAAAAAACAGCATGTTGTGGGTAATTGACCGGCAGAGCTTTCAGACCATCATGGTGCAGAGTGGCCTCGGCAGACTGGCCGAGTTCAGAGAGCTCCTCTGCAGGTCAATACCACCCTCATCACTACACAAGGAAAATGCATATTTGTGTAAAATTGAAAATACATATTTGTGTAGAATTGACAGTAATCTACAATCTACGCGACTATAGTAGAATCGTTAAAATGTAATAAGTTGTCAATCATCATGCGGTTTGTGTGTTTGTCTGGCTGCAGAGTACCCTTCCTGCGCTCGCTGCCAGAGGATGTGCTCATGAAAGTGTCTGATATTCTGGAAGAGGTACAGAACATGAATCTATTATACACATTCACTCCTCAGATTCACTAACACAACATGCTGTAGAAAAGCCATGTTCCACAAACAGAATCTAGCTAGCTAATCATTTTTGTATGTCTTCCAAATAATTATTACCCATCTGCTATGCATTCTCTGTTGACAGTTTACAGGTGTATTTGCATTGCATTGGCGGCCTAATCAGGTTGGCACACAGACAAAATATCTGTGTTGATTGGTTGGTGATGTACACATGATAGGATTCTCAACATCTCACATGCTACATATCCCTTCTCCCCCTGCCGTCATACTTTTATTTCTAACTCCCGTCGCTCATTTTCCCACCTATCCACCATCTCTCACCTGTCTGTCTCAACAGAGTCACTACAGTGAAGGTGATTATATTATTCGCCAGGGTGCCACAGGGGACACGTTCTACATCATCAGTAGTGGCCAGGTAAGGATGAGGATGGCTGAACCTTACCTTGAACTCAATAAACAAGCTTCAACTAGTGGAGGACAGAAATATGCATCTGCAGGGGTTAGTCTGACACAACAACTGTACTGGCACAGATGGTGCTAATTAATCCATGCATCGCCACATTTCAAAGATGGTGTGAAAGAGACAAGACAGACAAGCAGTCTCTACCCCCTCTATCTGCCTCCCGACCTAGGTGAAGGTGACAGAGAACAAGTCAGCCGATGAAGAGGCAGTACTCCTGTCAACTCTCTCTGAGGGCCATTGGTTTGGAGAGAAAGCACTGAGGGGGTGAGAAACAGTAATACATCATGTGCTTTTATCCAAATGTCTGTTATACAGCAGCTTACATTCCTACACATTACATGGCTTGATATACATTGACATACTAGCTCTTTCGTATCACAAATCTCAATAACCACTCGACAGTTGTAGTTACAGAGTAATAGAACATACATACCATTATACTATATGTATAATTCAGCTATCACTAAGCCAACATTGTCCAAGTTTGATTGACGGAATCATCTGGGGAATGAGACGTACTCTCCCTATGTGATCACATTTTGCTCATCATGTTGTCCCTCATCATCAACTACAATCATTAGGACAGTGTGAGCTAGTGACAATATGCAAATTCATAATGGAACTATCAAGGTCAATGGATTCGAGAAAATGATAGTAATAAAAGCAACACGGGGTCTCAGATTTCAAGAGAATATTCTGAGCGATAACATTTTCTGTCTGCATGGTGTCAGTGCTGTTGTCATTTATTGCAATGCCATTTTGATAACCTTTCAATTACAAACCTTTTGTTCGATTTCCAGAGAGGATGTGCGGACAGTGAATGTCATTGCTGCTGGTGATGTCACATGCCTGGTTGTGGATAGAGAGTAAGTGATTTGTTTAGATTATGACATGATTTTTGAGAATGTTGGATATTCTGGTTCAATCTTATTTGTAGAATTATGTAGTACAGATCTCCAACATGCACACAATGCCCCACCACAGTGACCCCCATGCACACAGTGCCAGTATAGTTTTATAAGCCACTTAGTTATGATGTGAAAATTGTTAAAAATGTTTTAAGTGACCTAAGACCATATCATCTTTCATCAGGTCTTTCAAAAAGATCATAGGTTTGGTAGAGGACAGTCATAATGTGCACAAGAGCAGCGAACTCAAAGCCCAGTAAGTAGCAACTGAAACTATAGGTAACACTTTCCAGCCAACAAGTATATTGCGTTTGTACTTGTTATAAGCATGGTATAAACCTTTATAATGTCTTATCATAAGGCTTACATGTTTTGTCTCTCTAGCTCTCTGTTTATATTTTAATGAGCCTTGATCCAAATGAACCATTTTTATGGATTTAACCTTTATTTAGAACAAGTAAAGCAACATTGGCTAATTCATCTTTTCCATGTGTGCAGGTCAGAGGAAGATGCAGCTCTCCTATCCAACGCCTCTCTCAGAGATTTCCAGGTCATCTGTAACCTAGGAGAGGGAGAAACAGGTCATTCAGAGCTGGTGAGTTGTTTCAAGTTGTATTAGTAGAATGTACGGGATATGCATGGAATAAATCATCCAAGGAAATGCTTACTTGCAGGTTCCTTCTTGACAATGCAACAACAATAAAAAATAATGAAAGATAAGAATACAAACAAAGTAAATGGCAGTAGAATAGAATAAACATTTTAGCATAAGTATTATACAGGAAGGCACAATTTATAGTCCAATATTTACACGTGAATTGGGGAAGGGGGACAGTGTATAAACTGAGCCATATAATAAGAGTCTGTTAGCAGCAGTTGTGTGTGTGTGTGTGTGTGTGTAGCATGAATGTATATGTGTGTGTGTTTGTCTGTCTGGGTGTGTGCATGACTGAGGGAATGTGTGCTAAGGTGCGGAGAGTCAGAGCAGATGGTCAGTCCAATTCAAGTGTTCAGCAGTCTGATGGCTTGTAGATACCAACAGGTTCAGAGACAGTTTCTATCAGACCTCATACTCCGATACCGTCCTGCAGTCCCGTTGATGTGGATCAGGTCAACAATCAACTCCTTTGCTTTTCTGACATTGAGGTCTTTGTCATGTCACCATAATGCCAGTTCACTTACCTCCACCCCATAGGGTGACTTGTCGTTGTTGGTTATCAGCAAACTTGATGATAGAGTTGGTGTCGTGCAAAGCCACGCAGTTGTGGGTGAACAGGGAGTACAGCAGAGGACTGAGGACACACACCTGGGGGGGCCCTGTGTTAAGAGAGTGTAATCACTTGGGCGTCCAGAGCAGTGAGAGTATTCCTGGATGGTTGGGTATTGTCTACCTCGAAGCGAGCATAGAATGTGTTAAGCTTGCCTGTGAGGGAGACTTCGGTGGGCAACGTACAGCTAGAGTTTCCATTGTGACACGAGTCTGTGTTGTCGACCATCAATTCAAGTTTGAGTCTGTATTGTCGTTTTGCGTCCCGAAGGTATTGAGCTCGTACCTGCTTGTCTTGTACGCGCTATGCACATCCGAGTCATCGGGGTTCGTTCTGCTGACATTGAATGCTGAAATACGTGCTCTCAGCATTGTACGGATATCACCGTTCATCCATGGTTTTTGGTTGGGGTATGTCCGGATTATTATTGTGGGTACAACATCATCAACACAAACCTGTGACTGACAATGTATATTAATGTTGATGGATGAGTCCTGGGTGGATGAATCTTTGAACATATTCCAAGCATTATTCTCAAAACAATCATGCAGCATTGAGTCTGCCTCCTCTGTCCAGCGCCTCACTATTCTCTGTGTTGGTGACTCCCTCTTGAGTTCCTGCTTGTAGGCGGGGAGTAGGAATACCGACGTGGTCTAATTGGCCGAAGTTGGGAGTAAGTAGTGGGTCAAGCTTGAAACTGTGTCAGTAAATCCCAGTGCATTATTGTCTGGTTTCCATGTTGCTTTTAATGGATTAACCTACATGTTGATGTTTTTGCATTCCTTCTAGGTACAGCTGAAGACCAACATCAACTGCCCGTTCACCATGAGGGTGTTGAGGAAGCATCAGATCCTAAGCACTGCTCAACAGGAGTGCATCCTGAGGGAAAGACACATCCTCATGGCAGCTCATAGTCCATTCATCGTCAGGTGTGCTGTGCACCCAACCACCAGCCAAACATACCTAGGCCGGGATTCAATCCTATCGAGGGTTATAGGCATTGCGACTTAGGCAATGTTCCCATGTTCACGGAGATCCCATTCACTGTATAAACGCTGCATATTTTGGCTCAATTTATTTTTTTAAACTCAACGCCTATCACCTGTGATTGGACTGAATCCTTGCACTAATCTTAGACTGCTTGGCTCACTATATGCTTATCAACTGGACAACACCTGTGTCTTCTTTGCCACTCCTAGGTTACACCGTACCTTCCGAGATGCAAAGTGCCTGTACATGCTGACAGAAGCTTGTTTAGGTGGTGAGCTCTGGAATATACTGAAAGACAGGTACTACTAACTTCACTACTGTCTACTACATGTTGTTTTTTATATTTTACAGTATGGATTTTATAACTGAATTGCTAGCGTTTTAATTCTTATTTTTAGGACACAACATCAGTATGTCCCACTTTCTAATCCCTATTGTGCTCTTGCTCCTACATTTCAGAGGCTCGTTTGATGACAGTAGCACACGTTTTTACACTGCCTGTGTTGTTGAGGCCCTTATCTTCCTGCACCACAACAATATCACATACAGGGATCTGAAGCCTGAGAATGTAGTTCTTGACCAGCGTGGATATGCCAAAGTGGTAACATGACTAGAGCTCCTTTCACTGCATTTCAAACCCACACAAGATGGAGGGGTACATTCTTAGAATATAATATAGTAATTGTCAATTTTGCACAAGGTTACACAAAGAAATTACAGTACTTTCAAAGGTTACATTTACAGTGCATTCGGAAAGTATTCAGACCCCTAGACTTTTTCCACATTTTGTTACGTTACAGCCTTATTCTAAAATGTATTAAATACACTGTTCCAAAAAAATAAAGGGAACACTAAAATAACACATCCTAGATCTGAATGAATGAAATATTCTTATTAAATACTGTTTTCTTTACATAGTTGAATGTGCTGACAACAAAATCACACAAAAATTATCAATGGAAATCAAATTTATCAACCCATGGAGGTCTGGATTTGGAGTCACACTCAAAATTAAAGTGGAAAACCACACTACAGGCTGATCCAACTTTGATGTAATGTCCTTAAAACAAGTCAAAATTAGGCTCAGTAGTGTGTGTGGCCTCCATGTGCCTGTATGACCTCCCTACAACCCCTGGGCATGCTCCTGATGAGGTGGCGGATGGTCTCCTGAGGGATCTCCTCACAGACCTGGACTAAAGCATCCGCCAACTCCTGGACAGTCTGTGATGCAACGTGGCGTTGGTGGATGGACATGATGACATGATGTCCCAGATGTGCTCAATTGGATTCAGGTCTGGGGAATGGGCGGGCCAGTCCATAGCATCAATGCCTTCGTCTTGCAGGAACTGCTGACACACTCCCGCCACATGAGGTCTAGCATTGTCTTGCATTAGGAGGAACCCAGGGCCAACCACACCAGCATATGGTCTCACAAGGGGTCCGAGGATCTCATCTCGGTACCTAATGGCAGTCAGGCTACCTCTGGCGAGCACATGGAGGGCTGTGCAGCCCCCCCCAAAGAAATGCCACCCCACCATGACTGACCCACCGCCAAACCGGTCATGCTGGAGGATGTTGCAGGCAGCCAAACGTTCTCCACAGCGTCTCCAGACTGTCACGTCTGTCACATGTGCTCAGTGTGAACCTGCTTTCATCTGTGAAGAGCACATGGCGCCAGTGGCGAATTTGCCAATCTTGGTGTTCTCTGGCAAATGCCAAACGTCCTGCACGGTGTTGGGCTGTAAGCACAACCCCCACCTGTGGACGTCGGGCCCTCATACCACCCTCATGGAGTCTGTTTCTGACCGTTTGAGCAGACACATGCACATTTGTGGCCTGCTGGAGGTCATTTTGCAGGGCTCTGGCAGTGCTCTTCCTGCTCCTCCTTGCACAAAGGCGGAGGTAGCGGTCCTGCTGCTGGGTTGTTGCCTTCCTACGGCCTCCTCCACGTCTCCTGATGTACTGGCCTGTCTCCTGGTAGTGCCTCCATGCTCTGGACACTACGCTGACAGACACAGCAAACCTTCTTGCCACATCTCGCATTGATGTGCCATCCTGGATGAGCTGCACTACCTGAGCCACTTGTGTGGGTTGTAGACTCCGTCTCATGCTACCACTAGAGTGAAAGCACCGCCAGCATTCAAAAGTGACCAAAACATCAGCCAGGAAGCATAGGAACTGAGAAGTGGTCTGTGGTCCCCACCTGCAGAACCACTCCTTTATTGGGGAGTGTCTAAATGCCTATAATTTCCACCTGTTGTCTATTCCATTTGCACAACAGCATGTGAAATGTATGGTCAATCAGTGTTGCTTCTTAAGTGGACAGTTTGATTTCACAGAAGTGTGATTGACTAGGAGTTACATTGTGTTGTTTAAGTGTTCCCTTTTATTTTTTGGAGCAGTGTAGTTTCTCCCCCTAATCAATCTACACACAATACCTGGCCACTCTACCATGAGGGAGGTGACCAAGAACCTGATGGTCTCTCTGACAGAGGTCCAGAATTCATCTGCAAAGATGGGAGAACATTCCAGAAGGACAACCATCTCTGAAGCACACCACCAATCAGGCCCTAATGGTAGAGTGGCCCACTTGGAGTTTGCCAAAAGACACATAAAGACTCTCAGACCATGAGAAACCAGATTCTCTGGTCTGATGAAACCAAGATTGAACTCTTTGGCCTGAATGCCAAGTGTCACATCTGGAGGAAACCTGGCAGCATCCCTACGGTGATGCATGGTGGTGGCAGCATCATGCGGTGGAGATGTTTTTCAGCTGCAGAGACTCCTGGGAGACTAGCGAGGATCGAGGGAAAGATGAACGGAGCAAAGTACAGAGATCCTTGATGAAAACCTGCTCCATAGCGCTCAAGACCTCAGACTGGGGCGAAATTTCACCTTCCAACAGGACAACGACCCTAAGCACACAGTCAACACAATGCAGGAGTGGCTTCGGGACAAGTCTCTGAATGTCCTTGAGTGACCCAGCCAGAGCCCGGGCTTGAACTCGATCGAACATCTCTGGAAAGACCTGAAAATAGCTGTGCAGCTACACTTCCCGACCTGACGGAGCTTGAGAGTATCTGCAGAGAATAATGGGAGAAACTTCCCAAATACAGGTGTGCCAAGCTTGTAGCGTCATACCCAAGAAGACACGTGCTTCAAGGTGCTTCAACAAAGAACTGAGTAAAGGGTCTAAATACATACGTAAATGTCATATTTCTGTTTGTTTTGTTTTTATACATTTTCAAAAAATTCTAAAAACCTGTTTTTTCTTTGTCATGATGGGGTGTTGTGTGTAGATTGATGAAGAAAAAAATCAATATAATAGATTTTAGAATAAGGCTGTAACGTAACAAAATGGGGGGAAAAATAAAGGAGTCTTCCATAATCTATGGAAAATATCACTTTGGAAAATATATGTTATGGATCCATTGAGATACTGAACATCCATATTCATGATTTGACTGTGCTACTATTCCTAGGTGGGGTTTGGTTGTGCTAAAAAAGTGGGCTTGGATAAGAAAACGTGGACGTTCTGTGGCACACCTGACTATATGGCCCCTGAGATAATCCTGAACAAGGGGCACAGTGTGTCTGCAGATCTCTGGTCTCTAGGCGTCTTCGTGTTTGAACTGCTGAGTGGAAGGTGCGATTATAAGACAGTCCATTGCTCTCCAGAGATCCAGTTTTTTGTTCTTATCTCTGTCAGTCATTCTCGTAGATGTCTCTTCCCAATCTTTACCTTTCCAGTCTCCCATTCTGTGGCCCTGATCCTATGAAGACTTTCACAGCCACCATCCGTGGGATTGACCTGGTTGAATTCCCAAAAACCATCAGTAAGAGTGCCTCAAGCCTGATCAAAAAGCTCTGCAGGTGTGACACATTTAGAAATGTCTGAAAACAGACATTCATTGTATCACACTTCCTCAGCTATTAGTTGTGTGTCATGATGACTCTCTGTCCTGGTCTCTCAGGAACAACCCTGCAGAGAGACTGGGGAACCAGAGAAACGGGGCCAAGGACATCCAGAAGCACAAGTAAGATGAAAGACTGAGATGAAAACATCAGACTGTGTCACTGTCATCTATATAGTCTGTTATAGTCTGTTATCTTGTCTTTCTTTCAGGTGGTTTGAAGGTTTCAACTGGGAAGGACTTCGCAAAGGCACTTTGTCTCCCCCAATCATACCGAAAGTAAGTACTTGGCAGAGATACAGTTGAAGTCTGAAGTTTACATACACCTTAGCCAAATACATTTAAACTAACTTTTTCTCAATTCCTGACATTTAAATCCGAGTAAAAATTCCCTGTCTTAGGTCAGTTAGGATCAAAACTTTATTTTAAGAATGTGAAATGTCAGAATAATAGTAGAGAGAAGGATTTATTTCAGCTTTTATTGATTTTATCACATTTCCAGTGGGTCAGAAGTTTACATACACTCATTAGTATTTGGTAGCATTGCCTTTAAATTGTTGAACTTAGGTCAAACGGTTTGGGTAGCCTTCCACAAGCTTCCCACAATAAGTTGGGTGAATTTTGGCCCATTCCTCCTGACAGAGCTTGTGTAACTGAGTCAGGTTTGTAGGTCTCCTTGCTCGCACACATTTTTTTCAGTTCTGACCACAACTTTGGAAGTACGCTTTGGGTCATTGTCCATTTGGAAGACCCATTTGCAACCAAGCTTTAACTTGGTCACAAATGGGTCTTCCAAATGGACAATGACCCCAAGCACACTTCCAAAGTTGTGGCAAAATGGCTTAAGGACAACAACATCAAGGTATTGGAGTGGCAATCACAAAGCCCTGACCTCAATTCCATAGAAAATTTGTTGGTAGAACTGAAAACGCCTGTGGGAACAAGCTACCTAAGTATGGTTCTCAATCAGAGATAACGATAGACAGCTGCCTCTGATTGGGAACCATACCAGGCCAAACACAGAAATACAAAACATAGAACAAAAACATAGAATGCCCACCCCATTTCACGCCCTGACCAAACATAAAAAAGAAACTAAGTTTAAATGTATTTGGCTAAGGTATATGTAAACTTCCGACTTCAACTCTATATAGTACCACAGTCAAACGTTTGGACACACCTACTCATTCCAGGGTTTTCATCATTTTTACTATTTTTACATTGTAGAATAATAGTGAAGACATCAAAACAATGAAATAACACATCTGGAATCATGCAGTAAACTAAAAAGTGTTAAACAAATGAAAATATTTGAGATTCTTCAAAGTAGCCACCCTTTGCCTTGATGACAGCTTTGCACACTTGGCATTTTCTCAACCAGCTTCATGAGGTAGTCACCTGGAATGCATTTCAATTAACAGGTGTTCCTTGTTAAAAGTTAATTTGTGGAATTTCTTTCCTTAATGTGTTTGAGCCAATCAGTTGTGTTGTGACAAGCTAGGGGTGTTATACAGAAGATAACCCTATTTAGTAAAAGACCAAATCCATATTATGGCAAGAACAGATCAATTAAGCAAAGAGAAATGACAGTCCATCATTACTTTAAGACATGAAGGTCAGTCAATCCGGAAAATGTCAAGAACTTTTAAAGTTTCTTCAAGTGCAGTTGCAAAAACCATCAAGCGCTATGATGAACCTGGCTCTCTTGAAGATTGCCACAGGAAAGGAAGACCCAGAGTTACCTCTGCTGCAGAGGATAAGTTCATTAGAGTTACCAGCCTCAGAAATTGCCAAATAAATGCTTCACAGAATTTAAGTTACAGACACATCTCAACATCAACTGTTCAGAGGAGACTGCGTGAATCAGGCCTTTGTGGTCTAATTGCTGCAAGGAACCACTACTAAGGACACCAACAATAAGAAGAGACTTGCTTGGGCCAAGAAACACGAGCAATGGACATTAGACCGGTGGAAATCTGTCCTTTGATCTGATGAGTCCATATTTGAGATTTTTGGTTCCAACCGCCGTGTCTTTCAGAGACGCAGAGTAGGTGAACGGATGATCTCTGCATCTGTGATTCCCACTGTGAAGCATGGTGGAGGAGGTGTGGGGGTGCTTTGCTGGTGACACTGTCTGTGATTTTGAATTCAAGGCACACTTAACCAGCATGGCTACCACAGGATTCTGCAGCAATACACCATCCCATTTGGTTTGCACTTAGTCCCACTATTATTTGTTTTTCAACAGGACAATAACCCGACACACCTTCAGGCTGTGTAAGGGCTATGTGACCAAGAAGGAGAGTGATGGAGTACTTCATCAGATTACCTGGCCTCCACAATCACCCGACTTCAACCCAATTGAGATGGTTTGAGATGAGTTGGACCGCAGAGTGAAGGAAAAGCAGCTAACAAGTGCTCAGCATATGTGGGAACTCCTTCAAGACTGCTGGAAAAGCATTCCAGGTGAAGCTGGTTGAGAGAATGCCAAGCGTGTGCAAAGCTGTCATCAAGGGTGGCTACTTTGAAGAATCTTTTGATTCCATATGTGTTATTTCACAGTTTTGATGTCTTCCTTATTAATCTACAATGCCAAAAATAGTAAAAATAATGAAAAACCCTTGAATGAGTAAGTGTGTCCAAACTTTTGACTGATACTAAAATAATCATATGTTGACTCTACATATACTTGCATATTGTATTTTACCATTAGAAATATTATTTTTTTCAGTTCATCAGTCACTTGGAGGACAGCAAATTGGACCCCTTCACTGACATCCTTGAGGACTCACCAGCTGTTGAGGACTCAGACTGGGACATAGATTTCTGATTGAACAATATAATACTGATCTGGGTTGAATCCTACACATGATCTGATACGAAAATAGTTTTTGGTACTGGAAATAAATTAAACCGAAGAGACAGAGCAATGGAATGCAATTGTGTTCAGCGTTCTTTTATTTCAATGGGTTAGAATATTTTGTAATGACATATTTTGTGAACTAGCAAAGAAGTGAATGTTGTTAGCTGTTCCTGTATTATCATGTGATATTTCTTACTTTGTATTATTGTTTTACCAAAAGTGTTATGTAGGCATTTTCAATTCATAAACATATGAGTCAATATCTGAATATTTGTAATTAAATAAACAAACAAATAATAATCTGAGCTTTATCATGTGAATGTATTCAATAACTGGTTGTTAAATCATAGGGTGTTATAAAACGCTTTAATGTTTAAAGTTTTTTTAATCACCTCCAGCATTTGTTGAGTTGAGATATGAAGTGCTTTACGAATTCAATAGCTTTTTTTCTCTCATTATCATTTATTTCAAGAGCAATAGACTAGCTGCAGACCTCATCTCTCAGGCCCCTCATCTCTCAGGCCCCTCTCTGTACTGCCACGTACTGGAGACCTCATCTCTCAGGCCCCTCTCTATACTGCCACGTACTGGAGACCTCATCTCTCAGGCCCCTCTCTATACTGCCACGTACTGGAGACCTCATCTCTCAGGCCCCTCTCTGTACTGCCACGTACTGGAGACCTCATCTCTCAGGCCCCTCTCTGTACTGCCACGTACTGGAGACCTCATCTCTCAGGTCCTTCTCATCGCTCAGGCCCCTCAGTGACGAACCGCCCAGGAAAAACGAATCCCCTCTTTCAAAAGGCTGTTGGATGTGTAACAGTATAACTTTAGACCGTCCCCTCGCCCATACCCGGGAGCAAACCAGGGACCCTCTGCACACACCAACAACAGTCACCCTCGAAGCATCGTTACCCATCGCTCCACAAAAGCCGCGGCCCTTGCAGAGCAAGGGGAACCACTACTTCAAAGTCTCAGAGCAAGTGACGTCACCGATTGAAACGCTATTTAGCGCGCACCACTGCTAACTAGCTAGCCGTTTCACATCCGTTACAGATGCTCATCTTTCTATTGGCTCGCGACTACTTTATCGTTCTATGGGTCGCAGAGGCAGCCATTTTTTGACAGGCTACTGTTCCTGATTTATATGCTCATTTGTAAGTATTTCATTAATGGAATGCCTTTCATGTCGCTATCCCAATTGTTTCATTGACGTGTTTATTTCATTCTATTTGGGAGACAACAAATTGAACCCTGTTTTGTATTATTGTGAAGAAGAATAGTTTTGTGAAGAAGAAGAATTGTGAATTATGTTGGATGATGACGATAATCCTGTTTGACATGTAGAGTTCAGTTCTATGACAATCTCTGATAGATGGGAGGTGCCTGAGGATGAGGGTATGAGACATGAGGGGCCTGAGAGATCTCCAATAGGTGGCATTATAGAGACGAGCCTGAGAGATGAGGTCTCCAGTAGGTGGCGGTATAAAGAGGGGCCTGAGGGTTGAGGTCTGCAGCTGTACCCCTCTCAAGAAGAGGGGGGTTAAGGGTTACACTTTGGTGTGTTTGGTATCGGTTGGTGATTTCGCTACTCCTGCCGAAGTAGAAGAACACAATTTGAAGAAAATTGGGTGACCTAGATTTCGTTTAGGTAAGAGTCGGTTGCCTCGAAACTATTTATTAAACTGTGGGGAAAGTTCTCTACTAGGTACAAATCAGCTAGAGTAGGTAATTGTAACACACTGGTAGTGACACTATTGGATACAAGCGAGTGTACGCATCGTGGGGCATTAAGTGCAATACACTTAAAACCTGTTTACAATCTCCATTCGATACAAGCTTTGAAACAGGTAACGTTACAGTACATTTCTGACGATTTTGAGTTGTCCTGCATAATTATGTCAACGGAGAAAGAGAGAGGCGTGTGTCTTTTCTGAAGATGATGCATGTTAAGTTATGTATTGGTCATGAATGGGACAGAAATAAGATTTTCGAGCTCGATATTCTAAACTTTGCAATGCATGGTAAGAAATTGTCAGCTGCCATAACAGTAGGTTATCAGTTTCAAGTAAGGATATATTTCAAATAGTTCTTTATACTTTTAATTCTAGCATATGAGGTGAAAACACCCATTGCAGAATTATGTGTTCCTTCTTTTTCTCCAAACAAAGGTAATTGCTATATGGCTTGAAACCCATTGTATTTGGCCAGCTGGACCAAACACATGTATAGCTTGAGTTCTTTGGAATTCCTCCAATTGCAATTCATGCTGTACAGACATAATGTCTGGCTGCATATGTACCCATGTGTCTGCATTGAGTTTGTTTTTGCAGGGGCTTTGTGCCTTTGCATTAATATTGAAGTCTGTCTGTCTATGGAAACCACAGGCAACGTGTTTAAAAGTTGTCCATGTTGCTGGAATGCAGTCTGGGCAGGGCTGAGTTGGCATACTGTTGTGTCGCTGGTACAGTCAGATAGTGGAGGTATAGTCCCACTGGGTAAAAGTGACACCTTGAACAGCTGAAGTTTGAGTGTCCATTTATGTATAGTGGGCTGTGCTGCTTTAGTGCACAAACACATTCAAGACAGGCCCTCCTAATCAATACCATGGGAGTCTAATAATGGTGGTAGGAGTTCTGCAAAGAACTCCTGTGTTCTCTGAGTGTGTGTTGACTAGAGTGATGCTGCTCTGTCTGCTCCTGGACAGTTAATCTTCCCAGCAGCCATCACCGTGACGCATACCGTGCCATCTTTCTTCCTCTCCGCCGCCTTTCCCGTCCCAAAACCCTAATTGTGACTATGTCTGTGTTTTTCACGCTTCATTTGGGAATCACAGCCGAAAAACAACCATGCATTTCACTCGTTCTCCCCCTTACTCTGCCACTTACTCTGTCACTTCACTAACCTCACGTGTCCCCAGTGCTCTTCCCATCTCCATTCAGAGAACCGTTTGGTGTAGTGCTTGGCTATGCTGCCACTCAGTCCTTCCTCTCACCACCTGTCGTTTTCTGGGTCAGAGAATAACACGCCATTTGTCTTTCATCAGGGATGGTCTTCGAAGCCAACATGCCATTTGCTCACACGCGTAATGAGATTTCTGTAGTGTGGTGGCTTTTGATCACTGGAAATCTGGAAAATACTGAATCTCTGCTTGATGAAGAAATCCCTTGTCAACCACATTCCCCCATACACCTCTCTCCTGTGGAACATAGATCCAGGCCTGCAGTGACATAGGTACCCATGTTATTTTAGTACAAAGACAATGAGGATACAGATAGTGGATGCAATACTGCTCCTGATCCTCATTATTTTCCATTGGAGAGAATGACACATTATGTGGTTTCTGCTTTTGTCTTAGTATTGCTCTGTTTTTTAATCTCTGTTTCTGACTGCCAGCAGGAGTGAATATGCACAGACATGCAAACTGCCCTTGGGTGTCTTGTTAAATATGTGTCACTTTTGAAACTTAGCTGGTGCTTTATGCCACCCTTTAATGCCTGTCTCACTGAGCAGTATAGGTGATTCATTCCAGATTGTTGCGTTTAATCTACACGTTACAACACAGCAAATATATGTTAGAGGCCTACAATGGGTGTATTTAATCCCTCTTAGATATTTCATTTGCTTAGTAACTGTTTCACATGTCTCCATTATTCCCTTTGTCTCATCTCTGTTTGGGAGTAAGTGACAGGGACTATTGTGCTTCCCTGTCTGGCTCTGACAATAGCCATAATGAATGGGACTGAGGGAGGAAGGGAGATAATGCTACATTCTAATCTAGATAAAGAGAGAAATAGGGGAACATAGGGAGATATTCTTCTTAGCAAGCCATTTGTTATGTGTCATATATGAAATACCATTTATTTTGTCTTTGTATACGTCAAAAGAGCCATGGGGACCTTCCAAACTCAGACGGCCACTTTTCAGCAGGTTTTGGCTCGTACTGTAGTGCAACGCTTAAGACAATTGTAGCCATATGTATTATTTTATCAGCTAAAATAATTGTAATTATTATGAATGCTGGGCACAGTATGAATTATGTGACCACTCCAACATGCCATTTTATTTGAGTTCAGGGCAATGTATTCTGCCTAGATATTGTGCATTTGAAGAGGTCCTAGAACTTGAAGAAAAAGTAATGAGAAAAAGAATGATGAATCTTTGGTAATTATTTTCTCCAGGGGAGCGAACTGGGACATAGTTGGCCTGGTTCAAAGACTGAAGGAGAGGGGGGTGACCACCCTTTATCCCCTTCACTTTTGAAAGAAGGGGGGAGAAAGTGGGTGAGAGGTTGAGGGGTATAGGGGAGGGGGATTTATTTGGTGATGTGAATTCCATGTGCATAAGCAGAGAAAGTGGAACTGTGGGCAAACTCATAGTTTGGAAGGACATACGAGATTTAAAAGACAGGAGGGTGTGAGAATGTAATCTTTTAGTAGATGTACGTTTGTTTCACATTTGTTTTGGTTAACATATGGAGTCCATGTTTCTTTCTCGTACTCTGGTTTGGTTATGAGCAATTACAGACTGGCAGGGAAACATGAGGGTGGACCTACAGGCCATCACGCTGTCCCTCCCATCTCGCCACCAAACTCTGTTACTGTATGCATCTACTCGCTCCCTCTTTATTCTCTCCTTCCTGTAGCTCCATCTACCTTGGTAGACACAGAATTGACTAAGAGTAACCTAAGCGCATGTTTCTGGTTAGCCAATCATGATTACTTCCGAGTCCCTCTCTCCTATACACCCCAGCCTATTCATTCTCTCCTCAGTCCCCTTGTCTGTCTGCTGAGCCGGAGGGCCAGTGTGATTCGGCTGGGCTTTTTAAAAACAGTGGATGTTGCATTATTTAGTTTTGGTCACCAAGTTTGTTTGTAATTTTGCTTCATCCATTTTGGGCTGCATACATTTACATTACATTTAAGTCATTTAGCAGACGCTCTTATCCAGAGCGACTTCTGTCAGTCTCATTCCTAATTGTTCCATAAACATTTACCCCCCCCCCCCCCCGCCTCTCTTATCCCTGAAACTGACATGTACAGTCGTGGCCAAAAGTTTCGAGAATGAAACAAACAAATTAATTTTCAGTCTGCTGCCTCAGTTTGTATGATGGCAATTTGCATATACTCCCTTCATAACAGAATGTTATGAAGGGTGATCAGAAGAATTGCAATTAATTGCAAAGTTCCTCTTTTCCATGCAAATGAACTGAATCCCCCAAAAACATTTCCACTGCATTTCAGCCCTGCCACAAAAGGACCAGCTGACATCATGTCAATGATTCTCCTGTTAACACAGGTGTGAGTGTTGACGAAGACAAGGCTGGAGATCACTCTGTCATGCTAATTGAGTTTGAATAACAGACTGGAAGCTTCAAAAGGAGGGTGGTGCTTGGTATCATTGTTCTTCCTCTGTCAATCATAATTACCTGAAAGGAAACACATGCCGTCATCATTGCTTTGCACAAAAAGGGCTTCACAGGCAAGGATATTGCTGCCAGTAAGATTGCACCAAAATCAACCATTTATCGGATCATCAAGAACTTCAAGGAGAGCGATTCAATTGTTGTGAAGAAGGCTTCAGGGCACCCAAGAAAGTCCAGCAAGCGCCAGGAGCGTCTCCTAAAGTTGATTCAGCTGCGGGATCGGGGCACCACCAGTACAGAGCTTGCTCAGGAATGGCAGCAGGCAGGTGTGAGTGCATCTGCACGCACAGAGGCAAAGACTTTTGGAGGATGGTCTGGTGTCAAGAAGGGCAGCAGAGAAGCCACTTCTCTCCAGGAAAAACATCAGGGAGAGGCTGATATTCTGCACAAGGTATAGGGATTGGAGTGCTGAGGACTGGGGTAAAGTCATTTTCTCTGAATCCCCTTTCCGAATGTTTGGGGCATCCGGAAAGAAGCTTGTCTGGAGAAGACAAGGTGAGCGCTACCATCAGTCCTGTGTCATGCCAACAGTAAAGCATCCTGAGACCATTCATTTGTGGGGTTGCTTCTCAGCCAAAGGAGTGGGCTCACTCACGATTTTGCCTAAGAACACAGACATGAATAAAGAATGGTACCAACACATCCTCCGAGAGCAACTGCTCCCAACCATCCAGGAACAGCTTGGTGACGAACCATGCCTTTTCCAGGATGATGGAGCACCTTGCCATAAGGAAAAAGTGTAAACTAAGTGGCTCGGGGAACAAAACATCGATATTTTGGGTCCATGGCCAGGAAACTACCCAGACCTTAATCCCATTGAGAACTTGTGGTCAATCCTCAAGAGGCGGGTGGACAAACAAAACCCCATATATTCTGACAAACTCCAAGCATTGATTATGCGAGAATGGGCAGCTATCAGTCTGGATGTGGCCCAGAAGTTATTTGACCGCATGCCAGGCCGGATAGCAGAAGTCTTGAAAAAGAAGGGTCAACACTGCAAATATTGACTCTTTGTATCAACTTCATGTAATTGTCAATGAAAGCCTTTGACACTTATGAAATGCTTGTAAAAATATCTAAAGACACTGAAGCAGAGAACTTTGAAAATTAATATTTGTCATTCTCAAAACCTTTGGCCACGACTGTGGAATACTATTGTATAAGAGAGATTAACTCCTCTTTCTTGCATACAGCACATGCTTTATGTTCTGTTTCTAAAGTACAATAGCACCTGGATGTCTTTTCACAAGTTTGTAGAGAATTCCTGGATGTAATTGCTTCCCCTTTCACTTTTGACTCATTATATTTCTCTCTCATTCATTCAGGCAAATACTCTCTCTCTCTCTCTCTCTCTCTCTCTCTCTCTCTCTCAGCTATGCATTTTCAGGAGTGGTTACAATCCCTTCGTACCAGTGGGGGTGTTCAAGGACCTGAAAACAAAGACTTCTGGAGCCTTGTTCCCTCTCTCCCTTTGTTTTCCTCTTTCTCCTTCTCCTCCCTCTCTCTATCCCCGTCCTCTCTGCTGGGTATAGGGGCTCTGGCCTCCTTCACTGCATACTGGCTGGTGACTCGCCCTCGGCCCATGCGCCCCCCTTGTGATCTGAATGCCCAGTCTATCCCTGTACAGGTGAGAGTATTGTGTTCTGGAAGCTTCAAGGAGCAGATGAGTGTTAGTAAGAGTAATATTTATTCAGAACAGTCCATGTTTGTGTGAGTAATAGTAGTTGTATTTATCGCTGTATTATGGTTTGTAGTTATACTAATACATTAACGTTGATTACAATAAAAAGCGGAAGAGGGAGAGTTTTATGGTGTCTGTGTATTGCAGGGAAAGCCCAATTGGAGGCGTTCAGCTTTGCTCAAGGATGATGTTCTGTTGGAGTTCTACTATGATGACACCAGGACAGCCTATGACATGTTCCAGAGAGGACTGAGAGTGGCAGGTGAGCTGGCCGGACAGAGTGGACTAATGAGCTAGTTAGGAGCACTGACAACTTACCAGACATGCCAGTGTACCTGACTAGATTGTGTTGATGCACAGGGGATGGCCCATGCCTTGGCTTCAGGAAACCTGGGGAACCTTACCAGTGGATATCCTATACTGAGGTCTGTGGAGTGTGGATCTTTGGTCTTTGATTATTATTACTAAGTAATTACATTATACGGTATGCTCTATTCATTGATTTGAATTATTGTTGCTGTCTGATTGGCCTGTTTTAGGTGGCTGAACAGGCACAGGTGCTGGGCTCTGGGCTTTTGGGCAAAGGCTGCCAACCAAACCCTGAGCAGTTAGTTGGAATATTTGCCCAGAACAGGCCAGAGGTACAGAAGGCTACACATTCCTTCCCTGCTATTCTACGTAGTGAGATTCCATGATGTTTAATCCTAAGATTTCCCTGTCTGTTAGAGCACTGTCCTTGTAGAGACTCCACTAATGTAGTGACCAAGCATCAGTTAGGAAGGAGTCTGGGCTCTGTCTTTCAAATAGTGATGCTCTGTCTCCCTCTGTTGGTGGCAGTGGATCATTTCAGAGCTGGCCTGCTACACCTTCTCAATGGCTGTGGTGCCCCTGTATGACACACTTGGAGAGGAGGCCATGGTGCATATCCTCAACCTGGGTAAGGCTGGAATACTCTGTTTTAACATACTATATATATATATATATATATATTAGTACCAGTCTAAAGTTGACAGACCTACTCATTCCAGGGTTTTTCTTTATTTTTACTATTTTAATAGTGAATACATCAAAGCTATTAAATAACACACCTGGAAGGATGTAGTAACCAAAAAAAGTGTTAAACAAATCAAAATATGTTTTATATTTGAGACTTCAAAGTAGCCACCTTTGCCTTGATGACAACTTCGCACACTCTTGGTATTCTCTCAACCAGCTTCATGATGTAGTCACCTGGAATGCATTTCAAGTAACTGGTGTTCCTTGTTAAAAGTTAATTTGTGGAATTTCTTTCCTTAATGTGTTTGAGCCAATAAGTTGTGTGGTGACAAGGTACGGGTGGTATACAGAAGATAACCCTATTTGGTAAAAGACCCAAGTCCATATTATGGCAAGAACAGCTCAGATAAGAAAAGAGAAATGACAGTTCATCATCCACCATGAAGGTCAGTCAATCCGGAAAATGTCACGAACTTTGAAAGTTTCTTCAAGTGCAGTCGCAAAAACCATCAAGCGCAGAGTTACCTCTGCTGCAGAGGATTAGAGTTACCAGCCTCAGCAATCAGCAATTAACTGCACCTCAGATTGCAGCCCCAAAAAATGCTTCACAAAGTTCAAGTAACAGACACATCTCAACATCAACTGTTCAGAGGAGACTGCGTGAATCAGACTTTCCTGGTTAAATTGCTGCAAAGAAACCACTACTAAAGACACCAATAAGAAGAAGACTTGCTTGGGCCAAGAAACCCGAGCAATGGACATTGGTGGAAATGGACACTGGAGGAAATCTTTCCTTTTGGTCTGATGTCCAAATTTGAGATTTTCAGATGCAACCGCCGTGTCTTTGTGAGATGCAGAGTAGGTGAACAGATGATCTCCGCATGTGTGGATCCCCCTCATGAAGCGTGGAGGAGGTGGTGTGGGGGTGCTTTGCTGTTGATCCTGTCTGTGATTTATTTTGAATTCAAGGCACACTTAACCAGCATGGCTACCACAGCATTCTGCAGCAATACGCCATCCCATCTGGTTTGCACTTAGTCCCACTATCATTTGTTTTTCAACAGGACAATAACCCAACACACCTCCAGGCTGTGTAAGGGATATTTGACCAAGAAGGAGAGTGATGGAGTGCTGCATCAGATGACCTGGCCTCCACAATCACCAAACCTCAACTAAATTGAGATGCATTGGGATGAGTAGTACCGCAGATTGAAGGAAAAGCAGCCACAAGTGCTCAGCATATGTGGGACCTCCTTCAAGACTGTTGGAAAAGCATTCCAGGTGAAGCTGGTTGAGAGAATGCCGAGTATGCATCAAGGCACAGGGTGGATACTTTGAAGAATCTCACATATAAAATATATTTTGATTTAACACTTTGGTTACTCCATCATTCCATTTGTGTTTAATAGTTTTGATGTCTTCACTATTATTCTACAATGTAGAAAATAGTAAAAGTTAACAAAAACCCTGGAATGAGTAAGTGTGACCAAACTTTTGACTCGTACTATGTATATAATATACAGTTGAAGTCAGAAGTTTACATACACCCAGGTTGGAGTCATTAAAACCCGTTTTTCAACCACTCCACAAATGTCTTGTTAACAAACTGTAGTTTTTGCAAGTTGTTTAGGACATCTACTTTGTGCATGACACAAGTCATTTTTCCAACAATTGTTGGAATAATTCACTTTCACAATTCCAGTGGTTCAGAAGTTTACATACACTAAGTTGACTGTGCCTTTAAACAGTTTGGAAAATTCCAGAAAATTATGTCATGGCTTTAGAAGCTTCTGATAGGCTAATTGACATAATTTCAGTCAATTGAGGGTGTACCTGTGGATATATTACAGGGCCTACCATCAAACTCAATGCCTCTTTGCTTGACATCATGGGAAAATTAAAAGAAATCAGCCAAGACGAGTCTGGTTAATTCTTGAGAGCACCTGAACACCTGAATGTACCACGTTCATCTGTACAAATAGTGGTATGCAAGTATAAACACCATGCAGCCTTCATTCCACTCAGGAAGGAGATGCGTTCTGTCTCCTAGAGATGAACGTACTTTGGTGCGAACAGGGCAGATCAATCCCAGAACAACAGCAAAGGACCTTGTGAAGATGCTGGAGGAAACGGGTACAAAGGTGTCTATATCCACAGTAAAACGATTCCTATATAGACAGAACCTGAAGGCCCCTCAGGAAGGAAGAAGCCACTGCTCCAAAACCACCATTTAAAAGGTTGTACTTTTTGGAGAAATGTCCTCTGGTCTGATGAAACAAAAATAGAACTGTTTGGCCATAATGACCATCGTTATGTTTGGAGGAAAAAGGGGGAGGCTTGCAAGCCGAAGTACACCATCCCAACCGTGACGCATGGGGGTGCTTTGCTGCAGGAGGGACTGGTGCACTTCACAAAATAGATGGCATCATGAAGGAGGAAAATTACGTGGATAAATTTAAGCAACATCTCAAGACATCAGTCAGGAAGTTAAAGCTTGGTTGCGAATGGGTCTTCCAAATGGACAATGACCCCAAGCATACTTCCAAAGTTGTGGCAAAATGGCTTAAGGACAACAAAGTCAAAGTATTGGAGTGGCCATCAAAGCCCTGATCTCAATCCCATAGAAAATATGTAGGCAGAACTTAAAAGTGTGTGTGAGCAAGGAGGCCTGCAAACCTGACTCGGTTACACCAGGTCTGTCAGGAGGAATGGGCCAAAATTCGCCCAACTTATTGTGGGAAGCTTGTGGAAGGCTACCCAAAACGTTTGACCCAAGTTCAACAATTTAAAGGCAATGCTACCAAATACTAATTGAGTGAATGTAAACTTCTGACCCACTGGGAATATGAAAGAAATAAAAACTGAAATAAATCATTCTCTCTACTATTATTCTGACATTTCACATTCTTAAAATAAAGTGGTGATCCTAACTGACCTAAGACAGGGAATTTTTACTATGACTAAATGTCAGGAATTGTGAAAAACAGAGTTTAAATGTATTTGGCTACGTTGTGTATATAAACTTCCGACTTCAACTGTGTGTGTATTTATTTATTGGTCCACTCCTATACCACTGTCCTTTTAATCTTCATGTTAATTTTGTCTGTTTCACCTCCAAGCTGAGATCTCCCTGGTGATCTGTGACAAGGAGGAGAAGGCAGAGTCCCTTCTGGGGAATAAGGAGAAGGGTGTGACACCTACTCTCTCCTGTCTGGTGCTCTTCAATACCTGCAGTGATGCCGTAGTGGAGAGGGGGAAGAACTGTGGAGTGGAGATTCTGGAACTCACACAGCTCATGGTGGGAGGAGGGTAGATGTATCAAATGTAAAGAGGATGAATTGATAGAATAGATGCCTGCTTCTTTGGTTGTGATACTGGATCAACATCACAAACAAAAGATCCCATCACACACCCTGTCGCTGGGGTTAGAAGTCACCTTGATTACCACAGACATGACCGTGTGTGTGTGTGTGTGTGTGTGTTGCAGGAACTTGGACGACAGAACCTCAAAGATCCTGCGGTGAGTTTTTCTCTGGTAAATGTCGATTGGGTCACAATTACAGTTTTTGCTGCTTCCCTACTGTTTTTGATCCTGTTGTCATTCATCCGTGTCTGTTTGTTGCAGCCACCCCAACCCCAGGACCTGGCAGTCGTGTGCTTCACCAGTGGAACCACAGGTACCATGTGTTTTTATAGATCTCTGTGTGAGTCCTCAAGTACCCCCACTACCCTGCATGTTAATCATATACTTAAGCATTTACCCACGCTACTAGGAATGTGCCCATGGGGGCCCACTGACAACCTCTCATTAAGTTATGAGATAAATTCTGGTGTTACACAGAGCCGTGCA
Source organism: Oncorhynchus masou masou (assembly GCF_036934945.1). Taxonomy (NCBI): domain Eukaryota; kingdom Metazoa; phylum Chordata; class Actinopteri; order Salmoniformes; family Salmonidae; genus Oncorhynchus; species Oncorhynchus masou. Next base: position 29,097,161 of record NC_088212.1, on the reverse strand, counting down.
GTGATGCCCTCCTCCAAACTAAACTGTGTTCTGTTTATTTGACCAGGAAAGCCCAAGGGAGCCATGATCACCCACGGCAACATCGCCTCCAATTCCTCCTCTGTTATTAAGATCCTGGAGGTCTGTTCTGGCTCCCACCTCCGTCTTGAATTCAGAAGGAGTTTCATGGCTAGCTACATTTTCTCTATTTGTCTCACTCCATCCCTCGTTCCATCTCTCTCTCTGTTCTTCTCCCTGTAGTGTTTTAAGAGATGATAAATGGGATGTTTAATAGCCCTTGTGAATGCGGAATAGTTTACCCATAATTGTCCTTGTAAAATATACATTGCTGTTGTAAAATCTAGATTGCATATTTTAATTGGTTGTATGTCATCTCTATTATCCACTGTGTAACTTTTTTTTTATGCGTCAATTACTTCCCTCCATTACAGGGGTCATTTGTAATTCAGCAAGAGGACGTGTCAATATCTTACCTGCCTCTTGCCCACATGTTTGAGAGGATGATTCAGGTAGCTCACCCTCTTATGATTACAATAATACTTTTCTATGTCTGTCTTGGTGACTATACATGTCAGACAGTGCTCTAAATGCTCCTGTCTGCCTCAGGTGTCCATGCTATGTCATGGGGCCAGGGTAGGATTCTACCAGGGGGATATCTCCCTGCTCATGGATGATATTAAGACTCTGAAACCCACCTTCTTCCCAGTGGTGCCTCGCCTACTCAACCGCATCTACGACAAGGTCAGCAGATGAGTGCAAATCCTATGATATTGTACCAACCATACAATTGGTATTTGTTTATGTGGCCTTACTTCTATTTTTTTCTATGCTCTCTTCTGTGTGCATGCATGTCTGTGTGTAGATCTTAGGCTCTGTGACGTCCCCATTGCGCCGGGCAGTGCTGCACTATGCAGTGAGGAGGAAGCAGGCTGAGCTCAGCAGTGGGGTGGTACGTAACAACAGTCTGTGGGACAGGCTGGTGTTCAACAGGATTCAGGTACGTCACTGAACACATACAGTGCATTCTGAAGTATTCAGACCCCTTCCTTTTTTCCACATTTTGGTATGTTACAGCCGTATTCTAAAATTAATTAAATATGTTTTTTTTCTCATCAATTTACACACAATACCCCATAATGACCGATTGAAATCAGGTTTTTAGACATTTGTGCAAATCTATTAAAAATAAATACCTTAACTATTCAGACCCTTTGCTATGAGACTCAGAATTTGAGCTCAGGTACATCCTGTTTCCATTGATCATCCTTGATGTTTCCACAACATAATTGGAGTCCACATGTGGTAAATTCAATTGATTGGACACACACCTGTTTATATATTGTCCCACAGTTGACAGTGCATGTCAAGAGCAAAAACCAAGCCATGAGGTCGAAGGAATTGTCTATAGAGCTCCGAGACAGGATTGTGTCGAGGCACAGATCTGGGGAAGGGTACCAAACCATTTCTGCAGTATTGAAGGTCCCCAAGAACACAGTGGCCTCCATCATTCTTAAATGGAAGAAGTTTGGAACCACCAATACTCTTACTAGAGCTGGCCACCTGGCCAAATTTAGCAATCGGGGGAAAAGGGCCTTGGTCAGGGAGGTGACCAAGAACCCTATGATCACTCTGACAGAGCAGAGTTTCTCTGTGGAGATGGAAGAACCTTCCAGAAGGACAACCATCTCTGCAGCACTCCACCACTGTGGGGATGGAAGAACCTTCCAGAAGGACAACCATCTCTGCAGCACTCCAACAATCAGGTCTTTATGGTAGTGGCAGCATCATGCTGTAGGGTTGTTTTTCAGGGACTGGGAGACTAGTCAGAATCAAGAAAAAGATGAACGGAACAAAGTAAAGAGAGTCTTGATGAAAACCTGCTCCAGAGCGTTAGGTCCTTAGACTGGGGTGAAGGTTCACCTTCCAACAGAACAATGACCCTAAGCACACAAGCAAGACAATGCAGGAGTGGCTTCAGGACAAGTTTCTGAATGTCCTTGAGTGGCCCAGCCAGAGCCCGGACTTGAACCCGATCTAACATCTCTGGAGAGACCTGAAAATAGCTGTGCCCCGACACTCCCCATCCAACGTGACAGAGCTTGAGAGGATCTGCAGAGAAGAATGGGAGAAATTCCCCAAATAAAGTTGTGCCAAGATTATAGCGTCCATACCCAAGAAGACTCAATATTGTAATCGCTGCCAAAGGTGCCTCAACAAAGTTGAGGCGGCAGGTTAGAGCGTTGGACTAGTAACCCAAAGGTTGCAAGATCGAATCCCCGACCTGACAAGGTAAGAATCTGTCAATCTGCCCCTGAACAAGGTAGTTAAACCACTGTTCCTAGGTCGTCATTGAAAATAAGAATTTGTTCTTAACTGACTTACCTAGTTAAATAAATAAAAGTACTGAGTAAAGGGTCTGAATACTTATATATATTATTTTTCAGTTTATTTTATTTTATATATTTGCAAAAATGTCTAACCTGTTTTTGCTTTGTTATTATGGGCTATTATGTATAGATTTGAGGGAAAATCAATTTAATACATTTTAGAATAAGGCTGTAGGGTAACAAAATGTGGAAAAAGTCAAGGGGTCTGAATACTTTCTTAATGCACTGTTAAGTCTCCCTTTTCAGAAAACTGTATTTGTTAGATGTAATTGGATTCTTGTTGTTTCTGTTGTGTTTCAGGCTAATTTAGGAGGTAATCTGAGGTTCATCCTGACCGCCTCGGCCCCCATCTCCCCCACCGTGCTCTCCTTCCTCAGGGCCACCCTCGGCTGTCTGGTGAGAATACCTGCCTGGAGCTCAGACTAAATATGTGGGTTTATTTCAGATGGGGGTGTGAGGTTTAGTGATGTGGAATGTGCCTGCTGCTCTGTGCAGATCTTTGAGGGCTACGGTCAGACTGAATGCACAGCAGGCTGCACCTTCTCCATGCCAGGTGACTGGAGTGCAGGTAAGGGCTGACTCTGACTATGGGAAACAGTAGTAGCAGTAGCTGCGTGTTGGTTATACTCTGGTACTGTGTGTGTGTGTGTGTCTCTCAGGCCATGTTGGTGCTCCATTGCCCTGTGCCATGGTGAAGTTGATTGACATTCCTGATATGAACTATTATGCCAAGAACGGAGAAGGAGAGGTGAGGTGGTAACAAAGCATCATGGTGTTATTGTACAACATACCCAGCAAAAATGTATCCCTCTGGCTGTTGTGTATCATATGCTGTTCCTATATTAACACTGTTTCTACCTTTCTGCTGAGTTAGATCTGTATCCGTGGCCACAGTGTGTTCCGGGGATACCTGAAAGATGAGGAGAAAACAACAGAGGCCCTGGACCGTGATGGCTGGCTGCACAGTGGAGACGTGGGCCAGTGGTTACCGGTGAGCTGGTTACTATAGAGGATAATGATCAGTAGATACTCCAGTCAGTCAAGTCATGTAGATTTTTATGTGAATGTGTGTCGGTATGTTTTCCTGTTAGAATGGGACACTTCGCATCATCGACAGGAAGAAGCACATCTTCAAGCTGTCCCAGGGAGAGTACATTGCCCCTGAGAAGATTGAGAATGTCTACATGCGTTGTGTCCCTGTGCTACAGGTCTTTGTGCACGGAGACAGCCTACAGGTATTTGTGATATTCTGGTACTCTTATATTCACTGTCAGAGAATAGTCCCTTTTCTAAGAATCAGTCATTCTTTTTAACACTGTTTTAAGTTTTGTTTCTTCTGTGTGAATGTCCTGTTTCCAGTCTCACCTGATCGGTATTGTTGTGCCAGACCCAGAAGTGTTCATTGACTGGGTTAAGAAGAGGGGAATCGTTGGATCCTATGAGGAACTCTGCCAGAATCTAGTATGTGACGTCACCCTGGTTCACTCAATAGGCCATCTGCACCTTTACAATGTTTGCTGTTGTTGGATTGTATCAATTCTGAAGGTACTGATTTGAAATCTTCTCTCACTACAGGATGTGAAGAAAGAAGTGTTAGAAGACATGACAGCCGTGGGGAAGGAAGCTGGGCTGAAGTCATTTGAACAGGTGAGGAATCTTCAACATGAATACAGGTATACATTGACTTCATATTTGTAACAAATGGTGCCATGGTATATGAGGACATAAAACATGGTGTAACAGGAAACTGAATACAACATAAAGACATGAGTCTGATCCTTTTGCCATCTCTTTCCTCACTGTCAGGTGAAGGACCTGCACCTGCATCCAGAGATGTTCAGCGTGAGCAACGGTCTCCTCACCCCCACTCTGAAGACCAGACGAGTGGACATCCACAGGGTCTTCCAGGAACAGATCACAAACATGTATAGCACAACAGCCATCTAGAAGACCTCTATCCACTGTAACATGCTCACACACTCCAATGACATTTACAGTTGAAGTCGGGAAGTTTACATACACTTAGGTTGGAGTCATTAAAACTTGTTTTTCAACCACTCCACAAATGTCTTGTTAACAAACTATAGTTTTGGCAAGTCTGTTAGGGCATCTAAATAATTTTTCCAACAATTGTTTACAGACAGATTATTTCACTTATAATTCACTTTCACAATTCCAGTGGGTCAGAAGTTTACATACACTAAGTTGACTGTGTCTTTAAACAGCTTGGAAAATTCCAGAAAATTATGGCATGGCTTTAGAAGCTTCTGATAGGGTAAATTACATAATCTCAATTGGAGGTGTACCTGTGGATGTATTTCAAGGCCTACCTTCAAACTCTGTGCCTCTTTGCTTGACATGGGAAAATCAAAAGAAATCACCCAAGACCACAGAATAATTGTTTTAAACCTCCACAAGTCTGGTTGATCCTTGGGAGCAATTTCCAAACACCTGAAGTTACAACGTTCATCTGTACAAACAATAGTACGCAAGTATAAACACCATGGGACCATGCAGCCGTCATACCGCTCAGGAAGGAGACGCGTTCTGTCTACTAGAGATGAATGTACTTTGGTTCGAAAAGTGCAAATCCATCCCAGAACAACAGCAATGGACCTTGTGACGATGCTGGAGGAAACAGTTACAAAAGTATCTATATCCACAGTAAAACGAGTCCTATATAGACGGAACCTGTAAGGCCACTCAGGAAGGAAGCAGCTACTGCTCCAAAACTGCCATAAAAAAGCCAGACTATTATTTGCAACTGCATATGGGGACAGAGATCGTACTTTTTTGGAGAAATGTCCTCTGGTCTGATGAAGCACAAATAGAACTGTTTGGTCATAATGACCATCGTTGTGTTTGGAGGAAAAAGGGGGAGGCTTGCAAGCCGAAGTACACCATCCCAACCGTGAAGCATGGGGGTGCTTTGCTGCAGGAGGGACTGGTACACTTCACAAAGTAGATGGATCATGAGGGATGAAAATGTAAGTGGATATATTGAAACAACATCTCGACATCAGTCAGGAAGTTAAAGCTTGGTTGCAAATGGGTCTTCCAAATGGACAATGACCCCAAGCATACTTCCAAAGTTGTGGCAAAATGGCTTAAGGACAACAAAGTCAAGGTATTGGAGTGGCCATCAAAGCCCTGACCTCAATCCCATAGAAAATTTGTGGGCAGAACTGAAAAAGTGTGTGTGAACACGGAGGCCTACATACCTGACTCCGTTACACCAGCTCTGTCAGCAGGAATGGGCCAAAATTCACCCAACTTATTGTGGAAGGCTACCCAAAACGTTTGACCCAAGTTAAACAATTTAAAGGCAATGCTACCAAATACTAGTTGAGTTTAGGTAAACTCAGGTAAATCATTATCTCTACTATTATTCTGACATTTCACATTCTTTAAACAAAGTGGTTACCCTAACTGACCTAAGACAGGGAATTTTTACTAGGATGAGTTTAAATGTATTTGGCTAAGGTGTATGTAAACTTCTGACTTCAACTGTACATGAACTGTCTGTGTTTTCTGGAACTGGACAAAGATATGCAGTTTGTTGGATCTCACTATAGTACTAAACTGAGCATGTAGCCATGCCAATAGAGGTTATTGCTACAGTACACCGCTCATACTATCAAACACAATTGGTACGGTTTTCAGGGGATTCCATACTTTTTAGATCTTTGGACATACATCAGTATGTCAAATGTATTTTCAATGTTTAAATATCATAGACAGTAGAAACAACAACATTAAATGGGACCAAACTATTTTCCTTGCAGAAAACCTGGCCATTTTTTTTAAATGGTAGAGTGAGTGGGTAAGTAGATATTAGGTGAGCCTGATATTGCCCCCCTGGACCACACTTCCATTCTTCTGACCAATACGTAGCATCTAAACCTCGGGAAAGCTGTTTCTTACAGTGCAAAATAATTAATATTCACTTGTGTATTCTCTGATTCTGGAGATTATTTAGTGTTCTCAGTGAAGCTGTGGCTGAGATACAGTAGCTTTGAACAAGATATCTGCAATAAATCATTCCCATTTACTGACCACTGTCCTTTCTCCAAAGTTATATAAGGGATTCAACTGAAACATTACCCTTAAAGACATGCTCCAGAATGTTTTTAAACCTCCCGCTTTGGGCTGGGTGTGAATTACCACCAGAATTACCATCTTCTCAATTAGCCATTATATCCTTAGTTTGAAAGGGATTGTGCTGTGTCGTTTTCCCCACATGGGCCAGCCCCTAGCAATTCAAGATGTAGTCAATGAGCTTCGGCCCCTCGCCATTTGGGTGACCGCTAGAAAGATGCATACACAGTAGAGCCCGAGAAAACACAATGACGTGGTGCACATATGGCATAACATTTTCAGGGACTATTTTTAAAACTACTGGCAAGACATTATACAAAAGTACTGGAGAATCTCTATAATTTATGCAGTTGCCAGTAAATAGTGAATTTGTAAATGGGAAGAACATTTAAAACTGAATATTGATGAAATATGTTCACTGGACACTATTTTGATTAATTCCCAACAATGTAGAAATATTATTGTATGTTCCTTAATAAAGAAACTGATTATCATCAGTCAATTTCATTTAGTTGAAGTGTATGATCACTGAAGGAGACTCTTCTTACATCCATTTATTGCATGGTTGTTCATAGAAAATGATAATGGAAAAAGCTTTACTGAAAACCATGTCTAAACAAGATGGTAAGTAAGAGCTAAAAAATAAACAGCTTCATAAAGACCATTAACATAACAGATTACAAGTCATGTTTCTCACTCAATAATAATGGTAATTAAGTTGAACTAGAACTATGTTTTGGATGAGACTTTTTTTTTAAATACACATTTTGTACATAGCTGTCCACAAAGAAAAGGCACATTCATAGAAAAACAGTCAATTTGTCATGTTGAGGGAATTATAAGGAACAATTTCATCCTCAAGCATTTTTCATTAATAAATATGCAACAAATGTGGGTATAATAGTTAAGTGATGTACTTAAATCATATGCATGACCTCACCCTAGGCAATAACTGATAGACATAGTCCTCTCCCAGTTTTATTTGATCTGTTATGTAGTAGGAACATTTACTGGAGAGTTTAAATCAATAATTAATCTGAGGACAAACTATGGAACAAAGAACCACTTCGATAACAGTCAAATGAAGGAAAGCTATGGGAACAATGAACAGTAAGTGTCACTAGAGGGAGCAAGAGCGTTGCTTTTGGAAGGCAAGTACTCTAGCTCGACTTGTAAACCTACTGTACGTGAAGAAGAACGGGAGAAGGGTACAAGGACTGTCAGATTTTCCTTTTCAGAAGTAGGGGACGATTAGGGAACAAACAAACATTTTGACACCTTTTATACAGTCACCATCAGAGGTCTGGAGATGAGAGTTTGACATATATCCATAGCCGGGAAGCTGGAGTGGCTTTTGTTAAATACTACTTTCAATAGTTTTGTTTTACCCCAACAAATAAGCTCCTGGGCCACAATGCACAGGCGAGATCACTGTGCTTAAACCCCGAGGGAGGGAGAAATACAGAGATTCAAATGAATGTAGCTTTCTGACCTACACTTCCTCTAGTCCGATAACAATTAAATACTAGTGTTCAATACAGTACCACCAATTTGTTACAATAAAGTCCATATTGGTATGTACCTTAATTTGGAAAAGATTACAAAACTCAAATGATCAAAAACAAGTATGCAGCTTTGAGAAGAAATTGTGATCCACAGATATCCTACACATCTATAGTTCTATGTGTAATTCTATGGTGTGACCCAAGGTTTCATTCCATCATTTAAAACAATATATACATATTGGCTTATGATAATAGCACTTCGCTGATGGCTTGGTGGCAGGTAAAATGCTTGGAGTTGCTATCAGTGTTTCTTTAGACGTGAGGAAAGGGTCAGATGAGAGATGTAAGAGAGGTGGGAAGATGAGTGCAAGAAACAGTTGATGATTAGGATATGACCAAAGCTGTCCATTTGCACACTGAGAAGGATTCTGAAGAGCAATCCATTCACTGAGGTTTGAAAGGAGTCAAGGCCAGAGGTATAGAGCGAGCCCTTCCTCTCCTTGGTGTTCTCTCCCTCTCTCAGTCATCAGCGACAAAGGACAGAGCACGCAGCTCACTCAGCTTGGCTTCATTCTCCCTCTGCTCATCACTCAGCCCTGCCTGGTCGATCTGATCCGTCAACTCACTGAAAATATTGTGCATCTCCGTGAAGTACACCACCTGAAAGAGAGAAGGAAAGATAATGGTGCATTTACTGGGGTGGAAAACTTTAAGACGATGAGGGTCTTATGGAAAGAGAGCAGTTAAAGTTCAAATCAGAACCCTGCCCAGTCCACCCCCACAATCTAGCTACAGTTTACTTACAACATGCAGAGGCTCATGGTCCTATAGCCCTTCACCTACACTAATGAGAAGCCATTCAGAAGTAAAGGAGCGAGCCCGTAGAAATCAAACAACTAAAACAAAGCCCAAACCCCAGCTCTTCAGTGGGTAGTGACCCTGCCTTTTCTCTCCCAATCTGAACATGAGATAGAGAGTGTTCGCTGAAAGCTTTCTTGACACATCCCACCCCTGCTTCTTCCCCCAGTTCATGAGTCAGGATCCCAGGAGAGATGCTTTGATGATTAATAGACTTTAATCACATTACAAGACTCCAGAAGAGTGGGCCGAGAATGAAAGTACTGGGAAATACAACCCCTTGAAACCCACACACATTTCAATATTTATTCATGCAGCGATGCATACGCTACAGTGCACTTTAGGGGGCATTTCGGACTTATTTGGAAATGCACACGTGTGTTCTGCATAGAGGCTGGAATAAAAGAAGAGCTGCTGGCAGATCAAGGCATTGAAGAATAGAGAGACAGGCCATTTCAGATAGGAAAATTAAGATATCTCTCTTGGGTAGGGAGAAGACGTAACCACATGCAACTATAAGAGATTTGTCACAGGATGCATGCTGGTAGAGAAATGATCATGTAGCCATTTTCAACTAATTACATTTGAACTGTGATTAACTATCCAAATGTCTATTCCACATGACGTGTGCCAGCTTCAGTCCAGTTATATTAACAGAAGCTAGTTGGTATACCCAGTGACGAACCGGAAGAGGAACCCAGTTTGAAAAGCCTCTGTGTTTATACCGAACTCCGTCACCTAGACCACATGAGTGGGCCATGAGTATTGGGTTACCAGTGTATGTGGGGGCAAAGCGGATATTTTTCATTTAAAAAGTGGCTTGGTGAAAAAGCTATGGGATACATGTCAGTTATAATGTAGACCAGATCACTGTCTGGTCTGGGGTGAACATCCTTTATGTCATCCAGTCTCTACAATTAGCCCAGTAATCATGTGCCATAAACTCCACGGACCACCTATGAAAAGGAGCCAATGGCCAAATTCATAATTATTTATATTACCTTTTATATATATATATATATTATTTTTTTTACAAATGACCAAATACACCCCGTCACCCTGGCCCTGATGACTAAATATTTATTTAGACAGAGCTACACCGACTCATCTGACCTCAACTCTTTATTTCACTAACAATATTTAAAAAACATACAGTACATGAGAAAAAAAAAAATTGGGCATCCAATAAGATCCCATCTCTATCAACCTGGTCTATCAATTACCTCAGGAGAAGTGCAATATAACAATCATTATGACAGTAGCGTGTCAAAAGAACACATTTCTTTCTGCTAGTACAAGCAGTACAGAACACCCTAACCAAGAACAACCACAGGGAATCCACACTCAGACAATGTCTCAATTATCCAGCATCTGTACAGGTGGACAGGCACATCCGATCACAGCAGAGCATTGCGTCCCATTCATAGCCATTTCATGAAACTCCTGCTAGTGGTGCTAGAGCTCAGAACAAAGGGAGACATTGTGAGGGCGCCCTGGGAGCCTTGCAGCAGGTCTGGGGGAGTGGGAGTCCAGACCGTGCATGGGCTGCTGTGCTGACTGACCACCCAGGAGCGGCTGTGTTGGAGGAGTGGGTGTGTAGACCAGCCCAGCACTGGAGTCTGTCCCTCTGGCCCAACTGCGCAACCCCGCCTCCATTCACAGTGTTCTGGAGTTAGAGATGAGCTTTTGAATTTGAGTCATCAGCGCTTTGCCTTCAGAGGGCCCTCATTACTGTTTCAAGTCATTCTTTGCAGATGACTGAGTACAGACCTGCTCCAATGTCCATAGAGGAAGGAGCACTGAAAAAGGGACACTAACAGTGGGAAGCCCCAAAATCTTCACCCAATAGTTTTATATCCACAACCTGTCTTTATTAAATCCTTATCTTATAGGGCATTGGATCCATGTTTCTATAATCATCATTCTAGGGAGAGGTGATGTCCAGTGTTACATTACAGAGCAACTATGGAGGAGATAATCCTGATCAATTAACAAGATTACCAGAGACCTAATGGCAGCTGCCAAGTTTATTCAGACTGCCTCCAGTGACACCATCTCCTGAGCTGTGAAGATCAGGCTACGCTGCTGTTACACAAGTCTGTCTTTACTCAGCCAGCCCAGGAGGGCTCCATTCACTTCCAGTCTTCCAGTAACAGTCATCACATACAAGCCTACCCCCTTGTTGTAATCTAACAGAAACACAGAGAAAGTAAAGAACTCTGTCACGGAAGACAGAACTATGGATAGATCAATGGGCGCAAATATCAACTTCCTTTGAACCCCCTCTGGGCTAGCCTGGTTGTATCAATGACTAAATGTTGTTTGAGTCTGATAGGCAGCTTTCGGTCTGTCAGTGTGTTTGGGGGTGGGGTGCCAGCCTGGCCTAGTGACGTGGCCACTACTCAATCTGATTAGGCGTGTGCCAGTCTCTATCCCAAAAACAAAATGACATGGCTGGGGTGGGGTGGGGTGCGGGGGGCAGGCGTGGGCGACGGTTGAGGGTGCCCGGCTCAGCTGCTGGTCTGGTTAAAGCGAGACGGGCTTGCAGGTTGAAGGGCTGGAGCCAGACAGATAGACAGACAGACCTGGGCCTCCCGGGCTAATCAGGGAGGCGTGGGGGGTTAATCACATTAAGACTATGTGGAGGGAGACAGGAAGGATTACACTCTCTCTCCACTCCACTACCACCCTCGCTGCTGTTGGTCAACAGACAGCTGGGGGCAACACAACACTACAGATCAACAATCTACTAAAATTACGAATAAAACCCATTGGAAACTTTTCGGCCTGAGATTGGACAGATGTGAACAAGTTTTGTGTATCAACTGAATGCTCATACATACCTAGGCCTAATAATTCATAACTGTGCATGTATATATGCATTACAAAGATGGCTCACGGGAGTAAAACTGGGTATGTGTGCACACAGCCACATTATAGCTCACCTGTGCCCGGATGAGTGCCTCAAAGCTGGGCTGAAAGTAGTCGATGCGGCTGTGGTAGAACTTGAGCATCTCGTCCAGCAGCTGTTTGTTCTTGGCTTCAAAGTCCTCCCTGGCTGGTCTCAGCTCCTCCCTGGCCTGGCCGGGGGCAAACAGAAGACAGGTCAACACTTCAACAAAACACACATCATTACTATGGAGTCTCAACAATCACATTCCAGCTACGTTCTCAGGAATGTCATCTGTCAATAACCATGAAAAACAATAGGAGAATGAAAATGTGTTCTGACGCAGAACAATAGAGAAAAAAAGAAAAAGACTAAATCACGACCACAAGTGAAGAGGAGTGGGTTATGTGGGAAGACTTGGCTGTGTGCAGACCACACCACCGCTGATCAGGATTATGTGTGATGTATTAGTACGTAGTCTATTGGTGGGCATAAAGAAATTATATCTCAACGAATATGTATATGTATGATTTAGAGTGCATGATGTGTGTGTATGTTTGTGGGCGGGGGGTGTAACAGCATCACCTGTGAGCACTCATGTTTATCTTGAGAATCTACTCTGTGTGTCCGTCCTTAGTGAGTCTGTTAAAATGGTGTGGTAGTGTTTTGTCAAGATCATTTCTCTAAGAGCTGTGAGATTCAAAGACCAAGGAGATAGGGGGCCTGTTTAGGCTTTGTGCCCCTGACAATGCTTTTTTCAATGTGTGTGGGTGGGCAGCCATGTGAGGGTGTGAGCCCAGGCAGCACTGCATTGATATCTGTGAATGTGTGTGTGCTGCTGAAGAGGTCTCTGTGAGTGTGTCTACAATACTCAATTACGTGCCTGTATATGTGCAGCAGTGTCTTTTCTAAAGGCTATACTTGAGAGCCTGGTAGCTTGTGTGGGTGAACAGAGAGCACATGTACAGTATGCATTGCGCTCAACTATTTTTGTTCACAGCCAGTCAACATTTGTACCTTGTTCACTTCTTGATTGTATTGAACACACTAACATCATACTAGGACTTCTGCTGCCCAACAGAGAGATGAAGTGGCAACACGTGCTAGCAGAAGCTGTTAGCACTGTTCCGTTACATTGAAAGAGCAGCGTACCTGGTGCAGTTTGACCATGGTGGGGCCCGTCTTCTCCTTCTCTTCATACTTCTCTACTTTGGACTGTAACCTCTTGTAGTCCTGTAGAGCCTGCTCCCTTCGTTTCACAGCCATGTTGAGGCTGGGGAACACATTGCTGTACCTGAGACGCACAGAGACACAATGAATCAGAACTGACACACAGAGGCAGACCTTGAGACACAGAGAGACAGAGCGATAGATACCAAAGAGCCAAAGTGACTGCTTTGTACATGAGATGTGAACATAACGAGACATGACATTGCTCTGTGTACATGGACATACAGACAAGAGCCTGTCAGAGGAACAGCTGTCTATTGACAATATGAATGAAACTTCCTACATATTGCAATGTGTCCGCAATACAGACCAATAAATCTAAACAAATCATGCAAAAATGAATTTTGTTGTTGTCTTAAAATAATAAACGTGCATTGAAAAAAGTATTGCACTTTAAAAAAAGTAAACTAGACAAGAAAGAATAAGCTTTCTCTAAACCACCAACTTGTTGAAGTGCTCATGTGAGGTCTCGTGGATCGATACCATGCAGCACAGAAAAGTGTTCTCAAGTAGGAGACATCTTAGTGTAGACTGGAGTCACTTTCTAACAACCAAGGAGGCCAATTTTCGGTCAAACCGACTCCAATTTTTATTTAACTACTATAGCGCAAATGGCATGAAACAATTCAATTGGTTTCAATGATTTTATTCAAAATGAAAACACAATCTTTCCGAAAGAATCCTTGTCTCAGGTACTAAAAATAGGAAACACATTTGTAACTTAGCAACAGGAATCCGTGCCTCATCCTGGGACTTACTTTGCTCCAACACACTGGTTCTGTACGTTCTGTTTTTATGGGAAATACAGTACAGAAATGCAGCTACACCTCTTAATTTGCAAAAGATTTACATTTTCCAAACTAGAAAACTAAAACGGTTGCAAACCTGTTTAGTCAGAAAATCTTACCATTATAGACTAACCATTAAGTCAATGGTGGAGATGTCTAACTAGACATCTGGATATTCACACATTTGAGAGCACTTTAATGTACTTGTATGATTCTATATAGGCACAGTAAGTCAGGTGTCACATTCATCATGCATGATTACCCAGGTCTAAGTTTCATAACCTGATGACAATTCTTAGCTTTTCTATGATTCATCTGGGAGGATTCCATACAGGCTGCAGCTAGCTATAGCCTAGTTCCTTGAACGTCTGCTGCTCTCGCTAGTGTACAGTGTTCCAGTGATTCATTTTTTCCTCAAACAATGAGCCAATTCTCCTGGTCCCCTTCTTAATATACCACAGGTGAGGGGAATCCACAATGGACCTGACAAGAGGTTGCGAAATCCAGTCTGCCTCAACAAAGAGTAGAATAAGCCCTGTGAGGGGGTGGCCAGCTGGGGTGGGGGGAGTTGGGCAGCGTGACGTGACCTGGGCTCAGCCTAAGACAAGCTGTAGATTGTTTCCCACAGGAAGTTTAGAAGGGAGCGGCCCTGTATCGTTTTGGCGACGTCACAGAGCCCAGCCCCACGACCCACGCTCTCCCTCTATTTATAAAACAACACTTTGGCCCAGTTTACGGCAGGCAGCCAGGCTGGGTGGATGCCTTCCTCTAGTAATTTACGATCCGTCTCTTGCTCCAGTGTAGTGTACACATACTTCAAGTGCCAGGGGATTACACAACCGCCCCCTAAGCATGAATGCACTCCGACACGATTCCATTGGCCCATGACAACAATACACACCACACTGACTCATTAAAGACATAAAGGCTGACGGCATTCTCCTCCTCCAGAGCACCTCACTTCACACCACCTCTGCATGGCATCATGAGGTGCCATGTGATCAGATGCTCTCACTTCAGACTACATCACAATAGAGTAGTAATGATAACATCTGGGTCACTCACACATGTTCACATTGTAGGTAGGAGGTTTCCGACAGTCAGGAAGACCACCACTTCCTTTCTCTTAATGATGTGACACCTGTGTGAGCCGATATTAAGAGGCCACAGTTCTAATGCTGTCATACCTAGAGGATGCCAATGTGTCTGTTGTGCTCAGACTATCTAAAGAGTAGCTCTGTGGGAGCCTGGCTGACTCAGCTGACAGTGGCTGTGTTTGAAAGTCACTGTACACACTGCGTAATGATAGTTTGGGATTGCTGGCTGGGCTGGACATTTCCCTAGATGTCTCTGGTCTGACTTCCACATACTGACAAGTCGGCTCCAGACCAGCCTATATTTAATCCGGCCTCGTCTAGGCCTAAACTCTGTTGGACCAAGGGCGCACCACCACTGTCTGTGTGACAGGTCAGTCAGGGTGTGGTGGCTGGCTGGATGGAAAAAGCAGCTGGAGGAGAGCTTGTTTATGACAAGTTGATCCACAGCCGGACCGACACAACCAGACAGCCAGCCAGACAAGCCCAAGTCTGGACCAACCAGCCCTGCCGGAGCAGAGACAGTAGTCTGGCAGGTTGACTGACCGGTCCACTGAACACTGTCACATGACAAAAGGCCTCTCTAAGAACATGTTCACCTTCCATGTCTCATTGTTTATGAAATGAGGAAGTAACACAATGAATGCCAAGTTTACGCAATCACATAAGGCATTATTTATGCGTAATGAAAATACAAAGTCACTGAGAGGCTAAGTGTTGCGTGAAGGCTAGAGTGCCAACAGAACCTCTGTTTTGATAGGGAAGGTTTGCTCTGCCGCAACATGCCTGATGCTTTGTCTCTGTTGATCGAAAGTGGGAGGACGACTCACGCAAGCTAGATAGATACCTGATACACCAGATATAAAACAAATATATGGTTTTATTGTCACATTCACCAGATAGGTGAAACGTGTTGTTTTACAGGGTCAGCTATAAGGCAAGAGCAGAAAAAAATGTCTAAAATAACTTAAATAAAAAAACATTTCTGTGATTGTGAACTAAAATGTAGGCTAGTTTATAGGCTACATAATTTTGAGACACCCCCGTAAAACACATCTAATTGCTTCAATCTGACAGTGACAGAAAACAAAACAGCACCTTGAGTAACTCCCAAAGTAGACTAAATGAACCAGAGTGTCAGGGGCAGTCACTTTCTTCCCTAACCCCAGGTCTTACAACAGGGCTGCATTCTGTCTCACCTAAAAGAGCAACAAAGCAGAAAGGGTTAGGATAGGAGGCCTCATACCCACCCACTCCCCCTTAGGTATGAGCATGAGTAATCGAGTCCTAAAACGGACATCAAAGCTCGATCTTTAACCAGAGATCACTTTTTTTTTTAAATACTGTAAAACTATTTGGTGGAATGTGCTTTGTGGCTGCCAGAACGGGCAAGTGAAATTTTGTCTTGAAGACAAAGATAATTTGCTTTGACTCTAATGTTCCATTTGTACATGCGCCTTTCAAAGGAACAACAAAAAAGAAAACAAGTCAAGCATCACACTGTTCTCCTTAAATTCCCTTTCCCCTCCATATCTCATTCACTCAATTGCATTCCGACTCCTCCCTCCACACACGTAGCGTTGTAAAATAAAAATGTAGGAATATATGTTATTCAATTATTGCGCCAACGAGCGTCTGCGTTGCCAAGGGCTAAAATAGAAGTCATTCCTATTTCTGACGCAGATCGCGCTGCAAGCCCTGCCTCTCCCATCTCCTCATTGGTTTATAGAAGCAGATACCCACGTGCCATCTCATTGGTTATACCCACGTGGCTGATTGAAAAACGAACTGTTTTGCCGGTCATCGTGGTATTACTATGAAAGTGTAGATGCTAATCACCATATAAAGTTCAAAGATGAAAAAGTCTGGAAGGAGGAGAGATGACTAGAAATAATTCGGTTGACCGTTTTGTGTGTGGATTAATTGTCAGAGGACCTTGTTATTTTACCTGAAATGCACAACAGAATGTTTATATCCCAGGACAAATTAGTTAGCAACAGCAAGCTAGCTAAATAGGACAAATTAGCTATCAAGTGCAAGCTAACTAGCTAAATTGCATGTTTAATGCTTTTCGACCTGTCCCCAAATGAATGTCATTTGTTCAGAGTTTGTTTTGATATTTTAACCTGCGTGTCGTGATCGCGTTTGGTGTAGGGGGACAAAATACATTTATGCACGATGGCGCACACGCGCAGCCGGTTTGGGTTCCATGTTAGGCTTACAGAAATACAAGTCTATTAAACAAATATGATGGGATACACAATATATATTCCTTGTCAAGTTTTATCACAAATTCAAAATGGACTGTTTGATTGAAGTAGGAAAATATGTGTTCCAACAAGGAGCTACAGTTTTGTAATAATTGCGTCCCGTCTATTTCTCGCTTATGCTCCTTTGCAAACTGCTAGTGCCATTTAGAATTGGTTAGCCTAGGGCCCTAGGTTATAACCCCCCTAAACATTGACAAGTTCCACACTGAAAATATGCAAAAATGGTTTGATAAAGACAAAGAGCGCACATTCATCAGAATCATTGAGCATAGGCCTACTCACCAAACTGATGTCGTGGCTGTAATTCATCAACATACAATGTTCAATGTGGAAATGTACATCCACTTAAATTCCAGAGAACAGGCAGAATAAACTAAATCGAACATCTGTATATCGAAAAGAAGACAGATTTTGGTTTGTAACTCAGATTTTGTTATATTTCAACTGGCCAAATTGAGCCAGGTTTCAAATGATCACTCTTTGAAAATAACTGTTCCAAGCACGAGATGTGAATTACTTTACAATGGCAACTTTTTACATTTGGAAAAATAATGTTATATTTTATTCTGTTATATTCCATTTCTTTACAATGAAATAGGCGTGTCTTGACTATGATAAGGGCTCGAGAAATAAGAACATCTTGTCTGCTAAATAAATAAAAAATAAATATTTTTTTTTAAACAAGGATTCTAGAAGCAAGCACCACTGCTGAGGTTACTGCCTTTTTAAAGATTGTGTTCCACAATGTAATATAAACAGTTGATATTATGGTTTCACTTTTTATCAAAATAATATATATGGGGCAATTTAGCAATTAGGATTTGTTATCTGTAATGGTTATGATAAATTAGGCATTGTTGTGGTCTGTTGGAATATAGATAAACGTGCAATATTTATTTTCCAGTGCGGGCCTTGAGTTCTAAAAATAGATTTGCTTTTCCATTCGAGTACTCGGAAAAAAATTATGCGGGTACTTGAACAGTCAAAGAATGTCAAATGCCCATCCCTACATATAAATACCCTGATGTCATTCACTGTCCCTCCTGAGGAGATGGAATTCACGGCTGAGAGAGAGAGAGAGAGAGAGAGAACGAGAGAAAGAGAGATTACAGAGAGCTCGTAGTCCCATCCACCAAACTACCAGGTGTGAAACAGGGAAGAGACTCAAGGGGTATGTTAATGGTATATAGGTGACCTAACCCACTCTATTAAATTAGTCAAAACAGGAGCATTTGGCAAGAAATGAATAAGGACATTATCTCAACAGAGAAAAATGTCCTCGTGTGCTACCTATATCCCCCAGTAGAATCCCCATACTTTAATGATGACAGCTTCTCCATCCTAGAGGGGGAGATCAACGATTTCCAGGCCCAGGTGGCCTGGGGTGGCAGCGTTGCCTAGTGGTTAGAGCATTGGACTAGTAACCAAAAGGTTGCAAGTTCGAATCTGTCGTTCTGCCCCTGAACAAGGCAGGTTAACCCACTGTTCCTAGGCCGTCATTGAAAATAAGAATTTGTTCTTAACTTACTTGCCTAGTTAAATAAAGGTAAAATAAATAAATAAAATAAATCTACTAGTCTGTGGCGACCTAAATGCCAGAACTGGACAAGAACCTGACACCCTCAGCACACAGGGGGACAAACACCTACCTGGGAGGTGACCGCATTCCCTCTGCCATATGCCCCACTAGACACAACTGCGACAACATAACTATCAAAAGCGGGTCACAACTCCTGCAGCTCGGTCGGACCCTGGGTATGTACATAGTCAATGGTAGGCTTTGCGGGGACTCCTATGGTAGGTACACCTATAGCTAAAGTAGTACTATATTCTACTTTATTACTGACCTCAAACCAGTCTCTTAGAGCATTCACAGTCAGCCCACTGACACCCCATCAGATCACAGCAAAATCAGTCTACTTGAACAGAGCTTTGTTCAATCATGAGGCATCAAAGCCAAAGGAACTGAATACTATTACGAAATACTATAGATGGAAGGAAAGTAGTGTGAAAATCTTCCAAAAAACAATTAGGCAACAAATTCAATCTATTCTAGACAATTTCCTGGACAAAACTTTTCACTGTAATAGTGAAGGTGTAAACTTGGCAGTAAAAAACCTAAACAGTACATTTGACCTCTCAGCTTCCCTATCAAATCTAAACATTTCAAGCAGACAACCAAGGACTGATCATCCCAATCCACAAAAGTGGAGACAAATTTGACCCCAATAACTACCGTGGGATAGACTCGTACATTTCCTCAGCGAAAACAATGTACTGAGCAGATGTCAAATTGGCTTTTTAGCATATTACTGTACGTCAGACCACTTATTCACCATGCACACCCTAATTGACAAACAAACCAAAATATAGGCAAAGTCTTCAAAAAAGCTTTCGACTCAGTTTGGCATGCGGGCCTGATATACAAATTGATGGAAAATGGTGTTGGGGGGAAAATATACAACATTATAAAATCCATGTACACAAACAGCAAGTGTGCGGTTACAATTGGCAAAAAACACATATTTCTTTCCACGGGGCCTGGGGGTGAGACAGGGTACCAGCTTAAGCCCCACTCTCTTCAACATATATATCAACGAATTGGTGAGGGCACTAGAACAGTCTGCAACACCCGGCATCACCCTACTAGAATCTGAAGTCAAATGACAAGTGTTTGCTGATGATCTAGTGCTTCTCTCCCCAACGAAGGAGGGCCTACAGCAGCACCTAGATCTTCTGCACAGATTCTGTCAGACCTGGGCCCTGACAGTAAATCAGTAAGACAAAAATAATGGTGTTCCAAAAAAATTCCAGTTGCCAGGAACACGAATACAAATTCCATCTAGACACCATCGCCCTAGAGCGCACAAATAAACGATATACCTCGGCCTAAACATTAGCGCCACAGATAACTTCCACAAAGCTGTGAACAATCTTATAGACAAGGCATGGGCCTTCTATACCATCGAAAGAAACATACAATTTGACATACAAATTAGGATCTGGCCAAAAATACTTGAATCAGTTATAGAAACCATTGTCCTTTATGGTTGTGAGGTCTGGGGTCCGCTCACCATCCAAGAATTCACAAAATGGGACAAACACCAAATAGAGACTCTGCATGCAGAATTCTGCTAAATATCCTCCGTGTACAAAGTAAAACACCAAATAATGTATGCAGAGCAGAATTAGGCCAATATCAGCTAATTATCCAAATTCAGAAAAGAGACTTTAAATTCTACAACCACCTAAAAGGAAGCGATTCCCAAACCTTCCATTACAAAGCCATCACCTACAGAGAAATTAACCTGGTGAAGAGCACCCTAAGCAAGCTGGTCCTGGGGCTATGTTCACAAACAGACCCCACAGAGAGCCAGCACAGCGACACAATTCGACCCAACCAAATCATGAGAAAAAAAAGATACTTGACACATTGGAAAGAATTAACAAAAAAACTGAGCAAACTTGAATTCTATTTGGCCCTAAACAGAGAGTACACAGTGGCAGAATACCTGACCAACGTGACCGACCCAAAATTAAGGAAATATTTGACTATGTACAGACTCACTGAGCATAGACTTGCTATTGAGAAAGGCCGCCGAAGGCAGTCCCCGCTCTCAAGAGAAGACAGGCTACAGTATGTGCACACTTCCCACAAAATGAGGTGGAAACTGAGCTACACTTCCTAACCTCGTGCCAAATGTATGACCATATTAGAGAGACATATTTCCCTCAGATACACAGACCCACAAAGAATTAGAAAACAATCCGTTTATGACCTGTCGCCACAAGAAAAGAGCACCCAGTGAAGAACAAACACCATTGTAAATACAACCTATATTTATTGTTTATTTATTTTCCCTTTTGCACTTTAACTACTTGTACATCATTACAACACTGTATATAGACATATGACATTTGAAATGTCTATTATTTTTGAACTTTTGTAAGTGTAATGTTTACTGTTAATCTTTTATTGTTTATTATCTAGTTCACTTGCTTTGGCAATGTTAACACATGTTTCCTATGCCAATAAAGCCCTTAAATTGAATGGAGAGAGGGAGTGACAGAGAAAGGGAGATAGAGAAAGGGAGAGACAGAGAAAGGGAGAGCACATTTTCGTGCTCATCATTTCCTGGATATGTTGGTGGGTGCTTATATTTGTCCTAATACAGTGAGTGTTAATTACCAAACTAAGTGTAGCCTAAATTTGAATACACATACTCTGGCACGTACACAGCCCATTGAAGTGACAAAAAAAAATTCCATTAACACTGTCCAGGCTCAGGCCATTCTCAGCTCTATTTAAGATTCCACACATTTTCTTACAGATCGACACAAAAACATCAAGACTATTGAGACTTCAGAAACAATGATTAACATTCTGTTACTGGTGGACTAATGGCATTTTATTTCTAATGGAAGCTTAATGTATGGTGGCTTAATAGAGCAGTCCTCTACTTTGATGTCTAATTACAATATGCGGAGCTTCAACGCCATATACAGCAACAGGACTGACGGCTTGTTTTCCTTGTCCTAAAATAGTGGTCACCAACCTTTTGAGTCAAGATCACTTTCCGAGTTAAAATGCAAGCCGAGATCTACCGCTCAGATTTTAATATATATATATATATATATTTTTTAAACATCTTCAAAATGTAAGCCTGTAACAGTTCTGTAGAAATAAGAATTGTGCAGTAGGCTATAGGCCCAAAATATTACACTGCATATTGGCTATGCTTGAATTGCCAATGTTGTTCTTCACAGACCATTTTGAAATTATATAAGTATTGTTTTATTAGGTACAGTGGGGCAAAAAAGTATTTAGTCAGCCACCGATTGTGCAACTTCTCCCACTTAAAAATATGAGAGAGGCCTGTAATTTTCATCATAGGTACACTTCAACTATGACAGACAAAATCAGAAAAAAAATCCAGAAAATCACATTGTAGGATTTTTTATTAATTTATTTGCAAATTATGGTGGAAAATAAGTATTCGGTCAATAACAAAAGTTTATCTCAATACTTTGTTATATACCCTTTGTTGGCAATGACAGAGGTCAAACGTTTTCTGTAAGTCTTCATAAGGTTTTCACACACTGTTGCTGGTATTTTGGCCCATTCCTCCATGCAGATCTCCTCTGGAGCAGTGATGTTTTGGGGCTGTTGCTGGGCAACGCGGACTTTCAACTCCCTCCAAAGATTTATGGGGTTGAGATCTGGAGACTGGCTAGGCCACTCCAGGACCTTGAAATGCTTCTTACGAAGCCACTCCTTCATTGCCCGGGCGGTGTGTTCGGGATCATTGTCATGCTGAAAGACCCAGCCACGTTTCATCTTCAACGCCCTTGCTGATGGAAGGAGGTTTTCACTCAAAATCTCACGATACATGGCCCCATTCATTCTTTCCTTTACATGGATCAGTCGTCCTGGTCCCTTTGCAGAAAAACAGCCCCAAAGCATGATGTTTCCACCCCCATGCTTCACAGTAGGTATGGTGTTCTTTGGATGCAACTCAGCATTCTTTGTCCTCCAAACACGACGAGTTGAGTTTTTACCAAAATGTTATATATTGGTTTCATCTGACCATATGACATTCTCCCAATCTTCTTCTGGATCATCCAAATGCTCTCTAGCAAACTTCAGACGGGCCTGGACATGTACTGGCTTAAGCAGGGGGACACATCTGGCACTGCAGGATTTGAGTCCCTGGCGGCGTAGTGTGTTACTGATGGTAGGCTTTGTTACTTTGGTCCCAGCTCTCTGCAGGTCATTCACTAGGTTCCCCTGTGTGGTTCTGGGATTTTTGCTCACCGTTCTTGTGATAATTTTGACCCCACGGGGTGAGATCTTGCGTGGAGCCCCAGATCGAGGGAGATTATCAGTGGTCTTGTATGTCTTCCATTTTCTAATAATTGCTCCCACAGTTGATTTCTTCAAACCAAGCTGCTTACCTATTGCAGATTCAGTCTTCCCAGCCTGGTGCAGGTCTACAATGTTGTTTCTGGTGTCCTTTGACAGCTCTTTGGTCTTGGCCATAGTGGAGTTTGGAGTGTGACTGTTTGAGGTTGTGGACAGGTGTCTTTTAAACTGATAACAAGTTCAAACAGGTGCAATTAATACAGGTAACGAGTGGAGGACAGAGGAGCCTCTTAAAGAAGAAGTTACAGGTCTGTGAGAGCAAGAAATCTTGCTTGTTTGTAGGTGACCAAATACTTATTTTCCACCATAATTTGCAAATAAATTCATTAAAAATCCTACAATGTGGTGATTTTTTATATATTTTTTCTCATTTTGTCTGTCATAGTTGAAGTGTACCTATGATGAAAATTACAGGCCTCTCATCTTTTTAAGTGGGAGAACTTGCACAATTGGTGGCTGACTAAATACTTTTTTCCCCCACTGTATATGATCAAACAGATAATAGATCATTTGTTATGTTACTTGTGAGGCACAGCTGAGTGTGCTTAATAACTTGCTTTTTTTTACTGGACAGATGGGCCTGCATCTGATGGTCAGTTGGAGAGAGGGATGGATGTTGTTACTCCTATGACCAGAGATAGTATAATATTCCTTGATATTAAAAAGACACACCGGCTGCAAATAATAACAATGCAGGCTTATCGGAACACTTTGCTATACTCATTCATTGCAGCTGCAGTCCTGGTTGTAGCGTGTGGAACTAGGGATAACGTGCATTTTATGGCTGTTACGAATCCCTTTTGGCCCGACAGTCTAGGGGGGATGGTAATGAGACCCGTAACATAACTCATGCAAATTATTATGGTGACAAAATAAAAATGTGAACGAAATAACCACGACAACAGAAATCTACCGTCAAACTCCAGGTTTATTTATAAACACACGGTAATGGGGAGCGCAGGAAAAGGGGCTGAGCTGGACCCAAGGAAAGAAACAATAAGTCTACAAAAACACCCCTAAGCTAGACTAGCCTACTTTAACAACAGCTAACTAACTAACCAAAAATACAGTGGGTGGTCTGCCCAGTTCTAACTAGTGTATTTAACAAAGTTCACCTACGGGTAGTGTATGCCCATGGGCGACTTGTCTTGGTTTCCCCCTTTTCCCACCAGCAACAAACAAACACCATAACCAAAAACAATACTCACAGGTGATGACAAAGTGCTATGAGGTGCTTAAACAAAAGAGAGGTTAAGACACAAAGCGAGAGTGAAACACAGAGACCTACAGACATGGCATTTACACTCTGGGTGATAGGCGCTTGACACACGGTGCGTAATTGACAAGGATTTTAACACCTGCCTGAAGAGCTTGGATAGGAAATTGGTACCTTGATCGCTTTGTACCACCCTAGGTAACCCGAATGTCGTGAAGAATTTTATTAAGGCTTTACTCACTACCGGGGCTGTAATCCTTCTCAGAGGAATGGCCTCGGGGTATCTTGTAGCCATACACATTATTGTTAACAAAAACTGGTTACCCGATTTTGTCTTTGGTAACGGTCCGACACAATCAACCACCACATGCTCGAATGGTTCACTTATGACAGGTATGGGACAAAGAGGAGCGGGAGGAATAACCTGATTTGGTTTTCCTGTTATCTGACATGTGTGGCATGTCCGACAGAACTGAGCCACATCTTGTTTTAAACCCGGCCAAAAGAAATGTCGATGGATCCGATCATAAGTTTTTGTGATTCCTAAATGACCAGACCACTGGTGATCATGAGCAAGGGATAACACATTTTGTCAAAAGGCTGTAGGAATCACTATTTGGTAAACAGCATTCCAATCTCCATCCGCGTCAACATGGGATTTCCATTTACGCATGAGGAGATTACCATCAATGAAGTAAGCCACGTTCTTTTTCTTCACATCTTCCAATGAGACAACACTAGAAAAACATTTAGCAAGCTTGTTGTCAACCTTTTGGTTAGCAATCAGCTGCTCACGAGTGACTGGTAACTGTATTGCATCAGCAATAAGTTCAACGTTCTTTGATTCTTTCCTGGGCTGTTTGTCAGAGGTGATCAGCTTCTCAGAGGTATCACACAATCCATCCTCTTGATCAACCTCTTTGAACAGAACAGTGTTCAACAAATCTCTCTCATCACCCTCTTGTCGTGCCTGTGCACGAGTGACAGCACAAGCGGGGAACACATGTGGATAACTCTGTGCCAGCTCATTCGAGAGAGAGTGGTCACTTTTATCCAATACTTCCAATACGGGTACTACCTTTCCTCCGGCAATATCGTTACCCATTATAAAGGTCACACCTTTCACTGGCAACATAGGGCGTACCCCCACTCTGAATATTCCACTGATTAACTCAGAGTGTACTTTCACAAAGTGCAATGGCACTAGGACAAAACCCATTTCAATACCCTGCACTAACACACTGGAACCACAGTATGTATCGTCAGATAAGGGCAACACATCAGACAATATAAACGACTGCGCCGCACCAGTATCTCTAAGGATTTTAACCGGTCGTTGAGACGCTTCGTCATTCGTTAGGGACACAAACCCCTCGAAAATGAATGGTTCATAACTGCGGTCGGGGACTGAGACTTTCAAACTACAGTTACCCTGAGGCACCTGTTTTGTTGCAGACCTCACAATCGTACGAATTAGAGCAACACCTGTTGGTGGCTTGGCACGAAGAGGCATCCCTTGTTTGCGTTTAAGCAGGAAGCAATCATTATTCATATGTCCTACTTTATGACAATAGAAACATGGACGCTCATTCTTCTGGCGTGCTTGACATACTACTACTGGCCGACTAGGACTAAAGGTAGGAAACTCAGTGGCTCTAATCTCAGTTTGAGCCGAAAACACACTCTTGTGCGTCAACACAAACTCGTCTACCACCACAGACGCTTCTGCCAGGGAGGATACTTTCTGTTCGTTTAGGTAAACTACAATGCGTTCGGGTAAGCAATTTTTAAACTCTTCCAACAAGATTAACTCCCGGAGAGAGTTGAAATCAGTTACCTTACTAGCAGCATGCCATTTATCAAACAGATTTCCCTGGTCTCTAGCAAATTCCACATAAGTCTTACTAGAAGACTTTCTATGAGACCTAAATCTCTGTCGGTATGCCTCAGGCACAAGCTCATAGGCACGAAGAACAGTAGCTTTGACCACTTCATAATTCAAACTGTCCTCCAGAGGTAGCGCTGACAAAACCTCTTGGGCTTTACCAGTTAATTTACACTGAAGTAATAGGCACCATACCTCTTCAGGCCATTTCAATGCTACAGCTATACGCTCAAATACACAAAAATAGGAGTCAACCTCTGATTCTCTGAACAAAGGTACTAAGGCAATCTGCCTACTAATGTCAAACGTGTTTGAGGACACAGCAGGTGGGGACGGCTCACAAACAGGCACAGTAGGACCGGAGGATAGCCTCGCTGTCTCTGCCTCAAGTTCCATCTGGCGCATTTTGAACTCCAACTGCCTTTGTTCTCTGTCTGCCTCAATTTTACACATCTCCAAATGCCGTTGTTCTCGTTCTTTTTCGGCCTCTATTTTACACATCTCCAATTGGAGAGTCTCTCGCCTAATTTGGGCTCTCTCTTCCACCTCCAGTTGGAACTGTGCTAAACGGACATCCCTCCTGGCATCACCATTTGACAGTGGGGAGAGTGGATCAAAACGGGACAATGTGGCTGGTGTTTTAGCCTCTCCCTCATTATCAGACACCAATGGTCTTACAGGAGCAGCAACATCCGCTACAGGGGTAGTAGGCTCAGGCAGCGGTAACACAAGCACCTGCTCTTCCAACAATACATTTAATACTAGCCGTTTCACCTCCGCCTTAACTAAACTCTGCGGAATCGATACTGAATAATGGTCAGCCAAGGTCATTAAATCAACTCTACGACATTTGTCAAAAACCTCCCACGAAGGGTTATCCAAAAAAGATTTCAAATCAAAAGTAGTCATTTTACACTACTTCACAAGTGCCAAAGAAAATAGCAAACACTAATGCTACTTCAGCTATGACGCTCAACACTGAACTATACCACTACAACAATCTACATGAGCGGCATGGGTGTCAGTTATGACAGATCCCGGATGAGCCCCCACTTATGTTACGAATCCCTTTTGGCCCGACAGTCTAGGGGGGGATGGTAATGAGACCCGTAACATAACTCATGCAAATTATTATGGTGACAAAATAAAAATGTGAACGAAATAACCACGACAACAGAAATCTACCGTCAAACTCCAGGTTTATTTATAAACACACGGTAATGGGGAGCGCAGGAAAGGGGGCTGAGCTGGACCCAAGGAAAGAAACAATAAGTCTACAAAAACACCCCTAAGCTAGACTAGCCTACTTTAACAACAGCTAACTAACTAACCAAAAATACAGTGGGTGGTCCGCCCAGTTCTAACTAGTGTATTTAACAAAGTTCACCTACGGGTAGTGTATGCCCATGGGCGACTTGTCTTGGTTTCCTCCTTTTCCCACCAGCAACAAACAAACACCATAACCAAAAACAATACTCACAGGTAATGACAAAGTGCTATGAGGTGCTTAAACAAAAGAGAGGTTAAGACACAAAGCGAGAGTGAAACACAGAGACCTACAGACATGGCATTTACAGAGAGATTGAGCTCTAGAACAAACAAATGATGGCGTTTTTAAACCATGGAGAAGGAACTGTGATAGGTTAGGAAATAGGAGGAGGTGTGTCTTCTGATTGATGATTGATTGTTGACTGATTGGGGAGTGATGATTTTCACCTGTGAGAGGAGAAGGAGAGAAAAGAAACACACACACAGGATACACACCCACACAGGATAACTGTATCCGTAACAATGGCTAATAAAAAAAGGTGTTGAACAAAAATGTTGACAGTGCTGAATAACAATTTAAACATGACCATACACAAAAACAGCAGCTCTTTGCTGTATTCGTTGAGTCTCTCTAGTCATGGTTTTAAAAGTTTTGAAATCACAGTATCAACTTTGCTGTGTGTTCTAGGCTTTTTTTCCCCCAGTCTATGGCTCGAAGAAACTGTGCAGACACAGTGATCTGAGCTATCTGATTGGTCAGCGGTGGGCCTGTAGGTGCACTTGATTTGCTCCCTGGGCCTGCCGGGTAGGCGGAGTTCTACCTTCAGATAAAAATGGGAACATTTTGCCTTCCCGGCGCTAGGGCTGCTGAATCAAGAGCGCCTACCACCAACAGTGCAAAACTAATTTTAAAAAATAGGAACGCAAGGCTGTCACAAAATTGGGGAGAAAAAGGAGTAAATAAAAGAGAGAAAAAAAGACATTTAAAAATAAACGTTTGGTGATAAACTAGGAATGCCTAAGAGATCAACCAGTCTCTCCCCACAATGTGTTCGTCCAATGCAGTGTATGTTTGTGTACTGTCCTGAGACAGTCCTGCTCTCCAGCCAATCCCCTGCCCCTGGCCCAGGAAGCTGGGCCCTCTGCCATATTCAGAACCTGCCCACACGTCAGCCTGCCGCCCACCAGGAAGAGGAAATTAGAACCATTCCATCCTGTCACAGCTCTGCTACCAGAACACACGAGGAGACAAATAGTGCATGCACACAATCACTAACTAGTGCATTCATATGTTACATCAAAGTTAATTTTGCCAGGGGTTTGACATGACAAGATCAGGAATTTCAGACAGATTTTTTGTTATAAACAAAAAAGTTAAAAACACACACAAATTCAACAGACAACAAACACATTGAGTCTCTCTCTCTCTCAAACACACACCCCACTCCAAAAAGCAGCCTCTGGGGGAGGGGCCAGCAGGAGGAAGCAGGACCTTAACAAGCACTACGGAAGATGGATGGGATCCCAGCTCCCAAGCCTGGCCACTCCCTCTACCGCCTCTGCACTCTGTGTGTGTGTGTGTGTGTGTGTGTGTGTGTGTGTGTGTGTGTGTGTGTGTGTGTGTGTGTGTGTGTGTGAGGCTTCAGGAATGGAATAGCACTCACTGCGTGCTCGGACGGACGGGGGCGAGTATAGGGAATTAAACTTTAAACTTTCTTCCAGACACACTACCACAGCAGCCCCATTCCCTCCCCTGTCCAGTTCAGTTTTACTATCTGCTATGCTTTATTACAGCGCCTTCTGGAGCTAATGCTACGTACCAACTCCCCTTGTGTGTGCGCTCCTTCCCACTCTACAGACACAGCAGCTGTGGCTTGTGATGTATTAAAAACATGCGGACAATGGGAGAGGTGCAGGTCTAGATAGACACATACTTTTTAAGAGGATCGAACACCATCTTCGAAATCTGGTTCACCTGTGGACGAACAGACATGGGTCAAAGTTAGATTTTTTTTTGTTAAGTACAGTACTTCTCTTAATATGAACGTCTTTATGAATTAAAATTTGTTGTCAAAGTGGATTACATCAAGTTGAACATAATAGTTCCTCCAAGTCCCTGCCTCCACGCAAACAATCAACAATTGTGTATTTTCAAACAGAGCACTCAAGACAGAGGGGAGGGAGGTGAGGCGGGTTGCAAAGAAACTTTTGTGACGTTGACTGTTTTATTGTACACAAGCCCCGAGGAGAAATCCCTGAATATTCATTGAGCTCAACAATACAAAAGGATACAACTGTCAGGGGACGGACATGAAAGCAAAGCCCCACTGATTTCAAATCCTGCGGAGGGTGGGTTGCTTTACAAGATGAAAGTTCTTTGCAAACAAACATTTTAACAATAACAGTTTATATTTTCCTGCATTCTCCTTCTCGTTGCCAGAGCCGACAGGGGAAGGGAGGGAGGGGGAATTTGTTAAATGGAAGTAAATTAACATCTCATCTTGAGGCCTCCAGCCCTGACGCCAAAGTCCCATCAATAGAAGTTGGCACACAATTAACAACATGTCCAGTGTCATTTATATTGCATAGTCAAAATGAATGCTAGATCTCTGACAGAACGCTAAGTTAACCTGGCAAACAACTCCAGTGAACAACATCGCTAAGAACATTTCATGAGAAATAAAAGTGGCAAGACAACTCCATAAAGTGACAGCTCCATGTGAACAGTGAGCCTAGTACAAGTAATCACTTGCTCACTAGCTATTGGAAGGATAGTCAATCACAGAATATAAGAAACAAATACTGTAAAACAGCAGAGCTTTCTGAATGCCCTGACCATCTCTGAGAAGACACACACATATCAACACTGCTTCGCTAAAACAAGTACATAACACAAATGAATTTGGTTTGAGGGAAAACAAGAGAACCAATAACAAATAAGTACATGGGAATTTACATTTTCCTCTGTTTTACATATTCACACCATCCCCCCCTCCCTGGGAGAGAGAAAAGTCTGGAGCTGCGCTGCTGCTGAGGTGAGTGCATGCAGTAAGCGGGGAGAACAACAACAGCACATTTGCTTAAGCATGCTGGTGCCCTCTACCCTCTGCCCCTTCTCACAGAGGAGGGGGGTGGGGCAGGACTATTCCACTGAGGCCCAGCAGTGCCTGGGGCCAGCGCTCTAGCAGCAGTCTCCATGAGTGAGTCACGGGGCAGAGGCCATCCCGGCACACAGGCCTCCCAAAAATACACGCAGATCGCAGAGGAAATCAATATCCCTCCAAACGGAGCATCCTCTACTGCTCAGCCGCCATTTTCACTGGGGCTCGGCTTCAGCAGCAGTGTGCCGGGGGGGCTGTGCGCCCTCCTCAGCCCCAGAAATAAACACACAGGCCTGGGCCACTGCTGCCTTCATTATCCCTGCACATTTTATCTGCTCGCTCTCTCACTCACAGCCCCGCGGCAGAACATCTTCTCTCAACACCAAAGAGAGCAAAGGGTGGTTGCTTTTGTGTCTGTTTTGCTTGAGCAGTTGAGTTGTTGGTGGTGCCGTCAGAAGGAAGGAACAGCCAGCTTGGAGGGAGAGCTGGTGGAGTATGATTCTGGAGAGCTGCGCTGGGCTTTAACAACTCTGGACTCCTGAGGTGATATTCAAAACAATATTGAAGCAACTGACCAACCAAGGGCCTAGAAACGATTTACTTGTGCGTCAGCTCTCAACCAGTTAACCGAATGCCAAGCTATATGGCTCAGAGAGACATACTGTAGCAGAACACGGTCATGTCAAACATCTTATCGACTGAGACTGTCTGAAAAGGAGGCCTCTAAACTCAAGCACCAACTTGTGATAACAGAAGGGTTGCATGTCAAAATACTGTGAAGGCTACCTAACTACCAGGCTCAATATAATGGAAGCAGAACACGGTCATGTCAAACATCTTATCGACTGAGACTGTCTGAAAAGGAGGCCTCTAAACTCAAGCACCAACTTGTGATAACAGAAGGGTTGCATGTCAAAATACTGTGAAGGCTACCTAACTACCAGGCTCAATATAATGGAGAATAATGTATTTTGGTTTTTACATTTTCTAACTTATGATGACTGCTTCACTTCCATAAGTAAGAAGGTATACTTGGCTCCATGCTGCCTGGCTGGAGAACTGTCCAGTAGACCATGGAGCCAAGCAGGGAAATTATACCCTATGGAGCCAGCCAACGCCTCCAATCCTACGCACTGTACAGCAAACCTGCACCTTTGTTACTGACCTGCAAAACGCCAGTGATGTAAAAATACAATACCACATAGACATCTTGCTGTTCCTGACCATATGACTCAAAGCAGCTCAAAACCGATTCGAGATGATTTCGAAAGCTCAAGAAGAGTCCAGCAAGATGAGTGCTGTGTAAGTGCAGAGCTGGCCTCCCATATTTGTCCGAGGTGAAGGTTACGAGGGTTATTAGCATAGCCAGAGGGAAGAGGACTCAGAGGAGAACAGTAAGAGATGTTAACTACACTTCGGGGTTCTGACACACTGTTTAACTAAGAGGGAAGTGGAGAAGGAAATAGAAAAGCAGACTGAAAATGGATAATCACAAATACATTTGCCTTGGACATTTTCATAGAAATGGGGTAGAGAATATTGACTACTCTTCATCTTTTGCAAGGGTTCCAGATTTTAAGGGGAGAATAACTCTTGTTCTGATGTAAAAATGTTACTCATTTCCAATCTTCAGAAGAATGGGAAGACATTTCATCTTAAATACAGTCAAAATGGAAGGACTGGTCTTGGCAGACCACCAAGCCAAACTCTTGAAAAGACCTACCATAGGTCACAAGCTGTGAACCACAAGCACAGTCACCACACATCTTTGTCCAGTCATTCCAAATGGCTACTGTAAAACTTGATCTGAGCACACTGTGTGTTTTACGTCCAGTGTTTGCTGGAAGAATGCCTGAATGCCTTGTTGAGTGCTAGAAAGGAATTCACAGAGATCTTCAGAATATGTACAGAGAGGGACATTGTTACTCAAGGTAAGGCCACAAGACACATAAAAGGACGCTGGGAAAACCAGTCTAAAGCACACTCATGGAAAAAGCACTCTTCTAAAATTGTAGTAGAATCAGGTCTTGTACATATTTGTTTTTCTGCATTCTTGATGATCTGTGTGATTCCCTGTTGACTTCTCTCTCTTAGAGAGATGTCTCTCACAGTGCAATGCGCTGAAGAAACACACATGCAATGCCATCCCTATGATTACCTGCAGCGATGATTTTAATCAAATATGTGATGTACACATGGCAAATAATATAAAGGAGCTGAGAACAGAAGCAGCATTCCTCACATAGAGATACTGTGGAAGATCATGCAGAGAACAAATCCCATTAAAACAGCCTGTGACATTTCCAAGTGAAGCTATTCCATAGTACGAGTTATTTTAAACACTAGTGAGTCACAAATGCATCCGATCTACAGCTCTCTGATATTCGACAAAGACGAGCAGCTAATAGACCAGTGTGCTGCTGGAGACGCTCTCAAAAGAAGACAAGATAAGAAAAGAGATCCTGAGTGAGTTTTTTCTTCTCGTTCACGCAATATTGACAAAGATGAAAATACACTTAGGAAAACCAAACCCTTTTGGTTTCAGCCGTTTGAGTGTTTGAAGAGAGGGGAGTGTATGAGGCATACCTGTCAGAATTCTGAATCAAATGCTCATAGGTAGAGCTGTCAAAGCTTGGTTGGGGGAGGGTTTCTTCTACCATTGTATAGGCCCCCTGCCTAAAAGAGTATACGGTTTATTGGCCCCCTGCCTAGAAGAGTATATTGTATATTTTGGTTTCAATAGACAATTTCAATGCAAGAGGACCTGACCTAGATGTTGCTCTGGGGTTTTTGCAATTGCACCCCACCTGGAAAATAATCTAGGGGAACGACTCGGCTGTGGTGTGAGGCTGAGGAAGAGCACAGACAGTACCTGACCTTCTCCTGATTGAAGGAGTCCATCCTCTCATAGCTGTGTCCAGAGCAGTCATGGATTCCAGAAAAGCCTGGTCCTGTACACACAGTGGGTTACTGAGCAAGTCCCCTGAGATCTTCACTGCTGCCTTGGACATGGCTGAGAGACAAATATAGAACACGCAAGGAATATTGTTATTACCATGTTAAAACTGAGCCTGAGAAGGGAAAGGAGGGAGGGAAATTATTATTATTTTTTTTAAACGCCATAACCAAATAGATATGGCGGAACGGAGAAACATCACCATACCAACATACAATCTGTGTTATTAATTGTTGGCCTGGTTTGACTATTTGGCCCAGCCATGGGGCGGCAGGGTAGCCTAGTGGTTAGAGTGTTGGGCTAGTAACCGGAAGGTTGCAAGCTCAAATCCCCAAGCTGACAAGGTTCAAATATGTTGCTCTGCCCCTGAACAGGCAGTTAGCCCACTGATTCTAGGCCGTCATTGGAAATAAGAATTTGTTCTGAACTGACTTGCCTAGTTAAATAAAGGTTAAATAAAAAATGCTTGGTGGGCATGGCTAGCAGCAGAGGTTAGCACTGTGCCAAGACTGACACAGCGGGAGGGGTTCAAAAGTTTGAGCTTTTCGTGTAATAAACTAAAAGGAAAAGTAGGATAGAGCAGCACAGCATCAGTTGAGGGTGTGGTGGGCTCGGCTGCTCTCATGAATATTCACAAAAGCACTGGGAATCTGTGCAAATGTTTCTACAGTGCCAGCGCCAATTACTGTTAATCTGCACCCTTGACACTTTATCTTTAGACCTAGAGTGCATATTGAATCACAGCATCACAATCAAAATAAATGAGCTGCACTGGGGACAGAAAAGAAGTTGATAAGGCAGGAAGTTAAAAAAAAGAAAAACATCAGATTCAAGTAGGACTCATTCAAACACTCTTAGGATCAGGTAAAGACCCATTTACTGCCAATCAAACATATGCAGGTGGAGTTTCTGGTTTTGTAATAACAGGTTGAGCCTGCCCTAATCTGGCATTCACATGATAATGTCTATGTGGGTAAAACAAGCCACGTTGATTTAGTGGTTATGAAACTGACTAAAAGGCCCTTTCTCACCAAGTCCTTTATTTTTGTCCGAATAATTTATACGGAAAAAATAAATACAGCACGTCTTGTCTATGACACCCTTAACACTAATTGCGAAATATCCTGCAGTAATCAGTCAATTATTTAGTTTTGGTCCAGGTTCGATTTTTGCGTCTTTTCGCAAGTGAAAATGAACTGTTGACCAATAGAAATTGTTATCTGGGATACCGCCACTGACACGCAGCGCACTACCCCTGACAGGTCGGTGTTCTTCGTGCGAATTAATTCATTTATATTTGCCTGTTATTTGCGTTTACAATTAATCAATGATGCAATGTATCAATTTAGCCAACGTGATCACATCACACCAGAGCTACACGTCACTCTCGCCATTAAAACTTCTCCGCCAGTTCATTGCCATTCAGCAAGCAAGAGGATCGATCGATGCTTCTCTTCTCAACTAGTCCTATTAGTTTAACCCCCTAGAGTCAATGTCCGCGCCCCTGCGAAAATAAAATTAGCATAATAAAAATAGCTTGAAATATATTTTAAACAATATTGCTGTTCATTGTCTATCTATAAGTGACTCGTTCGAGACCTAAAGGGGAAAGAGAGAGGCCAGTGGCTTTGCTAGCAGAGATACGTGAATTGCGCAAGAAGGGAACAGTGAAGACGGAGATCAGTTAGAAGTTCATATATTAACGAATCATTCATATAGCCTATATATTAGGCTAAGTATTATAGGCCTGCTAAAGTGTGTTATAGACAACCCTAAAATACAGACCAAAAAAGATCTGCTGGAATTTACCCTTTGCGAAGTTTTTGCGAAGATTTAGTTAAAGCATTCACTCAAAATAAAATGTAGGCCTAGGGTCAACATAACCACCCGTTGCTTCACTAAAATTGATCAACGGCTGTTTGGCTATGGACAGGTTGTGTGCATGTGTTCCTATTTTATAATGGTTGACAATTTAATCCTGATATGGCCTAGGCTTATATCACAGCTGTCTCGATATCTTCCCCTTACAACTTTCATCAAATATGATAGGCTACATTGATTTAGCATTATCCTTTAATGTAGAGTGGTTTTTGATATCCTACAGAAAGGATTTAAAGACAATGTTTTTAATACGTTTTGTTTTGGGGAAAGGAGAACTGTGATTTGCTTATGCGTCTGTGGGATGCGCTGCAGGCTGCTTTGATTGACGGATCCTTTTAGGTGGGTGGGTATGCGTGTATGAGTTCGCTAATTATCCATGTCCATTCAGGAAGTTTCCTAAAATAGTTCTAGCCTGTCTGGACTTCACCTCTTTAATCAGATAGAAAGAACACTATTGGCAGCAAGCATCATGGTCAGTTTATGTGCGTGGAATGACGACAGTTCCCAGTTTTGCTTTTAACTGAATGAATCCCAGCCAAGCTGAACAACATATTGCCACAGATAATGACTGCGGCATTGTTGGTGGCGTTATGCGATTTTTTCTCTCGAAAAAGTAGAGGGTAAAACCTATTGGCTAGCGTGTCAAAATCGGATTGTGTATTTTTTCTGAATTCGGACAAAAAGATTGCACTGCAGTTGGTGAGCAAAGATCTTAAACATGGTTGTCAAGCTACAGAAAGTCTAACTGTTAAATTCCATTGTATCAGGTAATGAATAAACCGTTTGTGTTGCCAATGTAGAACTTGACTCAGCTTTTCTGCTTCCAGTCAAACAGATTGAAAAAAATGGCTCGTGGCCAGTGATATACCAACTCAGTAAAGATTTCTCTCTAAAGGCTTATATGGACTTGCCTCAGAAGAGCCCACAATTTCATCGTCTTACTTTACATAGACTAGACAAATGATTGTGTTATGAAAAGCTGTGTGGAGCACACTGTGTGCTAACATATTGTGCAGGCAGGTCTACTCTTTGTTTGGTTGCTGTTGGTGGATAAAGGACCTGTGCAACAGATGGAATCCATTAATTCTAATGAGACATTGACAGCTCTGATACTTTGAGGCATCATCCCATATTCCAGAG
Organism: Oncorhynchus masou masou; assembly: GCF_036934945.1. NCBI lineage: Eukaryota > Metazoa > Chordata > Actinopteri > Salmoniformes > Salmonidae > Oncorhynchus > Oncorhynchus masou. Next base: position 29,060,670 of record NC_088212.1, on the reverse strand, counting down.
CACAAAGCAGAGGAAATGAAGCCCCACACTCCCCCATCCTTCCCCTCTCCACCCTCAGAGTAGCTATCTACCAGGGGCACATTCTGCTACTGCTCCTCCCAAAGATACCCATTTCCATCTCCAAAAGAGCCAACCAAAAATATAGATTTCTTCTGTGCAGAAATACACAAGTTATGAGTAGGAAGCATGTGAGAAATGTTGCTAATCTTTAAGGGATACTGAATAAAACCTCACATTCAAAAAATTCATTTTTCCAAAATTACATAACAGACATGCCCCTGAAAAACCTGACAGGGACAACAATTAAGGTGTCAGTAAATGTATGCCTAGCGCGTGAAAAGATGAGATGAATGAGAGCAAGTTAATGACAAAGGAGATTTGTACATAAAAGAAAAGATGAAAAGATGATCCATTTTTTGGCCAAAATATACAACACTGGGTCAACAACAAACCTATATCAGCCTCTGTGCTTTTCTTCATGTCTTTGTGGAGCTTCTTTGTCTGATCTTCCAACCTGTAAAGGAAGGGATTTTTTTTCAGGTGTACTTTGGATATCACAATAATACAACATGACATTTGGTAAGCATCTGTCCAAGTACAGTTGGGCATCAACAGAGCAAATTGACAGTAGGATCATGTTTTTACATTTAGCAGCTAGAGTAGAGAGAGAGGGAGAGTACTGAAAAAGGGTGGACTGTGTCCATCCTGATCAAACCCCTCTAATCTTTATAAAGCATTCACTGACACAGTCTTAATGGGATATCTCAGTCCAGCCAGCATGTTACAAATAAACACCTACAAGTCACTATGGACTGGGACATTCAATAGGATTACAAAAATGCATTGATTTAATATAAAACACATTATTATGACTTCCCTTTTGCTAATTAAAAATACTAGGATTGCTTTTTGTTACCGTCAACTAAATTCTGGCATAAAAGCATTTATGTCTTCAATCATCCCTCTGCATTCATTTAAATGATGGGTGTTAAAATGGCAATTACGAGACTACGGAGGCTGAATCGTGTGCCGTTCATTATATCAATTAAGGGAAACGAGGGGCTGTTTAGCAACTCCCAGGAGAATGCTGTCACATCAGTTTTCAGGGTTTCATTAAGGGAGGGGGGAGGAGAAGGGGACTGAAAAAACAACAGTTTTCCCATTTCCATCTTCATTCTCCAATCTGTGTGAACTGACGGGAGGCAGGAGAATGCGAGGGCTGAGGAGGGCTCTTCTGGATGTGGGCCAGAAGTCCGTTTCTACAAGGTGTTAATGGAGGCCTGCTGGAGCAGCTGCTACTCCTCGCTCCTGTGTGCCCCAACAGTTTGCCCTTTACTGCCGCCAACAGCCAGCCTCTCTACACTCCCAGATGCTGCGGGTAATGCCGTAGGAGTATGGATTTAGAAGCTGATCTCAGGTAGACAAATACTGCTATGGGATTATAGATGCTAGACTTACTGTGGAAGGCATTGGATGATGAAATAATTTGCTAAATTTGACCCGACCTGTCTTTCAAATGACACTAGGTATATTTCCACACAAATTAATAGATTATTGAATTCAACAACAGTTCAAAGAGCTAGATGGCAGATTTATGTTCACTAAGAGTTAACGATATGTAACAGAGGGGAGTGCTAAGATGTCTGTACATGCCTGCTCCTCTTACTCATCATGTGTAAGAAATGTGTATTGTGGTGCCATGTCTCATACTCAACAAAACCTAAATGTGAAGTGCTCTCACTCAGTCTGCAGGCCCCTCGGGGAGTCTCTTTAACCTCTGACACACAACAGGGGAATGCTTCCCACACAAACCATATACACTGAAGAAAAAGATAAATGCAACATGCAACAATGTCAAAGATTTTACTGAGCTACAGTTCATATAAGGAAATCAGTTAATTTAAATAAATTCATTAGGCTGGGAAATTCATTAGACTGGGAATACAGATATGCATCTCTTGGTCACAACTTTAAAAATAAATAAAAACTAGGGGCATGGATCAGAAAAACCGTCAGTATCTGATATGACCACTATTTGCCTCATGTAGCGTGACATTTCTCCTTCACATAGAGTTGATCAGGCTGTTGATTGTGGAATGTTGTCCCACTCCTCTTCAATGGCTGTGCGAAGTTGCTGGATATTAGCGGGAACTGGAACACGCTGTCATACATGTAGATCCAGAGTCTCAAAACATGCTTAATGGGTGACATATTTGGTGAGTATGCAGGCCGTGGAAGAACTGGGACATTTTCAGCTTCCAGAAGTTGTGTACTGATCCTTGCGACATGGGGCTGTGCATTATTATGCTGAAACATAAGGTGATGGCAGCGGATGAATGCCACCACAATTGGTTTCTGGATCTGGTCTCTGTATCTCTGTGCATTCAAATTTCCATCGATAAAATGCAATTGTGTTCATTGTCTGTAGCTTATGCCTGCCCATACCATAACCCCACCGCCACCATGGGGCACTCTGTTCACAACGTTGACATCTGCACAATACATTTGAAACCGGGATTAATCCGTAAATAGCACACCTCCACTGAAGTCGGTCACGACGACAAACTGCAGTTAGGTCAAGACTCTGGCGAGGATGACGATCACGCAGATGAGCTTCCCTGACAGTTTGTGTGGGTGGCTGGTCTCAGACGATCCTGCAGGTGAATAAGCCTGACATGGAGATTCTGGGCTGGCGTAGCTACACGTGGTCTGCGGTTGTGAAGCCAGTTTAACATACTGCCAAATTCTGTAAAACAGCATTGGCAGCTTATGGTAGAGAATTAATCAATTATCTGGCAACAGCTCAGGTAAACATTCCTGTAGTCAGCATGCCAATTGCATGCTCCCTCAAAACTTGAGACATCTGTGGCATTGCGTTGTGACAAAACTGCACATTTAATTGTGTCCTTTTGTCCCCAGCACAAGGTGCACCTGTGTAATGATCACGCTGTTTAATCCACTTCTTGATATGCTACATCTGTCAGGTGGATATATTATTTTAGCAAAGCTGAAATGCTCACTAACAGGGATGCAAACAAATTTGTGCACAACATTTGAGAGAAATAAGCTTTTTGTGTATATGGAAACAAGGGACCAACACTTCACATGTTGCGTTTATATTTTAGTTCAGTGTATATTGTGTAACCTAACTCACTTCAGCATTGGGTCAGAAGAGAGAGGTGAAAGATTCTAACATGGTATTTCCCATGAAAATAATTATTTCAAGGTTAAATGTTGAGAACAGGCACGTGTGTTCACCTCTAAAAATCAATGGAAAACGTACACTTAAAATAGCACTCGTTATGTTTTCTAGTCTGTCAACTCCGGGTTCATCTGCAATGAAGATTTTTGCTGCACTAATGATGCAAAGTCAATACATACAGTATGTAAAACGGAGTACAAATGAAAGTCATCTCCAGCACAATAACAGTGTCTACATATGTAAAAATGGCACATTTCTATGATCCGTGGTTAAAGAGAGAAAAAAGGTCTTAAAAATGCCTCTCTGTGACATCACATAGTAGGATTAAAAGATAGCTATTTTTAAGGGTATTTTCTTGCTGCCCACAAATCTCATAGTATTTGAAGATCAGTTCATCGGGTAGAACTTAAGTTTTTTTCAACAAAATGTAGAAATGTGCGGTTTTCACACATGTAGACACTGGTTTGGTGCTGGAGATAATGAATATGAGTTTGAAAAGAGGAGTTCCCCTTTAACATTAGTGGCAACAAACCTACTTTTGGAGCTTGTTATATTCTCGTTCAAAGTCTCTTTCAACCTGTAAAAACACATTGAAACTCACTGTTAGATACAACATTATCATCTTTGTGTTCATGTTTGTTTATTCAATGATGTTACCTTCGATTATGGTCCTAACATGTGCTTGATGAATACTGAATATCCCTACTATTGGAGAGCCAATAAAGCTATATCCTGAGCACAGCCTGGCTCCCCCTAATTTGCTTCATGTTGTTAGTTCTAAAGGTCTGGTTGACAGCCCCCACCCACCCCCTCCCTGCTCCTCTTCAGATCAGACTGGACTGATTGAACAGTCCAGCACTGGTTATGGAGGTAGCAGGGGTTCCTGTCTTGTGGTTCTGTGGGCTTCTGGATAAACAAATAAACAGTGAGGGAGGCAGCTGCCTGTCTGTCAATGGAGGCAGGGTTGTCCACTGGGCTCCCTGTACTGTAGCCCACTCCCTGGGTCTGGCCTGGGATGTCACAGGAAGCTGCCTGTGAGCCGGTTCTGACTGTCTGCCACTGCCGGACCACAGAGACAGACAGATTACTGTGGAAGTGGTTTTCCCCAAAGGAAGGCACCCACTCACCGGCACTTCAAGGCAGCCACCTCTGCCCCCTCAAATGGTTTGGACAAATTGGCACCCCACAGGCCCATGCTCATTGATGAGAGTGCAGTCACTTGTCTGACGATTTGCTGTTGGTTACCTCTAGTACACTATGTTCATTTGGTGAATAGACTAGTATGTCTTATACAATAAAGATATTTCAGAAAACCAAAGAAACAAGTTAAAGATGCAGTTGGTTCGGATGAGGGACTTCATTTGGGTTTCCTTCTCATCTTTAAAACTGAATTTCTGATTACGGGCTCATTTGGAGGTCAATGATTGGATGTAAAAGCTGTATAACTCCTGTCCATTCAGATATGAAAACAACCATGCTGTGAGACCTGGAACAATGAGGTTTATGTGTGATTCTCTCCACAGGCCAAACAGACATGCATTAACTCCTTCACTGTCCAGTGTGTGGACAGAGGTGCTCTGCTCTCCCCAAGTCTAAATCCAAGGTTTCAGAGACAATATTGACAGGTTAAGACAAATGTCCTCTTCCATAGCCACCACAGGGCTTTGATCTTTTAGCATACAATTTGAACAACAAAATGCAACCAAATATTTTTATTAGTTGGGCCAGACTTAACCTAGCCTTCCCCTATAAAAGAGGTAACAAATATCTAGCTTGTATTTCTGCAGTCTGAAAGTCTCTTACTCATCTGTAACAAAGTGAGGAGTCGTAAGATCCCAGTATGCTTCCATATGCACTACATGACCGAAAGTGTTTGGCCACCCCTTCAAATTAGTGGAATTGGCTATTTCAGCCACACCCGTTGCTGACCGGTGTATAACAACTAGCACACAGCCATGCAATCTCCATAGACAAACATTGGCAGTAGAATGGCCTTACTGAAGAGCTCAGTGACTTTCAACATGGCACAGTAATAGGATGCCACCTTTCCAACAAGTCAGTTCCTCAAATTTCTGCCCTGCTAGATTTGCCCCGGTCAACTTTAAGTGCTGTTACTGTGAAGTGGAAACGTCTAGGAGCAACAATGGCTCAGCCACGAAGTGGTAGACCACCGAGTGCTGAAGCCTTAGCGCGTAACAATTCTCTCTTCACATTTACAACACTCACTACCGAGTTTCAATCTGCCTCTGGAAGCAATGTCATCACAAGAACTGTTTGTTGGGAGCTTCACAAAATGGGCTTCTATGGCCAAGCAGCCGCACACAACACTAAGATCACCATGTGCAATGCTAAGCGTCGGCTGGAGTTGTGTAAAAGTTGCCGCCATTGGAGCAGTAGAAACGTGTTCTCTGGAGTGATGAATCACGCTTCACCAGCTGGCAGTCCGACAGACAAACCTCGATTTGGCAGATGCCAGGAGAACGCTACCTGCCCCAATGCATAGTGCAAACTGTAAAGTTTGGTGGAGGACGAATAATGGTCTGGGGCTGTTTTTCATGGTTCGGGATAGGCCTCAGTTTCAGTGAAGGGAAATCTTAGCGCTACAACATACAATGACATTCGAGACAATTCTGTGCTTCCAACTTTGTGGAAATAGTTTGGGGAAGGCCCTTTTCTGTTTCAGCATGATAATGCCCTCGTGCACAAAACGAGCTTCATACCGAAATGGTTTGTTGAGATTAGTGTGGAAAAACTTGACTGGCCTGCATAGAGCCCTGACATCAACCCCATCAAACACCTTTGGGATGAATTGAAACACCGACTGCAAGCTAGGCCTAATCGCCCAACATCAGTACCCGCCCTCACTAATGCACTTGTGGCTGAATGGAAGCAAGTCCCCACAGCAATGTTCCAACATCTAGTCGAAAGCCTTCACAGAAGAGTGGAGGCTGTTATAGCAGCAAATGGGGGACCAACACCATGTTAATGTCCATGATTTTGGAATGAGATGTTCAACGAGCATCTGTCCACATATTTTTGGCCATGTAGTGTAACAACCATACAACAACACACTAAATAAAGCCTGGTAGTGAATGTCTAGTGAAATTAGACATTTAATTATGTATTGTCTAGTTTCATAGGTGTTGCAACACAAATAATGGAAGACCTTATGTTGGCACAGTCTTTTTTTTGGTGGGGGGGGGGGCAGAAGACTGTTTCCAAAACGGTAAGTGTTCAATCTGCTTTTTTGGTTGTCCAATCTTGAAGGGCATCCTAGAAGTAGACAAAATTATAAATTGGTGGGACAGACCACATTCCGCACATCACAAATACAATCTAACACATCCAAACAGGCATTTAACTGAAATGAGGCATTTTTAAGGGGCTGGCAGACAGGTACTCTGACTGGTAGGTAATAATGTGTTGCGAGGTGAGTACAAGTGAACAAGTGAATCCTTTAGCTCAGTCACAGCTAGCCAAATCCAAATGCTGTTAACCCCTGGCCTTCTGGAGTGTGCTTCAGGAGCCCTGTGCATTGACTTCCTGTCATCACACGCCACATCTGGCCTCCATTACTGGTGGATATCACTAATTAGAAGTGGCTGTCCCCTCTGCTCTGTGTGGCTTTCCTGCAACCCCCCCCCCCCCCCAGTCAAACACAGGCCCACATGTTGTACTGGCCATGGCCTGACAGATTGCTGTGAATGGAGACTGCAGCATGGTAGTTCACAATGCATCACTCTGCACCCCTTACAGAATCCAGTCTGCCTACACCCTAAGCCTACAGTGCATTCAGGAAAGTATTCAGAGCCCTTGACTTTTTCCACATTGATACGTTACAGCCTTACTCTAAAATGGATTAAATTGTTTGTTTTTCCCCTCAATCTACACACAAAACCCCATAATGACAAAGTGAAAAGTTTATTTTTGCACATTGATTCAAAATAAAAACAGAAATACCTTATTTACATAAGTATTCAGACCCTATGCTATGATACTTGAAATTGCATCCTGTTTCCATTGATCATCCTTGAGATGTTTCTACAACTTGATTGGAGTTCACCTGTGGTAAATTCAATTGATTGGACATGATTTCGAAAGGCACAAACCTGTCTATATAAAGGTCCCACAGTTGACAGTGCATGTCAGAGCAAAAAAAAACAAGCCAAGGACAAAAACAAGCCAAAGAAACCACTACTAAAAAGTGGTGACAAGAAGACTTGCTTGGGCCACGAAACACAAGCAATGGACATTAGACCGGTGGAAATCTGTTCTTTGGGCTGATGAGTCCAAATTTGAGTTTTTTGGTTCCAAACAACGTGTCTTTGTGAGATGCAGAGAAGGTGAACAAATGATCTCTGCATGTGTGGATCCCACTGTGAAGCACAGAGGAGGTGGTGTGATGGTGTGGGGGTGCTTTGCTGGTGACACTGCCAGTGATTTACTTAAAACATGAACCAGTATGGCTGCCACAGCATTCTGCAGTGATATGCCATCCCATCTGGTTTGCGCTTAGTAGGACTATCATTTGTTTTTCAACGGGACAATAACCCAACACACCTCCAGGCTGTGTAAGGGCTATTTGACAAATAAGGAGAGTGATGGAGTGCTGCATCAGATGACCTGGCCTCCACAATCACTCGACCTCAACCCAATTGCGATGGTTTGGGATGAGTTGGACCGCAGAGGGAAGGAAAAACAGCCAACAAGTGCTCAACATATGTGGGAACTCCTTCAAAACTGTTGGAAAAGCATTCCAGATGAAGCTAGTTGAGGGAATGCCAAGGGTGTGCAAAGCTGGCACCACACTGCCAGGTCACTGACCTCCTCCCTGTAGACAAGGGTTCCCCAACTGGTGGCATGTAAGCTGAATTTGGCCTGCAGGTGGTTTTATTTGACCACCCAAGTAATAAATATATATACACAGTGGGGAGAACAAGTATTTGATAACCTGCAAAATTGACAGTGTTTCCTTCTTACAAAGCATGTAGAGGTCTGTAAAGTTTTATCATAGGTACACTTCAACTGTGAGAGAAATCAAAAACAAAAATCCAGAAAATCACATTGTATGATTTAAGTAATTAATTTGCATTTTATTGCATGACATAAGTATTTGATCACCTACCAACCAGTAAGAATTCAGTCTCTCACAGACCTGTTGGGCTTCTTAAAGAAAAACTTCCTGTTCTTCACTCATTACCTGTATTAACTGCACCTGTTTTAACTCGTTACCTGTATAAAAGACACCTGTCCACTCACTCCAACCTCTCCACAATGGCCAAGACCAGAGAGCTGTGTAAGGACATCAGGGATAAAATTGTAGACCTGCACAAGGCTGGGATGGGCTACAGGACAATAGGCAAGCAGCTTGGTGAGAAGGCAACAACTGTTGGCACAATTATTAGAAAATGGAAGAAGTTCAAGATGACGGTCAATCACCCTCAGTCTGGGGCTCCATGCAAGATCTCACCTCGTGGGGCATCAATGATCATGAGGAAGGTGAGGGATCAGCCCAGAACTACACGGCAGGACCTGGTCAATGACCTGAAGAGAGCTGGGACCACAGTCTCAAAGAAAACCATTAGTAACACACTACGCCGTCATGGATTAAAATACTGCAGCACATGCAAGGTCCCCCTCCTCAAGCCAGCACATGTCCAGGCCTGTCTGAAGTTTGCCAATGACCATCTGGATGATCCAGAGGAGGTCATGTGGTCTGATGAGACAAAAATAGAGTTTTTTGGTCTAAACTCCACTCGCCGTGTTTAGAGGGGGAAAAGGATGAGTACAACCCCAAGAACACCATCCACGTAGTCGTTGGTGAACAAGAAGTACAGGAGGGAACTAAGCACACACCCCTGTAGGGCCCCTGTGTTGAGGGTCAGCGTGGCAGAGGAAATGTTGCCTTCCCTCAACACCTGGGGTTGGCCCGTCAGGAAGTCCAGGATCCAGCGGCAGAGGGCGGTGTTCAGCCCTAGGGTCCAAAGCTTGGTGACGAGCTTGGAGTGGACTATGGTGTTGAACGCTGACCTGTAGTAAATGAACAGCATTCTCACATAGGTGTTCATACTCTTATCAAGGTGGATGGGGGCAGTGTGGAGTGCAATTGAGATTGCATCGTCTATGGATCTGTTGGAGCGGTATGCGAATTTCTGGGATGATGGGAGTTGATGTGTGCCATAACCTTTCAAAGCACGATTACAGATGTGTGCTACAGTGCGGTAGTCATTGTGGCAGGTAGGCTTAAAGTTCTTGGGAACAGGAATGATGGTGGTCAGCTTGAGATGTGGGAATTACTGACTGGGACAAGGAAAGGTTGAAAATGACCGTGAATATGTCTGCCAGCTGTTCTCCGCATGCTCTGAGAACACACCCTGGAATACCACCCGGCCTCGCGGCGTTAAGCGTGTTTACCTTTTTAAAAACCTTACAAAAGCCTTGGATTAGCGACATCAACTAGTCCCCTGGGTCAGCGGGGGCCCTCGTTCCCGGCTCAGTGTTATTTTTTGTCAAATAGTGCATAAAATACATTGAGTTCGTCTAGTAGAGAGGCATCGTTGGCAGACCACAGCTGGGTCTTCCTTTGTAATTCGTAATGGACTGTAGCCCCTTCTTAATGCATCGGAGCCTATGTAATAGGATTCCACCTTGTTCCTATATTGCCCTTTTGCTTGTTTGATGGTTCTGCGGAGGTCGTAGCGGGACTTCATGCACTTGTTTGTCTTCAGCCGTAGTCTCCGGGTTGGCTGCAATAGCCCTGTGTGCGGGAACCCTGTTCTTTAGCTTAGAGCCAACCTCTGTGTTAATCCTGGGCTTTTGATTGGGGAAGCAGCGAACCTTCTCTTTAGGGACAACGTTGTGATGCATTTCCTAATGAAGCCGGTGACGGAGGTGGTTAGCTCGATGCTATTGGCAGAGTCATGGGACATATTCCAGTCAGCGCAAGCAAAGCAGTTTTGTAGCATAGCATCGAAAACAGAGGACCATTTCTCAATGGAGCGCATCAAGGGTACTTCCTGTTTGAGCTTCTACTTGTGACATCTTATGATAGTTTTGATAGGTAACAACTTATTTTCTTAATGCCATCCGTCTTTTATCTGCCTGAATCCAACTTTCTAAACCATGTCTTGCTACATAAGTTGTGATGGAGAATCAATGAGAAAGAAAACACTTTTTATTGCCACTACACATGACTGTAGGTTGACATTGACGTGACACTAATAACATCCAAGGAACATGATGGACGTTTGCCGTTGACAGGCACAGTGAGACAACAGCTGCGTCAAAAGAAAGGTGTGTAAACTAATGAGATGGAAAGATGAGGGTGTGAGGCAGGGCCGTGTTGTATAACCAGGGAACACCACTGATGTGTGTGTGTGTGGCAGTTCCCTTTGATAACAGCTCAATCAGAAAACCCAACACAGCCAAGAGAGGCAACAGGAAAATGGGCTTAATCCGAATTACAACAGAAAGGATGCTTTCACTGGCAGGAGGGAGTATTAAGTCCCTATCAAACTAACCCTGGTGAAGCGCTGGGAAAAATGTTCTTTGATTCCCCTTTTGACTCCTAGAGATAAGCAGTGTTGTAACAACATGGATGCATCCCATTCATAAATCAGACTCATATCAGATCAAGATCTACGGTCAAAATGGCTGAATCAGGAGGAAAAGTTTCACATGTCATACTTTTGGTGAGCCAACACCATCATGGAAAACTACATTTCGTCACCCACTGAAATTCTTGAGGTCCACGGGGTGAATCATCTTACTATCCATGCAACGCATCACTAGAACACTACGGCAGTAACTGGGCCTAGCCTACCTATCTGAGCAGTGATCACATAAGACTTGGCAAGGACTGTATGATATGTCAACGGTTTGTTAAACACGCAGTAACTTTCCAAGAAACAAGGTATGGTCATAAAGGTGGCAAAGACTGCTAGAATTTGTGCAAAACACCACGACTCTATATCTTTGGCCCAATACAAAAGATCTTGGCCCAGCAGAACATACAATCGAGCCCCACAGTCACAAAGTCAACAGTGGATTCGGAAAGTATTCAGACCCCTTTACTTTTTCCACGTTTTGTTACAGCCTCTAAAATTGATTAAATAAAGAATCCTCATCAATATACACACAATATCCCACAATGACAAAGCAAAAACAGGTTTTTATAGAGTACCAGTCCAAAGTTTGGACAGACCTACTCATTCAAGGGTTTTTCTATCATTTTACTATTTCATACATTGTAGAATAATATTGAAGACATAAACTTTGAAATAACACATATGGAATGGCGTAGTAACTAAGAAAGTGTTAAACCAAACAAATTATATTTGAGATTCTTGAAAGCAGCCACCCTTTGCCTTGATGACAGTTTTGCACACTCTTGGCATTCTCTCAACCAGCATCATGAGGTGGAATTTCTTTCATTCTCAATGCATTTGAGCCAATCAGTTGTGTTGTGACAAGGTTGGGGTGGTATACGGAAGATAGCCCTATTTGGTAAAAGATCAAGTCCATATTATGGCAAGAACAGCTCAAATAAGCGTAGAGAAACGACAGACCATCTTTAGTTTAAGACATGAAGGTCAGTCAATCCGGAAAACTATAAAGAACTTTGAAAGTTCCTTCAAGTGCAGTCGCAAAAACCATCAAGCGCTATGATGAAACTAGCTCTCATGGGGACCGCCACAGGAAAGGAAGACCAAGAGTTACCTCTTGTGCAGAGGAAAAGTTCAATAGAGTTACCAGCCTCAAATTGCAGCCCAAATAAATGCTTCACAGTGTTCAAGTAACAGACACATCTCAACAACTGTTCAGAGGAGACTGCGTGAATCAGGCCTTTATGGTCGAATTGCTGCAAAGAAACCACTACTAAAAAGTGGTGACAAGAAGACTTGCTTGGGCCACGAAACACAAGCAATGGACATTAGACCGGTGGAAATCTGTTCTTTGGGCTGATGAGTCAATTGCGATGGTTTGGGATGAGTTGGACCGCAGAGGGAAGGAAAAACAGCCAACAAGTGCTCAACATATGTGGGAACTCCTTCAAAACTGTTGGAAAAGCATTCCAGATGAAGCTAGTTGAGGGAATGCCAAGGGTGTGCAAAGCTGTCATCAAGGTTGGCTACTTCGAAGAATCTAAAATACAAAATATATTGATTGACACTTTTTTGATTACTACATGATTCCATATGTGTTCAATAGTTGTCTTCACTACAATGTAGAAAATAGTCAAAATAAACAAAACCCTTGAATGAATAGGTGGGTCAACTTTTGACTGGTACTATACATTTTTGCAAATGTATTAAAAATAAAATAGAGAAATACCTTATTTACATAAGTATTCAGACACTTTGCTATGATACTCGAATTTGAACGCAGGTGCATCCTGTTTCCATTGATCATCCTTGAGATGTTTCTACAACTTGATTGGAGTCCACCTGTGGCAAATTCAATTGATTGGACGTGATTTGGAAAGGCACACACCTGTCTATATAAGGTCCCACAGTTGACAGTGCATGTCAGAGCAAAAAAAACAAGCCATGAGGTTGAAGGAATTGTACATAGAGCTCCCGAGACAGGATTGTGTCGAGGCACAGATCCGGGGAAGGGTACCAAAAAATGTTTGCAGCATTGAAGGTCCCCAAGAACACAGTGGCATCCATCATTCTTAAATGGAAGAAGTTTGGAACCACCAAGACTCTTCCTCAAGTTGGCCACCTGGCCAAACTGAGCAATCGGGGAGAAGGGCCTTGGTCAGGGAGGCGACCAAGAACCCGATGGTCACTCTGACAGAGCTCCAGAGTTCCTCTGTGGAGATGGGAGAACCTTCCAGAAAGCCAACCAGCTCTGCAGCACTCCACCAATCAGACCTTTATGGTAGAGTGACCAGACAGAAGACACTCCTCAGTAAAAAGGCACATGACAGCCCACTTGGAGTTTGCCAAAAGGCACCTAAAGGACTCTCAGACCATGAGAAACAAGATTCTCTGGTCTGATGAAAACAAGATTGAACTATTTGGCCTGAATGCCAAGCTTCACGTTTGGAGGAAACCTGCCACCAACCCTACAGTGAAGCATGGTGGTGGCAACATCATGCTGTGGGGATGTTCTTCCAGAGGTAGTGACTGGGAGACTAGTCCGGATTGAGGGAAAGATGAACGGAGCAAAGTACAGAGAGATCCTTGATAAAAAACCTGCTCCAGAGCGCTCAGCACCTCAGACTGGGGCAAGGGATCACCTTCCAACAGGACAACAACCCTAAGCATACAGCCAAGACAACGGAGAAGTGGCTTCGGGACTAATCTCTGAATATCTTTGAATGGCCCAGCCAGAGCCCGGACTTGAACCCGATCAGCCATCCCTGGAAAGACCTGAAAATAGCTGTGCAGCGACTCTCCCCATCCAACCTGACAGAGCTTGAAAGGATCTGCAAAGAAGAATGGGAGAAACTCCCCAAATACAGGTGTGCCAAGCTTGTAGCATCATATCCAAGAAGACTCAGTTTTTTATTTTTAATACATTCACAAAAATGTCTGTTTTTGCTTTGTCATTATTGGGTATTGGGTTTAGATTGATGAAAATAAAATAATTGTATCAATTTTATAATAAGGTGTAACATAACAAAATGTGGAAAAGGTCAAGGGGTCTGAATACTTTTGAATACACTGTACTTAGCTAACAGCCTGTGGACACTGCCTTATTTGCTCAAATCCCAAAGCGATCCAAAGAGAATGGTAGGCTAGAGGGGTAGAGGAAGGAGGATGGTCTATGCTGTGGGAATCGTTTGTTATGTTTCTTCACACACAGTGGCATTTCAGTAGAGGCCTGTACATTTAGAAACTTTGGTTAGTCTGTAAGCCCTGATCCCATGACCTACTCAAAGAAGGGCAGGAAAGACAGAGAGTGCACAGAGCATGTTACATTTGGTAAATAAAGAGCACAACCTTCTCTTCTATGGACAGACTTACAACTTAAGCTATTAGTCAAAGTGAACACTACACAGGGGTTACAGTGAACCAATCACAATAGCACTACATTGTACTCAAACTACAATAGGTTAGATGTCAGGTTCATCGACTTTATGGATAAATATGGATAATTCCATAGGCTAAATTGTTAAACTGCATTGTTGCTTAGGGGCTTGTAAGTAAGCATTTCACAGTAAAGCTGACAATTTTTGACAAGGAGCATGTGTGCACCTACGTTGAAAAATGTAGTCGCACACAAAGAAACTTAGGAGCACAATGCCAAATAATTTAGGTAATAACACTGGAATCCTTATTTTTCTAGGCGCAGTGATGTTCCTAAATACAGATTCCAGGTCGCACAGCAAAATATTTAAGCACATATGTGAGTAAAATTGTCTCACTGTAGAGCTTAACTTAGCCTATAGGACAATATCCTTGATATATCCTGGACCTATTCTGAATTATGTTAAAAGTAAAAGCATTATTATTGTATATTAGGCTATGTTCCATGGTGTTGTTGTTTAAGGCAGGGCAATTCCATGCCAGCGTAGACTGAAACATTTTTGGTGTCTCAGATGGTTCTGGCAATTCTCACATAGTAACTTCCTTGGGAGGAAAGACCCTCGAGATGCTTTTTACTTGTATGACAAACGCCGTATCTTTATGAGACGCAGAGTAGGTGAACGGATGATCTCCGCATTTGTGGTTCCCACCGTGAAGCATGGAGGAGGTGGTGTGGGGGTGCTTTGCTGGTGACCCTGTCTGTGATTTATTTAGAATTCAAGGCACACTTTTTTATTTTTATTTATTTTACCTTTATTTTACTAGGCAAGTCAGTTAAGAACACATTCTTATTTTCAATGACGGCCTAGGAACAGTGGGTTAACTGCCTGTTCAGGGGCAGAGCGACAGATTTGTACCTTGTCAGCTCGGGGATTTGAACTTGCAACCTTTCGGTTACTAGTCCAACGCTCTAACCACTAGGCTACCCTGCCGCCCCACTTAACCAGCATGGCTACCACAGCATTCTTCTGCAACACGCCATCCCATCTAGTTTGTGCTTAGTGGGACTATCATTTGTTTTTCAACAGGACAATGACCCAACACACCTCCAGGCTGTGTAAGGAGAGTGACGGTGCTGCATCAGATGACCTGGCCTCCACAATCACCAAATCTCAACCCAATTGAAATGTACTGGTACGAGATGGACCACAGAGTGAAGGAAAAGCAGCCAACAAGTCTTTAGCAAAGCTGTCATCAAGGCAAAGGGTGGCTAGTTTCAAGAATCTAAAATGTTGATTTGGTTTAACACTTTTTTGTTACTACATGATTCCATGTGTTATTTCATGTTTGATGTCTTCACTCTTATTCTACAATATAGAAAATATTAAAATAAAGTTAAATCCTTGAATGAGTAGGCGTCCTAACTTTTGACTGGTACTATACTTTTAAAATCATTAACATGTACAGTGGCTTGCGAAAGTATTCACCCCCTTGGCATTTTTCCTATTTTGCTGCCTAACAACCTGGAATTAAAGTGGATTTTGGGGGGGTTGTATCATTTCATTTACACAACATGCCTACCATTTTGAAGATGCTAAAAACTTTTTGGGGTGAAAGAAACAAGAAATGACAAGAAAACTTGAGCGTGCATAACCCCCCCCCCCCAAAGTCAATACTTTGTAGAGCCACCTTTTGCAGCAATTACAGCTGCAAGTCTCCTAGGATGTCCACTATAAGCTTGGCACATCTAGCCACTGAGATTTTTGCACAACTGCTCCAGCTCCTTCAAGTTGGATGGGTTCCGCTGGTGTACAGCATCTTTAAGTCATACCACAGATTCTCAATTGGATTGAGGTCTGGGCTTTGACTAGGCCATTCCAAGACATTTAAATGTTTCCCCTTAAACCACTCAAGTGTTGCTTTAGAAATAAGCTTAGGGTCATTGTCCTGCTGGAATGTGAACCTCTGGGACAGACTCAAATCTCTGGAAGACAAACAGGTTTCCCTCAAGAATTTCCCTGTATTTAGCACCATCCATCATTCCTTCAATTCTGGCCAGTTTCCCAGTCCCTGGCGATGAAAAACATCCCCACAGCATGATGCTGCCACCACCATGCTTCACTGTGGAGATGGTGTTCTAGGGGTGATGAGAGGCTTTGGGTTTGCGCCAGACATAGTGTCTTCCTTGATGGCCAAAAAGCTAATCTGACCAGAGTACCTTCTTCCATATGTTTGGGTAGTCTCCCACATGCCTTTTGGCGGACACCAAATGTGTTTGCTTATTTTTTCTTTAAGCAATGACTTTTTTTCTGGACACTCTTCCGTAAAGCCCAGCTCTGTGGAGTGTATGGCTTAAAGTGGTCCTATGGACAGATACTCCAATTTCCTCTGTGGAGCTTTGCAGCTCCTTCAGGGTTATCTTTGGTCTCTTTGTTGCCTCTCTGATTAATGCCCTCCTTGCCTGGTCTGTGAATTTTGGTGGGCGGCCCTCTCTTGGCAGGTTGTTTGTGTTGCCATATTCTTTCCATGTTTTAATAATGGATTTAATAGTGCTCTGTGGGATGCTCAAAGTTTCTGATATTTTTTATAACCCTACCCTGATCTGTACTTCTCCACAACTTTGTCCCTGACCTGTTTGGAGAGCTCCTTGGTCTTCATGGTACCCCTTGCTTAGTGGTGTTGCAGACTCTGGGGCCTTTCAGAACAGGTGTATATATACTGAGATCATGTGACAGATCATATTATACTTAGACTTTATTTAACTAATTATGCGACTTCTGAAGGTAATGGGTTGCACCAGATCTTATTAGGGGCTTCATAGCAAAGGGGGTGAATACATATGAACCAACCACTTTTCCATTGTACTTTTTTTTTTTTGAAAAACATTTTTTGAAACAAGTTAGCTTTTTCATTTAACTTCACCAATTTGGACTATTTTGTGTATGTCCATTACATGAAATCCAAATAAAAATCTATTTATATTACAGGTTGTAATTCAGCAAAATAGGAAAAATGCCAAGGGGGATGAATACTTTTGCAAGGCACTGTAGTGTGCATCTATCAGGTACACATACATGTTAGTACATACACACAACAATAGGAGAGGCGTTGCTTTATTAGTTTTTTGAACGCAGGTTTGCTGTTCACTTGCGCTATCCTATATGAAATGGGAGTTCTGTGCAATCATGGCTTTGTAAAATACTGTACATTTCCTTGAATTTGTTCTGGACCTGGGGAATGTGATAAGACCCCTGGTGGCATGTCTGGTGGGGTAAGTGTGATTGTCAATGCTGTATGTGTGTAAGCTGACTATGCAAACAATTTGGAATCTCCAACACATTAAATGTTTCTTATAAAAAAGAAGAAGTGATTCCGTCAGTCTTTCCTCAACTCTTAGCCAAGATAGACTAGCATGAATAGTATTGATATTAGCCCTCTGACTGCAATAAAGAGCAAAGTGTGCTGCTCTGTTCTCGGCCAGCTGCAGCTTAACTAGGTCTTTCTTTGCAGCACTTGACCATATGACTGGACAGAAATCAAGATAAGACTAGAGCATGCAGGAATTTAGTTCCTTGTTGCAAACTGGATTCATCTTTTGGAGTATTTGTATTCTGTACAGGCTTCCTTTTCACTCTGTCAATTAGGTTGGCATTGTGGAATAATTACAATGTTGTTGATCAATCCTCTTGTCACCTATCACAGCCTGTTTTAAAGTCAACATTGCCCTCATGGTGAAATCCCCGAGGTTTCCATCCTCTCTGGCAACTGAGTTACGAGAGACACCTGTATCTTTAGTGACTGGGTGTATTGATACACCATTAAAAGGTGTAATTAATAACTTCACCATACTCAGAGGGATATTCCATGTCGGCTTTTTCTACTTTTACCCATCTACCGATAGGTGCCCTTCTTCACGAGGCATTGGAAAACCTTCTTGGTCTTTGTGGTAGAATCTTGGTTTGAAATTCACTGCTTAACTGAGGGACCATACAGATTGTATTTGTGGGGTACAGAGATGAGGTACTTATTCAAACACTATTATTGCACACAGTGTGAGTCCATGCAACTTATTATGCGACTTGTTAAGCAAATATTTACTCCTGAAATTATTTAGGCTTGTCATAATAGGGTTGAATACTTGCCACAAGACATTTCAGCCTTTAATATTTTATAACATTTGTAAAAACATAATTCCACTTTTGACATTATGGGGTATTGTGTGTCGGCCAGTGAAAATCTAAACGTAGTCCATTTTAAATTCCCACAACAAAATGTGGAAAAAGTCAAGGGGTGTGAATACTTTCTGAAGGCACCGTAATTAGCAGCGAGCCCATTCTGGAAAATGTACTTGTAGAGTATATTGTTCCAAACAAAAGCCTGTCTTACAATTTAAAATATTAAAATGTTCAATAAGATTGTTTTATTTCAGCAACAAGGCTCCATTTTTTAGAGCACACTATAAGGAGTATAATGACACCAAGATTTCTATACGATTTACATGTACAGTTGACAGATGTCTGTATGATTTACATGTAAGGTTCACAGATCTCTACCTTTTTTTCTTGTAAAAATGTAGCTAATGAGAGCAAGGCATAAACCCTCATTTGACCTGAGTTCAACACAACAATATGGTTCTTGGTGTAGGCCTAAGTAATGTAGGTAAGGCTCACTGTTTTAGCTGTCAGCAAACTGCTGTGCCCGGTTTTACATTCCCTAAAACATAGTGACTCATGTTAAAACCAACAGTTTAACACCCCTGCTCTCCCCCTTGACCAAACCTTTAGAACTAAGCTGTTTCCTTATGGACGTCACTCTACTCTAGTCTAGACGTATGCATGCTCAGAGAAACAACAGTCTTATTTACCAGCATAGCCATTAGCTCTGCATGATAAAAATACAGAAATGATGCGGCTACAGGAAGAACCAATGACTACGTTGGAACTATAAATGTGTGCGCCATTGGCAAGGGGATAACATATCACTTCAATTGGGGCTATTGCCTGGAGTACAGAGGGCTGGTTGAGGACATTAGGAGTGCAATTGTTCAGATGACCCCTGAGTCAAATCTCTCACGTCACAGAAGCAAGAGTGAGGGCCTGACTGGAATGAGTTGGTCAGCATAGTTGATAAAGGGCTCTTTCACTGGACAGGCACCACACATTTGACCTTGTGCTTTGCTGTGCGTAGAGCCCTGCACGGGCATGAATTTTAAGCCTGAGCCCTACCCATTCCAGCAACCATTAAGCCCTACCCTACACAGGCCCGATTGCTTCTGCAAAATTTAAGGCACCCCACATTTGACCCTGTGCTTGGCTGTGCGTAGATCCCTGCACGAGCATACGTTTTAAGCCCAAACCCTACCCATGCCCCGATTGTTTCTGCCAAATTTAAGGCCCGGACCAAAGGCCAAAATAACTTCTATCATTAGCATCCATTAGCTGCTAGTCTCTGTCTGTCCTCCTCCCTGCAGTGCTCACACAGCATGCACTCTGCTGCTAGTCTGTCACCCTCAGTGGGGCTGTAAAAAAACAGGATGCGTCCGGTTTTCAGGATGCGACTTCCGCTTTTGGACGTCAACAAGGCAACACACAATCTTAACTCCGCCACAACATTTACTGGATTGGTTGAAAAGTGCAGAATAGAACCTTCCTTAATAGTTTGTTTTTCTCTCATCAGAACCAGAAAGAGACACTGCTCAAGTGTTTCTTTAACGCCTGTTACGTTAGGTTAATAGTCTGCCTGTGTGAGTATCCAGAGCAATGGCTCCGCCTCGGGCTGCTCAAAGACGAGACAAGTTGTCACTCAACTCAGGAACAGTATTATTTTCTGTGAAATAATCTGTCCTGTGGACTCGGACAATGTTCTGGTCGTATATTTCACGTGGTTGAAGCACGTCTGACACCATGTTATGATCTTAGTAGGTTAAGACTGTAGGCTAGCCTCCAGCGCAGCAGAGCAAATCGCTCAGCTGCAAAATGCTTGATCAATTTAGTCATATACGAGCCCTGCCCGTACCCTAGTAATTGATGAAAAAACAGGCCCAAACCCAATAACGGTGTGTAGTAATTGAACCTCCCAGTGACTCTTATCAAAACTCCAGCAGCTTCTATGAGTGGGTTAACTCCTAAATAAGCAGGTAACGTTAGTTAGCTAAAATTGGCAACCTGGCTAACTAAGAATTTAACTCCACTACAACGTAACATTGAAGTTAAATCCTAAGGTTAGTGCCAGGTAACTATTAGCTCTCTTTTCTAGACAGTTGGTTAGTTAGCTAGCAAGCCAACATGTCATAAATTGTTGTTTATGGTCACTATGCTAACGTTAGCTAGGTTGCTAACTATCTAGCCAATGCAAATAACAGCTCTCAAGCTACGCTCAGGATGCTAGCCTTTTAAAGTTAGTTGACGAGTTTGCAAGACAAATGACACCATACTGTAAGCAATAATTGTTAACACATTACATGTGTATAATATTTCTAAACTGCTTGGCCAGTTCTAGACACCGTTAACTTACTGAAAGCTAAGCCAATGACTAGCTAGCTAACCCCACAATTTCACTAGTCGAGTCAAACCGTTAGCTTGTTGAAGACGATGAATGTGTCTAGCTGTCTTATCAAAATACATACCAGCTCATTTTGTCTGAATTTCTCATCCAGTTTCAATTGGAAGCTTTTCCCTCTTCAGAAAACCTTATCCCCTTTCACATAAAATAATTGCTAGCTAGATAAAGTAACCAGGAAGTGGCTACAGCAGTAGCACAGATAAATGAGAACATATTTGGTAGTAGTTTTTTTTGGGGGGGATTAAACTACGGAAAGCAGAAAGGCCTGCATGGCGCACTGGGTTAGTGAGAGGGAGACGAAGTATAGATCCAACTATTTATGTGGAATTGTCTGTTCAGCAATGTCATTTTTGGAGTTTGAAATGTAATACGATAGATTAGAAAATTATTATTGACAGATGAGCTCGCATCAAGGAAAGATCAGAAATAAAAGAGATCCTGGACATTCAGGATTTCATGCTGATATCTCTTGATTTCAGCCCAGAGGTGGATGCATGGAGACAGAATGGATGGAGTAGAATGCCATGCCATTAAGTGTGTAGGCAGATCACATTTTCCAAACTTCTTTAAAAGCTGTGTGTCTAACTATATGCTATTTCATAACATAATACACCTGTTGATAGGCATAACATAATGTTTGAGGTCTATTCCTCTAATAAATCTAATCTAATTTGAGAAGTCTGTATAGGCATCAGGCTGGGGAACACACCATCCACATCGTTCATTATTTTTTTCCATAGAACATATACTGTAACCCCTCATTGATTATCCCTTACATACTTATATACAGTACCAGTCAAAAGTTTGGACACATACTCATTCAAGGGTTTTTCTTTATTTGTACTATTTTCTATATTGTCATATAAAATAAAATTGTATTAGTCACGCGTGCCAAATAGAACAAGTGTAGACGTTACAGTGAAATTCTTACTTGCGAGCCCCTAACCAACAATGCAGTTTAAAAATATAAAAAATCATATATAAAAACATTTGAATAAGAGATAAAAGTAACAAGTAAATAAGGAGCAGCAGTAAAATAACAATAGCGGGACTATATACAGGGGGGTATCGGTACAGAGTCAATGTGCGGGGGCACTGGTTAGTCGAGGTAATATGTACATTTAGGTAGAGTTATTAAAGTGAATATGCATAGATGATAACAACAGAGAGAAGTAGCTGTGTAAAAAGGGGGGGGGGGGCAATGTAAATAGTTTGGGTAGCTATTTGATTAGATATTCAGGAGTCTTATGGCTTGGGGGTAGAAGCTGTTTAGAAGCCTCTCGGACCTAGACTTGGCACTCCGGTACCACTTGCCATGCGGTAGCAGAGAAAACAGCCTACGACTATGGTGGCTGGAGTCTTTGACAATTTTTAGGATCTTTCTCTGACACCGCCTGGTATAGAGGTCCTGGATGGCAGGAAGCTTTGCCCCAGTGATGTACTGGGCCGTACGCACTACCCTCTGTAGTGCCTTGTGATCGGAGGCCGAGCATTTGCTATACCAGGCAGTGACGCAACCAGTCAGGATGCTCTCGATGGTGCAGTTGTAGAACATGTTGAGGATCTGAGGACCCATGCCAAATATTTTCAGTCTCCTGAGGGGGAATACGTTTTGTCGTGCCAGCTTTACGACTGTCTTGGACCATGATAGTTTGTTGGTGATGTGGACACCAAGGAACTTGAAGCTCTTAACCTGCTCCACTACAGCCCTGTCCTGTAGTCCACAATCATCTCCTTTGTCTTGATCACGTGGAGGGAAATGTTGTTGTCCTGGCACCACACGGCCAGGTCTCTGACCTCCTCCCTATAGGCTGTCTCGTTGTTGTCGGTGATCAGGCCTACCACTGTTGTGTCATCGGCAAACTTAATGATGGTGTTGGAGTCATGCCTGGCCGTGCAGTCATGAGTGAACGGAGTACAGGAGGGGACTGAGCACGCACCCTTGAGGGGCCCCTGTTTTGAGGATCAACGTGGCGGATGTGTTGTTACCTACCCTTATCACCTGGGGGTGGCCCGTCAGGAAGTCCAGGATCCAGTTGCAGAGGGAGGTGTTTAGTCCCACAATCCTTAGCTTATTCATGAGCTTTGAGGGCACTATGGTGTTGAACACTGAGCTGCAGTCAATGAATAGCATTCTCACATAGGTGTTAATTTTGTACAGGTGAGAAAGGGAAGTGTGGAGTGCAATAGAGTGCATCATTTCTGGATCTGTTAGGGCGGTATGCAAATTGAAGTGGGTCTAGAGTTAATGGTGGGATAATGGTGTTGATGTGAGCCATGACCAGCCTTTCAAAGCACTTCATGGCTACAGATGTGAGTGCCACGGGTCGGTTAGTCATTTAGGCAAGTTACCTTAGTGTTCTTGGGCACAGGTGGTTTGCTTAAACTATGTTGGTATTACAGACTCGGATAGGGAGAGGTTGAAAATTTCAGTGAAGTCACTTGCAAGTTGGTCAGCGCAAGCTCGCAGTACACGTCCTGGTAATCCGTTTGGCCCTGCGGCCTTGTGAATGTTGACCTGTTTAAAAGTCTTACTCACATCGGCTGTGAAGAGTGTGATCACACAGTCTTCCGGAACAGCCGGTGCTCTCATGCATGTTTCAGTGTTCTTTGCCTCGAAGCGAGCATAGAAGTAGTTTAGCTCATCTGGTAGGCTTGTGTCACTGGGCAGCTCTCGGCTGTGCTTCCCTTTGTAGTCTGTAATGGTTTGCGAGCCCTGCCACCTCCGACGAACATCAGAGCCGGTGTAGTAGGATTTGATCTTAGTCTCTATTGACACTTTTCCTGTTTGATGGTTCGTTGGAAGGCATAGCGGGATTTCTTATAAACTTCCGGGTTAGAGTCCCGCTCCTTGATAGTGGCAGCTCTAGCTTTTAGCTCATTGCGGATGTTGCCTGTAATCTAAGTCTTCTGGTTGGGGTATGTACGTACCGTCACTGTGGGGACGATGTCATCGATGCACTTATTGATGAAGCCAATGACTGTTGTGGTGCACTCCTCAATCCCCTCAGAGGAATCCCAGAACATATTCCTGTCTGTGCTAGCAAAACAGTCCCGTAGCTTAGCATCTGCTTCATCTGACCACTTTTTTCATGATGGAGTCATTGGTTCTTCCCACTTTAATTTTTGTTTGTAAGCAGGAATTATGGTCAGATTTTCCAAATGGAGGGTGAGGGAGAGCTTTGTATGCGTCTCTGTGTGTGGAGTAAAGGTAGTCCAGAGTTGTTTTTACCCCTGGTTGCACATTTAACATGCTGATAGAAATTTGGTAAGACTTATTTAAGTTTCTCTGCATTAAAGTCCCCAGCCACTAGGAGTGCCGCCTCTGGGTGAGCGTTTTCCTGTTTGCTTATGGCTGAATACAGCTCATTGAGTGCAGTCTTATTGCCAGCTTCAGTTTGTGGTGATGTGTAGATAGCCACGAAAAATACAGATGAAAACTCTCTAGGTAGATAGTGTGGTCTACAGCTTATCATGAGCTACTCTACCTCAGACGAGCAAAACCTTGAGACTTCCTTAGATATCGTGCACCAGCTGTTATTTACAAAAATACATATTCCGCCGCCCCTTGTCTTACCAGACGGCGCTGTTCTATCTTGCCGATACAGCGTATAACCAGCCAGCTGTATGTTGATAATATCTTCATTCAGCCATGACTCCGTGAAGCATAAGATATTACAGTTTTGAATGTCCTGTTGGTAGTTTAATCTTCTGCGTAGGTTATCGATTTTATTTTCCAAAGATTGCATGTTTGCTAGCAGAATGGAAGGCAGTGGGAGTTTATTTGATCGCCTATGAATTCTCAGAAGGCAGCACGCCCTCCGGACTCTTTTTCATCGCCTTCTCTTAACGCATATGACGGGGAACTGGGCCTGAAAGCATTAAGTCATTCACGTCGGACTTGTTAAATGGAAAAAAATGATTCTGACAGTTTATGGTGAGTAATCTCAGTTCTGATGTCCAGAAGTTATTTTCGGTCATAAGAGGTGGAAGCGGCAACATTATGTACAAAAAAAAGTTTTAAAAAACAACAACTTACAAACAACGCAAAGAAATGAACAAAAAACACTTTTGGATAGGAACACGTAAATATCAGCCTTCTTCTCCGGCACCATCTTAGCACCCGGAGAATAATAGTGAAGACATGAAATAACACATATGGAATCATGTAGTAACCAAAAAAGTGTTAAACAAATCTAAATAAGATTTGAGTTTCTTGAAAGTAGCCACCCTTTGGCTTTATGACAGCTTTGCACACTCTTGACATTATCTCAACCAGCTTCACCTGGAATGCTTTTCCAACAGTCTTGAAGGAGTTCACACATATGCTGAGCACTTGTTGGCTGCTTTTCCTTCATGAGGTAGTCACCTGGAATGCATTTCAATGAACAAGTATGCCTTGTGAAATGTTAATTTTGTGGAATTTCTTTCTTTCTTAATGCGTTTGAGCCAATCAGTTGTGTTGTGACAAGGTAGGGGTGGTATACAGAAGATAGCCCTATTTGGTAGTACATATTATGGCAAGAATAAGCAAAGAGAGACGAGAGTCCATCAATACTTTAAGACATGAAGGTCAGTCAATTTCAATAACTTTTCAAGTTTATTCGCGTGTACTCGCAAAAAAACATCAAGAGCTTTGATGAAAGTGGCTCTTATGAGTACCGCCACAGGAAGGGAAGACCCAGTGTTACCTCTGCTATAGAGGATAAGTTCATTAGAGTTACCAGCCTCAGAAATTGCAGCCCAAAAAACTCTGTGAAGCATTTAAAGGAACCGTTTTCTCAACATCAACTGTTTATCGGAGGCTGCGTGAATCAGGTCTTCATGGTTGAATTGCTGCAAGGACACCAATAAGAAGAGCCTTGCTTGGGCCAAGACAACACGAGCAATGGACATTAGACCGGTGGAAATCTGTCCCATCTGGTTTGCGCTTAGTGGGGCTACCATTTGTTTTTCAACATGACAATGACACACCTCCAGGCTGTGTAAGGGCTACTTGACCAAGAAGGAGAGTGATGGAGTGCTGCATCAGATGACCTGGCCTCCATAATCACCTGACCTCAGCCCAATTGGGATGGTTTGGGATGAGTTGGACTGCAAAGTGATGGAAAAGCAGCCAACAAGACTGTTGGAAAAGCATTCCATGTGAAACTGGTTGAGAGAATACCAAGAGTGTGCAAAGCTGTCATCTATGCAAATTGGTGGCTTCATTGAAGAATCTAAAATATATTTTGATAAAAAAATTAATACATTCTTACTACATGATTCCATATATGTTATTTCATAGTTTTGATGTCTTCACTATTATTCTACAATGTAGAAAATAGTAAAAATAAAGAAACACTTGAATGAGTAGGTGTCCAAACTCTTGACCTATACTGTATATATATTTCAGTATGTAAGGGATAATAAATGAGGGGCC
The DNA here is from genome assembly GCF_036934945.1 of Oncorhynchus masou masou. Taxonomy (NCBI): domain Eukaryota; kingdom Metazoa; phylum Chordata; class Actinopteri; order Salmoniformes; family Salmonidae; genus Oncorhynchus; species Oncorhynchus masou. The sequence continues at coordinate 29,034,506 of NC_088212.1, read as the reverse complement.
ACAGTATGCGTTCTGTTGAAAATAATGAACAACATTAAGGTGCGTGTCATGACACCCTAGCTGAGTGGAACTATTATTTTCAGAGTTGATTATCCCTTTTATACCATGGCTATAATTTACCAGATTTGCTGGTAGAAATCCACTAAAGTAGCTAGGAAGTTTACTCGAGTGCTACAGTAGTTGCCATGGTAACCAAACAACTAAGACTTGCTAGTTTAGCTAACCAAACCGTCAGTCCTACCTTGCCATTATGAAAATTGAATTGAACAATGCCCCCCAAAAAAATCAATTCGACTTTTGCTTTCAAAAGCAGCTCAAAAATATAAAATGTTAGAAGGAACTATAGCTATTGAAATATACAGTGCATTATTTAAGCAATAAGGCCAGAAGGGGTGTTGTAAATGGCCTATATACCCTGGGTAAGGGCTGTTGTTAGCATGACGCAATGCGGTGTGCCTGGATACAGTCCTTAGCCGTGGTATATTGACTATATACTACAAACCCTCGAGGTGCCTTATTAAGTGATAATGCCAGAGAAGCCGGTGTTTGGAGGATATATTTGCACGGGTGTTGTTAGGCCCGAGACTAAGACCTCCAAACAACGGCTTCAAGGAGCTTATCACTCAATAAGGCACCTCAGGGATTTGTGGTATATGGCTAATATACCATGGCTGGGTATCCCTTTCCTACGCATGCCTTTGCTATGCACTTCTCAGTAGGTGGTATTCAGACTTACCTTGTGCAGGTGCGTAACAGGCTTTGCATGCATGGTTTCCTTGCACGTGCTGAATACATTTAATTCAACCACTGAAAACCCTCTCAACAGATTTTCTCATGGAGTTTTCTTTCAATAGGGTTTTCAGTACATTTACAGTGCCTTGCGAAAGTATTCGGCCCCCTTGAACTTTGTGACCTTTTGCCACATTTCAGGCTTCAAACATAAAGATATAAAACTGTATTTTTTTGTGAAGAATCAACAACAAGTGGGACACAATCATGAAGTGGAACGACATTTATTGGATATTTCAAACTTTTTTAACAAATCAAAAACTGAAAAAAATGGGCGTGCAAAATTATTCAGCCCCTTTACTTTCAGTGCAGCAAACTCTCTACAGAAGTTCAGTGAGGATCTCTGAATGATCCAATGTTGACCTAAATGACTAATGATGATAAATACAATCCACCTGTGTGTAATCAAGTCTCCGTATAAATGCACCTGCACTGTCTCAGAGGTCCGTTAAAAGCTCAGAGAGCATCATGAAGAACAAGGAACCCACCAGGCAGGTCCAAGATACTGTTGTGAAGAAGTTTAAAGCCGGATTTGGATACAAAAAGATTTCCCAAGCTTTAAACATCCCAAGGAGCACTGTGCAAGCGATAATATTGAAATGGAAGGAGTATCAGACCACTGCAAATCTACCAAGACCTGGCCGTCCCTCTAAACTTTCAGCTCATACAAGGAGAAGACTGATCAGAGATGCAGCCAAGAGGCCCATGATCACTCTGGATGAACTGCAGAGATCTACAGCTGAGGTGGGAGACTCTGTCCATAGGACAACAATCAGTCGTATATTGCACAAATCTGGCCTTTATGGAAGAGTGGCAAGAAGAAAGCCATTTCTTAAAGATATCCATAAAAAGTGTCGTTTAAAGTTTGCCACAAGCCACCTGGGAGACACACCAAACATGTGGAAGAAGGTGCTCTGGTCAGATGAATCCAAATTGAACTTTTTGGCAACAATGCAAAACGTTATGTTTGGCGTAGAGGCAACACAGCTCATCACCCTGAACACACCATCTCCACTGTCAAACATGGTGGTGGCAGCATCATGGTTTGGGCCTGATTTTCTTCAGCAGGGACAGGGAAGATGGTTAAAATTGATGGGAAGATGGATGGAGCCAAATACAGGACCATTCTGGAAGAAAACCTGATGGAGTCTGCAAAAGACCTGAGACTGGGACGGAGATTTGTCTTCCAACAAGACAATGATCCAAAACATAAAGCAAAATCTACAATGGAATGGTTCAAAAATAAACATATCCAGGTGTTAGAATGGCCAAGTCAAAGTCCAGACCTGAATCCAATCGAGAATCTGTGGAAAGAACTGAAAACTGCTGTTCACAAATGCTCTCCATCCTACCTCACTGAGCTTGATCTGTTTTGCAAGGAGGAATGGGAAAAAAATTCAGTCTCTCAATGTGCAAAACTGATAGAGACATACCCCGAAGCGACTTACAGCTGTAATCGCAGCAAAAGATGGCGCTACAAAGTATTAACTTAAGGGGGCTGAATAATTTTGCACGCCCAGTTTTTCAGTTTTTGATTTGTTAAAAAAGTTTGAAATATCCAATAAATGTCGTTCCACTTCATGATTGTGTCCCACTTGTTGTTGATTCTTCACAAAAAAATACAGTTTTATATCTTTATGTTTGAAGCCTGAAATGTGGCAAAAGGTCGCAAAGTTCAAGGGGGCCGAATACTTGCTCAAGGCACTGTATCTAAAGCCAAAAAGGTTTACCTTTTTCATTTGTATTTTCTTGACAGACTCACTAGAATTTACTTTAGAGAACGGTTCAGAATATTAAGGCTCAATGACAGAAAGCATGTAAATACTCATTCATCTCCTTTTCAGCAATTAATATATTTAAAAATACTCTGGTCTTGTGTATTATTTAGGGTTAGGAAAGTATTTATGCCAAATACTTTTTAAAAGTGGTTTTGGAGAGCCTTTATGCACAAAATATAACGGTGAATAAAAAATGCAGTTTGATTCATCCTGAAAGTTGCAATATTCAGTTTGTTCAATACATGAAAAATTGGAAGGTGAGAAAAGTGTACAATAGGGGTTGAACAGCAGTCCTATAAATCTATCCGAATAATCCTCACTAACCATGAAACTGTGATGACAACGCTCCAGTCATTGTGAACTGTGCGCCAGGCTCCAGGGTTTAATTAAGTAATAATGGCTGAGAAGCCGGTGTTTGGAGGATATATTGCCACTGGTGTTGTGCTTTGAAGGCATTATCACTTTTATACAACGGGTTACCAACATATTCAAATAATGATTGACAAATTTCATTAAAAACATTATTTTGTTTAATTTATTCATACTATCTCATCCTTCCACAATATATAGTCCCAACACAAATCTAGGTTTGCTACCCAAGCTGGCTGGTCGTTTGTTCTATCGGTTCAGTTGCCAGAGACGCGACCCAGTCGTTCAGTCTTTTTGTTCAGTATCTATGGAAGAGACCCAGTTGTTCGTTCGAAATGTTCCATACTGGAACATACTGGCTGGCAACGTTCATATCCCTTGCTTGCTAGCTAGCCAACTATGGCCAATATACAGTCATGTCAAACAGTGCAGCCAGAATAACAACAGTAGATGCATTTTCATTTATTTAAGCTGTTTTCTAGTGACATTTATTTAGACATATCCATAACATAACAGTGAACTAATGAGGCGCGATTTCCCTGGCATAGACAATGTGTTTCTCATCAGGGCACTGGTGTTTAGAGGAGCTAGCCAACAACACAGCCAACGCAATCACTTCAAACTGAAACTGTAAAGACTGCAAACTAGCTGCACTTCGTTTCGTTTGACCTTTTTTCTATTGACATGTCCATAAAAATGATGCCAGCTGATTTAATGATTTCGACTGACTGAGAAACGCTGCGTGTCTGTCTTGTCCCGACTCCCGACATGTTTGTTACTACGGGACAGCTGGAGATCAAATTTGAACATTGAAACAATGCTGCAAATGTCGGAGATCCAGACAGCAAGGTTTATACAAATATCCGTTGTTGGCAACTAAATGTTAGTTTAAAAGAAATATGAGATAATGTATAGATGCTTTTTATAGTAGAGCTCATGTTTATAAATTGTCTTGCTGGGCTGATGAGACAGTGGATTGCGCAGCGTAAATGGGCATTTTAAAGTCATTGATTTAGCCAGTGGTAACTTGTGGAATAGACATGTAATGTCAGCATTCAGGATTAGACCCACACTTTGTGTAATTGCTATTATAAACTGGTTACCAACATAATTAGAGCAGTGAAAATAGACATTTTGTCATACCCTTTGTATACCACGGTTTTTCAGCCAATCAGCTTTAAGGACTCGAACCACCCAGTTTATAAAGGGAAATAATGCATTCTCTAGAATGCCCTTTAAGCCAATCAGAAACAAGTATTCAACAACGCCATGGTATAAACATACAGTTGAAGTCGGAAGTTTACATACACTTAGGTTGTAGTCATTAAAACTCGTTTTTCAACCACTCCACAAATTTCTTGTTAACAAACTATAGTTTTGGCAAGTCAGTTAGGACATCTACTTTGTGCATGACGCAAGTAATTTTCCAACAATTGTTTACACACAGATTATTGAACTTATAATTCACTCTATCACAATTCCAGTGGGTCAGAAGTTTACATACACTAACTAAGTTGACTGTGCCTTTAAACAGTTTGGAAAATTACAGAAAATTATGTCATGGCTTTAGAAGCTTCTGCTAGGCTAATTGACATATTTTGAGTCAATTGGAGGTGTGCCTGTGGATGTATTTCAAGGCCTACCTTCAAACTCAGTGCCTCTTTGCTTGACATCATGGGAAAATCAAAAGAAATCAGCCCATGACCTCAGAAAAACAATTGTAAACCTCCACAAGTCTGGTTCATCTTTGGGAGCAATTTCCAAATGCCTGAAGGTACCACGTTCATCTGTACAAACAATAGTACGCAAGTATAAACATCATGGGACCACACAGCCATCAAACCGCTCAGGAAGGAGACACGTTCTGTCTCCTAGAGATAAACGTACTTTGGTGTGAAAAGTGCAAATCAATCCCAGAACAACAGCAAAGGACCTTGTGAAGATGCTGGAGGAAACGGGTACAAAAGTATCTATATCCACAGTTAAACAAGTCCAATATCGACATAACCTGAAAGGCCGCTCAGCAAGGACGAAGCCACTGCTCCAAAACCGCCATAAAAAAGCCAGACTACGGTTTGCAACTGCACATGGGGACGAAGTTCATTCTTTTTGGAGAAATATCCTCTGGTCTGATGAAACAAAAATAGAACTGTTTGGCCATAATGACCATCGTTATGTTTGGAGGAAAAAGGGGGAGGCTTGCAAGCCGAAGAACACCATCCCAACCGTGGGGGTGCTTTGCTGCAGAAGGGACTGATGCACTTGATGACATCATGAGGATGGAAAACTATGTGGATAAATTGAAGCAAATGGGTCTTCCAAATGGACAATGACCCCAAGCATACTTCCAAAGTTGTGGCAAAATGGCTTAAGGGCAACAAAGTCAAGGCATTGGAGTGGCCAGCACAAAGCCCTGACCTCAATCCCATAGAACATTTGTGGGCAGAACTGAAAAAGCGTGTTCAAGCAAGGAGGCCTACAAACCTGACTCAGTTACACCAGCTCTGTCAGGAGGAATAGGCCAAAATTCACCCAACTTATTGTGGGAAGATTGTGGAAGGCTACCCGAAATACTTTACCCAAGTCAAACAATTTGAAGGCAATGCTGCCAAATACTAATTGAGTGTATGTAAACTTCTGACCCACTGGGAATGTGATGAAAGAAATAACATCTGAAATAAATAATTCTCTCTACTATTATTCTGATGTCTCACATTCATAAAATAAAGTGGTGATCCTAACTGACCTAAGACAGGGCATTTTTACTTGGAATAAATGTCAGGAATTGTGATAAACTGAGTTTAAATGTATTTGGCTAAGGTGTATATAAATTTCCGACTTCAACAGTATATATAATAGTGCAAATGGTACACACACACATTTTCATTTTCTTTATTCAAGTACTTTACATAGAAATAACAAAAACAATTGCGTTACAACAAACTGAAGTGCCAAGTTAACAATGAGGGGAGTCTCCCCACCACAAAAGGATAATACATTTCATTACAATATTCAAAATTTATATTAGGACCTTATTATAAGGTAATAGAAAAACATGAAGTAAGACAATCCACAACATTTTCAACAAGACCTCTTGTTTTCTGAAAAAAAAAAATCCCAGTGTTTTCCAAAATGTCCATATTTGTAGCTCCGCAGTTTGTCTGTCCCCTTTTACCTAAGTTTAATATTTTTGTTGTAATTATTATTTTCATGCATAATAAAATAATTTAGCACCACCTTTAGAATCTGAAGGTGGCTCTAAACATGGTTGGAACATTTTCGTGCACATGCAAACAAGAAGATATAATGAAAAGAAAACACAGGAGATAACAAAGAAACATTTCCCTAAAACATTTCAGTGCCATCTACCAAAGATGAACCCACTCTAGTATGGACCACCTTGAAAATGTCTGGTACCATCCTCAAAATTAGCATTTAGGATAGAAATCTATCATAATTTTACGTTTTTTGAATGTTTTGGTTATTATTATGAGATGAGCTGCCAGTCATTTATCCTGGTACGAAAGTGGTCATGGAGGTTTTGTGTGGAATGTTTACTTTCAGTCTTTTATGACCTTGCACAAAGGCAGCTTTACAGGGAGTAAATTAATGAGTAAACACAGACATCAGCACAGGGACGCCTTGAGCTGTAAGCTGACTGAGGTCACATTTACATTTTGTTACTTTTGTGGAGTTCTCATCGCATATTGTTCCTAATCACCCAACCTTGCATCCCAATTTGGCCCAAACATGGCTGTTAAGGTTGGCTCGAGTCCAGGACTGAGCAGAGAACTATCAGGATGATGAGGAGAAGATATGAAGGGAGATCTCTTATTTAAATCTCTTACACACTTAATGTATCCTCTAAAATCATTCCAGTTCAAGACAAATACAAAAAGGAAAACAGTCTTGATAGTACTGTGTTCAGATCAAATGGGACAAAGAAAGCACTATTGAATCATGATTCATGAGGACAGTTTTTGATTTCAGACCTTGTTACAGTGATTTTATATTTAACAGTAATGTGAAATAAAAATGTACAGTTGTTAAATGTAATATAGACCATGCATTTACACTGTGAACTTTGCATTAGTCAGAAATATGACAGATGACAACATCCCCTTGTAATTACGTCTTTGGGTGACAGATGGAAATAATGTTGGCGTATTCTCCTCTCTTCCGAGCAAAACTTCAACTCTTCTCACCGAGAGCTAGATAAACACAATATTCTTTAAAACCAAACCTCATTCACCATAAACTTAACATTTGAACCCTTACATATGAGCATCAAATGCACAGGACTGCCATATGATCTCTGAAAACTGTCTTTGTCTTTGTTATTCTACTCTTACTACAAGGCTTTGTTGCTGAATGAAAAGGTACAGAATAAGTCTGAGGATATTTAGCTCATTATCGATGTCCCCTTAAAAACGAAGTCATAATTCTAAACCAGAAGAGGATGAAACAATATCCCAAATCAGCAAATAATGTCTACACCAAATCCTTAGACATTTCTTGTTCCACTGAATAAAGATATAAACAAAACATGTAAAATGTTGGTCCCATGTTTCATGAGCTGAAATAAAAGATCCCAGAAATGTTCCATAAGCACAAAAATAAAATAAAATCCAATTTTGTGCACAAATTTGTTTACATCCCTATTACTGAGCATTTCTCCTTTGCCAAGATAACCCATCCACCTGACAGGTGTGGTATATCAAAAAACTGATTGAACAGCATGATCATTACACAGGTGTACCTTGTGCTGGGGACAATAAAAGGCCACTCTAACATGTGCAGTTTTGTCACAAAACACAATACCACAGATTTCTCAAGTTTTGAGGGAGCATGCAATTGGCATGCTGACTGCAGAAATGTCCATTAGAGCTGTTGCCAGGGCATTGCATGTTCATTTCTCTACCATAAGCCACCTCCAACGTCATTTTAGAGAATTTATCAGTATGTCCAACCGGCCTCGCAACCGCAGACCACGTGTACCACGCTAGCCCAGGACCGCCACATCCAGCTTCTTCACTTGCGGGATCATCTGAAACCAGCCACCCGGACAGCTGATGAAACAGAGGATTATTTCTTTCTGTAATAAAGCCCTTTTGTGGGGGGACACTCATTCTGATTGGCTGGGCCTGGCTTCCTAAGTGAGTGAGCCTATGTCCTCCCAGGCCCGCCCTTGGCTGCACGCCTGCCCAGTCATGTAAAATCCACAGATTCGGGCCTAATTTATTTATTTCAATTGGCTGATTTCCTTATATGAACTGTAACTCAGTAAAATTGTTGCATATTGCATTTATATATTTGTTCAGTATAGATTGTATTTGCCTTTTCCACCTGTGAGCCAATCCCATCTCAGCTGTTGAGAATTTCATCCCTTCAATTAACCAGAGAAGTTAAGATGGATACACTTGCTTATGCACACACTTTTAACATTAACGGCCATAACTGAATATTCTAAGCCATACATACAGTTTTCTACACTTCACTTAGCTTAAGGCAAATCCCACTTCAAATGATCAATACAGACCAGTGTTATTTGAGTATCATTATAGATGGACTGTAATCATCTACATTCCCCTTCTATATTGTTTATTTTTTCACTTACTACTATTCACTTGCTAACTAATCATGATCAGTGAACTATCCTTTTTAAAATCCTGCCATTCATCAAACTAGCTCAAGCAAAGTCCCGGAAATATTAATAATTGGCACCAGGAATACAACTGTCCTCAAATGCACTTCAGAAAGCAATTGATTTAAATAATAAGTGAGATGATACTGTATGTGTGAACTCACCAAGTCTGTCAGACAATGCAAGGGGTCTGTTCATTTACCCATTTACAGTAGATGAACTGGAGAAAGACACTCTGGGGCCAAATTAATTGCAAAATAAGTGGACACTTGCCAGGAAGCCTAGCAATGAAAACCAGTTTGCACAGGAAAGAGGAAATGTGGCCTTGGAAGCACATTGGAGAATGCTGTAATTTAGTGAGCAACGCATTTATAAATCCTTGTTTTGACCTTTGTTGAAGTTTTCAATCAAGATTTGTGAAAGTTTTTGCTATCAGGCACAGCTGCTATGACAATAAGTAATCCATATCAAACACACAGAGAACACATTCGACTGTGGTGCATTAATTATCGCACACAGGGCCAGATGGGAGAGGAGGGGTAAAATAACTGCCCTTTCAGGGGAATCAGAGAAACGCCAAGACCAAAGCTGACTAGAACATTGAGCACAGTGAAGACAACAATCAAATGTAGTGGATCAATTCCCAAACAGTTTGGATTTACATCCCCTACATTATTACCTATACATTGTTATCATTAATGAAATTATAAGATTATATGATTTGACTTATTTGACTACTTGTTTAATGATTTTATATATTTGACACACATATGAGTGCATTTTTTAAATCAGTGTGACCCAAAATTATTGTAAGAAATGTATTTATCTGAATCTAAAGTAATTCAAGTAGCGTAGCCTTCAGTCAATGCCAGACTTGCCACTTGTAAGAATGTATATTGCATACTGATATTGCCTTACTGATCTAAAAATCGTGTGGATAGTGAAAAATGTTGCATACTGTGTACTAGGCTTCTTTTTTTCAATATATTTGTCTGAACTTTGGAATCCATACATTACAGGCTTGTTTGCAATTGAAATACAAAGATTTTTGTTCAGATTTTTGTTTATTTAGTTTAAGGACACATTAGTGTTTCCTCAAACCACTTTCTGCTAAGAACCCTATAGTAGGTACAAATAATATTAGATCGTTTTGAAATGGAAGATAATGAACCCCATTTGGCACTGTCAATGCTCAAGTCTTGTGCAATGACTTGTGTTCACAAAACTTTCTGCATTATCATTACTTTACAAGAAGCATTTTAAGACCCCTTCTGCACAAGCATTCAGTCAATAAGAAATGTGTGTATGTATACATTTGTTTTTATATATTGTACTTCTACATACACATGCATACAAATGCACAATTTAATACTGAAGTATATGGTGCCTTTGACAGTCTGAGTTTAAAAGTTGAAGTACCTGTATATATCTCTCACTATACAAAAAAATAATAACCATTTTAAATTCAGGATCTCTCAAAATAGTAGGTGTAAACATGGCAATACCATGTAGATTCTATAGTATTTCTTAAAGATGTTGCTCATTGTAACAATATGCAAAACATTTTATTTTACAATATCTCTAATTACATGAATATAACTGGCAGGTCTCTCAGTGAATGCACAGATAAAAGGCCCTCTTCATCTCTGCTGTTATTCAGAAATGTTGACTTGTAGTATAGATGCAGGTATTTCAATGTTTCAGTCTTATTCTCTGCGCTCTTAGCATTTCACTTCAAGTTTGGTCGAGTGTGTCTTTAAATACACATATAAATGTGACCAAGGGGAACCCTTGAAAGGTAGACGGTAATATATATATTTTTAAAGAAACATAAGCACTAAACTTAAAATATAGATTTTTGTTTTATCTTGGGTATCTTGATAAGCTTTCTGTCATGGATTTGTGTAATTTGTAGTGAATATGTTACATTCTTCATCAGTTCATGAAGATTTAACATTAATGTTGCAATCCATTTCATTTAGTGTGCATCAGACGACAATAGATTACCACCAAAGACTGGTCCATTGAACACAGGATCGATCGGGTTTGGATGGACAAAACCAATATTCATGTTTTTTTTACGCTGATGTTTTTGAGTTTATAGCAAAAGGATTTTGACCAACTGAGTTGTAACGGTGATACTTATAATTGCTCAAATTATAATAAAATAACAAGTTTTAGTATTTTGGGGCTAACGTTAACAATCTGCCTTAAATCAATGTCGGAAACATAGTTTATGTATTTGCAATGTTTGGTTAATCCCAGGCACAATTAAGAAAACAAACTTAGCAGTATTATCCCAAAACGTTTGGCACATTCTTTTGAGAAACAATAATAATACTAAAAAATATGTGTAAAAAAGTATTTTACAACAAAAAGACAAGGCAATGGAAAGTGCAGCAAATAAGGTATCAACAACAGTACACAAATACAACCAATTGCACTTTTAAACAACCAGATGAAATAAATGCATACATCCCAAACATAGCTCACCTTATTCTACGCCCAGTTGTAATTCAATCTAAACCCAAATCATAATTTTTTTGAATCCCATCACATCCAAGATTTTTGGTGAATTTCTCAGAAAACACAATACATGATAAAGTATGACTTCAGAAACTTGAATTTCATTATCAAAGATATGCCATGTCCTCTTGGACAGCCGGTGCCATGATGCCCCTCTGCTTGCAAACATTCACATGGTTGCTGTCTCTCCCGTCTATGTCCTCTTCTTCCCATACTCTTACAAGATAACATCTCCAAATAGAGGAGGGAAATATTACATGGAAATAAAAAATGAAAGAGATGGAGTGTAAGAGAAAAAGAGAGAGAAAGAGTCACCTATTTGTCTCATTGTGGATAGGATCCCTCCCTCCCCAGTCTTATGTTAGGGCATGGTGATGGTCCATCCTAAGCACAGGTAGTGACAGTCATGATGTTGCCACTGCTAGGCCCCCCACTGCCACCACAGGAATTGGGGGGTGAGCTGTGGCTGCCAGCCGCTCCACTCCCCTTGTCGGCCGGCTTCTTGTCCTTCTGCTTGAGGTGAACTTTGGCATGTCTCTTGCGCTCATCACTCCGGGCAAACTTGCGTCCACAGAATTCACAGGAGAAGGGCTTCTCGCCCGTGTGCGTGCGGATGTGGGTGGTCAGGTGGTCACTTCGGCTGAAGGAGCGCATACATATGCGGCACTGGAAGGGTTTGTGACCCGTGTGGATGCGGAGGTGGCGTGTCAGTTCATCTGAACGGGAGAAGCGTCTGTCACAGTTTTCTGCTGGGCAGGCATGTGGCCGCTCATGCACAGGGGTTTTGCTGGGCCGGTTTGGGTACTTCCGTGGTCGGATTGGTTTGAGTGTTAGTGTCTGTGGTGGCTGGTGGTGCTGAGGAGCATGCTGCTGCCCGCCCATGAAACCTGGATGAATCTGCTTGTCTTTGAATGCGCGAATGGTCTCTAGTGGTGTGATGGGTGGTGGGTTAACACGAATGGGGTCCATGGACTGGAAAGGCTTGTGCTCCATCATGCCAACCTCACCCTGATGATGGAAGAGGTTATAGTCTGGGATCATAGAGAAAAGGCTCCCGTCCATGGAGGGCTTGGAGGTGGTGTGGTAGTCATTGCTGGGGTAGCCGAGGGCAGTGCTGGTAGCAGGACTGTGGTGGAAGGAGACCTGATCCTGGTACAGCTCGCTGCAGGTGGAATAAGCAGGCAGTGGAGGACCATAGACCTGCTCCATATCTGAGGACTGGCCGCCCATGCTGGCTCCAGAGGACGATGTCTGTGTGGTGATAGTTCCAGGCGACGGGGAGACGCCCAAGATCCCAGCACTTACTAAACTAATGATATTGTTGTCTGAACACCAGCCAGAGCCCCCCATTCCACCCGACGGAGGAGTATCGAAGGCAAACTTCCCCAAATAGGTGACCGGCTGCCCACTGCGGCTGGACTGGAAGCTAGAGCCGTACTGGATCTCTGCATTTCCCTTATCACTTCCCATCCCCAGATCCATGATATTATCTGGATGAAAGGGAAACAAATTGAAGTAGGGTCAATGAGTAGTTCACCCAGTTGTTATAACATGTTAGAAACCTGTTAGAAAAAAAACATACGTGAAAGTGTGCAGTACTACTAGTACAGAAAAGTTTGAGTCTAGAAGCTACTAGACTATGATAAATATGAACCTGCTTGATATTTCAGTCAGAGTCCTCGATTAGTCTGAAATTGAGCTTCTCTGCATATCTCTGCAAATAGTCTGCCAAGAAGAAATCTTAAAACAAAGCAGTCCAATCCAGTTCATTAGGAAAAAGTGAGCGGTGGTGTCAGACCTGCAAGTTTATCCACTGACTTGTGCATCTGAGTAAATGTTCTCTCTCTCAGATCCCACAAGCTCTCATAAATCAAGACCTAAACACCCCCCTTTGATCCAGTCATTGTATGTCCCACAGGAGGACAGCCACAGTGAATGGCAAGATCTGATTCCCTCTCAACAGGGCGTAAGCCAGACACCACTGCCAGCACTCTCACAGATACATGTATGTCCACTGTACTGTAGCTGCATGGGTTTTAGCAGAACATGAAATCTACACAAAATGAGCAAATCGAACTGTAAAGTGTACTTCCTACTCAGATCACTTGGTCAGCTACAGTGTACGCACATTCGGCCATAGAAATGCACATTTGGTCTTCTAGCTAAATGTTATGTTCACAGTAACTTTCTTGTTTCTTTCACTTTGTCAGGCTACTATAGCACTAGTAGAAAACACACTATCTTAGGTATATGTGGCAGCATTACAATTATTACATGTCATATCAGACACCTGCAATGAAAATATCCAAATGAATGCAGTTCTGAGATGGCACAGTTGCGTGCAGAGATTTTAACAGGTTTTGTGCAGACATTTTGAAAGAATTCATACATCATCAGACAGCCTATATCAGCCCATCATTCAAGTTGCAATAAATGATACACAGGGGTGCTTATATATTCAGTCCCAGTAATTACTGTCTGTTTACCAGAATTTGGCTAAGGGCAAAGCATGATGAAACAAACAAAACCAAAACTACATATGTTTCACACATCTATTGAACACATGATGTAAATAAAAAAAACTTTTGGCATATGTTTTAATTATTCTGGAGATGAAGTTGAAGAAAACAAGCCTACAAATAGCAAATGCTTAGGTGTGTGTGTTTTAGACATGAGGCTATATGAATACAAGGCAGCCATTATATCTTGCTGTAATCTTCCTCAATATTTTGACATTAACATTTAAGCAGTGTCACAGATATTGCTCTCAAGTGAGCTGGTGTTATTGCTTTGGTGGTGAATATTGTGAGAGAACACCACTTGCACACGGGACCCAACACCTGACTCTAGAGGTATCAAATAGGTACTTCAAAGTGTTGCTCATCATAGTCAATATATGTGATTTAAATGAGAATATGTAGTCAGATATTATATGTAATGAACATGTCACATTATAATTTATTGATGACTACCTGGTAAACACCTGGTAAACACCTGGCTAACCTAATTGTGAGACATGTAAAGGGTTTCCATCTCTTTCATGACCTTTGTCAGAAATGTATTGATTAGTTATAAAAAGCATGCTGTTATCTCTGAAGTATCTAGAGGTGATACTTATATCAGAGCAAATATAATTTTAAGGGATTGGCAAACACTACTGTACTAAGTCACGGGGATGTGTAATGATAGAATATAGCTATATCCATATTATAATTAGAAGTGGTTGGTGCTGTGTTTTCAGACATTTGAAAGGTTGTTTACAATTTCTAATTATTAATCTACATTTACTTTGCAAATTAATAGGCCTTAACATATTGACAAATAACACATGTCCATAGATATTCGATTATCAATATAGATCATATTAGGACAATTTTAACCATAAATTGATGAACCTCTAAAGAGTAATAGCACTTCAGCTGGCTTTGTACCTCTGTATAGTGAAATAATTCGACTACTTTACTGTACAATATTTAATTATTAAAGATTGTATAGGCCTTTATCTTTATCTTGCCGCTAACAACTCCAACAACAATTATTTAATGCCAAATATATTAATTTCAGTAGGCTACTATACGATTGTCATTCCTCACCTATTGATGTCCAAGAGGTCCAATTGAAATGTGCTACAGCTGTATATAGCCTACTGTCGGCTGTACATTTGAATAAAATCTGTTGGTGTGTCGGAAGCATATTGATCTGAAAACATGTATGTACAGCTATTGCTATCAAGGATCGTTTCAATGATTATATAAAAGTGATTATTCTAAACCTCATTTTGAAATTGACAAACCCTTGCATTCAATTTAAACAGAATAAATTATAATTGTATGACACACATCTCTAACAATGACAGTTGCTGTCATCTGGGGACTTGCATTCAAGTGAGAGCAAACAAATAAATTATCTTCATAGATTTGTAGCTATATGTAGCCTAATCGTCGTAAAGCCTACAGCCTACTCGTTAGGCTATAGGCATGGGCAAGTTTGAAACGTCGGTCAAACTCCCACTTTAAAGTGAATGGCCATGCCACTCATAGTCCAATCCAAAAATAATATCTAAATTGTAATTTGTCAAATAAACAAATCGTGATGAATTAATTAGTGTAATGTTAGCTAGAAATAATGAATGTCTTATGCACAGGCAGTGTGTGCAATGTTGTTTTGGTTACAGTGGCACATTTATTTATGGACTATCAACACAACTGTGGCTTTATCATGGTACAATTTAAGTAAACAAAAAATATGTAGGCCTATCCACATTAATTTATGTTTTTGTTTTGGTGATTACATTTTAATCTATGAATTTTCGCCAATTTGTGCGTTTTACTTTCACTTTAAATACATGCCAATCATTTTGGGTAAACTTTCACCAGGGCAGATAAATTAATGTTAGGCCTATTTACATTACTGTTTGACCTTACTTGCAAATTTAAGGTCGTGAAAGTGTGACAGTAGCCAGGGGAACTCATAGGCTTGGACATTGTTACGCATATTTCTGGCATAAAAGCTTGCCTCTTATAATATGGTTAACAGTTACAGCACTTGTTTTACATGTAATCGAAATAATAGTAGCCAACCATTGTGAAAAATGCTTTAAAAAACAAAGTATTCAATCGAGATCGATCATGTGCGTAACAGCCCGAAGCGCAAACAGGTGCCTGGATGATGGTCGTTGCGCGCGCTCCAAGACAACTGTTGCACCCTGCATGATCTCCACAGCTGAGACGCGCTGTAGTTACAACAGAGCCTGGAAAGAACGTAATCCAATCACATTCCAAATAAAGTAAACTATGCTTACCTGTATTCATTTGCGAGTAGTGGTTTATAGAATCCGTATTGGTGAAAATGTTCATAGATGTCGGAATGTCCTCTTCTGGGTAAAGACTGTCAGGAATCGTGTTTATTAAACTGCTCATGGTAAGAGGGAGCTTGTCCGCCAGTTTCCCTGTCATAGCAGTTATTTAGTCTGACATAAATGGCAACGTGCAGGTATCCGAATAGAAAAATACACAGTAGATGATGATCTATAAGTGTTAGAGAGTGGAGAAAAAAAGATCCTAGATGTTGTATCCAAGTTCCCTTCAGAGACAGCGTTGATATCTCTCCTTTGAGATTTAGTAGAGCTTAACTGTCACAGGCAATTGTTATTAATATAGTTACAATGAGACCTGTCATTACCTTCTTGTTTGCATGTTGTGTGTTTAAAGTCTGTGAATCAATGAAACGGTGGTGGTGGTTTCACAAGAGTAGCGCTGCTCTGTATAGCTCGGATAGGGAACTCCAGCGCTTGCTGGTATTAAATAGGGGGACGGAACATTTATGTGACGTAGATGACCATTTATGGATACACAAAGCCAGACCGCACACAACACGTCACCAATGGAAGCACCTCATAGTGGAACATTATGCTGCATTCATAATCCAGGGGGAATGTGGTATTTACCATATATGACTAGGAAAAAACACCTGAAACACCTCCAACTAGTAGGCCTATTAGGAACTCGTTTATCATCCCTGACCTCCGACTTTTCCCACATGGTGAACTCTGACATAACCCACAAGGGAAATTGCCGCGACAACAGCATTTCCGGCAGTTAAATGCGACTACAAAAAATATTTATAAATAGCAATCTATTAGTCCGGTTTTTGAACACAATTTGTGTGCGAGCATGATAGCTGTAGCCTATTTTTATTTATGGTTGACGCAGCTGGTTTGCCATTAGCTAATCAGCGTTTCTCAACGAGTTCAAAGCACGTGAATGCATCGAACTCGTATTTTATACTTGAAACTGGAAATTACCGCTTTCCCACATGGTTAAAAACACAGCATTATAGTCCGTTGCAGGAAGACATGTTGAAGCGAAGGATGAGCTGTGTGGAGCGAAGCCTGTGTTGGGTCTGCTATGAGGCGGATCATGATTTCTTCATTGTGCAGTCGGCTACTTTGCTACCTGTTGACGAATTCACATTAATATAAAATGTTTGATATGAGGTATTGCATTCGTCTTGTCCTCGAGAACATATTTCACCTTTATCCTTTGTCATATTAGAACACACAACTGGACCACGCGTTAGAATCATGCTAGTCAAAATGACATTGGAATCATCATTCATGTATAAAGCTGCTTTTGCCGAATCATCGCAATTATTCCTTCTGAGATAAAAAAAAGTTAAATATTCCGGCCTTTACCCACTCAACAACTTGAATCCATACACAATACTGGTGCCAGAGACAACTGTGCGTAAAAGTATGGAGAGGGCATGTCAGCTCTTCACTTGAAACCTGGAAATGTTTTAGCGTGATTTAAGTCATGAATACTATTTTCACATCTTAAATATATGTAGGGTGTTATACACATGTATTTCATTATTACACATGATAGTAACATTAAAATAATGGTTTTATAGCCTACAATATCAGTATGGAGACAAAGATTTTAGGGATGTACAATAAAATTCATACTTTTGATTACAGTGGGCTCAATGTCCCCAACCTGTGTCTGTCTTGTCTTAATGTTGCACCATACTGGCTTCTTGACGTTGATCTGTATACAGTACATCAGTCCTGTTTGAACTTGTCCTCCCTTTATTTAAAAAATAAAAAATCTGAGAAATTTCATCCATATACTGTGCATGGTGACACATAGTTTGCCCAACATAACGCACAGGGGTTTGATTGTCCTTCTACTCATTAAAACCCCTTTCATGCAACAACAGTGGTTTACAAATACAGTAATTGTCAGCGTTAATAGCGTGTAAATATTGCAAGCGCTCCGTGAATCCACAGGCTTGCTCTGACTTTGAGAGCCAAGTTGCCGCTAAAGTGGAAACTCCAAATAAGGCATTGATCCGGCACCGCCCCTTGTCTGTATTTGGTTTGTAAAGTTCCGGTTAAGCCACTGGTAGGTGGAAAATAGATCGGAACCCACAGACATTAAAGGAACCACAGACGACAAAACGTCATGGGTCATAATTCACCAATTTGAGGAACCTGAAAGACGAAATGTTGTGTTTCTTACCTAATTAATATACAATCCCTTGTTTGTTTTACTTGATAGAACTGTTTGAAAATGTCCATATGACAGTGTGGGCTTAGTAGGCTTGTGAATTCACCTCTATAGGACACTGACTACTATTGGGCTATTACTAAGATACTACAAGCTACTGCCGCTATAATGATAACAGTAACAATAGTATGGACAGACAAACATAACTGGCCACTGCACTACGGCAACATATTCAAATCCTTATTTTCATATTCAAATCATTCTAAACTCGATAATGCTGAGTGGTGTGTGTATTTATAATCAAATTAGTTTGAAAAAAGAAAATGTGGTGGACATTTCTGAGCTTGATTATTTAAGCACGAGAGATTAAACAGTCTTGTATTAGCTCACAGACATTCCTAATAAACTGAACATAAAGTGTGTGGGTGAAAGTCTGAATGCAGAATGCACAGGGAAGACCTGTGTCCCATCCCTCTACAGGCTATGTGGAACAGTCAGTGAGTAGGTGAGCCATGGGGTGACAAATTGTCATTTGTGGATTATTTTTAGTGTCCTCACTGAACTATAAATACAGTCAGATCAGAGATATTAAGAGTTATCTGAGTTATCTGGATTACATTTTCTCTAGGGGAGGCAGGTAGCCTAGTGGTTAGAGTGTTGGGCCAGTAACCAAAAGGTTGCTGGATTGACTCCCTGAGCTAACAAGGTAAAAATCTGTCGTTCTGCTCCCGAATAAGGCAGTTAACCCACTGTTCCCCGGCCGTCATTGTAAATAAGAATTTGTTCTTAACTGACTTGCCTAGTTAAATAAATAAAAAATATATATGTTTCATTGAAGCAAGCAACACTGAACCCTGCATGAGAGCACCAGCTGTTCCAGGACGACTGTGTGATCACGATCGCCGTAGCTGATTACCAGGACAGATTACCAGGACACATACTCAGAGCATGCGTGGACCAGCTGGCAAGTGTCTTCACTGACATTTTCAACCTCTCCCTGACCTACATGTTTCAAGCAGACCACCATAGTGCCTGTGTCCAAGAATGACCAAGGTAACCTGTCTAAATTGCTATCGCCCCTTAGCACTCACAGCGGTAGTCATGAAATGCTTTGAAAAGCTGGTCATGGCTCATATCAACACCATCATTCAATAAGAGCATCTTCACTGGCTGCATCCTGCTTGGTATGGAAAGTGTTTGGCATCTGACCACAAGGTACTGGGCCGCAGGCACTACCCTCTGTAGTGCATCACTGGACCCAAGCTCCCTACCATCCAGGACCTCTATACAAGGTGGTATCAGGGGAAGGCCTTACAAATTGTCAAAGACTCCAGACACCCAAGTCATTGACTGTTCTCTCTGCTACCACACGGCAAGCGCTACAGGTACGCCAAGTCTGGGACAAAAAGGCTCCTTAAGAGCTATTACCCCCAAGCCATAAGACTGCTGAACATTTAATTGAATGGCTACCCGGACAATTTGCATTGACCCCTTGTTTTATTTGTTATTTTTTTACTGACATTCATGCACTGGCTCTATGCACACTCACTGGACTCTTCACACACACTCACACATACTGTAGACACACTTTCACACTCTTCACATACGCTGCTGCTAATCTGTTTGATATCTATCCTGATTGCCTAGTCACATTTATCCCTACCTACATGTACATATTACCTCAAATACCTCAACTACCTTGTACCCCTGCACATTGACTCGGTACCGGTACTCCTTGTATATAGCCTCGTTATTGTTGTTATATTGTGTTACTATTTCTGTAACGACGTGCGCTGAGAGTCGGGAAGGAAGTAAAGGGAGTGAGTGTTTTAATAAATATATGGAACATAATACAAAACAAGAAACTCGAACAGCACACATACATGAAACAGAAACAATGACACCTAGGGAAGGAACCAAAAGGAGTGACATATATATAGGGCAGGTAATCAAGGAGGTGAAGGAGTCCAGGTGAGTGTCATAATGCGCTGATGTGCATAAAGATGGTGACAGGTGTGCGCCATAACGAGCAGCCTGGTGACCTAAAGGCCGGAGAGGGAGCACACGTGACAATTTCCTTTAAAAAAATACGTTTGCCAATCTTGTGTTACTTTTAACTCTGCATTGTTTGGAAAGGACTTGTAAGTAAGCATTCACGATAAAGTATTCACCTGTTGTATTCAGTGCATGTGACTAATACAATTGGATTTCCTTTGATTTGTATTATTTTTATTCATTATTTATTTCACCTTTTATTTAACCAGGTAGGCCAGTTGAGAACAAGTTCTCCTTTACAACTGCGACCTTAACTCCGAACAAGACGTCTGAGTCTGAAAATAAATGTGAAAGGAAATAAAAGTGTTTTTAAACCAGATGTGAATGGGAATATATGTTATTTATTTGACTCCCTCAGCTGATAGGTTATAGCCTTTTAGCAGAGGCCCACAAAGATGTATGTGTCTAGTAGCACAGGTGAAAAGCAGTGTCAAAGCAGTGTCATTGCACCTCCCTCTAGTAAATGGCCAACGGTTATTTTACGGATGCAAACCAGTGAGGGAATTACCTGTGAACTAGAACACCATGAGGATCAGACACCCCCCCCCCCCTCTGGGGAAGCCTTTATATGTGGTGGAGAGAGGAAACTGGGCCAGCTGGAATATGATAGCTACCTGTTGTATTTCCTAGACGTCCAGGTACATGAGGTGTCACAGTGCGGGAAGCAGCATGCATGGTGGTAGCAATGCGTTACATCACCTGGACCAGAGCTCCCTGTCTGGTTTGCATATAGGGATTCCGTGGACGCACCGGCTTAAACCAGTTAATTTTAATACTGTGTGGAAATATACAAAGGCACTATGGATATATAATCAAATTAGTTGACTTTTTTCCATCTTCAGGGGGACCAATTCAAATGTCTGTTCCTCATTCTTGTATCCAATGAACAGTAGTCTACTTATTCCTTACAGTAGGACAAATATGATTTATACAAGTTATGAAACAGCAATAAAAGTTGCCCAACACCAATATTTATTTTACCATATGGGTTCTAAAAACTGAATTTATACATTGTTTTGCTAGCTAAGATTGCTCATATTGCTAAAATAAGATGTTTTTCATACATTGGTATCATCAATACAAAACTATGAATCAGCATTTCAATCATAGGGCCTAATCTAATTTCGAAGTCCATGGTGAGGATAAGAAAATGGATGGCTAGATTTGACGCAATAACCTCCTAGTGCATAATATATGAGGACAAAGGCTATGCATTTATTGTAAACTTTCATTACTCATCGTTATGATCAGTAATCACAGCATGCAGTCTAAGAGCTGTTGAAAATGCCTTGCCTTGAAATACACACACCTACGGCCCCAAAGTGTCTGTGATGAGTCAAAAATAATATTCTTCCCACATGGCAAGAAAGTAGGAGCGAGTGTCACATAGCAAATTTGTGTTTTTGACTACCTGATAAAAAATATTTTTGACTCCTATAAATGGCCGGTGACGCAACTGGACCAAGCGTCAAAATCATGCTGGTCAAATTTACATTAGAATCATCATTCATACATAACGCTGCTTTTGCCAAATCATCTCAATTATTCCTTCTGAGATAAAAAAGTAAAATATTTGGGCCTTTACCTACCCAACCAGTTGAATCCATACACAATACTGACGCTGGAGACTGTGCATAAAGGTCTGGAGACGGCATGTCAGCTCTTCTCTTGAAATCTGGAAATGTTTCAGTGTGATTTAAGTCATTAATACTATTTTGACATCTTAAATGTATGTAGGGTGTTTTACATATGTATTGTATCATTACACATGATGGTAAAATTAAAATAATGGCTTTATAGCCTACAATATCAGTATGATTTTAGGGATGTACAATACAATTCAGACTTTTGATTATAGTGGGCTCAATGTCCCCAACGTGTGTGTCTCTTGTCTTAATGTTGCACCACACTGGCTTCTTGACGTTGACCTGTATACAGTACAGCAGTCCTGCCTGAACTTATCCCCCCTTTATTTAAAAATAAAATCTGAGAAATTTCATCCATACACTGTGCATGATGACACATAGTTTGCCCAACATAACGTGCAGGGGTTTGATTGTCCTTCTACTCTTCAAAACCCCTTTCATGCAACAATATTCACTTACAAAGACAGTAATTGTCAGAGTTAATCACATGTAAATATTGCAAGCTCTCCGTGAATCCACAGGCTTGCTCTGACTTTGAGAGCCAAGTTAGCCGCTAAAGTCGAAACTCCAAATAATGCACACGCCTACGGCCCCAGGGTTTCTGTGATGAGTCCAAAAGAATATTTTTTCCCACATAGCAACAAAGTATATTCATGTTTTTGACTACATGATAATAATATTTTTGACTTATCCCAGAAATGGCCAGTGACAGCATGTAGGCTACAGTATGTGTCACTGTAAATTCCTCCCACCTTCTGACTGAACATGAGTCAGAAGATGTCCAGGTTGATAGCACAAACCATCCATCTGAGGAGAGACAGACAAAAGCCTCTGATGCTCTTCTCATAGTTCAATGGGGCTGGAGGGCTGGGCCAGCCTGCTAAGGGGAGATGTCAGTGTGTAGAGTTGACTGTTGACATGAATGAAACCGAGGGCACAGCATCTCACCACTCCTCCTAAGTAATAAAGTAGCCTAATGAACTACATTACAATCCAAAATGACATTTTTTTTGCAGGTCTCAACCTACCAAAAGAAGAGAAGAAGTGAGACTCATTCAAATCATTATGCATATTAGATCACTTGCTACGGTTAGGCAATTGAATTCATTATACAAATTCCTTTTAATTAACAGTTTGAATAAATTAAGGAGTTATTAAATGCTTTTCCAATATTATCAAGGCATCTGAGAGCTTGTTATTTTGTTGAAAATGCAATATATTGCACATCTTGATTCTGAACTACAGCTGTCACTTTTTCTTAATCATAATATCTTAACCCTCCTGATAATTGGAGTTGAGTAAACATATTTGTTGGCATACAGTGAAGCTGAGTGTCAGAATCCAGGTGTTAGTTATGAGCTGATGGTGGTAATTCTTTAAAAAAAAGGAATGGCTGTTCCATGTAATCAGACTGTACACTACACTGGACTAGACTGGTAGTATAATGGTTAGAAGTTAGAACTCTGTGCATGGAATCTTTAACCTATGACCTGTGTGAATTACACTGTTCAAAAAAATAACGGGAACACTTAAACAACACAATGTAACTCCAAGTCAATCACACTTCTGTGAAATCAAACTGTCCACTTAGGAAGCAACACTGATTGACAATACATTTCACATGCAGTTGTGCAAATGGAATAGACAACAGGTGGAAATTATAGGCAATTAGCAAGACACCCCCAATAAAGGAGTGGTTCTGCAGGTGGTGACTACAGACCACTTCTCAGTTCCTATGCTTCCTGGCTGATGTTTTGGTCACTTTTGAATGCTGGCGGTGCTTTCACTCTAGTGGTAGCATGAGACGGAGTCTACAACCCACACAAGTGGCTCAGGTAGTGCAGCTCATCCAGGATGGCACATCAATGCGAGCTGTGGCAAGAAGGTTTGCTGTGTCTGTCAGCGTAGTGACCAGAGCATGGAGGCGCTACCAGGAGACAGGCCAGTACATCAGGAGATGTGGAGGAGGCCGTAGGAGGGCAACAACCCAGCAGCAGGACTGCTACCTCAGCCTTTGTGCAAAGACGAGCAGGAGGAGCACTGCCAGAGCCCTGCAAAATGATCTCCAGCAGGCCACAAATGTGCATGTGTCTGCTCAAACGGTCAGAAACAGACTCCATGAGGGTGGTATGAGGCCCCGATGTCCACAGGTGGGGGTTGTGCTTACAGCCCAACACCGTGCAGGACGTTTGGCATTTGCCTGAGAACACCAAGATTGGAAAATTCACCACTGGCTCCCTGTGGTCTTCACAGATGAAAGCAGGTTCACACTGAGCACATGTGACAGACGTGACAGTCTGGAGACGCCGTGGAGAACGTTCTGCTGCCTGCAACATCCTCCAGCATGACCGGTTTGGCGGTGGGTCAGTCATGGTGTGGGGTGGCATTTCTCTTGGGGGCCGCACAGCCCTCCATGTGCTCGCCAGAGGTAGCCTGACTGCCATTAGGTACCGAGATGAGTTCCTCAGACACCTTGTGAGACCATATGCTGGTGCGGTTGGCCCTGAGTTCCTCCAAATGCAAGACAATGCTAGACCTCATGTGGCTGGAGTGTGTCAGCAGTTCCTGCAAGAGGAAGGCATTGATGCTATGGACTGGCCCGCCCGTTCCCCATACCTGAATCCAATTGAGCACATCTGGGACATAATGTCTCGCTCCATCCACCAACGCCACGTTGCACCACAGACTGTCCAGGAGTTGGCAGATGCTTTAGTCCAGGTCTGGGAGGAGATCCCTCATCAGGAGCATGCCCAGGCATTGTAGGGAGGTCATACAGGCACGTGGAGGCCACACATACTACTGAGCCTCATTTTTACTTGTTTTAAGGACATTACATCAAAGTTGGATCAGCCTGTAGTGTGGTTTTCCACTTTAATTTTGAGTGTGACTCCAAATCCAGACCTCCATGGGTTGATACATTTGATTTCCATTGATCATTTTTGTGTGATTTGGTTGTCAGCACATTCAACTATGTAAAGAAAAAAGTATTTAATAAAAATATTTCATTCATTCAGATCTAGGATGTGTTATTTTAGTGTTTCCTTTATTTTGAGCAGTGTATACTGTATTGCTAATACACAGATATATTTATGAACATGGATAATGCAAAAAAAGAGATTGCAACTAATCATAGTATAACACGATTGTATAGAATGAATTGCACTGTGCTTGTCCATTTTGCATTGATTTGGTTGTTGTTTGTGGACTGGAGTGCTCTGAATACTAAGTCTGAAATACAAACAAAGTAAATACAGGATAATTGATCAATGATCTCCCAGAGTTCATTGAGAGGGCACATAGAGTTTTACCAAGGCTGGCTTAACCACCAAAGCAACAAAAAACTCCATTACCTACTCCAGCCTAGCCCACTGATGAGACACTAAAATAGGGTCAATGAAACCACCAATGAAACTTTGATCATCAGAACATCAAAGTCCCTCATGTAAATCCACACTTATTCAGACATCTGGGGTATTGAAACAACCCCCTCCCTGGAGGAGAGGTGCGGGTTAGAAACCAATATTCGTTATGGGTGTTCTCTGACCCACCCTCTACAAAGACCAGTGGATTTCTGAAATGTGTACCTCAGTAGAAAAAAGGTTGAAAAGTTTATCCATGCCATCCTCTAAAGACATGCCAGGTGGGAGCTCATGCAACTGTCCAAAGTTCAAAATGGGTTCACTGTTCTACAGTTAAATTAAAGGACAAATCAACACATCATGTCTTCATATAGTCTTCCTGGGGTTCAACAATCAATTCAAATGGGTTCTTTGAAGAACTTATAGGGATTCCCCCACACTTTCAATTTGAAGAACCCTTAAAGGATTCTCCAGGAACCTTTTCTTTTTGAGTGTGCTTACAGTAATTGATGTTTATTACCTCAGCATCTTTTACACAAGTGAAAATTTGGCAATGGAAATATGATTAACACATTAACTAACATAATTTTCCATTAACCACAGAACAACAGGCAATCCCCCCCAGCAGCCTCTCCCACTGTCCTGTCACTCTGTCAGTGTCTGCAGCATGGCTCAATAGTGCTGAAGAGTATTTTGGTTCAAGTTCCACTGTGGCTTCCGGCTGTGTTGTGGTCTCGGGTTTCACCTCCCACTTCCTTTTTTCGCCCTGACGTATTTCCTCCCCTTTATCAGAATCTCTCTTTCCACACACAGGCCTGATATCAGGCGGTCTTCCCTCTCTTTTCAACAGGGTTTGGAAACTAACATGAAACCCCCAATCAGATCATCCATTTCCCACATTTTCAACCACACATCAAGTGACAATAAAATCAGACTGCATCAAAATCTGCTTATGTGGTACAAAACACACTAAGGGGAATTTGATATTATATTTACTGCACCTAGGAATCAATGATCTGTACTATTCTGCACTATTAAAATACAAATTAACTGTTTTAGTTATTCCAATGTTTATTGAGTATGGCATCTTTATGTTATAAAAGGACATTTTGTCAGTGTATATACCGTAGTACCTTCAAATTACAATGATTTTGGCACAAAAAAAGCTGAAAATTCATGATAAATCATTCTAGTAACACAGTCCACTTCTCATGCGACATGCACGCTATGGATCAGGAATCAAGGTCAGACCCAGATGCAGACTGTCGAAGTAACAATGTTTATTGTGGCAACAGGGGCAGGCAAAGACAGGTCAAGGCAGGCAGGGGTCAAAAATCCAGGGTAAGGCAAAGGTACAGGATGGCAGGAAGACTCAGGGTCAGGCAGATAGGTCAGGCGGGCAGGTACAGGGTCAGGACAGGCAAAGGTCAAAAACCAGGAGGACGAGGAAAGAGAGGCTGGGAAACGATAGGAGCTGACAGTAAAAAATGCTAGTTAGCTTGAACGAACAAGACGAACTGTCAACAAACAGACAGAGAACACAGGTATATATACACAGGGGATAATAGTGAAGATGGGTAACACCTGGAGGAGGGTGGAAACAAGCACAAGGACAGGTGAAACAGATTAGGGCATGACAGGATCATGGAGATTGAAGGAGATGTAAGTCAGAATGTTTTTAGTCCATGTGGTTTTGGGTGAGGAACTGTACAGTAGACACAGGCCTTCTCAGACCAGATCATTCGATGAAAGCTGGATTGTCCCAGTTGCCTGGGTCAAGAGATGATAGAAGAATAATTACTTTAATATCAGATGTGTTCCACAACAAAAGATCAAATCATCAAAGAAATCTCAATGGCATTCACTGTAAATGCAGTTAAGGTGAAGTTATTACATGGTAATTAATGATAGCCTATGTATAACATACTGTACTTTCAACCAAACACAGCTTTATTTAGCTCACTGAGTGAGCGAGAGAAAGCTTGACTTGATTCGTTTCCAAGAATGTGTATCCTTAATGGCCACTTTCTCCCTGTTGGAGCGGAGATGAGGCCTAACAGTGCAGCACGTGTCTCTGGGATGTGAGTCACTGAGAACAGCACTGCTGAAAATAAAACATGTTGCTGTAATGCTGGAGGTGGGAACGCAAGGACTTTTTGGCAAGAAGATATGATTCAATCGCCTGGACTGTTTTTTTCTCTCCCCTTTTAAACAAACACCAGACGGCCGTCCGGCTGGTATGACAATATCACTTCATGGATTTTGACAACCACCTCATTCCCACCAGCCCCTCCCTCCACAAAAACGAAATAATAAGGATTCCAAGAGAACAAACTTCTCTCAGTTTCTACTTTCAGTCTTGGGTGAACTTTCTTACAAACAAATCTTTGGGGTTTGCCGAAGAGAGGGGAATGTTGAATTATATTGACAGCTATTGTAATAAGAGCTCTGGGTACTAAATGTATAATAATTAACTGAATATATGTACAGTAAAAGTCAAAAGTTTGGACACACCTACTCATTGAAGGGTTTTTCTTTATTTTTACAATATTCTACATTGTAGAATATTAGTGAAGACATCAAAACTATAAAATAAAACATATGGTTTCATGTAGTAACCAAAAAGGTGTTAAACAAATCAAAATATATTTTATATTTGAGATTCTTTAGAGTAGCCACCCTTTGCCTTGATGGATAGCTTTGCACACCCTTGGCATTTGTTCAACCAGCTTCACCTGGAAGGCTTTTCCAACAGTCTTGAAGGAGCTCCCAAATACACAGAGCACTTGTTGGCTGCTTTTCATTCACTCTGTGGTCCAACTCATCCCACACAATCTCAATTGGGTTGAGGTTGGGTGACTGTGGAGGCCAGGTCATCTGATGCAGCACTCCATTAATCTCTCCTTCTTGGTCAAATAGCCAGTCACACCCTGATCTGTTTCACCTGTATTTTTGATTGTTTCCACTCCCCTCCAGGTATCGCCCATCTTCCCCATTATCCCCAGTGTATTTATACCTGTGTTCTCTATTTGTTTGTTGCCAGTTTGTCTTGTCTCGTCAAGCCTACCAGCGTTTTTCACATACTCAAGTTTTTTCTCTACTAACTGCTTCCTAGTTTTCCCGGATTAGACCATTCTGCCAACCCTGACCCTGAGCCTGTCTGCCGTGCTGTACCTTGTGA
Organism: Oncorhynchus masou masou; assembly: GCF_036934945.1. NCBI lineage: Eukaryota > Metazoa > Chordata > Actinopteri > Salmoniformes > Salmonidae > Oncorhynchus > Oncorhynchus masou. Next base: position 29,006,149 of record NC_088212.1, on the reverse strand, counting down.
CACTACCCTGGATTACTGACCTCTTCCCTGAGTCTACCTGCCGTTCTGTACCTTTTGGACTCTGCTCTTGAATATTGACCTCTGCCTGCCTTTGACCTTTCATTTGCATGTCCCCTGTTTTTGTAATAAACTTTTTTTACTTCAAACTGTCTGCATCTGGGTCATCTCCTGAGCCATGATAGAGCCCTTACACAGCCTGGAGGTCTGTTGGGTCATTGTCCTGTTGAAAAACAAATGATAGTGCCACTAAGTGCAAACCAGATGGGATGGCGCATCGCTGCAGAATGCTGTGGTAGCCATGCTGGTTAAGTGTGCCTTGAATTCTAAATAAATCACTGAGAGTGTTACCAGCAAAGCACCCCCACACCATCACACCTCCACCTCCATGCTTCACAGTGGGAACCACACATGCGGAGATCATCCGTTCACCTACTCTACGTCTCACAAAGACACGGAGGTTGCAACCAAAAATCTCAAATTTGGACTAATCAGCCCAAAGGACAGATTTCCACCGGTCTAATGTCCATTGCTCGTGTTTCTTGGCCCAAGCAATTATCTTCTTCTTATTGGTGTCCTTTAGTGGTGGTTTCTTTGCAGCAATTTGACAGTGAAGGCCTGATTCACGTAGTCTCCTCTGAACAGTTGATGTTGAGATTTGTCTGTTTCTTGAACTCTGTGAGGTGCAATCTGAGGTGCAGTTAATTGCTGATTTCTGAGGCTGGTAACTCTAATTAACTTATCCTCTGCTGCAGAGGTAACTCTGGGTCTTCCTTTCATGCGGTGGTCCTCTTGAGAGCCAGTTTCATCATGGCACTTGATGGTATTTGCGACTGCACTTGAATAAACTTTCAAAGTTTTAGAAATGTTCCGTATTGACTAGAGGTTGACCGATTAATCAGAATGGCCGATTAATTGGGGCCGATTTCAAGTTTTCATAACAATTGGAAATCGGTATTTTTGGACACCGATTTGGCCGATTTATTATTATTATTTTATTTTTTTACACCTTTATTTAACTAGGCAAGTCAGTTAAGAACACATTCTTATTTTCAATGACGGCCTAGGAACGGTGGGTTAACTGCCTTGTTCAGGGGCAGAACGACATATTTTTACCTTGTGAGCTCGAGGATTCAATCTTACAACCTTACGGTTAACTAGTCCAACGCTCTAACCATCTGATTACATTGCACTCCACGAGGAGCCTGCCTGTTACGCAAATGCAGTAAGAAGCCAAGGTAAATTGCTAGCTAGCATTACACTTATCTTAAAAAAACAATCAATCAATCAATCATAAACACTCGTTAACTACACATGGACTAGTAACCGGAAGGTTGCGAGTTCAAACCCCCGAGCTGACAAGGTACAAATCTGTCGTTCTGCCCCTGAACAGGCAGTTAACCCACTGTTCCCAGGCCGTCATTGAAAATAAGAATGTGTTCTTAACTGACTTGCCTGGTTAAATAAAGGTAAAAAATAAAAATAAAATAAAAATGGTTGATGATATTACTAGTTTATCTAGCGTGTCCTGCGTTGCATATAATCGATGCGATGGCATTCGTGAAAAAGGACTGTCGTTGCTCCAACATGTACCTAACCATAAACATCAATGCCTTTCTTAAAATCAATACACAAGTATATATTTTAAACCTGAATATTTAGTTAATATTGCCTGTTAACATGAATTTCTTTTAACTAGGAAAAATGGTGTCACTTCTCTTTCAACATAGTCAGGGTATATGCAGCAGTTTGGGCTGCCTGGCTCATTGCAAACTGTGTGAAGACTATTTCTTCCTAACAATGACAGCCAACTTCGCCAAACGATTTAACAAAAGCACATTTGCGAAAAAAGCACAATCGTTGCACGTTCTGTAGCTAACCATAAACATCAATGCCTTTCTTAAAATCAATATACAGAAGTATATATTTTTAAACCTGCATATTTAGCTAAAAGAAATCCAGGTTAGCAGGCAATATTAACCAAATTGTGTCACTTCTCTTGCGTTCATTGCACGCAGAGTCAGGGTATATGCAACAGTTTGGGCCGCCTGGCTCTGTTCTAATTTGTCAGAATTTTACGTACAGTGCCTTGCGAACCCCCTTGAACATTTAACATTTACATTTAAGTCATTTAGTAGACGCTTTATCCAGAGCGACTAAAATTGGTGAATTCACCTTCTGACATCAGTGGAACAGCCACTTTACAATAGTGCATCTAAATCATTTAAGGGGGGGTGAGAAGGATTGCTTTATCCTATCCTAGGTATTCCTTGAAGAGGTGGGGTTTCAGGTGTCTCCGGAAGGTGGTGATTGACTCCGCTGTCCTGGCGTCGTGAGGGAGTTTGTTCCACCATTGGGGCCAGAGCAGCAAACAGTTTTGACTGGGCTGAGCGGGAACTGTACTTCCTCAGTGGTATGGATGAACGCAGTGCCCTTGTTTGGGTGTAGGGCCTGATCAGAGCCTGGAGGTACTGCAATGCCGTTCCCCTCACAGCTCCGTAAAGCACCATGGTCTTGTAGCGGATGCGAGCTTCAACTGGAAGCCAGTGGAGAGAGCGGAGGAGCGGGGTGACGTGAGAGAACTTGGGAAGGTTGAACACCAGACGGGCTGCGGCGTTCTGGATGAGTTGTAAATGGCACAGGCAGGGAGCCCAGCCAACAGCGTTGCAGTAATCCAGACGGGAGATGACAAGTGCCTGGATTAGGACCTGCGCCGCTTCCTGTGTGAGGCAGGGGCGTACTCTGCGGATGTTGTAGAGCATGAACCTACAGGAACGGGCCACCGCCTTGATGTTAGTTGAGAACGACAGGGTGTTGTCCAGGATCACGCCAAGGTTCTTAGCGCTCTGGGAAGGAAACAATGGAGTTGTCAACCGTGATTCATGGAACGGGCAGTCCTTCCCCGGGAGGAAGAGCAGCTCCGTCTTGCCGAGTTCAGCTTGAGGTGGTGATCCGTCATCCACACTGATTGTCTGCAGACATGCAGAGATGCGATTCGCCACCTGGTCATCAGAAGGGGGAAAGGAGAAGATTAATTGTGTGTTGTCTGCATAGCAATGATAGGAGAGACCATGTGAGGTTATGACAGAGCCAAGTGACTTGGTGTATAGCGAGAATAGGAGAGGGCCTAGAACAGAGCCCTGGGGGACACCAGTGGTGAGAGCGCGTGGCGAGGAGACAGATTCTCGCCACGCCACCTGGTAGGAGCGACCTGTCAGGTAGGACGCAATCCAAGCGTGGGCCGCACCGGAGATGCCCAACTCGGAGAGGGTGGAGAGGAGGATCTGATGGTTCACAGTGTCGAAGGCAGCCGATAGGTCTAGAAGGATGAGAGCAGAGGAGAGAGAGTTAGCTTTAGCAGTGCGGAGCGCCTCCGTGATACAGAGAAGAGCAGTCTCAGTTGAATGACTAGTCTTGAAACCTGACTGATTTGGATCAAGAAGGTCATTCTGAGAGAGATAGCAGAGCTGGCCAAGGACGGCACGTTCAAGAGTTTTGGAGAGAAAAGAAAGAAGGGATACTGGTCTGTAGTTGTTGACATCGGAGGGATCGAGTGTAGGTTTTTTCAGAAGGGGTGCAACTTTCTCTTGAAGACGGAAGGGACGTTCAGGGATGAGTTGATGAGCGAAGGTAAGGGAGAAGGTCTTTCTGGAGAAGAGAGGAGGGGATAGGGTCAAGCGGGCAGGTTGTTGGGCGGCCGGCCGTCACAAGAAGCTTTCATCTGAAGAGAGGGGAGAAAGAGGTCAGAGCACAGGGTAGGGCAGTGTGAGCAGAACCACGTTTGACTTAGCAAACGAGGATCGGATGTCGCCTCACCTTCTTTTCAAAATGGTTGACGAAGTCATCTGCAGAGAGGGAGGAGGGGGAGGGGGAGGAGGATTCAGAAGGGAGGAGAAGGTGGCAAAGAGCTTCCTAGGGTTAGAGGCAGATGCTTGGAATTTAGAGTGGAAGAAAGTGGCTTTAGCAGCAGAGACAGAGGAGGAAAATGTAGAGAGGAGGGAGTGAAAGGATGCCAGGTCCGCAGGGAGGCGAGTTTCTCCATTTCCGCTCGGCTGCCCGGAGCACTGTTCTGTGAGCTCGCAATGAGTCGTCGAGCCACGGAGCGGGAGGGGAGGACCGAGCCGGCCTGGAGGATAGGGGACATAGAGAGTCAAAGGATGCAGAAAGGGAAGAGAGGAGGGTTGAGGAGGCAGAATCAGGAGATAGGTTGGAGAAGGTATGAGCAGAGGGAAGAGATGATAGGATGGAAGAGGAGAGAGTAGCGGGGAGAGAGCGAAGGTTGGGACATACCATCCGAGTAGGGGCAGTGTGGGAAGTGTTGGATGAGAGCGAGAGGGAAAAGGATACAAGGTAGTGGTCGGAGACTTGGAGGGGAGTTGCAATGAGGTTAGTGGAAGAACAGCATCTAGTAAAGATGAGGTCGAGCGTATTGCCTGCCTTGTGAGTAGGGGGGAAGGTGAGAGGGTGAGGTCAAAAGAGGAGAGGAGTGGAAAGAAGGAGGCAGAGAGGAATGAGTCAAAGGTAGACGTGGGGAGGTTAAAGTCGCCCAGGACTGTGAGAGGTGAGCCGTCCTCAGGAAAGGAGCTTATCAAGGCATCAAGCTCATTGATGAACTCTCCGAGGGAACCTGGAGGGCGATAAATGATAAGGATGTTAAGCTTGAAAGGAATGGTAACTGTGACAGCATGGAATTCAAAGGAGGCGATAGACAGATGGGTAAGGGGAGAGAGAGAGAATGACCACTTGGGAGAGATGAGGATCCCGGTGCCACCACCCCGCTGACCAGAAGCTCTCGGGGTGTGCGAGAACACGTGGGCGGACGAAGAGAGAGCAGTAGGAGTAGCAGTGTTGTCTGTGGTGATCCATGTTTCCGTCAGTGCCAAGAAGTCGAGGGACTGGAGGGAGGCATAGGCTGAGATGAACTCTGCCTTGTTGGCCGCAGATTTCCAGAGGCTACCGGAGACCTGGAACTCCACGTGGGTATGGGACCACCAGATTAGGTGGCCGCGGCCACGCGGTGTGGAGCGTTTGTATTCTGTTAGATAGACACATAGTTGACAGGCTACAGAAGAGGCTACGCTAATGCAAAGGAGATTGGAATGACAAGTGGACTACACTTATCGAATGTTCAGAACGTTAAACTTACGTAGCAAGAATCTTATTGACTAAAATGATTGAAATGATACAGTACTGCTGGAGTAGGGTAGCTGGCAGTGGCTACGTTGTTGACACTACACTAATCAAGTCGTTCCGTCGAGTGTAATAGTTTCTACAGTGCTGCTATTCGGGGGCTAGCTGGCTAGCTAAGTGTTGATTACGTAACGTTACGTTAAAAGAACGACAATAGCTGGCTAGCTAACCTAGAAAATCGCTCCAGACTACACAATTGTCTTAGATACAAAGACGGCTATGTAGCTAGCTAGCTACGATCAAACAAATCAAACCGTTGGACTGTAATGAAGTGAAATGAAAATGTGATACTACCTGTGGAGCGAGGCGGAATGTTGACCGGGTTGTTGAAGTTCAATTCGGAAGACGTTGGCTAGCTGTTGGCTAGCTAGCTAGCAGTGACTTACGTTAAGGACGACAAATAGTTGGCTAGCTAACCTCGGTAAATTAAGATAATCACTCTAAGTCTACACACTCTAAACTACACAATTACCTTGGATACGAAGACAGCAAAGACAACTATGTAGCTAGCTAACACTACACTAATCGAGTCGTTGAGTGTAATAGTTTCTACAGTGCTAGTGGACGTTAGCTAGCTGCTGTGCTAGTGGACGTTAGCTAGCTGCTGGGCAGAAAGCAGTGTAGACTACGTTAGGACGACGAAATACGATAATTACGCAATTATCTTTGATACAAAGACGGCTATGTAGCTGGCTAAGAAGAAATTGCTAAGATTAGACAAATCAAACCGTTGTACTATAATGAAATGTAATGAAAAGTTATACACCTACCGAAGATATAAACATAAAGATATAAAACTGTATTTTTTTGTGAAGAATCAACAACAAGTGGGACACAATCATGAAGTGGAACGACATTTATTGGATATTTCAAACTTTTTTAACAAATCAAAAACTGAAAAATTGGGCGTGCAAAATTATTCAGCCCCTTTATTTTCAGTGCAGCAAACTCTTTCCAGAAGTTCAGTGAGGATCTCTGAATGATCCAATGTTGACCTAAATGACTAATGATAATAAATACAATCCACCTGTGTGTAATCAAGTCTCCATATAAATGCACCTGCAATGTGATAGTCTCAGAGGTCCGTTAAAAGCGCAGAAAAATACAGTTTTATATCTTTATGTTTGAAGCCTGAAATGTGGCAAAAGGTTGCAGAGTTCAAGGGGGGCGAAAACTTTCGCAAGGCACTGTAATTATGACATAACATTGAAGGTTGTACAATGTAACAGGAATATTTAGACTTATGGATGCCACCCGTTAGATAAAATACGGAATGGTTCCATATTTCACTGAAAGAATAAATGTTTTGTTTTTGACATGATAGTTTCCGGATTCGACCATATTAATAACCTAAGGCTCGTATTTCTGTGAGTTAGTATGTTTTTATTAAGTCTATGATTTGATAGAGCAGTCTGATTGAGCGATGGTAGGCACCAGCAGGCTCGTAAGCATTCATTCAAACAGCAATTTCATGCGTTTTGCCAGCAGCTCTTCACAATGCTTCAAGCATTGCGCTGTTTAAGAATTAAGAAGGAAAACAATTCCACAAATTAACTTTTAACAAGGCACACCTGTTAATTGAAATGCATTCCAGGTGACTACCACATGAAGCTGGTTGAGAGAATGTGAAGAGTGTGCAAAGCTGTCATTAAGTCAAAGGGTGGCTACTTTGAAGAATCTCAAATATAAAATACATTTTTGGTTACTACATGATTCCATGTGTGTAATTTCATAGTTTTGGTTACTTCACTATTATTCTACATTGTAGAAAATAGTAAAAAATAATCAAAAACCATTGAATGAGTAGGTGTGTCCAAACTTTTGACTGGTACTGTATATTGCAATTGAAGCAAGGGTAAATGCCTTGATGAACACAGGTAAAGCACAAACTCCATAATTGTAGGCTGTCATATTTGATACAAAGGAAGGAAACATTAAGAAATAAGGCCTGAAACTAAAAATAATGTGATAATTAGTGAGTAAATAAATAGAGATGGCCAACTCTGCATTTTCACTTGGAGGGAAACCCCGTCAGCTTCAAAGTTGCATAGCTCACCACATCCTGGAAAGAGCCAGTGTGTGTGTGTGTGTGTGTGCACGTGTGTGTGCAGCGGTGTGTGTGTATGCATGCGTATGCAACCAAATATGTGTACGCGACCAATAACATTTAATTTGATGCATGTGCATTGTTTGTACAAAGCTTGAGAATAACCACAACGTCTTACTTTTCATTCTATGAAAGGGAGTTGAGCTCATCGTTAAGCTGAATCACTTTCTCCCCTGTTCTGATATTTCACTTTGTGGTATAAAGACTTAAACAGCTGCTATCATATTGCTAAGGAAATAACTCTTTTGATATTAGAGCCAAATATTCAAATGCTCCCAATCTGTTGAGAGAAAGCTTTTGCAGTTTTACCCATTGAGGGGTCTTACTGTGTCTGGATGGATCACACTGGAATTGTAATTTCTCTCTTACTGACTGGTTACTCCATCAGGCCAACACACACCTCCAGTGTAGCATGTAACTGTTATTATCAATGATCAAGTCTACAGGTTAAAGTACCGAATGCTGTGAATACTGACTAGAACCAAATTAATTTGATCATATTACTCCAGTGCTTGAACTCCCTACACTGGCTTCCTGTCAAGGCAAGGGCTGATTTCAAGGTTTTACTGCTAACCTACAAAGCATTACATGGGCTTGCTCCTACCTATCTCTCTGATTTGGTCCTGCCGTACATACCTACACGTACGCTACGGTCACAAGACGCAGGCCTCCTAATTGTCCCTAGAATTTCTAAGCAAACAGCTGGAGACAGGGCTTTCTCCTATAGAGCTCGATTTTTATGGAATGGTCTGCCTACCCATGTGAGAGACGCAAACTCGGTCTCAACCTTTAAGTATTTACTGAAGACTCATCTCTTCAGTGGGTCATATGATTGAGTGTAGTCTGGCCTAGGAGTGTGAAGGTGGACGGAAAGGCTCTGGAGCAACGAACCGCCCTTGCTGTCTCTGCCTGGCCGGTTCCCCTCTTTCCACTGGGATTCTCTGCCTCTAACCCTATTACAGGGGCTGAGCCACTGGCTTACTAGGGCTCTTTCATACCGTCCCTAGGAGGGGTGCATCACTTGAGTGGGTTGAGTCACTGATGTGATCTTCCTGTCTGGGTTGGCAACCCCCCATGGGTTGTGCCGTGGCGGAGATCTTTGTGGGCTATACTCGACCTTGTCTCAGGATGGTAAGTTGGTGGTTGAAGATATCCCTCTGGTGGTGTGGGGGCTGTGCTTTGGCAAAGTGGGTGGGGTTATATCCTTCCTGTTTGGCCCTGTCCGGGGGTGTCATCGGATGGGGCCACAGTGTATCCTGACCCCTCCTGTCTCAGTCTCCAGTATTTATGCTGCAGCAGTTTATGTGTCGGGGGGCTAGGATCAGTTTGTTACATCTGGAGTACTTCTCCTGTCCTATCTGGTGTCCTGTGTGAATTTAAGTATGCTCTCTCTAATTCTCTCTTTCTCTCTTTCTTTCTCTCTCTCTCGGAGGACCTGAGCCCTAGGACCATACCTCAGGACTACCTGACATGATGACTCCTTGCTGTCCCCAGTCCACCTGGCCGTGCTGCTGCTCCAGTTTCAACTGTTCTTCCTGTGATTATTATTATTTGACCATTCTGGTCATTTATGAACATTTGAACATCTTGGCCATGTTCTGTTATAATCTCCATCCGGCACAGCCAGAAGAGGACTGGCCAACCCACATAGCCTGGTTCCTCTCTAGGTTTCTTCCTAGGTTTTGGCCTTTCTAGGGAGTTTTTCCTAGCCACTGTGCTTCTACACCTGCATTGCTTGCTGTTTGGGGTTTTAGGCTGGGTTTCTGTACAGCACGTTGAGATATCAGCTGATGTACGAAGGGCTATATAAATACATTTGATTTGATTTGATGATTCAGAGGAAGGCCCTACAAATTGTCAAAGACTCCAGCCACCCTAGTCAAAGACTGTTCTCTCTGCTACCGCACTGCAAGCGGCATCAGAGTGCCAATTCTAGGTCCAAAAGGCTTCTAACTGCTTCTAATCCCAAGCCATAAGACTCCTGAACAACTAATCAAAGGGCTACCCAGATCCCTCTTTTACGCTGCTGCTACACACTGTTTATTATCTACGCATGGTCACTTTAACTCTACCAAAATGTACATATTACCTCAATTACCTCAACTAACCGGTGCCCCTGCACATTCACTCTGTACTGGTACCCCTGTATACAGCCTCATGATTGCTTTTGTTATTTTACTGCTGCTGTTGAATTATTTTTAAATTTATATATATATTTTTTAACTTGTGTATTTTTTACTAACACGTTTATCTTCTTCACTTCTTAAAGCATTGTTGGTTAAGGGTAATTTCACTGTAAGGTCTGCACCTGTTGTGTTCGGCACATGTGACAAATACAATTTGATTTGATTTGATTTGATCCATCTACTGTATGGTGCTGTGGTTCTTACTTATGTCTCTGGACAGTGAGTGAGAAAGCCTGACATTGGGTCTGAGGCCCTTTTGGGTCATGGCAGGTTCTGAGCTCAGCTGGTGGAGATGATGACTAATAACTGGAGGAGAATATGGACCTGGAGAGACCAGTCCCTGAGTTTCTCCAGGTCTACTCTTTGCATGGGGACAGGGCCTCTGTAATTGAGTGAGGGCAATAGGAGTTTAGTGACCTGCAGTTATGATATGACATGACCCCAGCGGCCCCTACGTCCTGAGCACCACCGGAGATAATGTGCCGCCTCTGCAGATCCTGACCCTGGCCTGGCTCTCCTGTGCCCAGTCCCACAGACCTACATGCCAGCACACCGGACAGAGCTGCTCAGCCAGCAGAGCCACAGAACCACACATTTAAAAGTGAATATGCAATAAAAAAGATATGTTGGTTTCATAAACTATGATGGATTTGATGGGTGAATAAAGTCACTTTACTAGCAAAGTCTAATAGTACAATATAGCCTTTGTTTTTGTGCACAAAGCATACTTGCTTCTAAATTAAACAGAGGATGTTCCCCTGTGGTGAGGGAATGTTTCCTTATTTTAAGATCATATTGAAGTGAGACTTGAGAAACACTGTCTGTCAGTAGGGGATACTCTTGTATGTTTTCCTCAGCACCAGTATATGTTACAATACTCTTTTAATATTTGGAGAAAGACCGATGTCTTGGGTTGAAATGGGGACCCTTTTTATCCTTATACCTGTATCTTATTGCAACATGGAGTTATAAGCCATCAAACCCACTCTGTCCACTTGTGACAACCAGCCCCATGGCAGGGTTAGATGTCACACAGTATGGGGTTGGTTATCACAGTGTTTGCTAGTAACTTATTCCTTTTATAACAGGAAATTAAGAAATATAATAATTTATTACATTTTGAGTAAATGTGTGTGTGTCTGCATGTGTGCTAATTAAGATGCTAGTTACCACATGGCTTGACCAAGGAACTCAGAAATTGGTTTGAAATACAGCTCTCCCTTTCTTCTTTTCAACAAACAGAATTGTTCATGGATACCCCCACAATTCAAACATTTACAACAAAAATAACCCAAACATTTGTTTTACTTTCACTTATGAAAAACACAAATTCCCTTCACCTCAATATTTTGCTATGCTGACATGAATTGATCAGGTGGATGAGTTCTTTCAAAGAATTCACACATTTGAATCTTAAAATGATTACACATGGCCATTTAGATCAAGGGAAATTAGCACTGTCACAACCAACCTGTGAAACAACCAACCCCAGTCTCTCTCTGAAGAAGGGCTTGTGAAGCATACCTTTTTATAAGGCCAGGCCTGTCTACTAATCTGCCTCACTTTCATTGGGCACAGAGATGAAACACTCACACAAATGACAATAGCTTGTGTTGTCATGCAGGCAGAGTTGACTTCCTGCTAACCACCCAGATTTACACATGATCTTTAAATAGTTTTGTGTCTGTTTCTGCTCATTTCAGGGCAGCAACATCTTTCCACCTCCCCAATCTGCCTGCAACTGGAAAAGACAGATAGGACCAGTGGGCGACGCTACACTGTCCCCCCTCATTCCCATTTCTTTCTGGCCCTCTTGTTTGTGTGATGCAGGAAGTGCAGGGCTGATTCGAGTGGTGGGAGGTGGCAAAGAGCTGGCCTGGCACACAGAGGGAGCTTGAGGGAGGTAGCAGTGTGGGTGTTAACCTTGTTAACCTCTCATAGTAAGTGTTGAATCATATGACCTAGGATGCACCCTGCATCAGAGAACTGGAAGTGCAACATTTAACATAAAGAACATCAAAGGTGATTTTTGTGCTGTTAATGAGATTACTCATCCAAACATTGCCCGAGCCACATGCACCTCTGACTGGCCTCGACTCTTTACCCACAGAGCCATCTACATTGCCTCTAAATGCTATGTCATGCTATGTTAAGGACCTTGCTGTGGACACCACCATGCTCAAGCTCAATACAGCTGAAAAGGGGTGATGATTTGTGACTCCAGTGCAGATCAGGTATGGTGCAACTGGCTCTCCTGACTGTAGGGATCTGATTAATGACAAAGGCTGTGGTTGGGTGGGAGACACAGATCTGCCCATTAGCACACTACAACGTTGCAAATGGCTTCAATTACTGTGGAGTGTGCTGAGTTGGCAGTATGAACAGAGAGGATAGCTAAGAGCCAGCATGAGGACCATCGTGCACCATCCAGCAGCTCCATGAAGACCAGAAAACCCCTTGTTCCCACGTGACGTTACTACCTGCAGAACTCCTCCACTAGTGCTGGCCTCTCTCCTTCATCAGAGCAGAAAAGATGATAAAAGCCATTATCAAAATTCATTATATCAATTAAATTTGTTCTTCCATTCATATTCAGTTTGATGGCAGTGTTGGTAAAATGTTTTTTTTTACACTGTACATTGTGTTAAACAAAATCAGGACAAAATAGCACTTTTCCTGTTGAAAGTCTCTGTGAAAGTGGAAAGGACTGTGGACTCAAATTCCAATGAATAGTCTGTCACAGAATTGCCCACTCCAGTTTCCTCTACAACATTGTTACAGTATCACCTCTAAACTGACAGACTGGACTCAGTGGCATTGAAGAGTATCATACCAAGGCTTTGCCAACTGGCTGCAAAGTGACAGCAGGCCCTGTGTGCCCACGCCTGCCCTTGGCCCCGGCTTGTGAAACCCCTGGCACGGGGGCACATTCAGACAGGAGCAGCCAAAGAGATGGGGATTCCCCAGTATCACACCTCCTGTGCCCAGTGCAAGGAGCAGAGTCCCCTCAGCTACTTGTGTAACAACCAGCTCTCTATCCATCCACTGACCCACATTTCATAAACTTCACACAGGCGGCACAGCAGATTCCCATGGTTCCTCACGACTAGATCTGCTTCACCTTTTACCGTACAGGTCCCTTGTTACTTCAAGTGGCGGTCTAAGATTCAAAGAAAATAACGAGATCTACAATGAAATTGTAAACACATTGGAAATGTAAAATTATCAAATCACATCAATTAATTTCATGGGATATGAGAAATGCTCTCTGTGTCATACCACATGAAGAGAGGACAGACACTCATCAGAGAACATCATTCTCGAGGGTGGAGGGGAGAGATGGGATTCTCCCTGCTTTTCCTGTCTGTCTGTGTGGAATATCACCCTCATTAGCCATGTTTATATTGTAGGCTTACAATACTCATCACAGGTAGGATATCCCAGTGGAAAGACAGGCAGATAGTGTTGCCAGTATTCAGCCAATTCTAGTCGATCTATGACAAACTTCTATACTCAAACTGTGTATTATGTGCAATCTTAGCATCCACATATCTCTCATATTTCTTCCATGTTTTTCCTGTGCTGTGCTTTCAGATGACATATTTGATGATATCACAGTTGAGTATTAATTCCCTAATTTAATTTCCTTTGGACGGAGAGCAGAGTGTTGCATAGAGGAAGTGTCTTGGAGGGAGTCAGAATCATATGGGGATTAATGACGGGTGGATCCAGTCTCACCACTGAATTTGATCACTGAATGTTGTGTGTTCATGTGAAATGGCAGCTACTACAACTGGCTAGTAATGAAAATCTTACCCTGATCACATTGGGCCAACTCATAGACATCAGTCAATCAGTGCTCTCCATGTTCCATAAAAATTACATGCAAAAACAATAGAGCGCTCCAGCTTCATTGCTCTTGAGTTACCACTTATCCATTAACCTGTTTGTTATCCCTTAGTATTGACTATAGTGTTACAATTATTAAGTCAATCCCACACAAAATGCGGTAACTTTCTTGAAATATTCTACATAGTAGGGTATTATTCATACCATTCATTATAATTCCTTTGTCTAAACTACAACATTTCTGACAGTGAATCCTTGATAATATAAAATATTTTTATCTCAACCTTCCTAAATGCGAATTAAATAAATAAAACGCTCAAGTGCTATCTATTTTGACATTTCTTGCAGTGGTTCAACGTCAAACAGGCTTCACTCTAATGTGCTGGGATTGTTTTCTGACAAAGCTGTCAAGACTTCAAACAGAGCAGAGACTGGCAGCTCTGCTCATTGAAGTCTCAAACCACCCCGATCTCTCCTCAAATCACTCAGAGTGCCCATGAGCGGAGTAGACAGCCGGACACACCCCCCTGTGAGGTGTTTCCAAGTGCAGTCACTTTTTTGTCAAAATAGATTGAAAACTTACACAAATAACAAAGCTCTTTTAGCAGAAAGGCCTTTAAAAAAAGAAAGCATTAGTATCAACTGCAGTGTTTACCCCCTGAAGCCTACTCAGCCATGGTGCCAGGGAGACATGCTGCACTTCAGCATGGCCTCTCTGAATGAGAGAGGTGATACCTAGAGAGCTGGTCAGGAGGAGGACTGGGTAGAAGGCAGAAGCCCATATATGCAGGTGTGCAGTGGGATCCCACGGCACTCCGTCTGACCCCGCAGCACCACAGGCTGTAACAGAATGAACATAGTCTTTGGAAACTGGCTCAGAATGCTTTGATTAAGCGATCACTATTATCTGTGGAGTTAGTTATTATATCTCTGACAACATAAAGAGGAGGAAAACTGCAGAGAATCACTATAAAACATGTAACTGCTGGGGAATATTTGATTGTTGTTTTGATCAAAATGTTTAAGGCATTTGGGTGTACAGTGTACAGTCTCACTTGATCTAACATATTTAGGGATGTGGATTTATAAAGTAAAAGTAAATTGAGAACACAGAGACAGGGTCTCCAATGACAAGTTTAAGAAGGACTTTTCGGACTTAGTAAATGCATGCCTTTCCTATGCACTTCTCAGTAGTTGGTATTCACACTTACCTTGTGCAGGTGCGTAAAGGGCTTTGCATGTGTGGTTCCCTTGCGTGCGCTGAATACATTTAATTCAACCTCTGAAAACCTTCCCAAATGCTGGTCAACATATTTTCTGGTGGAGTTTTCATTCAATAAGGTTTTCAGTACGTTTATCTAAAACCCTCCCTGTAAATATGGTGTACCTTTTAATTTGAATTTTCTCGACAGACTCACTAGCATTTATGGAGAGAACGGTTCAAAATATTAGGGATCAATGACAGAAAGCATGTACATACACACTCATTCATCTCCTTTTCAGCACCAATTAGTAGATAAAAAAATACTCTGATGTATATTATTTAGGGTTAGAAAAGTATTTATGCATAAAATAAACTGCTTTGGAGAGCCTTTATGCACAAAATATAATGGTGAATAAAAATGCAGTTGTTTGATTCATCCTGAAAGTTGCCATATTAAATTGTTCAATACATGAAATATTGTAAGGTGACATTTACCCTAATAATCCTCACTAATCATGGAACTGTGATGACAACGGTCCAGTCATTGTGAACCGTGCGCCAGGCTCCAGGTTTAATTAAGTAATAATGGCTGAGAAGCCGGTGTTTGGAGGATATACTGGCACTGGTGTTGTTAGGCCCAAGACAAAGTAGACTTCGAGTGCATAATCACTTTTATGCAACGTGTTACCAACATATTCAAGTAATGATTGATATATTTTAATTAAAAACATTATTTTGAGGAATTTATTCATACTCTTTCATCCTTACACAAGATATAGTCCCGACATAAATCTAGGGTTTCTACCCAAGCCTGCTGATCAAATAGCCCGTCACTAATCATAGATGCTCAATTACTAGATTGTTCAATCAATGGCAGACATTTGAAGTTGTTGTCAATGTGTTACTGTATATCTAGTAATTTCATGGTGATTTAAGTCGTTCGTTCTATCGGTTCGGTTGCTAGAGACGCGACCCAGTCATTCAGTCTTTTTGTTGTGTATCTATGTATGATAAGTTACAGTATGATAAGTTACGAATTCCAATTCATAACTTATTCCAATTTGTTGTGGTAAGGGGTTAGGGTTAGGGTTCATGTTAGGTTAAAGGATTAAGGTTAGGATTAGGAAAGGGTTAGCTAACATGCTAAGGAGTTGCAAAGTAGCTAAAAAGTAGTAAGTAGTTGCAAAGTTGCTAATTAGCTAAAATGCTAAAGTTGTCCGTGATGAGATTCAAACACCCAACCTTCAGGTTGCTAGACGTTTGCATTATGCGCCTACCCATCCACACTTTCCAACCACCGTACTTTCATTTTTTTGCCTTGAGTAACCTTCTGCCTTATATAATCATACCAAACATAATATAGCATACTAATTTGAATGTCCCAGATTTATGATTACTATGTTAAGTCTAGTCTATGAGACCAGGCTGACAGAAACCAGTAGCTTGGGTCTCCAAATTGTATCTCTGCATGTCATAAGGCCAGCATTTCATAAACGTTACTGTCGAAAAGGTGATTTGTTGAAATGCTTCAGATGGCTGCCGTATGACTGGTTTCACATTTGTCTCCAATTTTCATAGGGTAAAATAGATCTAAAACAATTGTCATTTTTATTTACAATCCCCTTGTGCAAAACGGATTACTCATTTACCTAGCTCTTATCAATAGCTCTTTTCAATTTGTAAATTACAGTGCATGGAGAATGATGTTATTTCTATCAGAAAAAATAAAGTCGATATTGTTCCACTTGAACCCGACAGATTGCTCGACCTTCATTGTGTCATCACGCATAAAGGTGGTGGAATTATTAAGGCCACAATACAGAGTACCTGTAGATACACCTCCACCACGCCTTAATTTCTTTCATCTCCACCCCAAACGATTAGTGAGTGAATAGCATACTATTCTCATACTTAAGTTCAAGGTCAGAATTATAATAGAGAGAAAAGTACATTAAAAGGGAATTACTTTCCATTTATGCGCATTTAACTCGGGTCGGGATTTCCCCCATTGTGCTGGTAGTCTATTCAGTGGTGTACAGTATACAGAAGTAAACTACTAAATTGGGCAAATCAAATCGTATTTGTCACATGCACAGAATGCAACCTCACCGTGAAATGCTTACTTGCAACCCCTTAAGCAACATTGCAGTTCAAGAAATAGAGTTAAGAAAATATTTCCTAATTAAACTAAAGTTAAAAAATAAAATAAAAAGTAACACAAGAAAATGACATACCAATATCAAGGCTAAATACAGGTGGAACCGAGTCAACGTGCGGGGGTACAGGTTAGTCGAGATAATTTGTAAAGTGACTATGAATAGATAATAAAGTGGCTATGCATAGATAATAAACAGCGAGTAGCAGCAGTGTAAAAACAAAGGGGGGGGAGGGGGTCAATGTAAATATTCCGGGTGCCCATTGGACTAATCGTTCAGCAGTCTTATGGCTTGGGGGAAGAAGCTGTTAAGGAGCCTTTTGGTCCTAGACTTTGCACTCCGGTACCGTTTGCCGTGCGGTAGCAGAGAGAACAGTCTATGACTAGGGTGACTGTAGTCTTTGACCATTTTTTGGGCCTTCCTATGATACTGCCTAGTATATACAGTAGGTCCTGGATGTCAGGAAGATTGACCCCAGTGATGTACAGGGCCGTACGCATTAACCTCTGTAGCGCCTCACGGTCAGATGCCGAGCAGTTGCCATACCAGGCTGTGATGCAACCGGTCAGGATGCTCTCGATGGTGCAGCTGTAGTGCAGCTGTATTATTGAACGATGAGGCATGTGTGAATTGTTTTCCATGGGCTATACTGACTTTGAAGCACACAATGGGAAACTGTCTAATGTGTCGACTGTTGAGCTTTCTGCATGGCAGGGAATGACTGGGTGAACATCTACTGTATGTGGAAACTGAGGGGAAAGATGGGGGTTGAGAGGGGGGACAATAAGACAAGTAACAGCCTTGAGTAGGCTGACCAACCACATCAGCTCCCTTCTGTGCCCCATCATTATACATCATTAAGTGATCTTATCGGACACTGAGATCATCATGCTCAGTGAGACTGTAGAGCAGACACCACTGATTAGGAGAACAACATCACATGGCTGAACTGCCTATGCATTATACATCATAAAACTGTGGAGTTTTATGGAGTTTTATTTTTTATTTGAAATACAAGCCATGTATTTCAACAAGTATATGGCAACCAATAGTGGCTAGTCACATGATGGCTCTACAATATGTAAACATTGGGACTACTTGTAGTGCATCAAAATCGAATATCAAAATTATTAAATTTTTTCTGCCTTTAAAGTCCCTTCTTTTCAGTCAATTTCACTGTGAGTTTAGGAAGAGATATGGTCAGTTTCTTGGGGGTGGTAATACTACACATTAGACTATGTGATACAAGGGGTTTGGTGAATGTAATGTTCTATTATAACAGCAGAGCCAAGGGAGTGATTGTTCGAAGCCCATCATTTGTCACCAGAGGGCTGAAAATCCCAGTTTATAGGAAGCCGGACTTAGGACTCAACTGTTCACCAGGCTCCCATCTTTACTAGATCTGGGCTTAAACGTGTCAATGCGCACTACGTTTGGGATCTGCAATATTTAATATCTGGAGACAAAGACAATTCCCAGGCAAATTAAGTCTGTGATTGGATTTCAGGATAGAAAATTCCCATATTATTAATTGTATATTACCTTCTTGTTGCCTAGAAACAGGAGTTCATGCAGACTGAAATTAACTGAGCATATTATTTCATAAGAATGTAGTGTATGTTCTACATTTGTCAGGTTCAACTCAAATATCCTCATGTACCACATGGTCAGGCACTTCACTACAAACAGCACAAGGGAATGTTTGCATAATAAACCTGGTTTCTTACTCTTGTAGTGTTGCATGCTTGTGTGGATTGTATGCCTAAATATGTTGTTTGTGAAAGTGGCCAATACCCACTTGAGGTGAGGATCTAAGTCCCTACTATACTCATCTTCAAATGTCGCTTCAGCTTTCTCTCCAGTCCTGTGCTGTCTTGTCTACTGTTCAATACACACAGACTCCCCCCACAGGGTATCAAGGGTATAACACAACATTCTCACCCAATGTCAGTGGACTTTATGCAGTACTTGATGCATGTATGTTGAGAAATAACAACCCTTTTCAGTGTACAATGTGATGTCTCCCATTTTGATGTTCACTTTGCCAGCCAATGGAGAAGAGAACAAGTTCAATTATTTGTTCATGATCCAAAGAATATGAATAGAGGTCAGTGTATTCAATAATCTTGTTGAAAGAAGAGACAATACTGCGGAAACTAAAGGCTTAATGTATGTATTATACATAAGCATGTTCAGATGAAAACCTGCCCAGGGCAAAAAGAATGATAGTACCATGGACTTGACAATAATGAGCAATAATTACTGTATAAAACAAATCATTCAAATACTGAGCTGTATTGTATGCAAAAATAAATGTGAAATTATATTAATATACTAATATACTAATACAATTGCTCAGAGAAAGAGTTTTTGTTTAACAAGTAATACATGTTTTTATCAAAAAGGTACGGGTCAAAATGATTGACACCCCTAAAGATTCTTATAAATAAAGTAGTCAAAAGTGTTGTATTTGATCCCATATTCCCAGCACGCAATGACTACATCAAGCTTGTGACGCTATAAACTTTCTAGATGCATTTGCAGTTCGTTATGGTTGTGTTTCAGATTATTTTGAGCCCGATAGAAATTAATGGTAAATAATGTATTGCGTCATTTTAGAGTCACCTTATTGTAAATAAAAATCTAATATGTTTCTAAACTCTTCTATATTAATGTGGATGCTACCATTATTATGGATAATCCTGAATGAATCGTGGTGAGTGAGAAAGTTACAGAGGGTCAAAGATCAAAGTCCCCAAGATATACTAACCTCCCCGGTAAACAAAAAAGAAGAAAAAAAGAAGATGTATTTAACCTTTATTAAACTAGGCAAGTCAGTTAAGAACAAATTCTTATTTACAATGACTGCCTACCCCGGCCAAACCCGGACGATGCTGGACCAATTGTGTGCCGCCCAATGGGACTCCCAATCACAGACGGTTGTGATACAGCCTGGAATCGAACCAGGTTCCGTAGTGATGCCTCTAGCACTGAGATGCAGTGCTGTAGATCGCTGCGCCACTCGAGAGCCACTCAATACATCATGTTCTAATTTCCTACTTAGGAAAGTTCATTAATAGTGAGAGGTTAGCATGTCTTGGGGGGGGGGGGGTGATCTTTGATCCTCTAACTTTCTCACTCATCATCATTCACAAATCACTCAGGATTATCCGTAATCATTGTAGCATCCACATTAATGGAGAAGCATTTAGAAATTGTATTTATAATAAAAGTAACTCCAAAATGAAAACAAGACCTTTCATTTCTATTGGGGAAAATCTGAAACACAACCAAAACAAACTGCAAATGCATCCAACAACTTTGTAGTCACAAGCTTGATGTATTCATTGCGTGCTAGGAATATGGGACCAAATGCTGAACTCTTGAATATTTTATTGATAAGAATCTTTAGGGGTGTCAATTATTTTGACCCCTAACTTTTTGAGAAAAATGTATATTACTTGTTAAACAAAATCTCTTTCTCTGAGCAATTGTATTAGCATAACTTGTATTAGTATAAAATAATATAATGTAAAAAAGAATAGAGCATACTATATAGCTCAGTATTTGAATAATTTATTTTATACAGTAATTATTGCTCATCTTTATTAAGGGTGTCAGACCCCACTGTACATTACATCTACACTAGGAAAGCCTGTCCATTAACTGATTCAGATTCCTATAGCCATCTATCCTTTTCATCATGAGGATAGGTCTATTTAGTATCTGATGCAGTAAAATAGCTGCCAGAAATCAACATGAAGCCACCCTGCTTCACCCACACACTCATTGCATGCTTCACTGATCAGAGGACCCAGGACAGTCAGGGGAGGGCTCCACCACTCAGATTTGAAAGGGCCAGGGCACACCTCTAATTGCAGATCAGCATCCTGTGAATTACTGGGTGGGAGTCCCATCCCACTGTGCACAGACCTTGGTTCAACATCTAGTTTTGATATACTGTCACGCCCTGATCTTAGTTATCTTTGTTTTCTTTATTATTTAGGTTAGGTCAAGGTGTGACGAGGGTGGTATGTGTGTTTTTGTCTTGTCTAGGGTTTTTTGTATATCTATGGGGTTTTGGTTTGTCTAGGTAAATGTAGGTCTATGGTGGCCTGAATTGGTTCCCAATCAGAGGCAGCTGTTTATCATTGTCTCTGATTGGGGATCCTATTTAGGTTGCCATTTCCCATTTTGGTTTTGTGGGTTATTGTCTGTGGAGTTGCATGTCAGCACTAGTTGATGTATAGCGTCACGTTTGTTTAAGTGTTCTTCGCTAAATAATGTATTCCAATCACGCTGTGCCTTGGTCTCCTCGTTATGACGACCGTGACATATACATTTGGTTGAGAAATACAACTAAAGTGAATTCAATGTGAAATCAACAAAACATTTCACCCTGTCATTGTCTTTAGGATCAAAGTTTTGTGAAAACATTTTAAAATTCCCTTACGTTGATGACCTTTGCAAATCTAATCAGTTTTCTACGTTGATTCAACATCATCACATAGATTTTTTGTTGTTGAAATGACGTGGAAATAATGTTGCTTGAACCAGGTTTTTCCCAGTGGGATGACTGACCTGGGCTCCGTGGCACTGGTGTCTTAATAGTGGCTGTGTATACATCTGTTTAGGCTACTACAATTCCCCCATACCCATCATGAGGTTGCAACAACCTAGCCTCTGACTGAAACTAGTTGTCCTCCGGTAACACCATGGTGCTGTTGAGGCTATTGTAGACCTTCATTGCAAAACAGTGTTTTGATAAATTATTTGGTGACGTAAATATATTTAGTGTAGTTTTTCCCCCAAAATTTGAGCTTTTTAAATGTTTCACAATGATTTTTTAATGAAATTCACTGAGTGATGGTCCTCTTATCCTCCTCTGAGGAGTCTCCACTGGTGCCTACTCTGATAATTTCATCAAAGCATACACTTTACCTGCAGAACTTGGTGTCTGTGTCAGCAACAGGAATCAAGATACAATATCTATTGTTTTTTTGCAATGTGATCACATCAACAGTATATCAATGTGTGATGTATTAATACAATTGTCAACTTAATGTGTATTTTCTAGAGCTTTTTGCAGAAAACAATTGTGTATTGAGATTTTGTTATGACGTGTAAAGTAAGAGACTGTATGTTAATATAAACATGACCGGGTCAAAAATTGAAATGATCTATTCAAGACTTCAGTTGACTCATTGAAAGCCAAACCAATTAGCCTAAGCCATATTTAAAAATGACACATCAAATAGCTCTACTGTATTTGCACATTTAATCATTAGTACTGTTTTTTTTTTTTTTTTTTTACAAAAAGTCATCACTATATAGGGCCAAAGCCTGCAGGCTTATAAGATTCTGTTTAGTTTAAAACAAGAGTTGGCTACTTGTAGCACTGATCAGCAAGGAAAGCTTTATTTAGAATTATCTAAAGACTGAGTTCCAAAGCCTGCTGGATCCCAAACTCATTGCCATAGCAACAGGTAGTCAACATTTGAGGGTGCAACTCACAGTTTCCCACTTGTTCTTCATGCTATGTTCTCACTCACCCTCCATGGAACAACTCGTTGCCCTATAACTGCACTTTTATTGCAAGGAGCATGATATGAACAGAACCCTGTTTGATCCAGGGTTCACAAGACAGGTAGGTGCAAGTCAAATACCATAATATTTTTCATGGTCAAATATGTAACCATGATTAAAGTACCCACTACACCATGGGTGGGTAACATTTTTGGCGCGAGGGGTCCACATCTGGATTTTGAAATTCAACGGAGGGCCGTACAGATTTGATTTTGACTGATTTGTTTATCAAAATCAATTCAGAATTATGGCAGTTATCTGAAAATATGTAGGTCCATTATAATTTCTACATACTTTCTATCTAGTTTTAAATGTTCAAGAGTGGCCTGGGGTGTTTTTTAAAGACAAAATAATGATTTGCCCACCCCTGCACTAGACATATGGGCATGCATATACAATATACAGAGTGTACAAAACATTAGGAATGCCTGCTGTTTCCATGACATAGACCGACCAGGTCTATACAGCACTTTGAGATATCAGCTGATGTACGAAGGGCTATATAAATAAATTTGATTTGATTTGAATCCAGGTGAACGCTAGGATCCCTTATTGATGTCACCTGGTAAATCCACTTCAATTGGTGTAGATGGAGGGGAGGAGACAGGCTAAAGAAGGATTTTTAAGCATTTGAGACATGGATTGTTTACGTTTAGAACTACAACACTACTTGGTTTTTCATGCTCAACAGTTTCCGCTGTGTATCAAGAATGGTTCACCACCTAAAGGACATCCTGCCAACTTGACACAACTGTGGGAAGCATCAGAGTCAACATGGGCCAGCATCCCTGTGGAACGCTTTTGACCCCCTTAGAGTCCATTCCCTGACGAATTTAGGTTTTGTACACTCAGTGGACATTTAACAAACAGGCACATATTTACCAGCTGTATAATACTCAGATATTCAGGGGTTTAATTTACTCTCTCTAACTTTTCTGTCACCGCATAGAAAGTTGGGAGTGGGACAGTCGAGTCATCCTAGACCTCCTGGGGACTCACACCTATCTGCATGACATTCTCACATGCTGGGCCAGTCTCCCTATGGGGGACCTACTGCGGGGGCGTGGCAGAACATGTGAAAAGGTTTGGTCACTGATCGACTGACAACTTGCTGTGTTAATTATTTTCATATCAAGAAGAGGAGGAGACAGCACCACTGAGAGATGAAAAGTGATAATTGATTTATCTTATTATAGTATTAGATGGCATTTATAAAGTAGTTTTCACCAAATTCTCAAAATCACCTCAAATCTGACATCCACCACCCATGTTTTATCAATATCTTGAGTGTTATTAGAGGCTTGAATGAGGCTTGAATGAGTGTTGGAATGTGGTATGCTACACAGAAAATGTGTAGAGATGTACAGTAGCTGTTTTAATACAGAGCAGGATCTCATATAGTAAATCCATGACAGTGTTGTAAGGGGGATTGAAATGCCACGTACAGCATTGATTGAGCTTATCTTCGATCAATAACATCAAATGATGAGGATTCATGTTAAGCTCCAGATGTGAAAATGCAAACAAATAAAGAATTTGTTAATTCAAAATGCTTAAAAAGTTATGGGGTTGGCGATAAAACGATCAAGTCAAATGAATTTCTTTTTTTGGTGTTAATAGACAATATGCCATAAAAAAAAGCCCAAACGTACTCCTCTCCTCAAAACAGTAATCAACATTTAGGGGAGACTCTCACGAACATGAAGGTGTCGGTTGTTCTGCTCTACAATGCACACAAGCTTCAGGGGAGTCATCTGAAGGAAACCCAGTACTGGGCTGTAAAAATTGCAAAAAGTGCAATTTTCTTATACCTCTCAGATATAGAACAGACATGTCAAAACCTTGAAACTTGTGATTTAATTTTTGACTGTCTGTTTTGCCATGTACAAATGTGTTATTAATTGTGTTTCTATGAGCTATAGCAGTAAAGAGCAAATTCAATGCTTCATCAAACAAACATTTTATATATTTAGGTTTCCATAAAATTCTACATCAAATGGATAAATTATACATTTTATGACCATCTTAAAACAATTCCATGTGTTAGCTTAGTAGATATTGCGATCTAAAGGCTTAGACCTATTGGAGTTAAAAAATATATATACAGTGCCTTTGGAAAGTATTCAGACCCCTTGATTTACAGTTAGTTACAGCCTTATTCTAAATGGATTAAATAAATACAAATGTATTTATTTATTTATTTTTATTTATTTAAATGGATTAAATACATACAAATTCTCAGCAATCTACACACAATACCCCATAATGACAAAGCAAAAACAGGTTATTAGATTTTTTAAAAACCCTTTACAAATACAAAACAGAAATACATTATTTACATAAGTATTCAGACCCTTTGCTATGAGACATGAAATTGAGCTCAGGTGCATCCTGTTTCCATTGATCATCCTTGAGATGTTTTAACAACTTGATTGGAGTCCACCTGTGGTAAATTCAATTGATTGAACATGATTTGGAAAGGCACCCACATATATTAGGTCTCACAGTTGACAGCGCATGTCAGAGCAAAAACCAAGCCACGAGGTCGAAGGATTTGTCTGTAAAGCTCAGAGACAGGATTGTGTTGAAGCACAGATCTGGGGAAGGGTACCAAAACCTTTTTGGAGCATTGAAGGTCCCCAAGAACACAGTGGCTGCCATCATTCTTAAATGGAAGAAATTTGGAACCACCAAGACTCTTCCTAGAGTTGACCGCCTGGACAAACTGAGCAATCGGGGGAGAAGGGCCTTGATCAGGGAGGTTACCAAGAACCCGATGGTCACTCTGACAGAGCTCTAAAGTTCCTCTGTGGAGGTTGGAGAACCTTCCAGAACGACAACCATCTCTACAGCACTCTACCAATCAGGCCTTTATGGTAGAGTGGCCAGACGGAAGCCACTCCTCATTAAAAGGCACATGACATCCCACTTGGAGATTGCCAAAAGGCACTTAAAGACTCTCAGATCATGAGAAACAAGATTCTCTGGTCTAATAAAACCAAGATTGAACTATTTGGCCTGAATGCCAAGTGTCACAGCTGGAAGAAACCTGGCTACGGTGAAGCATGGTGGTAGCAGCATCATGCTGTGGGGATGTTTTTTCAGCGGCAGGAACTGGGAGACTAGTCAGGATCAAGGGAAAGATGAATGGAGCATATTGATGAAAACCTGCTCCAGAGCGCTCAGGACATCAGACTGGGGCAAGCGTTCACCTTCCAACAGGACAACGACTCTATGCACACAGCCAAGACACCGCAGGAGTGGCTTCGGGACAAGTCTCTGAATGTCTTTGAATGGCCCAGCCAGAGCCCAGACTTGAACCTGATCAAACATCTCTGGAGAGACCTGAAAATAACTGTGCAGCGACGCTCCCCATCCAACCTGACTGAGCTTGAGAGGATCTGCAGAGAAGAATTGGAGAAACTATCCAAATATAGGTGTGCCAAGCTTGTAGCGTTATACCCAAGAAGACTCGAGGCTGTAATCACTGCCAAAGGTGCTTCAACAAAGTACTGAGTAAAGGGTCTGAATACTTATGTAAATGTGATATTTTAGCTTTTTATGTTTAATAAATGTGCAAACATTTCTAAAAACCTGTCTTTGCTTTCTCATTATGGGATATTGTGTGTATAGATTGATGAGGGGGGGGGGAAACAATTAAATCACACATTCTCTGGAGTGATGAATCCCACTTCACAATCTGGCAGTCCGACAGACAAATCTGGGTTTGGCGGATGCCAGGTTAACGCTACCTGCCCCAATACATAGTGCCAACTGTAAAGTTTGGGGTAGGAGGAATAATGTTTTGAGCCTGTTTTTCATCATTTGGGCTAGGTCACTTAGTTCCAGTGAAGGGAAATCTTAATGCTACAGCATAAAATTACATTGTAGACGATTCTGTGCTTCCAACATTATGGGAACCTTTTGGTGAAAGCCCTTTCCTGTTTCAGCATGACAATGCCCTCTTGCACAAAGCGAGGTCCATACAGAAATGATTTGTCGAGATTGGTGTGGAAGAACTTGTCTGGCATGCACAGAGCCCTGACCTTAAACCTATTGAACACTTTGGGATGAATTGGAACGCCACTGCATGCCAATCCTAATTGCCTAACTTCAGTGCCCAACCTCACTAATGGTCTTGTGGCTGAATGAAAGCAGGTCCCTGCAGCAATGTTCCAACATCTAGTGGAAAGCTTTCCCAGAAGAGTGGAGGCTGTTATAGCAGTAAAGGGTGGACCAACTCCATATTAATGCCCATGACTTTGGAATGAGATGTTCGACGAGCAGGTGTCCACATATTTTTGGTCATGTAGTGTACCTCAGGAGTCAAGATATCTGACTAAGCTGGCTCTGTGCTCATAATGTGAAGAGAGTGTGTGGAGAGGAATCCTCTGACAGGACTCATCAGGTAGGAGGCTGGGTGGGTGGACGATGGAGGGGGTGATCAGGAATACCCGCGTGCCCAACCTCCCTTCTCCTTGTCTGTGTGGGTGAGTGCTTCCCTTTGTCAGCAAGCAAAGTGCTTCCCTTTGCCCTCTTCCTGCAACATCCACCACCACTTCCCTCCCCCTCACACCCTGTAAACCCACACCTACGACAAAGAGCAACCACGTCCTTCTAATGCAGTTATGTGGGCATCATTCTCCCTTTTACTTGCAGTCAAGCTAACAGACGGGGAGAGAGAGCATGGCAGATGGTGTTCACAGCTCTATTTCTGAGGCTGGACTTGTACCACCACCACCACCAACATCACCCCTCCCCCTTCCCCTATCCCACTCAAGCCAAGCCCATTACTGCCTCCTCATATCTCTCTCTCTCTCTCCCCATCGCAGGGTTATAGTGAATTAGTATTCAGTGTCTCACTGGGAGGATCACAGTTTTCAGATTCAATCATTGTTCCAAAGTAGCTGATTTACAAGTGAAATGTAGAAACAACAATTACATAATCAAAAATAAATCACAAAAAAATACATTTGATTATATCAAGAACAGAAATTAAACTGAATTTGTGATACAGTATTTTCAACAAGTACAATCTTCATAAAATATTTGTCTCTTTGCCTATACGGTAAGAGGGGGTAAGGCTACTCTGATGTCATTTAGTCAAAAACAAGATATGAACAGTGCATTGAGCCTTCATTTTGTTTGGATAAACCATAACAACATGGAGAATCACAAGAGTAGATTTCTGCAAAACAAAGAAAATTCTACATTTCTAATTGTGGAACAACACATTGCCAAGAGACAATTTATTTTGTAACATGAAGTACTGGATTTCACATAAAAATCCTAAACACAGCTAATGAAATTAATTAAGAGGCAATCCTTTGGCACTGTAGCCAGTGGTAGTGAACAGCAGACCATGCAGAGATATGGCTCCAACAGGACAGAGATGAGAGGTATACAGTGGGGGAGTCACTCCAGATCTGCTCCTATGCATCATCAGCTCAACAAATTAACTCCCTTTAACAAGTCATCCACTGGACTAATGGCTTTTGGTTAAGAAACTAATTTGGCCATGGTAATGAACTGGGTTTAGGAACACAAACAGCCCAGTTATTAAGTGAACTCAACTCCACCTCTACTGACACTAGCTGACACACTGGTTAATGTACCAGACCCCACATAACCTCTGGAGATTCTCATTAGCACTACCACGCTATTACTCAAACCACTGACTTAAGAAACTACCGGCCAAGCTCATTATTACACTAATCCATTCAATCTAAACTGCATACATTAGCTGCGTAAATAGGACTTAGATTATTGGACTTTTCTGGACTTTCAATGAGGTTACTGTATCTTGCTGGTCGCTAGACCTTACACACACCTTATTAGTAGGGAGCAAATAGAGCCTAGAGGTGTAGATTCATGCCAATTCAGTGATTCTAATTCACCTCCACGTCATCCACCTGGTCTCTTTACAGTCTCTGCTAGCTAGTGATGAGTCTGTAGTTCAGTGCTGATGAGGGAAGCCCCCAGAGTTCCCAAGGTAACAGTCAGATAGACTGGGGGCTGGCTGACTCATTTGGATGGAATCCTGGAACGCGCTCGGTTGCCCACTCGCCCCACCCCCGGCTTCATCTGCACAACAAGCAAACAGTGAGCTGACATGTCCCCACACAGGGCTTCCTGTTGCCGGGGGTGGCCGTGGAAAATCCCCGGCTCTCTCTGCTTTCAGTATCAGGAGCACCCACAGCAACGCACCCACAGGGCCGGCAACCACTCCATGGTTACTGCTTGCACACTACAGCATAGAAGTCTGTATCTAAATGTAGGCCTAACTGTTACACGATCCAGTTACAGGTACTTTGGTCCTGCAATGTTTACATCATATAAAATTGGACCTAATAAAAAAGGAGGAAGGAAAGGAGGATGAGGAGGAAGAAGAAGAGGAGGAGGAGTGGAGAGAAGATGGGAGGGGTGGAGGAGGAGGTGGTGGACAAAGCTCATTAGAAAACAAAGGGTACAATTATATAAATTTCATGAAAACAAAAACGATTAAAGAAACCTGTTGGGCCTGAATGAGGAGGGGGAGAAAGAGAGCCTGAATGAGGAGGGGGAGAAAGAGAGGGGGTATGAGGTGGACAAGGAAGAGAAGGGACTTTACTTGAGGTCTGAGTCCACACAATTGATTAAATAATGAGTCCATTAAAAGGGATCAACAGGCGTGTAATTGAACACGTAATTAGTTTAAAGACAATCAGTTCTTGTAGGAGTTTGGAGGGGTGTAGAAGAACGGGTGGTGGAGGAGGGGTCTGGTGGAGAAATTGGGGATGAGGATGAGGGGGGATAGAGGTACCTGTAATAAATAACCTCTGGATCTGTGCAAGGTTAAGAGGATTCTAATTTATTAGATTCTAGGGAAGAACTTGGTGATAATTGTAAAATAATGATCAAGTTCCATATTTTATGATAGAATACACTATGGTATCAAACACTATGGTATTAAATGTCTGCACAAATAGAAATGGTGTTTTCTGTTAGATGCTTATTACTATATTTTTTGTAACTGTGAAAGAAATATTGCTGCAAATAGTGCAGCCGCGTGCTGCACAGTCTATCCAACGCAAATCCAACAATCCAAATGTAGTGTATGTAGAAAATGTACTCACAAAAGTCAAAGGATAACATTTGCTTATGTTCGGGTTCCCGTGGTTATATCTGTTGATAGCTCTCTGCTGTGTGCCATATTCACTGTCTTTAGTCATTACCAGCTGAGAGCTGCTACAAAGGGATTTAAGAGGCAGCATTACTGTTTTGAATCATTCGATGTTTAATTCTTCTATTATAATTGAACTAGGAACAGAACAGAGGTTATGGTAACCGCTGGAAATCTGTCCCACTTCACAGAGAGGTTAATGAACCACACAGTTCCTATGGGAGATGGAGTATGCTGTTAATTTGACAAACGTGTAAAATAAATGCTTTTATGCTTTTATTGACGGTGACCAAAAACGGCCTTTGTTGGAATGAAAGGTTTTAGTCTTTTGGGTGCTTTGCTATCTGAAGCAAAACAATAATGTGGAATGCATTTGTTGGAAGAAACTAAGTACATAATTGTTTGAATGGCAATTAAAGGCCGAAATGCGTCTTCATTAATTCCTATTTTTGTCCAAAACATACAATGCACAATGTACAGTAGGTGCTGCAACCATTATGTCTGATTTTATTACATTTCAGGTAGAATGGATCATTTTTCACAACATTGTTTAAAAGTATGTATATTTCCTCAATCCATTTAGTGTGCAGGGTTAGGTTATTTTAGTGGGGCAGCAAGGCTAGACTGAGTGATGAAGACTAGTGCAATTGCTAGATATGATACCTACCTCCGATGGAAATAGAGGAATTAGGCCCAGGTCCAGCTAACATAGGGTGGGGGCCACAATATTTTTAAACTAATCATGAGTTGCTGCAGAGGATCGCGGGCCTGTGTACCCACACACATCCATACCCTCACATGCAGTCAGAGCCGGCCCTAACCTTTTGGGGGCCCTGAGTGAAATTGTGTTGGGCCACCGACGGATAAAATAAAATAAAAATAAATAAATCACACACACACACACACACACACACACACACACACACACACACACACACACACACACACACACACACACACACACACACACACACACACACACACACACACACACACACACACACACACAGTTGAAGTGAGAAGTTTGCATACACCTTAGCCATTTAAATTCAGTTTTTCACAATTCCTGACATTTAATCCTAGCAAAAATACCCTGTCTTAGGTCAGTTAGGATCACCACTTTATTTTAAGAATGTGAAATGTCAGAATAATAGTAGAGAGAATGATTTATTTCAGCTTTTAATTATTTCATCACATTCCCAGTGGGTCAGAAGTTTACATACACTCAGTTAGTATTTGGTAGCATTGCCTTTAAATTGTTTAACTTCTTATGGCTGGGGGGCAGTATTGAGTAGCTTAGATGAATAAGGTGCCCAGAGTAAACTGCCTGCTACTCAGGCCCAGAAGCTAAGATATACATATATCTAGTAGATTTGGATAGAAAACACTCTGAAGTTTCTAAAACTGTTTGAATGATGTATGTGAGTACAACAGAACTCATATGCCAGGCAAAAACCTGAGATAAAATCCAACCAGGAAGTGGGAAATCTGAGGTTTGTAGGTTTTCAAGTCTTTGCCTATCCAATATACAGTGTAAAATTTGGTCCGATTGCACTTCCTAAGGCTTCCTTAGGAAGTGTAGCTGTCAACAGTCTTTAGAATGTTGTTTCAGGCTTCTACTGTAAAGGGGGACCAAATAAGAGCTGTTTGAGTCAGGTGTCTGGCAGAATGCCATGAGCTAAGTCTCGCGTGTGGCTGTGAACACGAGCTCTGTTCCTTTTCCTTTCTAAAGACAAAGGAATAGTCCTGTTGG
The DNA here is from genome assembly GCF_036934945.1 of Oncorhynchus masou masou. Taxonomy (NCBI): domain Eukaryota; kingdom Metazoa; phylum Chordata; class Actinopteri; order Salmoniformes; family Salmonidae; genus Oncorhynchus; species Oncorhynchus masou. The sequence goes on along the minus strand of NC_088212.1, from coordinate 28,974,959 downwards.
AATATTATTGAAGATTTATGATAAAAATATCCTAAAGATTGATTCTATACATCGTTTGACATGTTTCTACGAACTGTAATGGAACTGTCGTCTGAACAAAGTGCCTGCGCCATATGAATTTGAATTTGTGAAATAAACACGTGAATAAAAAGGAGGTATTTGGACATAAATGATGGACTTGATCGAACAAAACAAACATTTATTGTGGAACTGGGATTTCTGGGAGTGCATTCCAATGAAGATCATCAAAGGTAAGTGAATATTTATAATGCTATTTCTGACTTCTGTTTACTCCACAACATGGCGGGTATATGTATGGCTTGTGTTGGTCTCTGAGCGCTGTACTCGGATTATTGCATGGTTGTCACATTCTGACCTTAGTTTTTTTGTTATGTCTTTGTTTTAGGTTGGTCAGGGCGTTTGTTGGGGTGGGTTGTCTATGTTCATTTTTCTATGTTGTGTTTTGCGTTTGGCCTGGTATGGTATGGTTCTCAATCAGAGGCAGGTGTCGTTAGTTGTCTCTGATTGAGAATCATACTTAGGTAGCCTCTTCCCACCTGTGTTTCGTGGGTGATTATTTTCTGACTTTGTGTATGTCACCAGACAGGACTGTTTCGTTTTGTGTCATTCTCTTCATTATTTTTGTTTTAGTGTTCTGTGTTTAATAAATTCATCATGAACATGTACCACGCTGCACATTGGTCCTCCGATCCTTCATACTCCTCAGACGTGGACGACGAACGTTACAGAATCACCCACCGCCAAAGGACCAAGCAGCGTGGTATGTTTTGGAAGCAAAACATTACTGAACATAATGTGCCAATGTAAACAGAAATTTTTGGATATAAATATGAACTTTATCGAAGAAAACATATATGTATTGTGTAACATGAAGTCCTATGAGTGTCATCAGATGAAGAGCATCAAAGGTTAGTGATACATTTTATCTCTATTTCTGCTTTTTGTGACTCCTCTCTTTGGCTGACCTAACATAATCACATGGTATGCTTTTGTCGTAAAGCCTTTTTGAAATCAGACACTGGTGCGATTAACAACAAGGTTATCTTTAAAATGTTGTGTAATACTTGTATGTTTGAGAAATTTTAATAATGAGATTTCTATTGTTTGAATTTGACGCCCTGCACTTTCACTGGCCGTTGTCAAATCGATCCCGTTAACGGGATTTCAGACGTAAGATTAACTTGGGTCAAACATTTTGGGAATCCCTCCACAAGCTTCCCATAATAAGTTGGGGGAATTTTGGCCCATTCCTCCTGACAGAGCTGGTGTAACTGAGTCAGGTTTGCAGGCTTCCTTGCTCGCACACGCTTTTTCAGTTCTGCCCACAAATTTTCTGTAGGATTGAGGTCAGGGCTTTGTGATGGCCACTCCAATACCTTGACTATGTTGTCCTTAAGCTATTTTGCCACAACTTTGGAAGTATGCTTGAGGTCATTGTCCATTTGGAAGACCCATTTGCGACCAAGTTTTAACTTCCTGACTGATGTCTTGAGATGTTGCTTCAATATATCCACATAATTTTCCATCCACATAATTTTCCATCCTCATGATGCCATCTATTTTGTGAAGTGCACCAGTCCCTCCCTCCTGCAGCAAAGCACCCCCACAACATGATGCTGCCACCCCCGTGCTTCACGGTTGGGATGGTATTCTTCGGCTTGCAAGCCTCCCCCTTTTCCTCCAAACATAACTATGGTCATTATGGCCAAACAGTTCTATTTTTGTTTCATCAGACCAGAGGACATTTCTCCAAAAATTACGATCTTTGTCCCCATGTGCAGTTGCAAACCGTAATCTGCCTTTTTTATGGTGGTTTTGGAGCAGTGGCTTCTTCCTTGCTGAGCGGCCATTCAGGTTATGTCTATATAGGACTTGATTTACTGTGGATATAGATACATTTGTGCCTGTTTCCTCCAGCATCTTCACAAGGTCCCATGCTGTTGTTCTGGGATTGATTTGCATTTTTCACACCAAAGTACGTTCATCTCTAGGAGACAGAATGCGTCTCCTTCCTGAGAGGTATGACAGCTGCGTGGTCCCATGGTGTTTATACTTGCATACTATTGTTTGTACAGATGAACTTGGCTGATTTCTTATGATTTTCCCATCATGTCAAGCAAAGAGGCACTGAGTCTGAAGGTAGGCCTTGAAATACATCCACAGGTACACCTCCAATTGACTCAAATGATGTCAATTATCCTATCAGAAGCTTCTAAAGCCATGACATCATTTTCTGGAATTTTCCAAGCTGTTTAGAGGCACAGTCAACTTAGTGTATGTAAACTTCTGACCCACTGGAATTGGGATACAATAATTATAGGTGAAATAATCTGTCTGTAAACAATTGTTGGAAAAATGACTTGTGTCGTGCAGAAAGTAGATGTCCTAACTGACTTGCCAAAACTATAGTTTGTTAACAAGAAATTTGTGGAGTGGTTGAAAATAGAGTTTTAATGTCTCCAACCTAAGTGTATGTAAACTTCCAACTTCAACTGTGTATTTATATATATACTAAAGGGGGGCCAAGGGCCACCAGTTGCCCATCCCTGAGCTAACACGATATGTGCATAAACAGTATGCATGATTATGAGATTAAATTGATTTTCTCCCTACGGTTCAATGTGCCCTGATCGGGATAACAATAGCCTTTCACTCCACCGACATTCTCTACAAGCAATGCTGTATGGATTGTTTCCATGTAGCCTGCACATAATGCCTAGTATGTACACACTCCACTTCACAACTTTGCCAGAGGAACACACAAGATGCAGTGCTCCACAATCCCTCTTAACCTTTGACCTGTTCTTATTGTTATCTGTGAGCAGCACAGTGGCAAATATGTTGTACTCTCTTATTGCACAGACCTGTGAGCTGTTTGTGTTCTGCAAGGATGGAGGGCAGGGGAGGAGGGAAGGAAGGAAGAGCGGGATCTATTTAATCCCCCCAAAGGAACTCCCCTCTCGACCCATATCGTGAACTCGCAGGCAAATCATGTTGCTGCAAGGCACACCACACACACTGCGCTGTCTTTTTAATTTCATCAGCTGAAAGAAATCTATACAGTTTGGAACCTCACAGAGCTGCAGAGAAAAATAAACTGCAGCACCCTGGAATGTAAACAGGTTCCTCCACCAACTGTAGCTTAAAAATACACCATCGTAACAAAGAAACCTCTTGGCTATGATAATGGTCAATAGTACAGATCAGAGTTCAGATTTTACAGTTGGTAGGGCTACAATGTACTATTAAAAACGTTTGCACATTATGGCATATCTACTTTATGACTACATGTATTGTGTACTAGACTATTAAACAAAAACAGTATAAAAAACCTGATGGATGTCTTTTATTTAACTGTACACATTATGCACCTTTCACACGTAACACCAAGGGAGCTGTTATCCATATACTTTACATGGCATTATAAAGCCTCTACACCTGCTTTACACCTGTCTACCAGAACTGCACCTCCTTCCTGAGACAGCTAAAACAATGCTGTGACTAAACCCCATGGAGGGAGTCAGGGGACAGTTGACTGGTAGGACAGGATGGACAGGCTGGGGTTTCACAGCCGCCAAGGCAAGACAATCTGCTGTGAACAGATCCATGATTTGTTGATCTGTTGACTCACTGCTCACTAACTGAGGCCAAGGTCCCCATTACTAAAACAATATGTATACGGTGCTGCAGTAAGTGATCGCACTAACAGTCTTTAAAAACAAAAAGGTCAAATTACTTCAATTATATGCGAGAGCCACTGACTGAGTCTTTCGGATTCTAAAACTATCAAATTTTGTCAATCAGACTATATAACTTTCTAGAAAAGGTCAATAAACATTTAAGGAAACCTTATTCTGATTGCCAAATGTAAACTTTTATTTTGAACAAACATCACTCTAAGACACTAACTCACAGTAAAAATGTTACTGACATAATGGAGATATGACTTGTTGTTCCACGTTCTCAAATTTTAGAGACAGATTTATTTTAGTAAAAATTGTGTTGATCTTTATGCTAATGGAGTCATCCTTATTATAGCCCAATTTTCTAACAAGCATGGCAAAATGTAAATGTTTTGTTTTAACTCCAAATCAACTTTGATCAACAAAATATACTAAATTCCCCTTTGAGCATCTTTGAATGCAGACTATGAAAACTTAACCACTTTTTGAGTATTTTCATACAATCGTCCTTGATTATCATGCCAAACATATCATGAGAGGTTTGTAGAGGTATTTTGTGGAGTAAGCATCCACTTCAGATAGTGCTATTTTAGTTGAGGGTAATTGTTGTTGAGGTGTTTGTATCAGCATGCCTTGTTCCCTCTTTACCTCACCCTAGGAGGAGTCACAGAGTTCCCCCTCACAGAATGGGCTTTCCTCTGTAGCCTCTCCCTCCCTCCATGTATTCACTCTCCTTCCTCTATTTCCCTTTCTCCTGCTCTCCATATCTGTGGAGATTGACCAGTTTACACAAGAACAGGTAGGCAGGCTTCATTGGGCCCCTACCTGTCCCCTAGATACAGCGCTCACATCCAGACAACTGCCAAAGATCCTTCTTTATTGACTAAGGGGGATGACAAAGACGACAGCTTGTGTGGGGGAACATTGTCTGTGACTGCGAGTAGAAATCTTTTCAGGAAAAACAGGATTTTATACACAATGATCGTGGGTGTGAAGAAAGGGGGCACATTAAAAAAAGCATCTTTGTGTATGGCGCTAGTGGTTTTAAACAGTCATTTGCATGGCGATGGCCCAATCTGTTTTTCAACTGTCTACACTATGACAGACTGGATTAGAGAGGGCTTTCAGGGCTTTCCTTTTTGTTCTTGGAGAGTTACAGTAATACATCCAGGACAATGTGCTGGGGGGAAATTGAGATAACACACTGACATACTAGAGTATTTGGGATGAAACAACTAAGATTTGAAATCTTAAAAAATGGTGCACTGTGATAGAGCCCAAACACAATATGCAGAGGCCAAAAATATAACGTCACAAAAAAACTAACCAGAGACAAAAATGCCTAAAGACGAAACCTTCAGATTCACAGACGCCTATTTTCAGCTCCTTTCTCATTCTTCATGACCACAAGTCTCTCAAGGAGCTCAAAACTGCTCTCATTCCTTCTGCAGTGAAACCTCCTCAGTCACCTCGCCACGGCAACCAGAGCAGAGCAAGCACTGTGCTGCAGGGAGGCCAGTTGTTATAGTGATGGCAAGTGGCTGAAAAGGTTACCAACACGTAAGGCAGCCCACACCTCAGCATAACCTGTTTGTCGGCAAACTTACAACAAGGGCAATTTGCTTGTAGGGGCCATAGTATGATTAACCTGTTCACTTTTTAATTGTAAACCTTATTCCAAGATTTTTTTAGATGTACCTGCCATGCATGATTTTGAATATCATTAGTCTGGTAATGAGGGCGTTAGCCCACCCACCCACACTCCTGAATGCACACCTCATTCGCCATAACACTCATGCAAGCACAGACACACACATGATCACGCACTACACTTAATAATTGCCAGCAGTATACCACCCTGCATCCCACTGCTGGCTTGCCGCTGAAGCTAAGCAGGGTTAGTCCTGGTTGGTCCCTGGACGGGAGGCCAGGTGGTGTTGGAGGGCCAGTAGGAGGCACTCTTTCCTTTAGCTAAAAAAATAAATATATATATATATCCCAATCCCCCAGGGCAGTGATAGGGGACATTGCCCTGTGTAGAGTGCTGTCTACAAGACTGGATGTTAAATGGGTGTCCTGACTCTCTGCAGTCACTAAAGACTGGGTGGCACTTATTGTAGTAGGGGTGTTAACTCTGGTGTCCTGGCTGAACTACCAATCTGGCCCTCATACCATCATGGCCACCTAATCATCCCCAGCTTCTAATTGGCTCATTCATCCCCATCCTCTCCCCTGTAACTATTCCCCACTTTGTTGCTGTAAATGAGAATGTGTTTTCAGTCAACTTACCTGGTAAAATAAGGGTTAAATAAGTACACAAAAAATGGCCTCTGAAGATGTGGAGGGAGTGGCTGGGTGTGTTTGGTGAAGTGATGACTTCCTCATGATGACCTGCAGTTAGCAGCACCTTTGACATTTGTTTGTCCAGAGTGAACAGCAGGATAAAAAAACCTCAACTCTAAGCACCTCCAGCTGGACAGGGATGTTAAGGGGCTATTGTTGACCTACACCAAGGGAAGTGTCAATTACTTGTAAATAAAATAATAAATGCTCAACATGAGAATCATTTCCGTCTGGATTTGATTCATACTAACCATCATTACAATACGAAGCATTGGCTTCAAATGGGAATGCACTTCCTTTTAGCACATTAGCCTTAGAGACATTACAATGACTGGTCTCAAAGACACATACAGCAAATCTCTATATCAAAGCTATACAAAACAGATGCTTACTTAAGTGAGCAACATTATTCAACATTTTTTACCACATGTATAAACTCCAAGGAATGTTCTCAAGAAATGTTTCAACAGAGGTAACATAGGAGTTACAACGTGTTTAAACTAGAAAAGTAGACATTAAGTTATTCTGTTTATAGCAAGTAATTCTCTAAAAGTTTTTGAAACCATACACACAAACTGTTAACCTAGGTATGTGCATGTTTAGCAACTTTAAAAAATAAAAATAAAATGGGGGGGGGGGGGGATCACATAACTGCATATGTTTGGAAATCTGTTTCCCTGGGCGTATGATTGGAGTGAGTGAGCGTGAAGCGGCAGCTTGCGTCTCCTCCAACAGAGAGGGCAGACACTCTCATCATTAGCTGGGCTGCAATGTGCTCCTCTACCTGCTCCAATCTGCACAGCCAGGCTCCTCACTGACGCCAGACAGATGTTCCTTCCATGAGGTGCAAAGCACGGAGAGGGAGAACGAGAGCGGGAGAGCGCAGAAGAGAGGCAGAAGAATGGAAATATTCAGCAGAGTACACAATAAGAGTTTAATTATGAATAATAGCAATGGTTCCTTGTTCTCAGACTGGAGCTTACCAAGGTTGGCTTGGCCTTTGAGGGAATCGTTTTTGACACCTTTCCGTGGGGAGGGAGTTGTCTATCAAATATAATGTATTTTATTTTTTACATAATTCCATGACATAAACCACAAAACTATGTCCAGGAAAAATATTTTGGTCACATAAACACTAAAAACATGCACCGCTATAGCAGAGGTTATAAAGTATACAATTGAAAAGACCTCAGTTTACTTTCATAGAGACCAAACACAACAAACTCCTACAGTATCTTCCGAGGGTCAAATGATCAAGAGGCAGAAATGCCTCCTTGACAACCACGGCACAGTCTTACTAAGACAAGTCCATGAGGGTACCTGACAGTCCTTTCTGCAGTCAAAGGACATCTTGAGGAGCAGAGCTCAGCATAACTATAGGCTACAACAGCGTACATAAACACAACAGCAGCTGCTCTGACACTATCACAATACTTCACTGTATTCACATTTCCTAGAGCATGAGCTGGGCTCCCCTCGGGGCCCTGTTGTAAAATGGATTGATTCGAAAGCATGCATCTCCCTGATGCATCATAACATTGAGAATATCTGGCCACGGTATGAGCTGTCCACCTGCCCTTCCATGACCCAGAGAGAGAAAGGACACAAGTATGCAATGTCTCCCAATCCACAGGCTATTAGTTGAGTGTGAGGAAGGAGCCGTTTAAACTGTATGGGATGTGTGCGGAAACAACAAGGCCAATGCCACGGCCTAAACAATTTCACATGGGTCAGTTAGTCAGTCTGTCAGCCTTGTCTTTTACCCATGTTTGTGTAAGTCATGCCAAAGAGGTCTGGGTCTGGACACTTGGATTCTCCCATGGAGGGGACAGTCACTATTTGCACAGAGATGCATTTGGCTTGGTGCTGCATATGAACAGTTTTAGCTTCAGGTTGTACACTATCACAATATCATCAATTCATATTGCTATGCCACAGTGCCGAGCATAAACTACTGCTTTTTGTACGTTTCTGTATAACTTGGATAACCTGTGTAAAGTGCAAACTGTAGCTGGAGGATGAGTGTTTAAAAACCCCAAAAAACTGTTACACCCAACAATGGTATATTTACATAAGCAGGCTCTTTTCAGATACTAATGACTAGCTTCTTAATTATTGCTGCAAGAATACACGAACATCTGCATTGATTAAGACTCTGGGAGAGGAGAGAGAGGGAGGGAGAGGCACACAATCTGGAAGCCAAGTTAGTCACAGAGAGAACAAGCTGTTGAGGAGTATTTTGGTAATTGTCCATTATTGATGCAAAACACTGCAAACTGTTTAGGGTATCCTAAAATTGCAGTTAGCTTAAGAGGTCAGCTCATCAAATATACACTTATAAACCCATTTACCATCTGCTTTAACCAAATCATATATTTTCATATATTCACCGCCAGTAAATACAAATTACAGTGAGAACCTATTTTTACAATGCCATTCAGCTCTACGCTCTCATAAACCTCATTTGAAATGATCTACTTAGCATACTCTGCATTGTCAGAGCATAAGAGGAAGAGACTTTACATATTGACATTTTTAATAGTTTTAACTCCAGAAAAACAAATCAGAAATATAAATGGATACAATTCAGATCAGCCTGCATAGAGAAAGAACAGCTAAGAGGGCGAAGAGGAAGGGAGCTGTAGGATGCAATGAAAGACAATGGGTTAGAGAAGGAGTCGCCACAGACACAGAGGTCTGGGTGAAAGAGCACAGAGACCTGAGACAAAGGGCATCACAGAACCCTGAACGCACATATTATGATTCCACTCCAAAAATAAGAGAACTTAGCAGCAAGTACACAACTCCATCACATTCGTTATTAATGGTTGTATGGTAACAGGCAGCTCCAGTTATTAATAGTTTTAGTGTAGCAACAGTTAATATCAAACATAATCGAAAGCTTTACATGTATTTTCTACATTGTCTGGACAAAAGAGGAAAAGCAATGAAAACAACGACAGAAATGTCATTTCAACTATGTTGTTTGAAATTAATGGAGTATGTCCACATTTCAAATAGCCCTTTGAAATACAAGTTGATTTTGGCATGGGAACTGGCAAGGCATGAAGAGAAAGTCTATCAGCACATGCGCTAGTGAGAGGACAAAGCTGGTCCTGAAATATGGCAGCATTAAAGACATGAGAAAACTCCCCGGCTTTATCAAGGTTCACATTCAGTAAAGACTCAGCCTGTTGAGTGAGCCAGCATGTCCTTGCTCTGTTAGTATGCTTTCTCTAATGAGGTCTCAGTTGAGAATATCTACGTATTTGAATGTTCTACTCAGCCTAGACTGACCTGTCTTCCCTTTTTGCATTATTGAGGAGACTACCTTAAACCTTCAAACCTGTGGCGGAGGATAAAGAATACACACTAATTATGTCAACATCCTCAATGTAGAGCACCCCAAGATGACCCTGGATTAACCAGTGTATATGGAGTATGGCTACTAAAGCTCCTACAGTCTAACTATCTAGTGGGTTTGAGCCAGCTGACCCATTTTCAAACAGTTTGACCTCTGAGCTAATATAGAAATATATATATAAAAAAGCTGGGATTCCACTTTCATTAAAACAATTGCTACAAAAAGCAGCAGGCAAATAATGACCTCATTTTCATTTTCAAGAACATATTGCTATCGATTTCTTGTATTTTACTTTACTTGCTGAATTTTCTAGACAAATCCTCGGTTAAAGGGTCAGACCATGGTTACATTCTATACAAAAAGAGCATCCTAAAGAAAGTAAAAATGAAGGGGGTATTCATTTGTACATTGTACATTGCCATATATACATATTAGTATAAACCCCCAAGGTATTTAGAAATGATTCAGCACATTCACACACACAATTGTTATAACTAAACTGAGGTCATATGATGTCACCTAGCCATTCCTAGCAATTAAACACCTCCCACTGAGGGTAGGCATCACTCAGAATCCTCATTAACCCCCCTGACCAACCACCAGCCACCATCATACAAACATCCTGCCACACTGGCCAATCACCACACAGGTAATCCATGTCAACGCCCACACAAGTGACAGGAAATTTAATTGCTGGCGGAGACGTTGTCTGGCGGAGCACCTGAAATACATTTGTTTATTCTCAACTAGTCAAGTGGCCAGACAGTAAGGAGACAGTAAGGACCTATAAAAAAATATAAAAGGGAGGTGTACTAGAAGTTAATAACGGGGTATGATATAGTCAGGTATTTAGAGAACTCTACTGAAAGTATAAGTCATTGCTCTGCAACAAAGGATTGAACAAAGTCTGACTTGTCATAAATCATCAATGCTAGGACATTTTTGAAAATCAAGCAAGAATGGTTGTGTCTCCAAACCGTAACAATGTTGTTGAATAGCCAAATCAGAATCATGGAGTATTTCATTTCATATTTTTGAACATGGATTATAATACTGGCAAACAGCCCAGACATATCACATTTATATAGGCTAAGAATCTGTGTTATAAGTAGCAGGTGTAAGATTACATTAAGCCTCTATGAAAACAAAGAGATGCAAAATGTGTCAAACCTTCCCTGTCGCTTGAATGGCTGCTCTTCAAGTCACTTGTGCTAATCAACTAAGTTGATTACTGGTTTGCAGTGGAATTCAAAACTGTCTGCAAAACCTAAAAACATTTGAGGCAATCAACAACTTAACTCAAATTTGGCGTGAGAATGCAGGAAAGTGAAAACACACAAACGGATGGATGAAGAGGAGCGAAATATGAAGAGAAATAGGGGGATCGGACCAGTGCCCATTTCGGGGGTGTAAAATATGGAGACGTGTGGATCACTGGGGGACCTGCTCTACCTCGGGGAACAGATGAAGGGAGGACACTCTGCCAAGATCTCTCCACTGGAGGGGGAGCTGTGGGCCCACAGCTCTACAGAGCTTGCTTCTTGCGTCGCATCGCCTCGCATCGCATACTGCTCTCCTTAATCACAGTCTCACACGCCTGCATTGACACGTCCCAGATTCTCGATCAGCAGCAGAGGGAAATTGTAGCTGACAGGGCCTCGCAAACTTTCATCGCCATTTAGAGCGACTTACTCCCACACTTTTATCACAGCCATTTTTTAATAGGGTGGGCTTAAAACCACTACCATTCATAAGATTTTAGCCTTGCAAACTACTCACCAGTGCAGGAAAAAACATCTTACAGAATGGCATAATATTGAACTATAACAGTGACATTTATTCAAAGCTACTCAAACTGTGAGACAGACTCTGAATTGTATTTGCAGACCCTGAATTCTATACAGCCCCTGGCTGTAGCAACTTTGGATGTCCTGTCCAGTAAGTGTTGAATGTGGCATAGAATAGGGGCCATTTCAGCTGCTTACCTTTATGTCTGCCACGAGGTAGTGCCTACAATGAGAGAGGCTTGATTTGCTACGGCTTGGATTGAGACAAACTTTACCCCCTGAAAACAGAAAAGATATACTCTTAGAAAAAAGCATTCCAAAAGGGGTCTTTGTCAGACCCTATAAGATAACCCTTTTTGGTTCCATGTTCAAACCTTTGTGGAAAAAGTTGTACTTGGAACCCAAAATAGTTCTACTTGAAACCAAAAGGGTTCTACCTGGAGCCAAAAAGAGTTCTTCAAAGGGTTCTCCTATGGGGACAGCTGAAGAACCCTTTTAGGTTCTAGATAGCACCTTTTTTCTAAGAGTGTAAAGATTGTATAAAAATGGCTTTCACCATACATTTAATGAGGAGATTTTGGATCTGATACTGCTGTAGCTAGCCCGTCAGTTATCAACAATTAAATGTTGGAGGTTACATTAACTAAGTAGTTGTGAACATATTCACGCTAACATTCTGTCCCTTCTGGTGTATCTTTACTCCCTTCAATCTGTCAGTGGGTAATTCTTGTGAAAAACCATCTTAAGTAAACACTTGATCACAGTCACTGGATGATAACTTGGCGGTTTAATTGCGCTAAATATTCCACTCTGTCTGTCCCTCAAAGTTAGAGAATTGTGGTAGCAGATTGAATTATTGCTGGAGCACATTTGTCATCCCTGGTTCAGTGCCCAAAATCTGCCAGACCATATGATGGGATTTTTTACATGTTCACTTCCCCTGCAAACAGAGATGTCAATCAAGGCTATTCCCAACTAACAAGGTCTCCATGCAGTAATTAAGACAAGAGACATGAGCATGGTGTTAGCTGTGCTGCTGGGGCACAAAGAGATATAGATAAAATAGGTGGCTCTCACAGTAACAGTCAGTCACATTTTACGGACCCTGTTTTGGTGGTACAGTGAAGACCACCACTGTCACTTAATACAAGATAACAGGATGTTGACACTTGCAAAAAAATTGAAAACTGTCATCTCTCGGTTTAAGACCTCTGAAAATTATCGGAAGCCGGTGTACCTAAATCAGAGAAAACAGTAGTTGTGTATTTTTTGGGGAAATAGAATTTTTCACAGTTTTTACTAACTGACAAGCAGTAATAAGCGTAAACAACTAAGCCTAATAATAGGATAATGCTGTAGTCTCAGCGATAGTGCCTCCAGGTAATACCCAAACATACCAACAACAATGGAGCCTCCTCCACAGCTTGTCAGAGAGAGACTCTCCATCGTTGACACCCCTGGGCAGCTAACCAACCGTGACCTGTTGCCTTCTCAACAGTTGTAATCCTCATTTGTATTTCATACCAGGCAAAGACATTGCGATAATGTAGCTACATTAATACTTAAATCATACACAGATGCGTACAAAAACAGCACTCCTTTAAACAGCACTGTATGCACACAGTTTAAGGCAATTTAAGTAGTGGAGTAGGATTATCTTGGTCAAATGTGATTTTAAAAGCTCTAGGAGCACCTATATCACTAAAAAAATATTCTTTTGCCTTATGTTTTCAGTGATAGAAAAAAACAAATAGAATAATAAAATAAACTAATCTCAACTCTTCCTACACGTTTATTCACAGGCAAGACAAAAATAACGGCATAATAGACAGCATAACTCAAGTGTGCGTGTGTTCGCGCGTTCGTGTGTGTATAGCTACCTGTAAGGAGCTGGCTAGTCCAGCTGGCACTGTGGAGAAAAAAACCCGCAAGAGGCTCCCTCCATGCCTGCACTTCACACATTGTGGCATGTACCCTCCTCTCACTTACAAGGACAGTTTTTTTCTTCCATCTGTCAAACTCCACATTAATTACATACAGATATGCACGAAAGAATCCAGGAAAAAACAGATGCATATTTCCTTCCTTCTGAAAGAAATAAAAATGATGGATGCAAAAAAATAAATTAAATACAGCATATATATTTATACCAAATAAGTGTTTAAGTGCACATTCAAACACAAATTACACACACATACAGAGACTATTGTCCTTCAATAGTTAAGTTATTCCATTTGAATTCTCAATCCATGATCCTATGTAAACTATTCACGACTAGCTGCAGTATGTGACAGCAACATGTGTGAACTGATGTCAATAGATGTCTCAGGGTTGAACTTTTAAAAGTTGTCTGCTCCTCTTGGCAGCTAGCCTCCCTCACTCTTAAAATCCCTAAAGTTCTACTTTAAAGATGAACATTGAGGCAAATAGAGGCTATTGTTGATGGTAATTTCATCTATTATCTCTCACATTTCTTTCATTAGTATTGAGTGGATACTCTCCAGTGGTTCTGTGTCGATGTGCATTATGTTCTTTGATCCATAGCCCCAGTGAGTAATGGCTGGCCTATTCAGATGACTGTGGGAGGTGACAGGGTTAACTGTCCACTCGGACGTTGTCCACAGTGGCTGCAGAGGACCTCACAGCATCCTAACAAGCCGAGTCGAGAGCAATGCAGCCAGGGAAATCAGGGTAGGTGTGAGCCCCAGGCCATGCTGTTCAATGGGCCATTAGACAGAATGGGAGAGTGGTAACCTGGGGTGCGGCCTGGAGGCGGTGAGATTGAGCCTGCAGTCTCTTGGAATTAACCTCACACTGCCTGCTGTGATCACAGCAAAATGGCACTCTGGGACCATGTCTTAGACACCAGGCGGCTGCGCTGGGCTGGGTCAGGTCTGGGTCTCGGTTAGGCCTGGGCTTGGTTGGAAGACTCTGTCATGGCTGCTGGTTAGTGTTTGAGAGAGGCTGGCTGGGTGGTTCTCACTGCAATGCCTCCTCTCTGCTGGAGAAGATTGGCTTAACTATGGGAGGAGGCAGGAAGTATCTCTTCATATTCATATTTCACATAGTGGAGAAGGAATGGAGGAGGAGGAAGGGTACAGTGTCTACTGGCTGCTACCTACTGCTAGTGGTAATGTCATTTTTATATTAAAACACTTTATACTATACATATTTTTTATATCGTCCAATTTATATACATGTTTTACTCATCTATGAATCTACCAGCAGGGACAGAGCCAAAACAGACAATGGTTCTCTTGCAGATAAACATCAGATGTGGAGGCATTTGCAACACAGAGGATGGGGAAGAACAAAGGCTGAGGAAGCCCGTTGTCTCAGAGGGTGTAAACTACTGGCTTACCTTTGAGTGAACTCTGCTGGGGCTGAGAATCAGAGAGATGTCTAATCGCTGCTCTCGCAGAGCTGCCTGGGCTATTGAGCCCAGCTCTCTGCTTACTGATGACACTATACAGGGCAGGAGAGAGATGGAGGGAGGGGAGTGGGGAGAGAGAGGCCCCTCTGTGAGTTTACAAGTTCATGGTTTATCCCTGACCCAATAGGAAACCATGTCATCCGTGCAGCTGCCTATTAATATCCCCATTGCTTTATCCTCTGTGTTATTCCTCTCCTTCAGCAGAGGCTGGCAGAACCCACAACGTTTCATTAAACGGTAAACTGTGCTCACCGCTCAACTCAGAGCAAAGCAATGCATCGATCTCAAATCCCTCTTTAAGTAGCAAAAACACTTGAACTCGTTTGGTAATTAACAGGTATCTGTGTTGTGATTAAGAGACGGTGATGGCTTAAGAACCATCGACTGCAGCTTAGAGCAAGGTTGGGGGATCAATCTGTAAATACAGACAATTCTCCCCCTTAAGAAGCCCTGGAAAAATAGTGCTTTCAATGGTAACGCAATAAATACTCCTCCTGATACATCTAATAATATTGCAATCATAAAACATCTAATTAAGACTTCCAAGCAACAACTACAAAACAGATCAAATTATACTCAACCAAAAACATCAAACATACACTGAGTGAACATAATAATAGGAACACTGGCTCTTTCCATGACATAGACTGGCCAGGTGAATCCAGGTGAAAGCTACGATCCCTTATTGATGTCAATCAGTGTAGATGAAGGGGAGGAGACGGGTTGAAAAATAATTTTTAAGCCTTGAGACAATTGAGACCTGGATTGTGTATGTGTTCCATTCAGAAGGTGAATGGTCAAGACAAAATATTTAAGTGCTTTTGTACGGGGTATGGTAGTAGGTGCCAGGCGCACCGATTTGAGTGTGTCAAGAACTGCAACGCTGCTGGGTTTTCACGCTCAACATTTTCCTGTGTGTATCAAGAATGGTCCACCACCCAAAGGACATCCAGCCAACTTGGCACGACTGTGGGAAGCATTGGAGTCAACATGGGCCAGCATCCTTGTGGAACGCTTTTGACACATTGTAGAGTCCAGGACCTGACTAATTGAGGCTGTTCTGAGGGCAAAAAGGGTGCAACTCAATAGGTGTTCCTAATATTTTGTACAATCAACGTATACTGTACTTATTACAGCATACACACATGAACAAAGAGATAAGAGGCATACAGCAGTGAACTAATTTCAGCTATCACACATTAAGGGCAGGCAGGGAAGCCTAACATGTCAGGAGACTGGTGGGGGGGGGGGGAGAGAAGGTGGATAGCCATGGGGAGCCAAGGGGAAGGTGGTTAACTGTGGTCCAGGCAAATTGTTCTATCAGGGTCAAAGGATGTGGTTCATCCTGGGGGAGACAGGTCAGAGGTCAGGCCTCCAGCAGTAATTGAATCCTGTCCAGGGACTGGTGGGAGCAGAGGGCCCATAGATGAGATGGAGATAGAAGCGGGACAGTAGCCATATTGAAAAGACATGGCTGTGTGCGGCTTCTGGCTGGAACTCACCTAGAGGTCACCAACCTTAGGGGTGAGGGGGTCCTTATTGTCATTAATAACAGCTCCCCCTCACATGCGCAAAGGCTTTGTAACCTCGTTCTTCCCCTTCACTACTGCCAGTACACAACCCCCCTCTCTGCCAGTCACAAAGGGCAGCACAGTAATCTGGACAAGATGAATTGGGTGCAAGAAACCACTCAGACAAATATTCTGACAGTTTTCCCACGAAAACCCCTCTCTTCTCAAACTGAAACTCAAATGTCTTCTTAAAATGTCTTCTTGAACTGGTTCTTTTGAATGACTGAAATGAGACATCCACCCTTAATCATCCTCTTGATGATTGTACTGTACGGATCAGAGTGCAGGATGATGACATAACAGTACTTGGACAAACTAATGATTCGCCTTGCACACAAATTGTCTGCAGAAAATCCCACACACTTTTTGCCCAAAGAAATCACCTCAAGGAAACTAAAAGCTCAGGCAGACAAGAGAGCATAGAGACAATGCTCAAGTGAGTCAACGCTTATCTCTGCTGGAGTTGGATCCGACCTCCATCACCAAAGTAGCAGTATATTGGACGCCTGAAGGAAACGAGCAGAGGATGAGTGAGGAAGACTTTCTCTAGACACGCACGCAACGCATATAAATGCCATTAGAGTCATTTGGTGAAAGCAAGAGGTGACATAACGCAGTAATTTGCTGGTCCTTGTCACCATTGTGCAATGTGCTTAACTCTCCACTGGTGCAATTAGCAGACTCAGCCTCCCTGCTATTCAGTGTTGAGCTCCATAAGGCATCAGCTCTTCAGTGCACAGGCAGCAACCCCTGGTCACCTTCATTAAACTGGAGAGCTTTTAAAACTATTTCTCCATCTACACTGCCTGAATAATGCACATAACATTGCAGAGGGCCTTATGTATATGCTAATACAGTATAGCAAGTACAGCTTTTCTCTCTTTTAATTTTTTCTTGACCAGAAAACTGATTTATATTTGACAAACTGTTCCATGATCATTTCGATCCAAATTGAGCAATTTCCCAGAGAGTTTATACCAATGAAATCCAAGGCTCTGCTCGGTTCCCACTCTTAGAAGGACTGCCCACTACCTCCACACGTGCCTATTTTTAACTCAGCCTGCCTCCTACACAGAAGAGGAGGGTGGAGTGGCTCGTGGAACCACAGCACCAGAAACACCATGGCTAAAAGAAAAAACTATATGGCACTACAATGCATAAACCAGGACACAACACAACATCCAAAGTCAACAACTCGACCAGATCAAGAGTTAGTCTATCACAGAGGAATGTGAAACACCAGCTTACATGATTATATTTACATTTGACCATTTAGTCATTTAGCTGACGCTCTTATCCAGAGTGACTTACCGTTAGTGAATTCATCTTAAGATAGCTAGGTGAGACAACCACATATCTCAGTCACAGGAAGTAAAAATGTTACTCGGTAAAGTAGCTATCAGCAAAGGCAGTGCTAGTAGAGAGGGAAAAAGTCAAGTGCGAGTGTTAGTTTATGAAAGGCAAGTTGAATATTTTAAAACGCATTATTATATAATCACACTAACACTTTTTTTCATTGCGCTCAACCACAACCACAGACTGTACCATGCTCGGCAGACATAGATATCTATTTATACACTACACTAAACCAACTGCTCCTCTTGTCTTTTTTGGTGGAAGTGTCTTTTTTTCTGTTTCCAACACCATACAGTAGCAGCAGCGAGTAGTATGTTTCAGTCTGACTGAGGCTTGGAGGGTATGGAATTAGTAGAAGGGTAGAGTAAGATTCCTGCATTCCTCTCAATTTGGAGGACTCTTTTCACCATACCAAATGCTTGCGAAAACAGTCGCGCTCATGTTAAGCTTGTTAGTCACCCTGGATGCGATCTTGCTAGCTGGGGCTTTCAACACTTTCTAGTGGTGGCTCTACACACATACACCTACTCACCACCATGAAAGCATTTCTGCAAATGCACATGCTCATGCACAGTAACTGACATTAACATGTACTCGTAAGTAACAGGCACAAGCATATTCAACAATTCAGACACTGAACGAATCTATATGGTAAATGGAGCACAGAGAAATATTTTTGACATGTAGCTCTGCACATGAAGGATCTCAACATAGTCAAGCAGAATGGGGTCAATTACAACACAGGATTGATATCCATCATTATTCTGCTTATCATATATACTTCCTACGAAAGGTCATAGTGTTGCGTTGCCACTTGGTTGGATTGTGGAGGAGTTAACTCCCAATTTTTTTTTTTGGGGGGGGGGGGGGTGTAGATACAAAATGAAAACATTCAGGCCTATACCATGTAGGCCTATACGTCGTGCAAAAACCTGGCAGCTGCAGAAAAACTCAATCATTTGGAGAAATGCATCACTGAAAGAGAGAAAAAAGAAGCCTATCTATTCAAGACACCATATCGTTTTAATCCAGCGATGAATAAAATCTCTATGTACAGACAGTTCCAGTATTTTTAGCAGCAAAAAAATACATTCGGTACAAGCTCACTCCAAAAGTCACACAATATCGGGAAAGATTATATTTCGAAGCTATAACTGCCTGAAGACAATTAAACAAGGTCTCTGAGAGCTATCTGATATTCAGCCCCTTGAGAGGGATATTCTAAATATAAACATATATTGAAAATGGGATTTTAGTTTGACTCCAGGCAGCTATATGGTTTCTATGGTAACCCTTTTTTGTTTGTGATAATAAAGGGGGTTGGCGCATAGAAATAGGGTTGGGATGGAGGGGTTAGGGAACAGTCTGGAACCCTCCGGGAAGATCTCAATTGCATTCTCCTTGCGTCCTCTCTCCTCGCCTCCTTCTCAAAACCCATTGGATGAGAAAGCCAGAGGTCCCGTCCCTCTGACCTTCTCCTCCAATGGGTTTTGAGAAGGAGGCGATGAGAGAGGGAAGAGGATGCGAGGAGAAACAATTGAGATTCTCCCTCGATCACACCCTTTACATTTACACTGCAGGAGCAAAACAATATGATCTCTACCGGGGACAATTAATGTCAGAATTCAGCCCCCTCCCTAACTCTATGTTGTAGCCCCTTATCATGACAATAGTTAAAACAGTCTTGCTACTTTAGACAGGAAAAAGGTGAGCCATGAGTAATTAGTCCATACTATGTCTATAACTAAGTAAACAGTCTGGAAAATGACCCCAAGATTTTTATTTGTCAAAACCCCCTTCAGAGCCATCAGAGGTGTCAGAGCTGTTCACAGGCACTGTGTGCTTCACCAGCCTGGATGCCTTCCACGTTCTCTACATCATGATTCATTAATGCTTCTGATGCACTATATAGTGGGAAAGTGTCAATTATTCCCACATTTGCTTGTGCCCTCTGTTTACTCATGCCTGTGTAGGAAGATGCCATTGACGCCATTAATGGACAGCCACCAGAAGACATCTACATACTGTAGGGTGGCAAGCTTTAGTGTCTATCAGAGACGGGGCAGTGCAGTCTGTGCCTGTGTATGTGGGCTGAACCAGATCCAGGCTGCCAGTTCACAGGGCCAGATTCTCCAGTATGTCTCTGGGAGTCTCTGGTTTCAGTGGGCGATCCTGGGTGTTGGGAGACTGGGAGAGAAGACTGCCCAGGGTTTGGAAGCTTGACGTATTTAAACCAGACAAGCACCGTCTGTGTTCATATATCACCAGCCCACCAGTCTGACAATCAGGGCCATGTGATCAGAGAGGCGCTGAGTAGTTCAGGGAGCACTCATCTCACCAACAGGAGGTAGAGTGCTAAGACGTCAGTGCATGACTGAAGTCCTGGCTGACTAAAAACAAAATTGAAACGCTACTTAATGTAAAGGGAAAGGGGGATACCTACAGTAGTCTGTTGTACAACTGAATGCATTCAACTGAAATGTGTCTTCCGTAATTAACCCAACCCCTCTGAATCAGAGAGGTGTATGGGGCTCCATTAATCGACATCCATGTCATGGGCGCCCGGGGAACAGTGGGTTAACTGCACAGTTCATTTTAACACTCGTCTGGTATTTATATAGGTCCACTATTAGTGTTAATTTAACACTTTTTGTTGTGTTAACATTGAAACACTGAATGATATAACACTTCAGGTGTTGTTCAGGTGTTGTACACTTCAGGTGTTGTTCAAATTTCAACACCCTCAGTATTAAGCAGCAACACCTTTTAGTGTTGAGGATCATCTCTAGAGAATGCATCTTGTAGCTGAATTGACACCAAGTGCTAAATATTCACACTAGGAAATAACAACTTTTTGTCTGGTTCTCTCCCACTCATAAATCAAGCCTGCAAGTTGTAGGTGAGTTAAACAGAAACAATAAAGGATTTGTTACATGAGTCTTGACTCTGCTTTATTTAGGCCACAAAGAGAAGGTGCATCAGAATGAAAACAGTGCATCACAGGTGCATCAGAATGAAAACAGTGCATCACAGGCACATCAGAATGAAAACAGTGCATCACAGGCACATCAGGATGAAAACAGTGCATCACAGGCACATCAGTGAAAACATGCATCACAGGCACATCAGAATGAAAACAGTGCATCACAGGCACATCAGGATGAAAACAGTGCATCACAGGCACATCAGAATGAAAACAGTGCATCACAGGCACATCAGAATGAAAACAGTGCATCACAGGCACATCAGAATGAAAACAGTGCATCACAGGCACATCAGGATGAAAACAGTGCATCACAGGCACATCAGAATGAAAACAGTGCATCACAGGCACATCAGGATGAAAACAGTGCATCACAGGCACATCAGAATGAAAACAGTGCATCACAGGCACATCAGAATGAAAACAGTGCATCACAGGCACATCAGAAAAACAGTGCATCACAGGCACATCAGAATGAAAACAGTGCATCACAGGCACATCAGAATGAAAACAGTGCATCACAGGCACATCAGAATGAAAACAGTGCATCACAGGCACATCAGAATGAAAACAGTGCATCACAGGCACATCAGAATGAAAACAGTGCATCACAGGCACATCAGAATGAAAACAGTGCATCACAGGCACATCAGAAAAACAGTGCATCACAGGCGCATCAGAATGAAAACAGTGCATCACAGGCACATCAGGATGAAAACAGTGCATCACAGGCACATCAGAATGAAAACAGTGCATCACAGGCACATCAGGATGAAAACAGTGCATCACAGGCACATCAGGATGAAAACAGTGCATCACAGGCACATCAGAATGAAAACAGTGCACCACAGGCACATCAGAATGAAAACAGTGCATCACAGTGCACATCAGAATGAAAACAGTGCATCACAGGCACATCAGAATGAAAACATCAGGCACAAGAATGAAAACAGTGCATCACAGGCACATCAGAATGAAAACAGTGCATCAGAATGAAAACAGTGCATCATCAGAATGAAAACAGTGCACCACAGGCACATCAGAATGAAAACAGTGCATCACAGGCACATCAGAATGAAAACAGTGCATCACAGGCACATCAGAATGAAAACAGTGCATCACAGGCACATCAGAATGAAAACAGTGCATCACAGCCGCTGCGCCACTTGGGAGCACTTGGGAGTTTGCAACTTGTCCAGCAATAGGTATACATTATTGTCAACCACAATGATCTTATTTGTGTATTATCCAGACTGGTATTTCATGCTCCATCGTACTACAAACTAACAGTCCCTCTCTGTACTCCATGCCATCCTTCTTAACCCAGCTGGTAGAGTAAATGTCTTTCTGCATAGTGACCTAAAGTGACGCTGCCAACTCCTCACCACCAGTAAAATCCCTAAGTGAAAATGCTTTCATCGGTCCATTCTCAGTATGTCGCAATGGTGATGTCTCCCAATGATGGCCTACAGCAAATTTGTGTTTTTTGGCAATGTTCTTTAAGTTTTTGAAGCTGTTCTTAAAGAGTTTGTGGTTTGCCTCGAACCTCATGCTCCATATATGAGACCCGATTCAGGAAACTAGGCATATGTCGCAAGTCACAACTTCACAGGAGAGCCGTTTGAATGTAAAAAATATATTTTTTTAGCAAAATACATTTTTGGGGGGGCAGAAATGCCTTCTCGAACATGTGGAAATTGTATGCCATCTGTAAATACGAATAAAATCGTTAAATTGCGAGACTTGCCACAGAAAAAGGCAGCGACTTACCCACGAGCCATGATTGGCTGAGATAATGAGTGGCTGGACAAGCTGAGAGATGAGTTTGGATTGGTCTGCCATATAGAGGGCTTCTGTCTATTTGAGGTTGTCATTCTGTGTTGGTAATCCTGTCGAACGCGGCTTTAAAAAAATATATTGTGTAGTGGAGCTGCATAAGTGTTGCTCTCCTTTGCTCTCCTTTCTGGAGGATCAAGTTTTGAAGTCAGTGAAATTAGAGAGTATGATAGCTAAAGAGATGGAGGAAACACCTGTCTCCGGATTACATCTTCAAACTTAGGGCAATGGTGGTATGGCATTCCTGACAGGGAGACATGTCCATCATGCATGATGATGTATAAAGGTAAGATAGCTAGCTAAATTTTCAGATATGACATGTTTCTAATTTTGACAGAAAGTGGTTTCATTTCAAGCTAAAGTGTACTGTTAGCTAGCTAGCTAACGTTAGCTGGCTGGCTCCTTAGCTAACATTACATGACGTGTGATCTCACGCTTTGTTTACCTATCTAGCTACATGTCTTAAGCTAAATTGTACTGTTAGTTAGCTAACGTTAGCTGGCTGGCTCCCTAGCTGACATTATTTGTATCAAATCAAAGGTATTGGTCACATACACGTGTTTAGAAGATGTTCTTGCAGGTGTAGCGAAATGCTTGTGGTTCTAGCTCCGACAGTGCAGTAATATCTAACAAGTAATATCTAACAGTTTCAAAACATATACCCAAAAATACACGTACATGTAAGTAAGGAATGGAATAAGAATGCATATACATATATATCAGAGCGGCATTGGAGTAAGATACAGTGACATAGTATAGAATACAGTATATACATATGAGATGAGAGATACAATATTTACACACAATTAAAGTGACTAGATACCGTAAAATAGTATAGAGTACAGTTTATACATATGAGATGAGTAATGCAAGATACGGAAACATTACTAGTGTTTCATTTCCTTCAAGTGGCCAGTGATTCCTAATCTATGTCTATAGGCAGCAACCTCTGATGTTCTGGAGGTGCCTGTTTAACAGTCAGTGGTGTAGTATAGAATAGAACACAGTACATACATATGAAATGGGTGATGCAATACGTAAACACAATTTAAAAGTGACTAAGATACTGTAGAATAGTGTGGAGTGCAGTTTATACATATGAGATGAGCAATGATAGATACAGGAAACATTATTAAAGTGGCTAGTGATCCATTTCTAAAAGTGGCCAGTGATTCCTAATCTATGTCTATAGGCAGCCGCATCTGATGTGCTAGTGATGGCTGTTTAGCAGTCTGATGGCCTTGAGACTGAAAAACAGCTTCTGTCTCTCGGTCCCAGCTTTGATGCACCTGTTCTGACCTCACCTTCTGGATGATAGCGGGGTGAACAGACAATGGCTCAGGTGGTTGATGTCCTTGATGATCTTTTTTGGCCTTTCTATGGCATCGGGTGCTGTAGGTGTCCAGGAGGGCGGGAAGTTTGCCCCCGGTAATGCGTTGGGGCAGTGCAGTTGCCATACCAGGCGGTGATCTGTAAAGGTTTGAGGGTTTTAGGTGTTAAGCAAAATTTCTTTAGCCACCTGTGGTTGAAGAGGTGGTGTTGCGCCTTCTTCACCACACTGTCTGTGTGGGTGGACCATTTCAGTTTGTCAGTGATGTGTATGCCAAGGAACTTGAAGCTTTCCACCTTCTCCACTGCGGTTCCATCGATGTGGATAAGGGGGTGCTCTCTCTGCTGTTTCCTGAAGTCCACAATCATCTCCTTAGTTTTGTTGACATTGAGTGAGAGGTTATTTTCCTGGCACCACACTCCCAGAGCCCTCACCTCCTCACTCTAGGCTGTCTCATCGCTGTTGGTAATCAAGCCTACTACTGTTGTGTCGTCTGCAAACTTGATGATTGAGTTGGAGGCGTGTGTAGTCACACAATCATGGGTGAACAGAGAATACAGGAGGGGGCTGAGCACGCAACCTTGTGTGGTCCCAGTGTTGAGGATCAGCGAAGAGGTGTTGTTTCCTACATTCACCACCTGGGGGAGACCTGTCAGGAAGTCTAGGACCCAGTTGCACAGGGCGGGGTTCAGACCCAGGGCCTCAAGCTTGATGATGAGCTTGGCGGGTACTATGGTGTTGAACAGCATTCTTACATAGGGATGTCTCTTGTCCAGATGGGAAAGGGCAGTGTGCACTGTGTGGCGATTGCATCGTATGTTGGTCTATTGGGGTGGTAAGCAAACCGAAGTGGGTCTAGGGTGGCAGGTAAGGTGGAGGTGAATTGATCCATGACCAGTATCCCAGAGCCATTTGCTTTTCTAGTTAAAGCCTAATGTTAGCTAGCTAACATTGAACCTGGTAGGTTAGCTGAACAGCATTGTTGGTGCTGTGTTCATTGTTTAACTAGCTAACGTTAGCTGGCTGGCTCATTATCTAACGTTACATGTGTGATCTTACACTTTGCTTACCTATCTAGGTTCATCGTTTACCTTGCGAGCTACATGTCTTATAACCTCTTGACTGTAGGGGGCAGTATTTTGATGTTTGGATGAAAAACGTACCCAAACGAAACTGCCTATTTCTCAGTCCCAGAATCTAGAATATGCATATAATTGTCAGATTAGGATAGAAAACACTCTAAAGTTTCCAACACTGTCAAAATATTGTCTGTGAGTATAACAGAACAGATTTTGCAGGCGAAAACCCGAGGAAAATCCAACCAGGAAGTGCTGTTTTTCCTGAAAGCTCTCTGTTCCATTGCATGCCTTCCCTCCATTTATAGGGATATCAACCAGATTCCTTTTCCTATGGCTTCCACATGGTCTGAACAGTCTTTAGACATAGTTCCAGGCTTTTATTCTGAAAAATGAGCGAGAAAGATCACATCGCGTCATTGGATGGCTGGGTGCCAGCAGCGTTTTGAATGTCCCAACAGAGTGGAGCAGACATTTTCTCTCTCTCCCCTGTTGAAGAAGCTACAGTCCAGTTGAAATATTATTGATTATATATTGTAAAAACAACCTGAGGATTGATTATAAAAAATGTTTGACATGTTTCTACGAACTTTACGGATACTATTTGCAATTTTCGTCTGCCCCGTCGTGACCGCTCGAGCCTGTGGATTTCTGAACATAACGCGCCAACCAAATGGAGGTATTTTGGATATAAAAATAATCTTTATGGGCCTACCGGGTGGCGCAGTGGTCTAGGGCTGTGGCACCAGAGACTCTGGGTTTTTGCCCTGGCTCTGTTGCAGCCGGCCACGACAGAGGTCCGTGGGGCAACGCACAATTGGCCTAACGACGTCCAGGTTAGGGAGGGTTTGGCCGGTAGGGATATCCTTGTCTCATCGCGCACTAGCGACTCCTGTGGCGGGCCGGGGGCAGTGCGCGCTAACCAGGTCGCCAGGTGCACGTGTTTCCTTCGACACATTGGTGCGGCTGGCTTCCGGGTTGTATACGCACTGTGTTAAGAAGCACTGCGGCTTGGTTGGGTTGTGTTTCGGAGGACGCATGGCTTTCGACCTTCGTCTCTCCCGAGCCCGTTCGGGAGTTGTATCGATGAGACAAGATAGTAACTACCAACAATTGGATACCACGAAATTGGGGAGAAAAGGGGGTAAAATCAAAAAATATATATATATTTTAAAAATAAATCTTTATGGAACAAAAGGAACATTTATTGTGTAACTGGGAGTCTCGTGAGTGCAAACATCTGAAGATCATCAAAGGTTGATTCATTTTATTGCTTTTCTGACTTTCGTAACCAATCTACTTTGCTGTTTGTAATGTTTTGTCTGCTGAGAGAGATGTTCTGACATAAAAGCTTGGTATGCTTTTGCTGAAAAGCTTTTTGAAATCTGACATGCCAGGTGGATTAACAACAAGCTAAGCTGTGTTTTGCTATATTGCACTTGTGATTTCATGAAAATTAAATATTTTTAGTAATTTAATTTGATGTTGACGGGATGGGGGATGGGTGCGTCAAGAAGTTAAGCTAAAGTGTACTGTTAGCTAGCTAACGTTAGCTGGCTGGCTCTCTAACTGATGTTATCATTCGTGTGTACAACACTCGTTGAATATGGCCAGTGTCAGTAAACGTCTGCAAAAAAGTGTAAATGAAATTGTTGCCAGCAGAGCTGGTTAGGCTGTTTTCATGTTATCCATAGGTAAACAAATCATCGGCCAGAGCGTTAAGTGTGCACTCCGAGAGTGGAACGAGATGGTTGGCTTAATTAAGAGGGTGTGAATGATGCTGAAAGGGTGTAGGCAAAGAAGAGCTCTTCACTAGGTACCAAAACGTTCAAAGGCCATTTTCTCAAAAGTGAGTTCACAAGTTCATCAACTTTCAAAGCAGAATTACTTTCCCATTCTTTCACAAATGCAGTGTATGATATACCATTTTGTAGCTCTGAGTCTTTTCTTTTATTCAATGTAAAAAACACAATTTCAAATTTTGCTACATAACACCGAATCCAGGTGGTGAGTCACATATGTAATAAAGGACCGAATTGTCTTGTGCATGCTGGGTAACGTATCATAAAGTGATGTTTGGGTATTACGTTTTCATGTGGGTACAACTGTTTGAAAAGTGTGTGATGTTCAATTATCAAATGCTTCAGATATAGTCATGTCCTGGCTAAGAAAAGGGGGGAAGAAACAATGTTGATTATTTGCAGTAAGATTAGCAGGAAATTCCAGTTCTCATTTCCTGGTGGAACAACATCACCCAAAATAAAGGGAACGTTTCTCACAAGACTTTGAATAGATTTAAGTACTATGCTATTTCCACTATTCTCTAGGTTGACTTTAGTCTGCACTCCATGTACCCATAGTCAATCGAGTAGATTCTAGAGAGAAGTGCACGTTTCGAAATACAATTTTCAGAGACATTTTCAAACAACAATTTTAACTCAAACTGAGCCACCCCTTCAAGAATGTCATGCATTATGTCCACAGAAAAATGACTACAAACATGGAAGTGCAATAAACTTGGTTTAGAATTTTTCTTTACACCATACACAAATGGGAGCTGTGGGTCTGATTGCAACTGATTCAAATGCATTTCAAATTGATATGTACCACACAAGACAATCTTAGGGTCATCCTCTCTGTAAACCGTCTGAGCATTAGACTTTTCTATCAAACAGAAACTTCAAAAGTAATGACCACTGAAGGACTCTGTGAAACCAAGGACTGCATGCATTGCCCAAATTGTGTCTAGTTATTTGTCAGATAGAGTTTATGGTACTATCAGTTAAGTGAAAAGGCAAATTTACACCATCAAACTCCAGTTTTTTAATATCATTAACCAAGGGCTCTAGAATGGCATCAAAGCCATATTTCTTTAGATCTTGATAATGAAATAATGATACACAATGAATATTCATCACAGCAGTGATTAAACTTGGGTGGCAAATAAATAGCGCCTATCTTATGAACACCACGCTTGGATCCAAGCTGGTTGGCAGATTCAAAGTCATCATATAAATGATTTTCAGATCCAATAGTACTGTGTTTTGAGACCAAGGGATGAATCTTAAAGTCCATCACAAAAGTCTTCATAAGTGTCTTCCACAGATGACTCGACCATACATGCCTGTTTGTTTATTTCACCTGCTATCATCCTTTACAGCAGATGTAGAGGTGTTATCCATAGGCGTAACTGACAGAACATATTATTTAATTTGGCAGTGCAGCTCAGTAGTAAGTTATTCTAAATCACACACTATTGTTGACAAAACTATTTGCAACACCACTAGCTTGCAACTTGGAAATGATGGAGGCACACATATCTTTAGCAAGACTGTCTATTCTTCTCAAAACAATCACTTTGAGTGTTATCAAGTGAGACACCAATGTCACCACCTATTTGTGGAGCTCCTGATTAGACTGGAGAATCAGCAACATGAGAGGGCCCTTTTAAGCTTAATGCATCAACTACTTGACCGATATCCTTATGAATACTATTCAAATGTTTTTTGAACACTAAGTATGTTGAAAACTGCCGTCGACAACCATCTTGAGCACAGACAAATTTAAACTTGGTGGAGGGACAGAAGCTAGGTTCAAGTCTAAAACTTAGACATCAATGACTGGTTGTTTCTGTGCAACACTTTACAATAAAAGCACTGTGACATACATTTATCTAGTTAAGAAGTGTTGTCCTCATGTCAAGTGTCAGTGTGCAGCGGGTAGGATGGAGTCAGGCGCAGGACACAGAACTGAGTAAAAGCATACTTCACTCTAATAAATCACAAACTAATTCCATACAGGGAAAATATTCCACCTCGACACAAAAGAGCGACCACTTAACAAAGAAAAAACACGCACAAAACCATGTGGGAACCAGAGGGATAAATAGGGAATAAATTATAACGTAATGGAAACCAGGTGTGTACAATCAAGACAAAACAAATGGAAAAAGAAACGTAGATTGGTGGCGGCTAGAAAGCCGGTGACGTCGACCGCCGAACGCCGCCCGAACAAGGAGAGGCACCAACTTCGGCGGAAGTCGTGACACCTCAACTCCATCATGCTAGGGGCCTCTCTTGTTTTGCATACATCAATGTTGTAGATGGTTGTCTGCACAAATGTGTAGAAGTTGACAAGAGCATCATCGTATGTCAGGATAAAGACAAAGTGGGCTTTGAACAGTTCATCAAATGCACACAGACCACTAGTTGCTTGGCAGGGAACAAGCCTCTTGTCCACCACGATGTAGTAGTTGTCAATCTTGCTCTGTCTTCTTCCGGCGGCAAGGAGGAATGACTGTCGACCATGGCTCCCATCAAGATGGTCTTCAATGCTGCAGCATGACTGCAACACACAAAGGGTATTTTTAAGTCACTCTCCACATGTTAAGACAATGAAGAGACAACTCAAAAAAGAAATTACACAACTATTTCTGTATCATTTTACATAATGAAAGTGCACTAGTCAGCGTACAGCGGAGGGGCTAATGATCTTGGAGCGGAGGGGAAAGGTCTCAACTTCCAGGGGTGTAGCCGCGGCACTATAGCAGCGTGCCAGTGCCTCAGGTTTGACCTTCTTGGATTCCGGTCAGTGCTGCGGAAGCTTAGTGGCCCGGGCCTTACTGAACCCCTCCCAGAGGTCCTGGTACTCTGCGGAGCTGGCAGAGAGGTCAGGGGCATTTTCCAAACCCCCAGGAAGACAAACCCGGGCAGGCAGAGCTGTGATGAGGGCAATGAGTGCAGCAGGACGGGCTCCAGCCCACGATGGCACCAGTAGCAGTCAATGGAGGGACTGTGACACTGGAGCCAAGAGAATCCCAATACCACGGGAACCTGCAGAGACTCAACCAGCAGGAATTGGATAGTCCAGTGGTTCTTAACATGGGTTTGATCGAACCCCAGGGGTTCGGTGAGTCAGTCTCAGGGGTTCGGCGGAGGTCAAGACACACATCCGACTCATATGATTCGTCATGACACGCCCCGCTTGGCCATCATTGGCTGCAGGTGATCACGCTACATTGCTTGGCCTATCTGTGCTACAGGGAATTTGGTGTGCTCAGTAGTCGACTTTTGACTGTCGTGATGGTACGTCTTGTGCGTTCTTTCTTAATATTTTAATCCCTTCATTCTTACTATGTCGAGCAAAAAAATAAAGTGGTCGGATGAATATGTACAATATGGATTCACATGTATAACGGAACGTGATGGGAGTCAGCGTCCTAACTGCATCATTTGCAATGCCAAGTTGAGCAATTCTAGTCTAGCACCGGCAAAACTAAGAGAACACTTCCTTAAGCTGCATGGAGATGGAAAATACAAGAACACAACGCTCGCTGAATTCAAGGTGAAGAGAGCCAGATTCGATGAAAAAGCTACTCTGCCGGTTCTTGGCTTTGTACCCATCAACAAACCGATCCTCACAGCATCGTACGAAGTTGCTTACCTGGTCACAAAGCAGGGCAAACCACACACCATTGGTGAAACACTCATAAAACCAGCTGTGTTGAAGATGGCGAATATCATGCTGAAGAGGCTGAAGTTAAGTTATCCCGAATTCCTCTTTCAAATGACACCATCAGCGACATAATAGAAGACATGAGCAAAGACATCTTGGCTCAAGTAGTTGCAGATCTGATTTCAAACCCGGAAAAATTCAGCCTTCAACTCCACGAGACCACAGACCTTTCCAATCGAAGCCAGCTTGCTGTATTCGTGCGCTATGTGAAAGACGACGTGATAAAGGAAGATGTTTTATTTTGTAAGCCTCTTACAACAACAACTAAGGCAGCCGATGTGAAGAAACTTGTGGATGACTTCTTCAAAGACAACAATCTTTCGTGGGATATGGTTTCTGCAGTTTGTTTGGACGGAGCTCCAGTCATGCTGGGAAGAATGTCTGGGTCTGGTGCGCTAGTGAAAGCCGATGCACCACACATTGTTACGCATTGTATTCTGCACAGACATGCGTTGGCAACAAAAACCTTGCCTCCAAAACTGGCAGAAGTATTAAAAATTGTAGTGGAATGCGTGAACTATGTGCGAACTAGTGCTCTGAGGCACCGCATCTTCAGTGAGCTGTGTAAAGAAATGGGCTCTGAATTCGAGGTACTTCTGTACCATTCTAACGTTCGGTGGTTATCCCGGGGACAGGTGCTGAATCGTGTTTTTGCCGTGCATGTGGAATTAGCCCTGTTTTTGCAAGAGCACCAACATTGTCATGCAGATTGCTTCAAAAATTCTGAGTCCATTCTCATTTTAGCGTGCATGGCTGATATCTTCGCAGCTCTCAATCATCTCAATCAAAAGATGCAGGGCAGTGGAGTCAACATCATCGAAGCGGAGGAAAACCTGAAGGCTTTTCAAAAAAAGCTACCGTTATGGAAATGAAGAACAGAGAACGATAACTTCGCAAACTTTCCCCTGCTGGACGACTGTGTAAATAAGATCGAAGATGTATCTGGAATCGGAGACATTTCTGTACCCGCGGAACTGAAGCAAGCAATTGCCACGCACTTAGATGAGCTTGCAAAGTCTCTCGACGGATACTTCCCTACAAGAGAGTCATATCCAGCATGGGTGAGACAGCCGTTCACGTTTAGTGTTGAGACAACAGATGTCAATGATGAATACATTGATGAAATCATTGAAATTCAGCAGAGCCAGATTCTACAGCAACTCTTCAGAACAACAACGCTTTCAACGTTTTGGTGTCAACAAATGGTAACGTACCCTGTTATTGCTAAGAAAGCTCTGAAGATTTTCATACCGTTTGTTACAACATATCTTTGCGAGCAATCCTTTTTGAGGATGCTGGACATAAAAACGAAGAAAAGGAACAGACTTTGTTGTGAAAATGACATGAGAGTGGCACTTGCCAAGGTGAAGCTGTGCATTTCTGAACTGGTCTCTGAAAGGCAACAGCAGAAGTCACACTGATTTGCAGTAAATATTCATTATTATGTTTTTGTTTTTGTGTGAAAATCACGTTTTGATGATTTTGTTCTTTGAACACAGTGATGTTGATGCACGGTTCATTTTGTGCACCAGTAAAATATATACCTATGTTTTGAATTTGAAAAAATCATATTTTATTTTTTCCAATTAAGAAGGGTTCGGTGAATGCGCGTATGAAACTGGTGGGGTTCAGTACCTCCAACAAGGTTAAGAACCACTGGGATAGTCTCACTGTGGTTCCCCGACACTCATAGGTTGACGGGGGTGGCCTGGTGGGTGACCCGGCCTATAGAGCGCCCGTCCAGCACTCTAACACCCATGGGCATGGAGAGGGGTTGAGTGGGCCCAGCTCAGACGCCAGGGTAGCGTCCATGAGACTCACATCGGTCTCCAAGTCGATGAGTACTTGGAGAGACCTGGACTGTTCGCCCCACAACAGGGTGGCATGGAGAGGGGAGAAGGGGAGAAGAACAATTCTCTTTGAGATCCACCAGTGTACTCACTCCAACAAATGAGCTGGGTCTCTTGAAGGGCCAGGTAAACACAAAATTAATGGCAGTACAGCAATACAGACAAATCTGGGTCTCAAGTAGGCGTACGCATTCGGCTGGAGACAGTCTAGCCCTGCTGAGCTGCATTGGCTTGGGAAGAGTTGAATCGGCAGTCTCCGGAGGCTTTTGGAGGGACTCGGGTAAGCTCGGATACGCTCGGTGACGTAGACGCCGGGGACTTCTGGGGTACATGAGATGCAAGGTTGGATCCCTGAGTGAGCAATTGGGACCGCAATCAGACCTCTTCTCCCTCCTGTGTTCCCGTAGCCAACCATCAATTCGGATGGTTAAAGCGATGAGTGAGTTGAGATCCGTTGGTAGTTCTCGGGCTGCCAGCTCATCCTTTACCTCCTCCGATAATCCATGCAGGAACATGTCGAACAGCGCTTCCAGGTCCAGATCCCCTCAGCTGCTAACATGTGGAACTCCACCGCATAGTCTGCCGCACTGAGGGTGTCCTGCCGAAGCTGGAGTAACTTCCGGGAAGCCTCTCTTCTGGACACCGGAGCCTCAAACTTTTCTCACATCTGCCATGAATACCTACAGACTGAGGCAGACAGCAGATTGTTGCTCCCACACCGCCATGGCCCAGGCGAGTGCCCTCCCGGACATCAGCATTATAATGTATGCCTTTTTCGAGCGGTCCGAGGGGAATGAAAAAGGCTGCAACTCGAAAATGAGGGAGCACTGGGAGAGAAAGGCTCAGCAGGTTCTGGAATCTCCATTGTAGCGCTCCGGGGGAGGTTAGTGGGGTTCCCAGGAAACCGGTGTGACAGCGCTTACATTTACATTTACATTTAAGTCATTTAGCAGACGCTCTTATCCAGAGCGACTTACAAATTGGTGAATTCACCTTCTGACATCCAGTGGAACAGCCACTTTACAATAGTGCATCTAAATCATTTAAGGGGGGGGGTGAGAAGGATTACTTTATCCTATCCTAGGTATTCCTTGAAGAGGTGGGGTTTCAGGTGTCTCCGGAAGGTGGTGATTGACTCCGCTGTCCTGGCGTCGTGAGGGAGTTTGTTCCACCATTGGGGGGCCAGAGCAGCGAACAGTTTTGACTGGGCTGAGCGGGAACTGTACTTCCTCAGTGGTAGGGAGGCGAGCAGGCCAGAGGTGGATGAACGCAGTGCCGTTGTTTGGGTGTAGGGCCTGATCAGAGCCTGGAGGTACTGCGGTGCCGTTCCCCTCACAGCTCCGTAGGCAAGCACCATGGTCTTGTAGCGGATGCGAGCTTCAACTGGAAGCCAGTGGAGAGAGCGGAGGAGCGGGGTGACGTGAGAGAACTTGGGAAGGTTGAACACCAGACGGGCTGCGGCGTTCTGGATGAGTTGTAGGGGTTTAATGGCACAGGCAGGGAGCCCAGCCAACAGCGAGTTGCAGTAATCCAGACGGGAGATGACAAGTGCCTGGATTAGGACCTGCGCCGCTTCCTGTGTGAGGCAGGGTCGTACTCTGCGGATGTTGTAGAGCATGAACCTACAGGAACGGGCCACCGCCTTGATGTTAGTTGAGAACGACAGGGTGTTGTCCAGGATCACGCCAAGGTTCTTAGCGCTCTGGGAGGAGGACACAATGGAGTTGTCAACCGTGATGGCGAGATCATGGAACGGGCAGTCCTTCCCCGGGAGGAAGAGCAGCTCCGTCTTGCCGAGGTTCAGCTTGAGGTGGTGATCTGTCATCCACACTGATATGTCTGCCAGACATGCAGAGATGCGATTCGCCACCTGGTCATCAGAAGGGGAAAGGAGAACATTAATTGTGTGTCGTCTGCATAGCAATGATAGGAGAGACCATGTGAGGTTATGACAGAGCCAAGTGACTTGGTGTATAGCGAGAATAGGAGAGGGCCTAGAACAGAGCCCTGGGGGACACCAGTGGTGAGAGCGCGTGGCGAGGAGACAGATTCTCGCCACGCCACCTGGTAGGAGTGACCGGTCAGGTAGGACGCAATCCAAGCGTGGGCCGCGCCGGAGATGCCCAACTCGGAGAGGGTGGAGAGGAGGATCTGATGGTTCACAGTATCGAAGGCAGCCGATAGGTCTAGAAGGATGAGAGCAGAGGAGAGAGAGTTAGCTTTAGCAGTGCGGAGCGCCTCCGTGATACAGAGAAGAGCAGTCTCAGTTGAATGACTAGTCTTGAAACCTGACTGATTTGGATCAAGAAGGTCATTCTGAGAGAGATAGCGGGAGAGCTGGCCAAGGACGGCGCGTTCAAGAGTTTTGGAGAGAAAAGAAAGAAGGGATACTGGTCTGTAGTTGTTGACATCGGAGGGATCGAGTGTAGGTTTTTTCAGAAGGGGTGCAACTCTCGCTCTCTTGAAGACGGAAGGGACGTAGCCAGCGGTCAGGGATGAGTTGATGAGCGAGGTGAGGTAAGGGAGAAGGTCTCCGGAAATGGTCTGGAGAAGAGAGGAGGGGATAGGGTCAAGCGGGCAGGTTGTTGGGCGGCCGGCCGTCACAAGAAGCGAGATTTCATCTGGAGAGAGAGGGAGAAAGAGGTCAGAGCACAGGGTAGGGCAGTGTGAGCAGAACCAGCGGTGTCGTTTGACTTAGCAAACGAGGATCGGATGTCGTCGACCTTCTTTTCAAAATGGTTGACGAAGTCATCTGCAGAGAGGGAGGAGGGGGGAGGGGGAGGAGGATTCAGGAGGGAGGAGAAGGTGGCAAAGAGCTTCCTAGGGTTAGAGGCAGATGCTTGGAATTTAGAGTGGTAGAAAGTGGCTTTAGCAGCAGAGACAGAGGAGGAAAATGTAGAGAGGAGGGAGTGAAAGGATGCCAGGTCCGCAGGGAGGCGAGTTTTCCTCCATTTCCGCTCGGCTGCCCGGAGCACTGTTCTGTGAGCTCGCAATGAGTCGTCGAGCCACGGAGCGGGGAGGGGAGGACCGAGCCGGCCTGGAGGATAGGGGACATAGAGAGTCAAAGGATGCAGAAAGGGAAGAGAGGAGGGTTGAGGAGGCAGAATCAGGAGATAGGTTGGAGAAGGTATGAGCAGAGGGAAGAGATGATAGGATGGAAGAGGAGAGAGTAGCGGGGGAGAGAGAGCGAAGGTTTGGACGGCGCGATACCATCCGAGTAGGGGCAGTGTGGGAAGTGTTGGATGAGAGCGAGAGGGAAAAGGATACAAGGTAGTGGTCGGAGACTTGGAGGGGAGTTGCAATGAGGTTAGTGGAAGAACAGCATCTAGTAAAGATGAGGTCGAGCGTATTGCCTGCCTTGTGAGTAGGGGGGAAGGTGAGAGGGTGAGGTCAAAAGAGGAGAGGAGTGGAAAGAAGGAGGCAGAGAGGAATGAGTCAAAGGTAGACGTGGGGAGGTTAAAGTCGCCCAGGACTGTGAGAGGTGAGCCGTCCTCAGGAAAGGAGCTTATCAAGGCATCAAGCTCATTGATGAACTCTCCGAGGGAACCTGGAGGGCGATAAATGATAAGGATGTTAAGCTTGAAAGGGCTGGTAACTGTGACAGCATGGAATTCAAAGGAGGCGATAGACAGAAGGGTAAGGGGAGAAAGAGAGAATGACCACTTGGGAGAGATGAGGATCCCGGTGCCACCACCCCGCTGACCAGAAGCTCTCGGGGTGTGCGAGAACACGTGGGCGGACGAAGAGAGAGCAGTAGGAGTAGCAGTGTTATCTGTGGTGATCCATGTTTCCGTCAGTGCCAAGAAGTCGAGGGACTGGAGGGAGGCATAGGCTGAGATGAACTCTGCCTTGTTGGCCGCAGATCGGCAGTTCCAGAGGCTACCGGAGACCTGGAACTCCACGTGGGTCGTGCGCGCAGGGACCACCAGATTAGGGTGGCCGCGGCCACGCGGTGTGGAGCGTTTGTATGGTCTGTGCAGAGAGGAGAGAACAGGGATAGATAGACACATAGTTGACAGGCTACAGAAGAGGCTACGCTAATGCAAAGGAGATTGGAATGACAAGTGGACTACACGTCTCGAATGTTCAGAAAGTTAAGCTTACGTAGCAAGAATCTTATTGACTAAAATGATTGAAATGATACAGTACTGCTGGAGTAGGCTAGCAGGCAGTGGCTGCGTTGTTGACACTACACTAATCAAGTCGTTCCGTTGAGTGTAATAGTTTCTACAGTGCTGCTATTTGGGGGCTAGCCGGCTAGCTAGCAGTGTTGATTACGTTACGTTACGTTAAAAGAACGACAATAGCTGGCTAGCTAACCTAGAAAATCGCTCTAGACTACACAATTGTCTTAGATACAAAGACGGCTATGTAGCTAGCTAGCTACGATCAAACAAATCAAACCGTTGTACTGTAATGAAGTGAAATGAAAATGTGATACTACCTGTGGAGCGAAGCGGAATGTTGACGGGTTGTTGAAGTTCTTATCCGGTAGACGTTGGCTAGCTGTTGGCTAGCTAGCTAGCAGTATCTCCTACGTTAAGGACGACAAATAGCTGGCTAGCTAACCTCGGTAAATTAAGATAATCACTCTAAGTCTACACACTCTAAACTACACAATTATCTTGGATACGAAGACAGCAAAGACAACTATGTAGCTAGCTAACACTACACTAATCGAGTCGTTCAGTTGAGTGTAATAGCGCTGAAACCAGTCGGGTTACTGAGGGGCTGGGAGGTTACCGTCATGGTAGGCTGCCTAGTAGGCAACCCACGTAATAGGATGTGACGTTTGGCAACGGCCTGGAACCCTTCCATCAGACCGCGAAGAAACTCTTTGTGCCTACCAATGGTGGCTCCTTGTGAGGAGATTGCGTTGCGGAGCAGGTCCAAGTCTGCTGGGTCCGTCATGGTCAGTTCGTACTATCAGGAATCAAGTGCAGACTGTGTGAAGTAACATTGTTTATTGTAACAACAGGGGCAGGCAAACGACAGGTCAAGGCAGGCAGGGGTCAATAATCCAGAGTAGGTCCCAAGGTACAGGATGACATGCAAACCCAAGGTACAGGATGACATGCAAGCTCAGGGTCAGGTCAGGCAGAGGTCGGTAATACAGAGGTGGAGGAAAGGTACAGGACGGCAGGCAGGCTCAGGCAAAGTGCTCAGGTGGGTGGGTACAGGGTCAGGACAGGCAAGGGTCAAAAACTAGGAGGATGAGAAAAAGAGAGACTGGAGAAAAACAGGAGCTGAGACAAAATTCCGGTAGGCTTAAACAAAGAAGATGAACTGGCACAGATAGAAAACACAGGTATAAATACCCAGAGGATAAATGGAGAAGATGGGCAACACCTGTATAAGGACATGTGATACAGATCAGGGCGTGACAATATTAGCACAGAGGGTGTAAAAACAACTCTTAAATCAACACCTCTGAACACTAAAAATGTAACACCAAGAAAATTAACACTTGTTAACACTGGCCAATTTGCTGTGTGCCTTGCTCTGGGGCAGAACAGATTTTTACCTTGTCAGCTCGGGCATTCAATCCAGCAACCTTTTGGTTACTGGCCAAACGCTCCTACCCACCAGGTACAGAACAGTAAATGGGTAAAATACAAAAGGAGAGTTAGATGTTCTCCCTCTGTTATTTAATCCCCTTCAATCTCAAAAAGAAACTGCAATAAAAACACTGAGTGAGGAACGGAAAACCTTAATTCGGAGGGCAGGTTCAAAATGATCCTCCCTGTGGCAGGACCCTGATTTAGTAAGTGTTGATATATAAAGCTCTGTCAAGAGGAAGACGCAGGGCAGAATGACAGATTTCACAATACTGAAAATGTTATCAGCCGAGCTGCAGGTTTATGGTTCAAGGGCTCGTCCATTCTTACAGAGCATGTTCTGCCTCTCCCCCTGCCTGACACACTGATAAAGACACAACAAATAAAGCTGCTCCACAAACAACACCATCCTGGCCTATCCCCACGGGGCCATTTATCATCTGAATACTCTCCACCATTCATTTGAATAAAGCATATTTTACTGAATTCTAAGATAAGCAAATGAAAACGGAAAGATATGTGAGATCAGGCAGTGCTGATAGATTATCGAACTGACACTGATCTAAAGGTCTGAACCCCATTCAGAATACAATTAACCACCAAAGCACCACAATCTTAACAGATGTGGCCTTTTCCTCCTTGTTTGACTGTCATCAATAACCTGATGGACCTCTGATGGATCCAGGCAGGTTTGCCCCTGGGGAGTTGGTAGCTGCAGGCAGATAACATCTTATCCTGGATTTGCATAGATACATTTAAATAAATAATTCTGGGGCTAAGCAGAGGCCTGAGTCTTGACCTGATATCTGCGCTGTTGCTATCTTATGGTCCACTCTGGCCACGAGCCATATTAACAATAGCTTTGTAAGCCCTTAGTTTTCTTATGTGGTTGTTCCACAGCCAAGAGTCAACTACCTGAGAGCGTATTGTACTGAACTGAAATTATGCCAAGTTTTCAGTCCCTACTCTGCACATGACAAACACCTGCCATTTTTTAAATGGTACCAACCAAAAAAGAAGTTTCAATGTGTTCACCACAAAGCTGCATAAATGCACAGGATCAGCCTAGCGGCAAATACAAGGAATCCGACGCTTGTGCACTGAAAGGGTTATATTCGCATCCAGGCTGAAAGACACTCCAACATACACAGACACAAATCCTGCTGAGCTGAGCAGAGATACCCTACATACTACCAGCCCTCCAAGGCACAATTAGGATTTCACGGGGGGGAAATCCACATTCCAACTCAAAGAAAAAAGTCCTTTCTTCCGCTTCACTACAACATCAACTTTTTACTCAAGGAAGAACCTGAAGCACCATTCGATAGGACTTGGACAAAGAAATAAAAACAAAGAACAACAAAAAAATCTAATTTTCTAGCAAGGTATTCATGGTTGACTGAGGAAAAAGGGGAAAGGCCTGTTTTCAAACCTTCCAGTTTCAATGCATTTCTTAAATTTCATATGATATGAAAAGAAGCAACGACTGTGGAGTGTCCGTGAGTAACTCAGCCATGTTGACAGAGATGAAGATCCTTTAAGAACAGCCGTTCTTAAACCATCTCTCAGCTTCTTAGAGGAAGTACTAGAGTAAGAGGCCAACATTTTTACACTGCAAAGAGATGGCTGGCAATAGTTGTTGAGTAGTAGCTACAGTATGAACAGGAAAGCAATTGGAGGCAATAGGAAAACGTACAAAAGCATTGAAAATAGGAACAGAGTTAAATGAAGAATTATATTTCTCATGATGTGAACACTGCATTATACTACGGTTATACATGAATTAACTAAGGTTAGAACAAGTATTTTTCAGACACACTCTGGCAGTATCATCAGCTTAACTTTATATAGCCAATAAACCTAATGCAACCTAGAAAATAAAAAGTAATTGATAATTAAAAACGATCATTTCCTTTTAACAGCTTTACAAAAAAAGTATCTGAAAACCTCTGCAGGCATAATAGAAAGATAATGTATTTTTACAGATAAGAGTATGACACATAAAAAATGAGAAAATCACTCATTACTATGAAGATCTCAACATCTTTTACGCTGTGAAGTGAGGGGCGGATTGGCCATCTGGGAATTCGGGGGGGACTGGCCATCTGGGAATTTGGGGCAAATGCCAGATGGGCTGGTCCATTTTTAGCCCAGTGGGCCTGTCTAACTTGTTTTAGTTTTTTTGCGCATAATGATCATTATCTGGTTAATAATCGGGGGCTCAAGTAGCGTGTTATGGGACAAAGCGAAACTTTAATTCTGGTGTGATAATTTGTATAGAGAAGCTTCTCCTTAGTTTCTCAGGAATACAGAACACTCAATTTAATGAGGATAAGATTTACCATTGCTGAGATGTCTTATTTTCAATTTATCGGAAAAGGTAAAAAAGGTTGCAGAAAGGTCAATGTTAATCCCTACTCAATAATGGCACCAAATCACCTGTCTGGGTTCTTAAATTCAACATGTTTTGTCTAATATCTACACATAGAGTGGTCATATTGTTATGACATTTCCAGGCTGATGTAAAACAATGAGATGATTCAAATAAAAACACAAATTATTAAATTAAAATGCCGTGTTATGCAAATTAAGTACTTCATATGCATATTGTTAACAAATCTTCATGCTTTATGGAAAACTGAAACTTCGTAACAATTTGTGAAATTAGAATACAACTTTTGATACAACTTTATGCAAATTAGATACTCAATACATACACACACCACACAGCATCCAAACACACAGCACCCCCACAACACACACACACACACACACACACACACACACACACACACACACACACACACACACACACACACACACACACACACACACACACACACATACACAGCACCCCCACCAACACACACAGCACCCCCACCAACACACACAGCACCCCCACCAACACACTGTGTGTGTCTGTGTTAGGATGTGTGTGTGTGTTAGCCTAACAGACACACTCGTTGCCTCAGCGAACAGCGTCAGGCACTCCCACACAGCTAGCAAGCTAGCACTCGTCATGGAAATGGGGTGGAAAAACGTGAATTTGGACCAATCCCTGACAACCCTTACATGAAAATGGTGCTATGTTTTTTTAGTGTCTCTGAAAATATCTGAATGACAGAAACTAAGGAAAAACATTTCACCTTTAATTTCAGTCAAAAGACATCCAATGACTGAAATACACTCAGGACATTCCCATATTTCTTGGCAATATAATGTCACATTGATCGTACACTGATAGGTTGAGGAATACCCATGACAAAGAGAAAATATGAATCAAATCTAATTTTATTTTATTTGTCACATGAGCCGAATACAACAGCTGTAGTAGACCTTACAGTGAAATGCTTACAAGCCCTTAACCAACAATGCTTTAATTAAGAAAAAATAAGTGATAAGTAAAAAATAGAAAATAAAAGTAACAAATAATTAAACAGCAGCATTAAAATAACAAGTTAGGCTGTATACAGGGGGTACCGGTACAGAGTCAATGTGCGGGAGCACAGGTTAGTCGAGGTAATGTGTACATGTACTGTAGGTAGAGTTAAAGTGACTATGCATAGATAATAAACAGAGAGAAGCAGCAGCGTAAAATAGGGGTCTGGATAGCCCTTTGATTAGCTGTTCAGGAGTCTTATAGCTTGGGGGTAGAAGCTGTGTAGAAGCCTCTTGGACCTAGACTTGGCGCTCTGGTACCGCTTGCCGTATGGCAGCAAAGAGAACAGTTTATGACTAGGGTGGCTGGAGTCTTTGACAATTTTTAGGGTCTTCCTCTAACACCGCCTGGTATAGAGGTCTTGGATGGCAGGAAGCATGGCTCCAGTGATGTACTGGGCCGTTCGCACTACACACTGTAGTGCCTTGCGGTCGCAGGCCGAGAAGTTGCCATACCAGGCAGTGATGCAACCAGTCAGGATGCTCTCGATGGTGCAGCTGTAGAACCCTTTGAGGATCTGAGGACCCATGCCAAGTCTTTTCAGTCTCCTGACGGGGAATAGGTTTTGTCGTGCTCTCTTCACAATGGTCTTAGTGTGTTTGGACCATGATAGTTTGTTGGTGATATGGACACCAAGGAACTTGAAGTTCTCAACCTGCTCCATTACAGCCCCATTGATGAGAATGGGGGTGTCCTCGATCCTCCTTTTCCTGGAGTCCACAATCATCTCATTTGTCTTGATCATGTTGAGGGAAAGGTTGTTGTCCTGGCACCATAGGCCAGGTCTCTGACCTCCTCCCTATAGGCTGTCTCATCGTTGTCAGTGATAAGGCCTACCACCGTTGTGTCATCAGCAAACCTGATGATGGTGTTGGAGTTGTGCCGGGCCATGCAGTCATGAGTGAACAGGGAGTACAGGAGGGGACTAAGCATGCACCCCTGAGGGGCCTGGTGTTGAGGATCAGCGTGGCGGATGTGTTGTTACCTACCCTTACCACCTGGGGGTGGCCCGTCAGGAAGTCCAGGATCCAGTTGCAGAGGGAGGTGTTTAGTCCCAGGGTCCTTAGCTTAGTGATGAGCTTTGAGGGCACTATGGTGTTGAATGCTGAGCTGTAGGCATTGAATACCATTCTCATGTAGGTGTTCCTTTTGTCCAGGTGGGAAAGGGCAGTGTGGAGTGCAATAGAGATTGCATCATCTGTGGATCTGTTGGGGCTTTATGCAAATTGAAAATGATGTTGATGTGAGGCATGACCAGCCGTTCAAAGCACTTCATGGCTACAGGCGTGAGTGCTACGGGTCGGTAGTCATTTAGGCAGGTTACCTTAGTGTTCTTGGGCACAGGGAATATGTTGGTCTGCTTGAAACATG
Organism: Oncorhynchus masou masou; assembly: GCF_036934945.1. Classification (NCBI taxonomy): domain Eukaryota; kingdom Metazoa; phylum Chordata; class Actinopteri; order Salmoniformes; family Salmonidae; genus Oncorhynchus; species Oncorhynchus masou. The sequence goes on along the minus strand of NC_088212.1, from coordinate 28,932,444 downwards.
TTGGTATTACAGACTCAGTCAGGGAGCGGTTGAAAATGTCAATGAAGACGATTGCCAGTTGGTCAGCGCATGCTCAGAGTACACGTCCTGGAAATCCGTCTGGCCCTGCGGCCTTGTAAATGTTGACCTGTTTAAAGGTCTCACTCACATTGGCTACGGAGAGCGTGATCACACAGTCATCCAGAACAGCTGATGCTCTCATGCATGTTTCAGTTTTACTTGCCTCGAAGCGAGAATAGTAGAAATTTAGCTAGTCTGGTAGGCTCGTGTCACTGGGCAGCTCGTGACTGTGCTTCCCTTAGTAGTCTGTAATAATGTGCAAGAACACACTGATTTCGTGTGTTTCACAAAAAAGGCTGTCCCAGAGATTTGAACGTTCTTAGCATGGCACTTACATTTGGGCTCATATCGCGTAAATATCACAACATACAGTATTGGGATTTTTAGACCAACAAGCTCTCACTGCAGAGTTAGACGTTTATCCACGTTTCTCAAAACTTCAAATTTACGGGTGAAGTTTAGGTGCTCATTCTGAATGGTTAATTTTTTTATTTGACCTTTATTTAACCAGGCAAGTCAGTTAAGAACAAATTCTTATTTTCAATGACAGCCTGGGAACAGTGGGTTAACTGCCTGTTCAAGGGCAGAATGACAGATTTGTACCTTGTCAGCTCGGGGGTTTGAACTTGCAACCTTCTGGTTACTAGTCCAACGCTCTAACCACTAGGCTACCCTGCCGCCCCATTAAGGTTTGGGAAAGGGTTTATATACACCACTGGGATCGATCAAGTAACCTTGTATTCCAGAGTCATGGAATTGCGCCCATCAGCCTACTGTCACGCCCTGACCTTAGAGATCCTTTTATGTCTCTATTTGGTTTGGTCAGGGTGTGATTTGAGGTGGGTATTCTATGTTCTATTATTTGTATTTCTATGTTTTGGCCGGGTAGGGTTCTCAATCAGGGACAGCTGTCTATCGTTGTCTCTGATTGAGAACTATACTTACAGTGGGGCAAAAAAGTATTTAGTCAGCAGCCAATTGTGCAAGTTCTCCCACATAAAAAGATGAGAGAGGCCTGTAATTTTCATCATAGGTACACTTCAACTATGACAGACAAAATGAGAAAAAATATATAAAAAATCACCACATTGTAGGATTTTTAATGAATTTATTTGCAAATTATGGTGGAAAATAAGTATTTGGTCACCTACAAACAAACAAGATTTCTGGCTCTCACAGACCTGTAACTTCTTCTTCTTTAAGAGGCTCCTCTGTCCTCCACTCGTTACCTGTATTAATGGCACCTGTTTGAACTTGTTATCAGTATAAAAGACACCTGTCCACAACCACAATCTGTCACACTCCAAACTCCACTATGGCCAAGACCAAAGAGCTGCCAAAGGACACCAGAAACAATATTGTAGACCTGCACCAGGCTGGGAAGACTGAATCTGCAATAGGTAAGCAGCTTGGTTTGAAGAAATCAACTGTGGGAGCAATTATTAGAAAATGGAAGACATACAAGACCACTGGTAATCTCCCTCGATCTGGGGCTCCACGCAAGATCTCACCCCGTGGGGTCAAAATGATCACAAGAACGGTGAGCAAAAATCCCAAAACCACACGGGGGGACCTAGTGAATGACCTGCAGAGAGCTGGGACCAAAGTAACAAAGCCTACCATCAGTAACACACTACGCCGCCAGGGACTCAAATCCTGCAGTGCCAGCCGTGTCCCCCTGCTTAAGCCAGTACATGTCCAGGCCCATCTGAAGTTTGCTAGACTGCAATTTGGATAATCCAGAAGAAGATTGGGAGAATTTCATATGGTCAGATTAAACCAAAATATAACTTTTTGGTAAAAACTCAACTCGTCGTGTTTGGAGGACAAAGAATGCTGAGTTGCATCCAAAGAACACCATACCTACTGTGAAGCATGGGGGTGGAAACATCATGCTTTGGGGCTGTTTTTCTGCAAAGGGACCAGGACAACTGATCCGTGTAAAGGAAAGAATGAATGGGGCCATGTATTGTGAGATTTTGAGTGAAAACCTCCTTCCATCAGCAAGGGCATTGAAGATGAAACGTGGCTGGGTCTTTCAGCATGACAATGATCCCAAACACACCGCCCGGAAAACGAAGGAGTGGCTTCGTAAGAAGCATTTCAAGGTCCTGGAGTGGCCTTGCCAGTCTCCAGATCTCAACCCCATAGAAAATCTTTGGAGGGAGTTTTTTTTACCCAGCAACAGCCCCAAAACATCACTGCTCTAGAGGAGATCTACATGGAGGAATGGGGCAAAATACCAGCAACAGTGTGTGAAAACCTTGTGAAGACTTACAGAAAACGTTTGACCTCTGTCATTGCCAACAAAGGGTATATAACAAAGTATTGAGATAAACTTTTGTTATTGACCAAATACTTATTTTCCACCATAATTTGCAAATAAATTCATTAAAAATCCTACAATGAGATTTCTGTCATAGTTGAAGTGTACCTATGATGAAAATTACAGGCCTCTCTCATCTTTTTAAGTGGGAGAACTTGCACAATTGGTGGCTGACTAAATACTTTTTTGCCCCACTGTAGGTAGTACCTTTTCCCATCTGTCTTTGTGGGAAGTTTACTTTGTTTATGGCACATAGCCTTTAGCTTCACGGTTTGTTTGTAGTTATTATTGTTTTGTTCGGCGTCTTTTCTAATAAAAAGAAAATGTATGCTCACCACGCTGCGCCTTGGTCCTCTTCATTCAACGGCCGTGACATGTACACAATGCCCTAGCAAAACCATGGTAATAGTGCTCACTGTTGTCCATAATGGCCGGTTTTTAAGGCATTTTCCGAAGTCCTCAAGAAATGGATATAAGTCCAATTTCTAAGTAAATCTTGAACAATCTCCCTGTTTTAGACATGGGTAACATCTGCCATCTTAATGTTTTAACATTATTTATGTATTTTGCTGACCACATTATTGATATATAGTGAAAACAGATTTGTTAATTGTGTTTTTTTTGTAGTATTCCTGCATAGAGTCCATTGTTTGTCGCGTCACCTAACTCCTTACCTCAAGGACAAAATGGGCCGATGTGGGGCCTCAAGGAGGGAAAAATGGGCTGGTGTGGGGCCTCAAGGAAAAAAATGGGCTGGTGTGTTTGAAATGCCAGGGACAATTTCTGGTCCCAGTCCACCCCTGGTGAAGTGACTCTGATAACAATGATGACAATAAATGTGTAATGCAACATGGGGTAATCACTAGTTGATGAGAAAATGCCTGGCAACATGCTGGACACATCATAGCACAGAAAGGCTCAGTTTTGAATTAGTTACTTTGTTGTGACCAAGGCTTCCCAGCCCAGATCTTTTAACCCTAATAAGGTTAGAGCATCCTCCACTTGACATGCACAAACCTATTAACATACAGACCAACCGTGCCTGCACTCTGTGGTTATGCCTTTTCTAACTATTCATATCACTTCTCATAACATTCACAGAGAAAAACTCGAAACATCTCGCCAATACCTACACTACCGGTCAAAAGTTTTAGGAACACCTACTCATTCAAGGGTTTTCCTAAATGTTTTACTACTTTCAACGTTGTAGAATAATAGTGAAGACATCAAAACTATGAAATAACATATATGGACTCATGTAGTAACCAAAATAAATCAAAATATATTTTATATTTGAGATTCTTCAAATAGCACACTCTTGGCATTCTCTCAACCAGCTTCATGAGGTAGTCACCTGGAATGCATTTTAATTAACAGGTGGGCCTTCTTAAAATTGTATTTGTGAAAATTTTCTCCTTCTTAATACATCTGAGCCAATAAGTTCTGTTGTGACAAGGTGGGGTGTACACAAGATAGCCCTATTTGGTAAAAGACAAAGTCCATATTATGGCAAGAACAACTCAAAAAAGCAAAGAGATATGACAGTCCATCATTACTTTAAGACAGGAATGGAAGACCCAGAGTTAGGATAAGGAGGATACTGTAAGTTCATTAGACTTACCAGCCTCAGAAATTGCAGCCCAAATAAATGCTTCACAGAGTTCAAGTAACAGACACATCTCAACATCAACTGTTCAGAGTGTGTGAACTGTGTGAATCAGGCCTTAATTGTCAATTTGCTGCAAAGAAACCACTACTAAAGGACACCAATAATAAGAAGAGACTTGCTTTTGAGCCAAGAAATATGAGCAATGTACATTAGACCGGTGGAAATGTGTTCTTTGGTTTGGAGTCCAAATTGGAGATTTTTGGTTCCAACCGATGTGTCTTTGTGAATCATGGTGTGGGTGAATGGATGATCTCCGCATGTGTATCTCCCACTGTAAAGCATGGAGGAGGAGGTGTTATGGTGTGGGGGTGCTTTGCTGGTGACACTGTCTGTGATTTATTTAGAATTCAAGGCACACCTAACCAGCATGGCTACCACAGCATTCTTCGGTGATATGCCATCCCATCTGGTTCAGGCTTAGTGGGACTATCATTTGTTTTTCAACAGGACAATGACCCAACACACCTCCAGGCTGTGTAAGGGCTATTTGACCAAGAAGGAGAGTGAAGAGTGCTGCATCAGATGACCTGTCCTCCACAATCCCCCGACCTCAACCAAATTGAAAAGCCTCCAGTGGGATGAATCAGACCGTAGAGTGAAGGAAAAACAGCCAACAAGTGCTCAGCAAATGTGGGAACTCCTTCAAGACTGTTGGAAAAGCATTCCATGTGAACCTGGTTGATAGAATGCCAAGAGTGTGCAAAGCTGTCATCAAGGCAAATGGTGGCTACTTTGAAGAAACTCAAAGATAAAATATATTTTGATTTGTTGAACACTTTTTTGGTTACTACATGATTCCATATGTGTTATTTCATAGTTTTGATTTCTTCACTGTTATTCTACAATTTAGAAAATAGTAAAAATTAAGAAACATCCTTGAAAGAGTAGGTGTCTAAAACTTTTGACCAGTAGTGTATGTTATGGGAAAGCTCATTCAGTGAGGCTCAAAAGATGAGCGCTTCAACCCTCCACCTCACAGTGTGGGTAGTTCTGGCAGAGCCACGTGCAGAAGCATACCAACCGAGTGCAATAGTATGATTATCAACAGAGCAAGAAAAATGGACTCACAGCAGTGACGGCCAAATCTCCACGGCTGAGAAAGTTGACTCCTGCCCACCTCTGTTTTATTTAAGAGCTGCATATGTCCACAATGCCTTCCAGGTCTCAATGCATTAAAGGGGATGATCTCGATACAGCTTTAGCCACTTCAGGGTAATGCAAATCACTTTAATATGTTAAGAAGATTAAACTGGATAAATGTCTAGATAATTTTTTGGGGAAAAGCCACATAAACCTCTAGTGTTTTAATTTAGGGAGGGGGGTGTGTGTGTCAGTTCAGACGATCAACAGAAACCCTCGAAAATCAAATGCGATTGGCTGAAGAAAATGAGGCTTATTCCAGATTTTGCATTTTAAGCTTCTTGGATATAAGACCATCCCACTTCCTTCTTATTATTTAAACACCAACCCTTAGGACAACAAAACACAGGTCACAATCTCATATCTCCGTTATGCTACTCTTGAATTAGATGTGGTTGTTTTGTCTTTTTCTGCCTGTGCCAATACTGTATATGGTCTTAATTTTGATCATGAAATGTTGGTATTTTCTAAGGGTTCATAATCTATTGGTAAAAGTATGAGAGATAACTAAGTAGATATGGTAAAAATAATATGTAAATTATATCCCTAAGTAGTTCAAACATTCAATAATACTTTGGATAAAACTATCAACAACCATTGTATTTCACACGTTTTGTCATTGGTTGATTGGTTTCCCTGGAAATTATTTTGTTTTTTATCAAAATCATAATTCAAATTTATTTATTACTGAGATATATCAAATTACTTAATTCAATCAGGTATATTCCCAATGCAGGATTGCTTGTCAGTCCTTTTCTATCAGAGGAATTGTGAAACTGAGGGTGTCTGGCTGTCAGCTTGCCGTTCTGTTAAACACGGAAGCTGCACTAGAAATCATTGAGTGTGAAAATAAAAGGGAGAAATGGAACAAAATAATTTAAAGGGATTAACAAATCATTTGCATACCATTTTTACTGCTTCTAAACCACAGGATCAGAGGAATGACAAGGAAGTGATGGCTGCTCCGTCTTATCAGCAACTGTATTCTCTAGAGAGGAACAAAGCCAGCTCAGATCAATCAGAGTTTTCCATTAAATCAGATATGGAACAGATATTGTTTTGATCAGTTTATTATCTATCAGAGCTACCTCTGATAGAAAGAGAAAGAGACGCTCTTATTTCAATTAGGCAAATCGTCTTATTCTTCAAAATAAAATGTGCAGTTTGCCAAATTTGTGTTTACCCCATTTTCCTGACATCGTCTCCATCCAGAGTTAAGACAATAACACCACCAGGAGGGATGGAATGGGGACGGCATTATGAAGACTTTAGCATTAAGAGCAGCCCTGGAGCTATTCTTAAAGAAGGTGAATCAGAGGATTGGGACAGAACTGTAACTAAACCCAAAGCTGGACTATGGATGAGAAACATAATACAATTTGGGCTAAATACCACAGAGCCAAAGCTTCCTCGTAGGCTGTCAACTTTATAGTCTACGACTTCTTTAACTTTATCATCACTCAGAAACATTTGTGGCACACTAAAGTTTAAATCCAATAGTTCTGTCTCTATAGAGAAGAGATGAGGTGGCAAGACATAGGCAGGAACCTGCAGAGAAGAGTCTGAATAAAACAAGCATGATTTGAAATGCCAGTGTTGGATTTCATGGCACTGTTCAGTAAGGCCACAGACAACTAAACACAAAACACGTTTCATGAGCCTACCTCCAGACTGAATGTGAAAACATCCTACAGTACATCGTTAACATTATTACTTATACTGAAGGTGGCCGAGGTTGCTCTTGTGGTCTATGCTACAGCATTAGTTGGTTTCTGTGCCCTCATATAGAAATAGAAATGTAATCTTGTATGTTTCTCCTAGCATTCACAGCAACAAATGCACTTTCCTGCGCAGATTATGAATCTCTGTTCAAACAAGTCTGAGAGTCAACTGGCTAAACTGGCAAGACGGAGCTGCCATTTGAATGATATTCACAAAAACCACAGGTTGGGTACTGACTGTCTTTTCATCTTCCTCTTTCAGTTGTCTTTGCTCTTGATTCTTTCTGTTTTACCCCACCAGAATAGAGCGAACTGTGAAAACGCATGACCAGGGTTCACTGAAAGCAGCCCGACACATTTGGACAATAAATCCAGGATTTACAACATGTTATACATCTGCTTGCATACTAACCTGGCCTTAGCCATTCACACCACATCGGTATTCCCCTGCTCTGCCCTTACACACCACCCTCATTGGTGATAAAAACATAATTTCATGGTAATTGAAAGCATATTTTACTCATAGTCACTGTGTAATACTAAGCAAGAGAGGGAAGGAGAAAAAGAGAAAGAAAAAATAAGATAATGTCAAGTGTACTCCTCCTCTCTGGCGCTCGTTGTTGTCACCCCAGTTGTCTAATCATTACGCACACCTGCCACCAGTGTTACGCATACCTGTGCCTCATGACACTCAGCTGGACTCCATCACTTTCTTGATTACCTCCCCTATATCTGTCACTCCCCTTGGTTCTTTTCTCTGGTGTTATTGACTGTTTGGGTTTCATGTCTGTACGTTTTTCCTGTTTCTTGTTTTGTACCATGTTATATTTATTAAATTATTTACTCCCTCTACCTGATCCCAGACTCACCGTGTACACGTTATAGAATAACACCTCCCCGAAGTGGAGCATCAGGGAGTGTTTTTTTCTTCTTTTTTTCTGGTGACTTCGGGTCCAAATGCCTCAGCTGGCTCGTCAGGCTTTCATGCCTCAGCTGGCTCGTCAAGTTTTCAGGATTCGGTTGGCTCGGTAGGCTCCCATGCCTCAGCCACCTCGTCAGGCTCCCATACCTCAGCCTCGGGCCAAAGCAAACGGGGATGCCTTAGCTGGCTCGAAAGGTTCTCAAGACTCGGTTGACTCGTCAGGTTCCCCGCACCTCAGCGACCGGGCCATTCATTGTCCTTGAGACAGTCTCTCTGATCGGCGTCCTGCGGCTGGAGCCGTGTGTCAAGGAGGGGGTACTGTCACGTTTATTCCCGCTCGTCTCTCATGCTCGTTGTCGCCTGTTGTCTAATCATTTCGTGCACCTGTGCCTCATGACACTCACTTTCTTGATTACCTCACCTATATATATATATATATATATATATATATATATATATATACTGCTCCAAAAAATAAAGAGAACACTTAAACAACATAATGTAACTCCAAGTCAATCACACTTCTATGCTGTTGTGCAAATGGAATAGACAACAGGTGGAAATTATAGGCAATTAGCAAGACACCCCCAATAAAGGAGTGGTTTTGCAGGTGGGGACCACAGACCACTTCTCAATTCCTATGCTTCCTGGCTGATGTTTTGGTCACTTTTGAATGCTGGCGGTGCGTTCACTCTAGTGGTAGCATGAGACGGAGTCTACAACCCACACAAGTGGCTCAGGTAGTGCAGCTCATCCAGGATGGGACATCAATGCGAGCTGTGGCAAGAAGGTTTGCTGTGTCTGTCAGCGTAGTGTCCAGAGCATGGAGGCGCTACCAGGAGACAGGCCAGTACATCAGGAGACGTGGAGGAGGCCGTAGGAGGGCAACAACCCAGCAGCATGACCGCTATCTCCGCCTTTGTGCAAGGAGGAGCAGGAGGAGCATTGCCAGAGCCCTGCAAAATTACCTCCAGCAGGCCACAAACTCCATGAGGGTGGTATGAGGGCCCGACGACCACAGGTGGTGGTTGTGCTTACAGGTCAACAGCGTGCAGGACGTTTTTCACTTGCCAGAGAACACCAAGATTCGCCACTGGTGCCCTGTGCTCTTCACAGATGAAAGCAGGTTCACACTGAGCACATGTGACGTGACGTGACAGTCTGGAGACGCCGTGGAGAACGTTCTGCTGCTTGCAACATCCTCCAGCATGACCGGTTTGGCTGTGGGTCAGTCATGGTGTGGGGTGGCATTTCTTTGGGGGGCCGCACAGCCCTCCATGTGCTTGCCAGAGGTAGCCTGACTGCCATTAGGTACCGAGATGAGATCCTCAGACCCCTTGTGAGACCATATACCTGGTGCGGTTGGCCCTGGGTTCCTCCTAATGCAAGACAATGCTTGACCTCATGTGGCTGGAGTGTGTCAGCAGTTCCTGCAAGAGGAAGGCATTGATGCTATGGACTGGCCCGCCCGTACCCCAGACCTGAATCCAATTGAGCACATCTGGTACATCATGTCTTGCTCCATCCACCAACGCCACGTTGCACCACAGACTGTCCAGGAATTGGCGGATGCTTTAGTCCAGGTCTGGGAGGAGATCCCTCAGGAGACCATCCACCACCTCATCAGGAGCATGCCCAGGCGTTGTAGGGAGGTCATACAGGCACGTGGAGGCCACACACACTACTGAGCCTCATTTTGACTTGTTTTAAGGACATTACATCAAAGTTGGATCAGCCTGTAGTGTGGTTTTCCACTTTAATGCTGAGTGTGACTCCAAATCCAGACCTCCATGGGTTGATAAATTTGATTTCCATTGATCAGTTTTGTGTGATTTTGTTGTCAGCCATTCAACTATGCAAAGAAAAAAGTATTTAATAAGAATATTTCATTCATTAAGATCTTGGATGTGTTATTTTAGTGTTCCCTTTTTTGAGCAGTGTATATACAGTGGGGAGAACAAGTATTTGATACACTGTCGATTTGGTTGGTGCGGCTGGCTTCCGGGTTGGATGTGCGCTGTGTTAAGAAGCAGTGCGGCTTGGTTGGGTTGTGTATCGGAGGACGCATGACTTTCAACCTTCGTCTCTCCCGAGCCCGTACGGGAGTTGTAGCTATAAGACAAGATAGTAGCTACTAAAAACAATTGGATACCATGACATTTCTGAGAAAAAGGGGTAACATTTCAAAACGGGTAAATGAGCAAGCTGGAACATCACCACAATGCTCACTTCAACCCAACACAGCAGTCCACTCAACCAGGGCAAAATTCATAGGTTAACATAGGCTGCTATGCTGCTATGGGCTTTACAGTATGGGGGTATGAGGGTCTGTACAGCATTGTACACAACATGTAAATCATTCCTCTTTGTGGAAACGGAAAGGAACACCGACAGATTCGGGGATTTGACCCAGCGACCTTTCGGTTACTGGCCCAATGCCCATCAGAGTCCAAGCTGGGGGGGGGGTTCAACTAAGCTATATGGAATTGCTTTAAAAGGTCATACCAAGGATCATTTAGCTATTTGATTTTGAATTTTAAGACCCCTTGAAGTATCCCAAAAATATATATATAAATAATTTTACTGCTATTAGCCCACATAAGTGCATTGAAAAACATATATATATCCTTTTTTTAAACGTGTATTTAACCCCATATTTTTTGGCAAAAAACAGTCTCCATATATACTTCCATTCCTTTTTTTCAACTGGTACCAGGGGACATTCAGACGAGTCTTGTGAGGCCTGTGGTGTCCTAGATCAAAACAACGGACATGTACATACATGTTTGTGAGAGTCTCACCTTTGCACAGAGGGGTTACTGTGCAGCCCAAAGGTTGGGATGCTACAGACAGAAGTTGGCAGTTCGGCAGTACAGACTTCCCAACAAGTCTCCTGACACTTGTGGAGGTAGTAGAGCAAAACGGAGATAATAGTAATAATAGTTTGCAAGCCAAACCGTTCAGACGCTACAGACGATTTTGTGAGAAGACTGATTTTCGGGATGTCTCAAGGTCTGACAAACATCGCTGTAGCTCTGTCACCGTTACGGAAGTGCGACATAGGCGGATGCGATGTATTGAGACACATCCAATGCAAAACAAACTGATATCAAGTTTAAAGTGACAGATTTTATGGGGATTGTTTTGTATTATGCTAATTCGATTTCAGAGGGGGTGCGGAAATCAACTACAGTTTTTTTTTTAAACCTCTAGGCTATCTTGCCTCTCTCCATTCAACTGAATATGCATAATCAATCCATCACTTCTAGTATCAGAGGTAATGCTTTACTCTTTAGAGCATTCCATGAATCATACAAGTTGTGTAAGAATGGGTGATGACTGAATAAAGTGGGTCACAGGTCAGCTTAACAGGGTTGTTATTATGACAAACTGGACCATTAGCTACGGAAATAAACACCCTCAATCTTGGCTAAATGAGATGCTGTAATCCTACCAGCCAACTACACCCACTTGATGACACGAGACAGACATCACATTTAATTTGCAGACCTTGGGTCTCATGTTATGATAACTAATTCTATTGTGAAGTATCCTCAGACATCTAAATATAAATTGCTGACTCTTCCACTGAATGAGGACGATCGCCTACAGAAATTCAAATCCACATCTCTGCGCTCTCACATCCCCAACAGGAAGACCTTTCAGGAATCCTGCATGGGTGGACGTGTAGGCTTTCCTGGGAATGACAGGGTCTGTTGGAGAGGAACCCCACCCTCGCGTTCTCCACCATGCCAAGGCTGGTGAGAGTGGGCAGCTAGCACTGAAACGGCAGCCTGCCGTGGGCACTGCCAGGCTTAATGCTGCCCTGTCGTCATCAGAGGCTTGCAGAAAAGAACACTGAGATTCACCAAAAAAAGAGGAGGGGGATCTTCGAATTTAAATCCTCTCTCAACGCCCCCACATGGTTTAGCAAAGCGTAAAAAATCATTCACACAGAGTGAGACAGAAAGAGAGAGAAAAAGATATTGAGAGAAATAGAGAGGAAACAGCTATTAGCAGCAGTAAGCAAGCTCAAGAGATCATAGTGAGGCAGTTCTAATCGCAGTAATGGTTTAAGCCCTCGTACCCTCCACCAGATGTGGAAAAAAACATCTCCACAAAAACCAAAATCCCCATGCCTAAGACTGTGCCCTGTGGCTCTGGGCCCTTCTCAAAAACCAAACTCCACAACTGACTTACATTTTAGAATACCAAGGAAGTGAAGAGTACTCCAGAGGCCAGATTTGCTTAAACAAAGCTGAAAAGATTGATTTACAATCTTACAGATACTGTAAGTTGATGCACAACTGATACCTTAATGCAAAGCTCACAAGTTCAAGTAGTGTAGCTGCACAACAGACAACATACAGCCTAAACACTTCTTGTTGATGGATGGACCTTGGGTAGGTGGTAGGTTGATGGTAGGTGAGCCAACATTTTTTCACTTTTTTCACTTGAAATGTGATTTGCCTTGGTAGTGAAAAGTATGCAAATATTTACCATTAAAGCAGTAGATGGTGAATGCCATCCACATAAATAACACTAAATGCAAAACACTTCTACATATTCTTGTGTGTGTTCAATGGCCCATGTTGTTATACAGATTATTCATGGCAACATTCTGTGGAATAGATTTCAACACACTATTCCCAAGGGGACCCTCTGTGATCCTAATACATTTCCCACGGGTTATCATTAAATGATAAACAACTTCAATCACTCCCAAGGAGTTTGTCCATAGCCCAGTCTTGCCCCTCATTAACACTTCATGACATCAAAAAAGTTCAATAGAAAGGAATGTGTAACAGCACGTAGGTTTTTAAATCTACCGCCAACTGAAACAAACTCCTAGTGTTATCAACAAGCATTTCAACTCATCATGTTATATCATTACTACTTCACATCCACATAATAGATGCTTATGGTGCTTTACGGCTCAATTAGTCATTTCAAAATGCATTGCAACAACATACGTACAGCCTCTCCAAATGGGAAACTAAATTCAAGTCATGTGGTGAATCATTACTTTGTAGTGTGGACAAGGAAATCTGTTGTTTCTGTGGGCCTTTGCTTTTGTTTTTGGTAATAAAAACCTATTTAGAGGCAGCGTTTGCTGGACTTCTGCCCATTCCGCTCCATTACAATTACTCAGCAGGCTAGCATCGGGGTAATGAAGAGGGTGTCACAGTGGGTGGACCGGACAGTAACTGACCACTGCTCTGGAGCTCTGTTCTGTTCCTCAGACACTGGCTCCTGCAGTGGGCCCTAATGGCACTGCTGGCAGCACTACAGTGGCAGCAACAGACACGCTGTAGACCTACCTACCGCAGAACAAACACACGTGTACTGTACAGTAGTACACTACCTGTATGAAACCTCCTGCTCAAGCCTCAGCTAGTACTGTATGTGTTTTTAAAAGTGTCAGGGAAAAAAGGAATTACATTTCAAAGCCCAGTAAATAAAGTTTGTATTGATTTGATCTAACATGTAATCTGTTTTGCTGTCTGCCACCGATTCTGGCAATAAAAGGGAATTATGTAAGACAGTATTATAGATAATACGACCATACATCAATTGGAGTTTGGCTGACATAAGGGCAATAGATCACTGCTTAGCTCTAGAATTTATAAACTACCTCCTAAATTGAGGTGGCTTTCAATTTTAGTTTTCGATTTAAAGACAGAATTTTGTCTGAGTTGATTTGTTTTGTGTTTAGTTTGTCTAAGGGGGGCTCTAGATCTCTCAAACTGAACCACACTTGCCTTTGGGCCAATTCTAAAACGAATACATTGCTCAACAGTACACTTGCAGGGTTTCACACCTGTTCAGACCATTGTTTCATATAAAGGTATGGCAGGAAATCATCTGCCATACAGTTGGCTGTGACATTAGGAGCTACTGATACACTATATTTTGTTCCCTTTCACATCATATCTTCATCTTTGGTCATAATGCTGAATGCACATGAATATGAGTAGAATAATGCATATCAAGGGATGCGCTGGTGGTGTCACCTTTTGCTAACATGATAAATGACAGTATGATTATTTCATAGTTTGCCACTATATCAAATTCAAAATAATTTAATTTCCACATTGTATCTTGAAAATCTGCATTTTTAAACTGAGTCAAATTCATACTCATAATACAGTAATAAAATAATGTATGCTGTTACATACAATGGTTTACAATTTTAAAGCATATTATACCGTATCTTAGTGATTTAGTGAAGCAGACTTTATATTCCACTGATTTTATTCCCAATAAGATAAAACATTCTTCTTATGATGTAATTACTGAATCATCTGCAGCTATCACAAAAAGACGAGTAATACAGTGATCATTTTCTTTGCTTATGGTACTGTAGTGAGTAGAAACAACATAACTGAAAAATGTGTTCAGTATAGTTCTAGGATTTAGATTAAAATGTATTTAAAATCCTCCACATTTATTTGTCTGTATTTTAATTATGTACAGAACATGTCAAATCTATATAAAAATGTAAAAATTAGATTTCAAATCACAATGCAGTTCTGGCGAAGAAACATTTGGCTAAAATATAGGGTGCTTACACCACCCTCTGGTAAACAATGGTTATAACAACACTGACAACGGAGAAGGATGTGAAGGCTCAGAGAAGCACATAAACCCGAGAAAAAAATAGGTTATGGTGACAGAGGCCTAGTGTTGTGCCATTAATTGATTAGAGAGTTTGAATAATTTATTGTACACACTGAATACACACAATTGCTCATAATCACTGCATTCAATGACTTAGGCTCAAACAATGATTTTAATTGTTTTACTTAGATGTGCTTTAGTACTCTCTAGTGTTTAAATAAGTTAATTGAATGGTATTTTTGAATCAGATCCATTACAGATTCCTCGCCTTTTTAGCGCTGGCTAGACGGGTGTATCTTTGGAGCACCCTGTCCTTTGCTGATCTTCTCTCTGCTTTGATGATCCCCAGGGAATATCAGGCACTTGTTGATGTCCAGTTCTGGATCAGTCAACTCTACCCTCCCAATTAAAAAAATAAGTTGGTTACTTACATCTCCCAATCTCATCCCTGATTAAGAAGAGAGTTGTGCAGGATTATATAAAAACAAATGTTTTTGTAAAGGGCAAAGCATTCTGAGATGAGATTTTCCCCAAAAATATACAGTATTTACATCAGGGGTGTCAAACTGACTTCGTCCCAGGGCCGCATTCGGTCTTCAAAGAGGTCCGGAGACAAACTGAAAATGTGTCAAAATTGGCCAATTATTCTATCCATTGTTTTTAGAAAGTTTATAAATGTAGGTCCATTATCATTTCTACATGATTTTGATTGGATTATAGTCATGGTAAAGTATATTTGGAAGGTTGCGGTGATTTCCACGTGGAGTGGAGAAATAACAACAAGTAGGGCACTGACATTATCCACTGGATAATTTGTAATGTTTAACTTTTTTTGTTGGTCTGTATTAAAAGAAAATATACTCTATATATTTATTTTACTTGGCAAGTCAGTTAAGAACAAATTCTTATTTTCAATGACGGCCTAGGAACAGTGGGTTAACTGCCTGTTCAGGGGCAGAACGACATATTTTGTACCTTGTCAGCTCGGGGATTTGAACTTGCAACCTTTCGGTTACTAGTCCAATGCTCTAACCACTAGGTTACACTGCCGACCCACAAAAGTATGTGGACACCCCTTCAAATGAGTGGATTCGGCTATATTTCAGCCACACTCATTGCTGACAGGTGTTTAAAATTGAGCACACAGCCATGCAATCTTCATAGACAAACATTGGCAGTAGAATGGCCCGTACTGAAGAGCTCATTGACTTTCAACGTGGCACCCTCATAGGATGCCACTTTTCCAACAAGTCAGTTCATCTCATTTCTACCCTGCTAGAGTGGCCCCCGGTCAACTGTAAGTGCTGTTATTGTGAAGTGGAAATGTCTAGGAGCAACAACGGCTCAGCCGTGAAGTGGTAGAACACACAAGCTCATAGAATGGGACCGGCAAGTGCTGAAGCGGGTACCGTGTAAAAATAGTCTTTCCTTAGTTGCAACACTCACTACCAAGTTCCAAACTCCCTCTGGAAGCAACGTTAGCACAATAACTGTTAGTCGAGAGATTCATGAAATTAGTTTCCATGGCCGAGAAGGAGCACACAAGCCGAAGATCAGCATGCGCAATGCCAAGCGTCGGCTGGAGTGGTTTAAAGCTTACAGAAAATGAACTTTAAAAACATCTGCTGTCATGACAGAGGCCATTAAAATATTTTGCAGCGAGGTGGGGCGCCCCTGAACCAAATCTTGCTTAAGTCCCCCAAAAAGTGCTAGAACCGGCCCTGCCTAGATGACTGGAGAAGTCAGATCATTAATCAACACCGTTTGGCGATTGGACCACTTTCTATAGGATCGGAGTCATACACAAAGACATCTGTGTGCAGGCTGCTACTTTATATTTATTACATAAACACTATTTACAAATTTCAAGAACACATGCTACAGAACTCAAGATCTACATCTCCTAACAAACAATATAAACATCTGTAACTCTCCAGAACAACAAAAATAAATACCTGTTGACGAGCAAAAATGTCAGACCAGGCTATAAACACTGAGAAAAGATTCAAGTTTTGAATTCAACCATTCAATACAAGTCTTGTTTCTAACTATGCAACTGATTGTGCAGCAGATTGGTGTCCTGGTACTGCTACAAGCTCCCTTTGGTTTGTGCTTCTCTGCAGCGGTGATATAGCACCTAAACACATGGAAAAGGGCTTTAAAAGTTCTGAGTTAGAACTTTTATTTTTATCTAGTCATAATATATTTGCAATTAACACCTGAGGTTGCTAAGGCTCTCAGTCTACATAATGCAATGTGCATTTATGGTTTAAACGACACTGGTGTGCCTATGTCCTGCATAGTGTACAAAATCAGCCAGTATCTATGCTGAAATATGTACAGCTCGGCCACATTATAACAGTTGTAAAACAATTGGCCATTATCTATGTTTTTGATTTATAATCCAACTTCTAATTCCCACACCAAGTCAATGCCATCCATTGTAATGATAATACTGATATTTCTCCATAGTGAAGTTAATGATCAGAAAACAAATTAGAATTGGTATTCGCTTCATTAATTTGATGGGGATGTGCTGACTTTTGTAATTGATTAATGTGTTCCTTAGAGTGGGCTTGTCATCGTGTTAGTCTATTGGTGTGGTGAAAAGTGGTTTACTACTAAACATTCCATTCAGAGCATGACAATATTCAACGAAAACACTGTCTAAACTAACAAAAGCACAGGCTCATGATGCTTTCAAGTGTACACACATTAATGCCACACTCAAGATATGTACACTTACACATAAACAAAGCCTTCAGTACCATGGTACATCGACACATCTTTAGTACACACAAACTAGTGACCACAGTAACAATATCTACATTCAATGTCTCTCACACACTATACATTAAGGCATGAGGTGTCTTCTAGGATGCAGTGCATTAGCAGAAGAGGGTTAATTGAGATAGAAACTCAAATGCATTTCAACCACAGCATGTAAATGTGCATTGTCAAATGGAATGGACAACACAGAAAAAAAGGAACAAAGGTCTGAATCAAAACATAAATCTTCTAAGGGTAAATTTGCTAAAAATATGATTAATACAATATTTCAAAGTGAGACAGTGGTTCATTGATACATTTACCATTTTGATCAAACACAACAAAACCATTTTACAGACCAACAATTCCAAAACATTGAATAATTTCACTACTTGGTAAAAACAGAACATTGACGACCAAACAAGCCTACATACTCTGATGTCCAGTGCAATACAGAATGATCCAAGTGATTAGGAGTTGGGATGGTATGCCAAGTGATTCATCCTTTTACAAGATACATATGTCAAACCTGCCTTTTTCAATTAGATTATAGCAACAAATCACATATGAACTTGATCTAAAAATGTAAAGCTACTGCCTTGTGCTCCTGCACTGCCATAATCTACACCTTAAATGACAGATTACACATCTATATGAGCCTTGTACATGCAGTCTATTTGTATAATTGAGCATTTAAACAACATTCTGAGATATCATGTTAAGTGGATTCATTGCATTTAAATTACTGTAAAGCTCATTTTAGTGATGTCATAAGGGATGTAGGCTATATTTTCTAAGTGCATGAAGGAGAACAATATCCTACAAGTAACTTACATTATCTTACAGAAAGCTATGTCTACAATCTATTATTTTATATATATATTTTTTTTACAAGTAAATTCTTCACAATAATGTATATTGGCTAGAAGGGTGCTCCATGTCATATCTTCCTTCTCAAGCCATTGAGCCACTTCTTTTGATCTGAAAGCAGTTTGCCTGCATACCATACATGTAACCAGAGGTCAGAACAAGCACTGGAGAAATCTGAAAAAAATATCCATAAAACAAACAAAATCTAGTAGACTATCACACCTTACAATAAGTTGCCCAAATAGGACAAAACAACATGGATTTTCAATTTCCTTGATAAGTTAGCAGCATTCATAATTATGTGTGTGAAACAAGTCAAGTTTTGTTATTAATTCTGGTCACCACCTGCATTCCATAGTAATTCCAGGGCACTGCAATGGGGACAACTTCATGTAAAGTGTTGCTAGAAATCGGTGATCCACTTTTGATATACACCTGCTGTAAATACTCACAATAAAGAATGAGCACCATGCTTTTAAATCAAAACAATACTGTGGGTTGTCGTTGATGAAATGACAACAGGGATATAAACGTCCTCTTCAGATATCTCTTCAGCGTACACCGAGGATTGTCTTGTAGTGCTGTTATTTTTCTCATCCTATGATCATCTCTCCAAGCTCATTTAGACTGTTTGAAGCTTGTCAGACATGTGTGTCCAGTAGTGTAATGGCCTCGGTGCTCTTCTCATCAGAATGCTGATACATACAGGTGGTGCTCTCACCTCTCTTGAGAAGAGTCCAGTAGCAGGGTGTGAGGAGGAGTTTATAGATGAATGATGAGACCCAGACACGAGACAGTCTCCTGTATGTGTACGTCTGAAATGACCAATGACATGCAATCACAGGGATACCCTATAAGCATAATGTCAAACTTCTAAAAGGCAAGGTCATTGCTATTACAGACAGACAAGGCTAAGACACCACCGTCCAAGAGGGGAACTGCTGTACATGTGGATTCTCCAAGTCCAAGAGTTGGCCTATTGGTTTCTGAAATGCACCAGATCCATTGCTATAATGTGGAATGGTCCGGTTGATAGTGGCATTCACCATAAAGCTGTGGGGTCCAAGATACGTGCGGTTGATAGTGGTATTCACCATAAAGCTGTGGGGTCCAAGATACGTGCGGTTGATAGTGGCATTCACCATAAAGCTGTGGGGTCCAAGATACGTGCGGTTGATAGTGGCATTCACCATAAAGCTGTGGGGTCCAAGATACGTGCGGTTGATAGTGGCATTCACCATAAAGCTGTGGGGTCCAAGATATGTGGATAATTATATCAGACTGTCCTGATAAGGTACAATTGCCGATTTTAAGGAAAAGGAAACTTGGTAGTGCAAAGCTATTCCATTGTTGCAACACAGTGTGGTGAGCTTTGTTTATGTTTGTTGGCGTTTCAAAAGCAAATGCTGAACAATACTCTGTGATTCAGGTTCTCTTGCATCTTGTCAAAAGACAAACGTGGCTGTGTAAAAGAAAGCCCTTTTCTGACATGTAGCCATACGTCACAACACAGGGGCCGTGTATACACTCACATCAATGTCAGCTGTGCAAGTTGTACAGAAAAATGCAAGATACAATAACTGTACAAAAGAGGACAGGAGTCAAATCTCCGCTGTTGTCATTTAAGTCGTAATTATGTACAGACTTAGTGGTTTCCAGTAGGCAGATGATCTAAGGGGATGTCCTATATGACTTGAATAGATTCATCTTAATGCAGACCTAATGCATTTTGTTGATATTTCTGGTTGAGTGATTATAATTGTACTGTACACATCCTGGTTTGGTAGATTGTGCAAACACTTAAGGGCAAGAAAGTGTTATCACTGAGATTTGATTTCTGTGTTACTTTGCTGGTTATTGGTCTTTGCTATGTCTGTTGCAGCTGATAAGCACTTGGTTGTCAATTCAAGTCAGTCAATGGTTATCATGAGCTTAGGATCACAGTTCTATACCTTGAAGCCAAGGCCCTTCATAACTTGCTCAGTTCTCCCTCTGGTGGTGTATGCAGGAATATCAACAACATATTGAGCAGTCACCAGCACCACCTACCTTGCCTTGTTCATATGGTTTAAGTCACTGATCTTTAAGATTTGAGCTTCATTGTCTTTGCATGGATATGCTAACACAAAAAGAAAGAGACTAATGACGTTCATTATCGGATTTAGCTGACCCTGCAAACCTGGGGGAGTGTAGCTTGGCTGCAGATGCAAAACAGAAATGAGGGAGGGAGAGGTGAGGGCCTGAATGAGTGGGCCTAGCGTCTGGCCAACAGTGCTGATTCTCCACTTTCCCAAGCCATCTCTACAGATCCCCAGAGGGCCTTGCCTGTAACCTGAGTGCCAATCAGACGACAGCATTGGAACCAGAAGAGGCGGAGTTGGCAGAGGGAGAAGAGGGAAAGTTCCAGAAGAGCCACTTGCGTTTACACTGCCTCCTCTGGTACAAGTAGTCCTCCTTGTCCCGCTCCTTCCTTGCTCTCTGGTAGTGGTCATCCTCCTTCAGGAACCACACTGGTGGCCAGCGGTGTTTCTCAAAGTAGTCCTGGTTGTCTGCAAGAGGCATGGCTCAACTGCTTTAGCAACATCAAATGCAGACAGATGTGCAGACACAAATGCTTCATATAATGATAACTTCTCTATAAATCCTGCATTGATGTAAAGGGGAGATTCAAATGACAGTCGTAGTTTCACGCACATACAGGTCTCTTTAGTTAGTATTTCACTTGCATTACCTGTAGACGTGGCCTTCATGTCTCGAGGAAACTTGCGGCACACACTATTATAGTTGGTGCAGATGTGGTGAAGGCACCAGCCAGATAGCTGTTGGGCACAATGGAACTGCCAGAGAGACACAAGATATTATAGAAGACCTTATTCCACACGTGCTAACTTTTTACATTTAAAAGTGTAACACTTGTTAAAGAAATTAGCATTAGAAATAGAAACAGTTGTGAGATTGGAGAAAAACACGATAACGAATAAATACACTCATGGAATTGCAATAGGAACAAGGCCTCCATCTTACCTGAGCCATCTCCAGGTATAACAGCACATCTCCGTCAATATCAGCCCCCATCATAGCAGCCTCCATCAGGACTGTCACTGTGTAGAGTTCTAAAACAGAGGCATGACATGCAGGGTATCCCAAGAACAACAGAATAATAATAATTTGCAGTAATTATGATAATTGTATTGTCAAGTTTTGTGATGATACCACCATTCTTGGTCTGATGTATAAACATGCTGATACTACTGTGTACAGGTCAGAAATTCAAAGGTTTGTCAAGTGGTGTGATGAGCACCAGCTCATCCTTAATGTAAAGAAAACAGAGAAGATAGTGTTTGAACCCAAATCTGTTGGTGACCATGTGCCTGTGGTTGTCCACAATGTCAACATAGCACAGCTTAGTTTGTACAGGTACCTGGGTGTATATATGGACAATGTTCTGAGCTGGAAGGTCCAAATAAAGAGTGTCTGCTCCAGAGTCCAACAACACCTCTACTTCCTATGGCTTTTAGGAGTTGTCCTGAAAAGAATTATCCTGATCTACCATGCGGTCATATAGATACTCAACTGAAATCTCAAATTGCCCACCTCATACAAACTGCCATGAAGGTCATGGGTGTGAGGCAGCATCATTTCTGATCCCTCCCATGTACTTCAGTCTGAGTATCAACTCCTCCCTTCAGGCAGACGCTATAGGGTCCCTACTTGTAAGCTGAACAGATATAAGCACTCCTTCCTTCCCATGTCCATCAAATACCTAAACAGCAATACTGTAAGTCAACCTGAGCTATGATAGTACACCACTGACAGAATATAAGGGAATGTCCAACATATTATGCATTTGGCTATATAAGAAGTGTACAACATGTATAATAAGAGTAACATGTAGTGTATATATTATGTTGAGTGTGTAATGAGTCTATTTTGTTTACAGCAGTAATGTGTCTAAGAAAATATTTCCTTCTGGAACATTGAAGATCATCCTATCCTATAAAACCCAGTCTGTCACTGTGCACATTGCCAAATCTAACTTGCAACAGAATTATTAAAGTAACAGAAACAACTCTCTCAACACACATATTAGCCTAATTGACACTCTGAAGAGAAGGAAAAAGAGGGGGAAGTGTGTGTTAAATTATAAGTGTGCATGTCTAGTGTTGCACAGATGTGGCTTTGTGTATGACGGTGTGCTCAAAAACAAGTAGATACCTGTTAGTGCAACTAGGTGTGGGAGGCAAAGACGGTTGGCAAGAACAATGAGCTCCATGGCATCCAGGTCAGTGCGGGAACAGAAACGCCCAGTGTACAGGTACTCCAGCACAGCCCTCATACAGCTGCGAGTCGTGTTAGGAAACAGCACCTGAGACAAAAGGCACAGATCGACATCATTCTTCCTGTTCCTATTCACTAGTGTATTCTACTGTGATCATGTGTGTTTGGTTATTTAGGTTAGTTATTCAGGCTGGTTATTCAGGCTGGTTATTCAGGTGACTTGCAGGAGGTCTTGTTATTGTGCACAAAAATGTAATATAGTGGCACACTCTCTAACTCCAGTGAGAGGGTGTAAAGAATTGACTTACTTTTTTGGTGCAGCTCTCCACAAAGGGCCCCCCAAACATAGCTGCCATCCAGTCACAGCTGGAGATGAGCAGGGGCTTATGGGCCATGATCGTTCCATCATCTAGCTTGAACACTACATCTGGAATACAAAGAGAAATCAAACTGCATCCAAGGAGAAACACAGAGTGTACAAAATCCCTCAGTATTATGGTGTGTGCTCACCAGAAAAGGTGCCTTTGGCCAGGCACTCTTTGACTCTGTTGGTGCGCCGTACATGAAAGGCTTTGGTGATTTCCTGGTTCATGAAGGACTCGTTGTTAAGGATATTGGCCACCATCATGCGCAGGTCAAAGACCTCCAGCAGCTCAGCAATGTGTGCAATGTGCATTAGCTCCTTCTCGTGCTCGTCCAGCTGACCAGTGTACAGGTAGCGCAGCACAGCGCGGAAGGGCCCCAGCTGCATGGACTGGTCCATGTGCACCACGGTCATAGGCCTGGGGCTGTAGGTCACTGGGTCATCCACCAGCTCCTCCTGGATGCTGACAAAAGCCCTGCTCCAGGTAGACAGCAGTCTGCCTCTCCGGCCCCCTTCAGAGTCCCTCAGGGTGCCGTCACTGGTGCAGGCCCGCAGGTTGGCCCTGTCACCTTCGTCAGGGCTCTCACATACATCGAAGCTGGCAGCACGCATCAGCATCTCACGGCCAGACAGAGCGGTGGCGCGAGGGGGCCGCTCGGTCTCCTCAGACCGGGCGTCCAGGACGAAGAGGTCATAGAACTTGGAGGAGGACGTGGCCAAGTAGATCTTGTGGGCAAAGATTCTCTGCTTCTCCTGTAGGACCAGGATGACATCGGAACACAGGGGGTCCTCTAGAAGACGGCCAGGATGCTCCTCAGTGGTGGTGGGGGGAGGTGGCACAGTGATGATGGGTGGTGGGGGTTTGGGAGGCAGGAAGGGGGCCTGGAGGAGGGACCGCTGCACGTTGCGCAGGTGTGACTTCCAGAACTGCAGGTGACGTCGTGAGATTAGGGGCGGCCCGGATGGCGTTATCAAATACATCCTTTACTCCAAACTGAGCCACAACACTGGTCTCATAGTACGGCACTCCCAGTTCTTTGGCCACCTCACGGCCCCTCTCTGGAGGCAGAATCTCATTGTATTTAATGGGTCTGGAAGATATGACCATAAATGAGGCCAAAAAGAGGCCAAAGGTTAAGTGAGTTTACAGACTAAATTAACATGATTCAGAGCAGCATGAGGATGAATAACATTGTATATTGTTTACAAATCTTAGTACAAAGTGGTACCTACATTTCTAATGATGACACAGTGAATCTATCAATAACAGGCTATCAACTTTAACTTGAGATGAAAAGCACTGTTTTAGATTGAAAGCACTGGACTTAGGAGTTGTAGGGCACCTTGCTAGTGGCCGTCGTGCCCTGTTGACTGCCTCCAGGTCAGCGTAGCGCAGGTCCAGCTGGCAGCCCACCAGGATGACTGGAGCCCGGGGGCAGAAGTGTTTGATCTCAGGGTACCACATGGTTTTCACATGGTACAAGGAGTTGGGGTTGGCGATGGAGAAACACAGAACCACCACATCTGACCTGCAATAACGAGTGAGGTTATGGAAGGGACAGACGGGGAAGGTCCACTTACTTTACTCTGCACCAGTACCATGACTTGCATGAGTAAACAAGGTCAGCTGATCTCACCTTCCATACGCAAAGCGTCGGTCCTTGTGATGGTCCCCGAACGTGTCCCAGAGCCGCAGCGACACACTGACGTCATCCACCACATCCCTAGATCGCTCCAGAACCTGACCAGAGAGACATCTATCATATGCATAGATATTACCAACAACTGCAGTGTGTGAAACTAACACCTGCCCAACAGCCTAATGTGCTAAGCCCAAGATATACATTGTGTCTTGCAGGTTTGTTAATGTGCAACAACGGTTTACCCAACTGTAGCACTTAAAACAGAGGATTTCAGTATTGTTTTCCTTCACCGTCAAGTTGCTGGTGGACCAAACAGTTCATTTCAAACCCCATGCAGTCCATTACAAAAAACATAGCCACAATAGAGAAAACCGACAAACAAATAAAGCTTTTCATTAATTAACAGTCAAAACCAGAGAACTCCACCACTCACCTCCTGGCAAACTCTGTACTGGTCTATGGCCCAGACAGTGGGTACATGTGTAGCAAGCAATTGGTACTGAGTGAGTGTGGCATTACAGGCCCGGGCACAGATAAGGCGGGTCTTCCCAACAGCGTTGTCCCCTACCACCACACACTTGATAGTCTCAACATTTGGCCTCTCATAGTCCATGTCAGAATCCATCAACTGGGGCCTGTCAGGGCAGAGGAAAGCAGAGTTTGATCAAATTCCAAAGGGATAATCAACTGGAGATATCAAATATCACAGAGGTACTGAGGAGCTTGTTAAAAACATTTCACCTCATCAAAACCCCTCTGACCCCATCAGGTATCAATACTGCAATCAAATCACATTTTATTTGTCACATACTTCGTAAACAACAGGTGTAGGCTAACAGTGAGATGCTTACTTACGGGCCCTTCCCAATAATGCAGAGAGAAAGAAAATAGAGAAATAACAGAACACGTAATAAAACACGTAATAATAAATACACAATGATACACGGGGTACCAGTACCGAGTTGATGTGCAGGGGTACGAGGTAATTGAGGTAGATATGTGCATATAACTAGGAATATAGTGACAGATAATAAACAGTAGCAGCAGCGTATGTGATGAGTCAAAAAAGTTAGTGCAGATACTATTTAGCAGTCTATTTAACAGTCTATTTAGCAGTCTATTTAACAGTATATTTAGCAGTCTATTTAACAGTCTATTTAGCAGTCTATTTAACAGTCTATTTAGCAGTCTATTTAACAGTATATTTAACAGTCTCATGGCTTGCGGCTAGAAGATGTTCAATGTCCTGTTGGTTCTAGACTTGGTGTATCAGTACCACTCGCCATTTGGTAGCAGAGAAAACAGTCTATGACTTGGGTGGCTGTAGTCTTTGAACATATTTATGGCCTTCCTCTGACACCGTCTGGTATAGAGGTCCTGGATGGCAGGGAGCTCGGCCCCAGTGATGTGGCTGCCTGGCTGAGTGCCTGTGCCAATTCGGAAGGTCCCTGACGTTCCTTACTCTTTCATTTCAAGAGACACGCTGGGGATTTCGGAGTTCTTGAAGTGAAGTTGGATGTGTTCCTAAAAATATGCACAGACTCTGCTAACTTAACTTGTATAGCATCTGGGTTACACTCAGGCAGTATCTGTGTCTTGTCATTTTGTGTTTCCCTGTGTTTTATGCAGACTTACATACTAAGTTATACTGACAGGAGAGGACATTCCATTTCCCAGAACAATGTGTTATAGGATCACAATCTCTCTCCAGCATAAGCCACTTTCAACATAACAAAATATAACATGATTCACATTATTATCCCATGAGATACATCTTTGATCAAATTAAACAGACCACAGGGAGTCCCATTATGCAAGGATGCAGCTGAAATCACAGTTCTCTATAAAGCACTTGCAACCAAAGCATATTTTTCAATAAATTCAGCCATGGTCTTACCAATAGGCCTGGCAATGTCAAAAAACAGCGTTCTTTTGGACAAAAATACTCACACTGACATCTGTCTCTTGATGAATTTATACATTCAATCATCTAAGCATTATTTGATCAAGAACCCCTCCTTGGCAATCTTAGCAAGCCCCCCCCCCAAAAAATAAAAAAAATAATCTAATCATAGATCAGTCTAGGATCCAAGAAAATTGTGGTAAACATAATTAGTTGACAGACAGACAGACGGACACCTATCCACGTCTAGAAAAATAGTGGTTGCTGATCTCGTTATCCAGTTTCCAAGGGAACCAGATTTGCTTCTTGCCTCTGTGTCATACCTTACCCTACTGTAACAGGTGTATGGCAACTGAATGACCTTTACAAAGTAGACTGACAGCCACTCGCAAAAATGTTATCAATGTGGCCAGACATGAGCCAGACTGGACCACGAGGAAAAAATGTAATAGCATATCTTGCCAGCTACTACACCGCCGTAGCTTAACTCGTTAATAAAATGTCCATTCCCAATACCCAGACAACCTCCGCAACTATGAGTTGCAACAATGTCACCAACGTCTTTGATAATGAGGGCGCGAAACATGATGACATTGTGTTTCGACGAAATTCGAGTGTCCACTCTACATGGCTGTACCGTTGGCTGGTTATGCTTGGTCTCTGTGGGTTCCAATATAGGGCTATTAGACCTACAATGTAGTTAGTAGGCTATCTGCAGCACGCCAATTCATTAAAAATAGCTTCAATATTATGTTCGTGAATGGAAGAAGGCTGCGAACCTGGACGGCGGCAGAAGCTGAATTCTGTGGTGGATTGCCAACCTACTCATCAATGCCATTGTCTCTCGTTGGTACTGTTGACTATTTGGCAACAGTCTGCACTTAAAACTTCTTAAGGATAGGGGGCAGCATTTTCACTCTTGGATAAATAGCATGCACAATTTCAACTTCCTGCTACTCATGCCAGGAATATATTATATGCATATGATTAGTAGGTGTGGATAGAAAACACTCTGAAGTTTCTAAAACTGGTTCAATCATGTCTGTGACTATAATAGAACATATGTAGCAGGCAAAACCCAGAGGAAAAACTGTTCCGATTTTTATTTTTTTTGCCTCTGACCGTTCCCTCAGTTGTCTTTGCCAAGGGATATTTGATAGCGACCATTTTAAAGTTCCTACGACTTCCACAGGATGTCACCAGTCTTTAGCATTGGGTTGAAGTTCATCATTGGTGCAACAAAGAAGAGGCACATCCTGGAACAACGTTACACTGTTGAGAGTTACGCAAGAGGAAAAAAAGGTGCATGGTTTGTTTACTTGCTCTATTGAATACAGATTGCCCTATCTACAATTTGATCGATTATTAACGTTTTAAAATACCTAAAGAGTCAGCAGGAGCAGCGACCACCCCTCTCCCAACTATGGAAGAGCGCGTCCATCAACATACAGCTGTCCTCCATCGGATTGGTTCAGCGATGGGAGAGGAGTGGTCTACCAACGTCTACCCCAGCTCCCCCACAGACGACGCCACCTACTCCACCTACGTCGTCCTTTGGGTCCAGCACATTGTGTCTCTCCCCCCGAGGGAGTACGATGGAGCGGCGGCTGGGTGCCATTGATTTTTGCTCCAGCTCGAGCTCTACCTGGCTACCGTGCGTCCGGCTCCCTCGGGTGAGGAGAGTGTGAGCCTCCTCGTCTCCTGTTTAACGGGTAGGGCCCTGGACTGGGCCAACGCTGTCTGGAACAGCCGAGATTCGGCTCGGGACCACTACCCAGAGTTCACCCGCCGTTTTCGAGCTGTGTTCGACCACCCACTAGAGGGCAAAGCGGGGGTGAGCGACTGTTCCACCTCAGACAGGAGACGAGGAGTGCGCAGGACTTTGCGTTGGAGTTCAGGACCCTAGCTGCTGGTGCTGGGTGGAATGACAGGGCCCTGATGGACCATTACCGTTGCAGTCTCCAGGAGGACGTCCGCCGGGAGCTAGCTTGTCGGGACACAACTCTCTCCCTTGATGAACTGATAGACATGTCGATTCAACTGGACAACCTGCTAGCTGCCCGCGGGCGTTCAGAAGGGGTCCTGTCAATT
Organism: Oncorhynchus masou masou; assembly: GCF_036934945.1. NCBI lineage: Eukaryota > Metazoa > Chordata > Actinopteri > Salmoniformes > Salmonidae > Oncorhynchus > Oncorhynchus masou. The sequence continues at coordinate 28,904,067 of NC_088212.1, read as the reverse complement.
CCACATTCCAGCCCTCCCGATCCAATGCCGATGGAGTTGGGAGGAGCTGCATCTAGGGAGACCAGAGGAGGAGGCTCCTTCTGCGCCTATTGTGGACGGAGAGGACACACTTCGGACCGGTGCTGGAGGAGTCCCTCTGGGAGTCGAGCTGGCCGGCAGGAACACTTCTCGGCCACCCCAGGTGAGTAGGCACCAAACTCACCCAGAGCTCCCTGTTGGTCACATGTTTTTGTTTATTTTTTTCCCTGCGTTTTTTCCCTCTCTTCAGCATAAGGTGATAGTCGATTCAGGCGCAGCTGGGAGTTTTATGGATCGCGGACTCGCCCGTAAGTTGGGTATTCCGTTAGTGCAGATAGACCCACCTGTCCCCGTGCACTCCTTAGATAGCCGACCGTTAGGGTCAGGGCTGGTCAGGGAAGCCACGATTTCGCTGGACATGGTAATGCAGGGGGATCATAGGGAGAAGATCAGTTTCTACCTTATTGATTCACCTGGGTTTCCAGTGGTGTTGGGTGTTCCCTGGCTGGCTATTCACAATCCCCTCATTTCCTGGAAAGAGGGGGCTCTTCAGGGGTGGTCAGACGAGTGTTCGGGTAGGTGTATAGGAGTTTCCATCGGTGCCACGACGGTGGAAAGTCCAGACCAGGTTTCCACCGCACGCATTCCCCCAGAATATGCCGATTTGGCAATCGCTTTGAGTAAAAAGAAAGCGACCAAATTACCACCCCATCGACGGTGGTATTGCGTGATAAACCTTCAGGAGAACGCTGCACTTCCCCGGAGTCACGTGTACCCACTGTCACAGGAGGAGACGTTAGCTATGGAGACATAGTCATGGAAGCCCTGAGACAGGGATACATTCGGCACTCCATGTCACCCGTCTCCTCGAGTTTCTTTTTTGTGAGGAAAAAGGAGGGAGGTCTGCGTCTGTGCACTGATTATCGAGGTCTCAATTCGATCACAGTGGGATTTAGTTATCCGCTACCTCTCATCGCTATGGCGGTGGAATCATTCCACGGAGCGCGTTTCTTCACAAAACTGGACCTCAGGAGCGCGTATAATCTGGTGCGTATTCGGGGAGGAGACGAGTGGAAAACAGCGTTTAGTACCACATCAGGCCACTATGAGTACCTCGTCATGCCGTATGAGTTGAAAAATGCCCCAGCCGTCTTCCAATCCTTTGTAGATGAGATTCTCAGGGACTTGCACGGGCAGGGTGTGGTAGTCTATATCGATGACATCTTGATTTATTCTGCCACACGCGCCGCGCATGTCTCCCTGGTGCGCAAGGTTCTTGGGCGACTGCTGGAGCATGACCTATACGTCAAGGCTGTGAAATGTGTGTTCTCTAAACAAGCCGTTTCCTACCTGGGTTATCGCATTTCCAGCTCGGGGGTGGTGATGGAGTGTGACCGCGTTAATGCCGTGCGTAATTGGCCGACTCCAACCACTGTAAAGGAGGTGCAGCGGTTTTTAGTGTTGGCCAATTACTACCGGAGGTTTATCCGGGGTTTTGGCCAAGTAGCGGCGCCCATTACCTCACTGCTGAAGGGGGGGGGGCGGTGTGCCTGCGGTGGTCGGCCGAGGCTGATGGAGCCTGTTCACTGAAGCTCCCGTGTTGGAGCATCTGGACCCTTCGTTAGCATTCATAGTGGAGGTGGGTGCGTCCGAGGCTGGGGTTGGAGCCGTGCTGTCTCAGCGCTCGGGCACGCCACCGAAGCTCCGTCCCTGCGCTTTCTTTTCTAAGAAGCTGGGTCCGGCGGAGCGGAACTATGATGTGGGGGACCGGGAGTTACTAGCTATGGTAAAGGCCCTGAAGGTGTGGAAACACTAGCTAGAGGGGGCTAAACACCCTTTCCTCATCTGGACGGACCACTGCAATCTGGAGTATATTCGAGGAGCGAGGAGACTGAATCCGCGTCAGGCTAGGTGGGCCATGTTCTTTACACGCTTTAGATTTACGATCTCTTATAGACCAGGTTCCCTTAACACTAAGGCCGACGAGCTGTCCCGTCTCTATGACACCGAGGACCGGTCCATCGAACCCACTCCCATCCTTCCAGCCTCTCGGCTGGTGGCCCCGGTGGTATGGGAGGTGGACGCGGACATCGAGCGGGCGTTGAGGGTTGAACCTGCGCCTACACAGTGTCCGACCGGTCGTAGGTACGTGCCGCTTGGTGTCCGTGATAAATTGATTCGGTGGGCTCACACACTACTGTCTTCGGGTCATCCGGGGATTGATAGACAGTGCAGGGTCTTCGGGGGAAATACTGGTGGCCCACCTTAGCTAAGGATGTGAGGCTCTATGTCTCTTCCTGTTCGGTATGCGCTCAGAGTAAGGCTCCTAGGCATCTGCCGAGAGGGAAGTTACAACCCCTCCCGGTTCCACAACGGCCATGGTCCCATCTCTCGGTAGATTTCCTTACGGATCTTCACCCATCCCTGGGGAACACTACCGTTATGGTCGTTGTGGATCGGTTCTCTAAGTCCTGCCGTCTCCTCCCATTGCCTGGTCTCCCTACGGCCCTACAGACTGCAGAGGCTCTATTTACCCACGTCTTCGGGCACTACGGGGTTCCAGAGGACATCGTATCTGATCGGGGTCCCCAGTCCCCGCTGACCGTCACCGCAGTGAGGCCCCGGTGTTCGCACCAGGGGACAGGGTCTGGCTCTCGACCCGAAACCTGCCCCTCCGCCTGCCCTGCCGGAAGCTGGGGCCGCAGTGTGTGGGGCCATTTAAAGTCCTGAGGAGGATAAACGAGGTGTGTTATAGATTGCAACTTCCCTCTTACTATCGCATGAACCCCTTGTTTCATGTGTCTCTCCTCAGGCCGGTGGTTGCTGGTCCCCTACAGGACGGTGAGGTACTGGAGGTCCCTCCACCCCCTCTGGACATCGAGGGGTCCCCGGCATACACAGTACGAGCTATTCTGGACTCGAGATGCCGGGTGAGGGGCCTGCAGTACCTCGTGGACTGGGAGGGGTACGGTCCGGAGGAGAGGTGCTGGGTACCGGGTAGGGACATTTTAGATCCTTCCCTCTTGAGGGATATCCACCACCTCCACCCGGATTGCGGGAGCGTCGGGGGGGGTACTACTATCACGAATCTCGCCAAAGATGGTGCCTCTTCCTGTTCGGGTGGCGCTCGGCGGTCGTCGTCGCCGGCCTATTAGCTGCCATCGATTCCCTTTCCGTTTGTTTCTGTTTATTGGGTACACCTGTTTTGAGTTAGTGTTTGTTTGTAGGCTATTTAAGGGCACTAGGCCCGCTGGGTATTTGTGCGGGCTTGTTTCTCTGTTATTTGGTGTATTAGTGTGATCTGTATTTTTCCGGGCAGTTTTTAGTCCTTTGTATTTTTGGACAGGTTGTTTCATGCGCCCTTGTGTTTCGCATGTCCGTGTTTCCACTGTCTTTGGAATAAAATATCCACGTACGGAATTACCTGCTCTCTGCGCTTGACTCATCCACTCACCATTCATAGATGTCTTAACAACGTCATTAATCATAATTTAGCAAGAACTCAACCGGTACTTCAGCTGCAGTTCAGACCTCTGTCTAATGCCGAGGTGATGCAACCAAATCCTGTCTGTCATAGAATAGCCTATACAACAAGATGTCTAGCACTATCTTGTGTGCAAAGAACAATTCCATAGTTATTTCGTTATATTATGGATGTATGGATTCTCATGAGCCTATGGACCCTTTTAGTTCGGCAGCTTTAGATGCAAATTAGACTGACATAACTAGTACGTTTGATATATCATAGCCTAAAAAACTCATTATTTCAGAGGATTCCATTAATTAGATAACTTAGCCATACAGACCATATGATAGCCTCTTTATAATATAACTATACTATAGTCTATATCCGCTCCAAGAACTGACCATACGTGCAGGTCAGCAAATTATAAAGGGTTGAGCTAATAACATTCACCCAGCTTGCTACAAAAGCTATTTCCATCAAGCCGAGTCACTGGTCATTCAGCGCCACCGTTACGTAACACCCAGAGGTTCCTTCCTTGTGCCATTTTGTGTTATTGAGGTGCATGCCAAAATGTTAGATTAGTATAGGCTATTATAGGTTACTAACCCAAAGGCCTATCCCGTTGCGCATTTGGCCAAAATGTCTCCTTACCTCAACATAAGGAAATGGTGCATCGGATTGACCGATGTTTGAGACTGAGAAGAAGAGGGCTCCATCCGATGCGGCTAGCACTCTACTGTAGCCTGGGTTGAACGTCATTTTCGCAGCAAGGATAACTATAGGGAATTAAATATATTAAATATAGGGGATTAAATAGCGGCCACGCCGCTAAAGTCACCGGAAAAGTATACTTTGTAAAAAATAATAAGGTTATCATCACCGTGTGCCTGAGGACACTTGTGGTCTACATGAGTCCGTCTTCACCGTCAACCGCAGGCCACGCCGCGTCAAAGAACCAGCTCCAGTCACCTACGTAATTTATTATAGAAGCACGCGCACCAATAAAAACCCCATTCATTATAAAACAGCGTTCCACTGCAAATCTCCCGTAAATCCCATTCAATCCAAACGTAGGCTATTTAGCTGCTGTATCTTCTGGTTCAGACTCTACTGTAAAGACATTTAGTCTCAGCTCGGCTACTGTACAGATCATTATTACGGTTAATGTCTAAACTCCAAATATTATATCTGAGATAAGCAATAAACTATATATATATATATATATCTCTTAAAATCGTAGGCTATTGCAAACATAATGGGATGTGATCTGAGTGGACTTTAAAAGTTGCCATGACTGCCATGATGTGGCACTGTGAGTCAATATGGTCCTGGTCCTGAAATTGTAATAAGATTTTATGATCACTTAATGGGGTTGTTTTTTCTCTCAAGTATTCTGTTCACAAAACATAAAACCTTCCAAATATAAATAAAATATTTGCATGACTATAGGTCAATTTAACCATGTCTCATGGATTGATCTCATTTGGCAAAGTTTTAACCTAATTCAAAGCATAGCCTTTATAAACAAGATTTTACACACGTTAAAACATTTTAAACACCCACAGGCATCATAAATACTGTTTAAGCTCCTTACCTGTTCTCTTGTGGGCTGGCCAAACACTGCACCTTAGTTTGTTTAAGAAAGAATGGTCACTCATCCTTCCACTTTCAATATTCCACCCCCCCCCTCCCCCCTCTCTCTCTCTATGTAAGGCATGCTGTCACCCCCTACCTTTCCTTTTTTGTCTGTCTCTGTCTGTCTGTCTGTCTGTCTGTCTGTCTGTCTGTCTCTCTCTCTCTGTCTCTCTCTCTCTGTCTCTCTCTCTCTCTCTCTCTCTGTCTCTCTCTCTGTCTGTCTCTCTCTCTCTGTCTCTCTCTCTCTGTCTCTCTCTCTGTCTCTCTCTCTCTGTCTCTCTCTCTCTCTCTCTGTCTCTCTCTCTCTCACACACACAAAAAAGTCACATGTTTTGGTATATTTTAACTTTGTTGAGAGAACAGGAAGATAAAATTACATTTTACCTTTAGAGTTGAAAGTTTCTATAAACTTACCCAGAGCAGTAATTTTCCACAGTGTTAAATGTCCTTGTGTGGAAAGAAAATCCAGAGTAGGCCTACTGGATACACCAAAATGGTATAATTGTGTAATGACAGTTAGTAATGTATTTTCTATAGATTGAAAAATTGCCCAGATACAATGTTTTTAGATAACAATAATGAGCCAGAGGCTGCATCGCACCCATATCGGTGCACACTCTCTCATCTTACAGTAAACAGCTATTGTTAACAGTAGCCCCCTTTGGGAAGGACTAATTAGTTATTGACTTTCATAAACACATGTGTGTTTTTGGCTACAGTAACCCTGATCAAGACATTGCTTGAGACAATGATATTGCATATGTTAATTGATATATGTGAATAAGTACTGAAATGTGTCCACCATGTTATTCTAACCATTGTAATGTGTTATATATTCCACTAGATGAGGCTGCTGCATTACTATTTTCTTCACGTAAGCTACTATTTTGACATCACTGGTAATCAGAATGCAATATTGATTGAACATAACATTTCTCACATAGACATGTTTATAGATTGATACCAGTACAGGTCAAACTAGATCACAAGGCCAAAAGCATGTCTTGACCCTAGAACTACTAACACATAATGATATGAGACCATTGTGCAATAGTGTGACTACAAATAAGAGAAAAGTTGTGTAAGCAGATTTTTGTTGACACGGTTTACAAGTGAACTCTGTGCTGGGGTCCAGACAGTTTGAGGTCTGGCTGGGCTCTAACTTTGCATACTTACCAGATCATTCAAACTGCCCTCTTTCAGCCCCCATGGCCACTACTATCACAGACTCACAGAAGCCTTTCTCTTTGGACCCCTACCATGTCTCTGAGGAATTTGGCTTCATCCTCCCTGCACCCCTGGTAGGTATTTCAATGGATACCAATTGCATTTGTAATTGGTGTCAGTCGATAGTTGGTATTTGCTGAATCTCATTAGGTCTGCTGCTCCTGCTTACAGTCATTCGTTTTTGTTTGTTGATTGAAAGTAAGTGTAAAGTAAGTAGCATTGATTAATTTTGATATGTGTTTGGCAGGTTATAACTTTCTTAGCCTCACACAGTGACATTCATTTTCTTGAGACCCCAAATCAAGCTGTGTTTTTTTTGTGTAGGTAGTTTGGTATTGGTATTTTTTGTCTCTCCAACCCTGTTCCTGGAGAGCTATCCATCTGTAGGTTTTTCACTACAACTCCAGTTGTTACTAATATGATTCTGCATATCAACCAGCTACAGTAATCATTAGAATCAGCTGGCTAGATTAGGGTTGGAGTGAAAACCTACAGGACTGTAGCTCTCCAGGAACAGGGTTGGAGAGCCCTGCTCTAGACTGCATTGGCGTTTGAATTTGGAGTGCAGATGAGAGCATTCCAATCCAGGACAATACCTTGACACTTTTCAATATGACTCAATACCCTAAAGGCAGAGTTACCGCCATACTACCAGCCCTGGATGGACATTGCCCAGCATGTTACAGAGCTCATTTACTCTCACATGCTGCGCTCCCACATTCTCAAGGTAAAGCTGTCTATACTGTAAAACTCAGCTGATCAGTAAGTAACAAGGGGTGAAATAGGGGGAATGGAATTCTACCACCTGGTTTGGAAGACATTAAACAGTGAAATTATAAGTTCAACAGCTTTTGGTGACAGTTCCACACTGTTAATAACAATGTGTGACTTCATGTGTGAAGAGATGATGACAAAAGATACATCTGGTTTGATGATGAAGATCATTAATTTCATTGATTCATTACATAGCCTGAAGCATTCCAATATCTAACAAACTAAATGGGTAATGTGTAATATTCCAAGCACAGTGTATTAATAATGACTAACATTTGTACATGATAGACTGTAGTGTCAGCTCCATTTTTATACTTACTCCCTCAGATGCCCCTGCTGAACACCCAACTCCTGGAGAGCCACAGAGAGCTGCGTCTGGCCCACTTGGCCCTGAGTGTGATGACCATGGGTTACGTGTGGCAGGAGGGGGAGGATGACACAGTCAAGGTTTTTCACCAACCCTTCTCATTAGGAATATTCTGGACCTGGAGTGGGAAGAGAGACACATGTAACCGTTAGATTATTTTCTTCTAAAATCACAGAAGGTGAAAAAATTGCTGATCATATTTTCTGACTATAAATCAAAGGTCAAAATATCCAGCCACTTTGGCACCTTCAGGTTTGAGATCAAATCATCAAATAAAATAAATGTTTCTAGGTCACATGCACCAAATATAACAGGTGTAGATTTTACAGTGAAATGCTTACTCAAGAGCCCATTCCCAACAGTGCAGAGTTAAAAAGTAAGACAAATATTTGCTAAATAAAAAAGGAAATAGTAACACCATACGTAACAATATTGAGACTATATACAAGGAGTGCCAGTACCAAGTCAATGTGCAGGGGAATGAGGTAGTTGATGTAATCCAGTATGTACATGTGGGTAGGGTCATAGTGACTAGGCAATCAGGACGTACAGTATATTCGGAAAGTATTCAGACCCCTTTCCTTACACTTTTTGCTACGTTGCAGCCTTATTCTAAAATTGATTACATGAAAAAATATATTCTCAATCTACACACAATACCACAAAGCGAAAACAGGTTTTTAGAAACTTTTGCAAATTAAAAATAAAATAAAAAACAGAAATACCTATTTACATAAATATTCAGACCCTTTGCTATGAGACTTGAAATTGAGCTCAGGTGCATCCTGTTTCCATTGATCATCCTTGAGATGTTTCTACAACTTGATTGTAGTTCACTGGTGGTAAATTCAATTGATTGGACAAGATTTGGAAAGGCACACACCTGTTTATATAAGGTCCCACAGTTGACAGCGCATGTCAGAGAAAACACCAAGCCATGAGGTTGAAGGAATTGTCTTTAGAGGATACCAAAACATTTCTGCAGCATTGAAGGTCCCCAAGAACACAGTGGCCTCCATCATTCTTAAATGGAAGAAGTTTGGAACCACCAAGACTCTTCCTAGAGCTGGCTGTCGGGCCAAACTGAGCAATCAGGGGAGAAGGGTCTTGGTCAGGAAGGTGACCAAAAACCCAATGGTCACTCTGACAGAGCTCCAGAGTTCCACTGTGGAGATGGAAGAACCTTTCAGAAGGACAACCATCTCATGCAACAGTCCACCAATCGGGCCTTTATGGTAGATTGGCCAGACGGAAGCCACTCCTCAGTAAAAGGCACCTGACAGCCCACTTGGAGTTGGCCAAAAGGCACCTAAAGGACTCTGACCATGAGAAACAAGATTCTCTGGTCTGATCAAACCAAGATTGAACTCTTTGACCTGAATGCCAAGGGGCACATCTGGAGGAAACCTGGCACCATCCCTACGGTGAAGCATGAAGGTGGTAGCATCATGCTGTGGGGATGTTTTTCAGCGGCAGGGACTGTGAGACTAGTCCGGCTCGAAGAAAGATGAACGGAGCAAAGTACAGAGAGATCCTTGATAAAAACCTGATCCAGAGTGCTCAGCACCTCAGACTGGGGCGAAGGTTTACCTTCCAACAGGACAACGACCCTAAACACACAGCCAAGACTACGAAGGAGTATCTTCGGGACAAGTCTCTGAATGTCCTTGAGTGACCCAGCCAGATCCCGGACTTGAATCCTATCAAACATCTCTGGACAGACCTGTAACTAGCTGTGAAGTGACGCTCCCTATCCAACCTGACAGAGCTTGAGAGAATCTGCAGAGAATAATGGGAGAAACTCCCCAAATACAGATGTGCCAAGCTTGTAGCGTCATACCCAAGACGATTCGAGGCTGTAATCACTGCCAAATGTGGTTCAACAAAGTGGTGAGTAAAGGGTCTGAATATTTATGTAAATGTGATATTTCCATTCTTTTTTCAAATTTTTTGCAAAAATTTCTAAGAAGAGTTTTTGCTTTTTCATTATGGTGTACAATTGAATCAATTTCAGAATAAGGTTGTAAAGTAACAACATGTGGAAAAAGTAAAAGGGTCTGAATACTTTCTGAATGCACTGTATAATAAACAGTAGCAACAGCATATGTGAAATGTTAAAGTGTGTCTACACTTTCTAGTGTGAGTGTGTGTGTGTGTGTGTGTCATCAATATGCATACGTTTGTGTGTGTGAGCATATGTGTGTGAGCGTATGTAGTGTGTGTGTGAGTTGGAGTGTCAGTGTAGTATGTGTGAGGGTGTTGATAGAGTCTAGTTAATGTGTATGTGTGTGTGTGTGTTGTATGTGTGAGTGTGTGGGTATTCTAGTGTGTGTGTGTGTGTGTGTGTGTGTGTGTGTGTGGGCAGAGTCTAGTGAGTGTGTGTGCGAGTGTGGGGGTAGAGTCTAGTGAGTGTGTGTGTATAGAGTGTGTGGGTGGAGTCTAGTGAGAATGTTTTGTGTGTGTGTGTGAGCGTATGTATTGTGTGTGAGTGTCTCGGTAGAGTCTAGTGAGTGTGAGTGTATAGAGTGTGTGGGTGGAGTCTAGTGAGAATGTTTTGTGTTTGTGTGAGCGTATGTATTGTGTGTGAGTGTCTCGGTAAAGTCTAGTGAGTGTGAGTGTATAGAGTGTGTGGGTGGAGTCTAGTGAGAATATTTTGTGTTTGTGTGAGCGTATGTATTGTGTGTGAGTGTCTCGGTAAAGTCTAGTGAGTGTGCATAGAGCATGTGCAAGGAAGGCCGTGCAAACGATAAAGGAATAAATAACAAAGGGAGTCAATGTAAATAGTCTGGTAGACGCTGGGCGTAGAAGCTGTTCAGGTGCCATTTGGTTACAGACTTGGCACTCCGGTACCGCCTGGCACAGAGGTCCTGGATAGCAGGGAGTTTGGCCCCAGTGATGTACTGGGCCGTACGCACTACCCTCTGTAGCGCCTTGCGGTCAGATGCCAAGCAGTTGCCATACAAAGTGATGATGCAGCCAGTCGAGATGCTCTCAATGGTGCAGCTGTAGAACATTTTGAGGATCTGAGGAACAATGCCAAATCTTTTCAGTCTCCTGAGGGGGGAAGAGGCGTTGTCATACCCTCTTAACGACTGTGTTGGTGTATTTGGACCATGATTGGTCCTTAGTGGTGTGGACACCGAGGAACTTGAATCTCTCGACACGCTCTACTACAGCCCCGTCGATGTAAATAGGGTCGTGTTCGGCCTTCCGTTTCCTGTAGTCCTCGATAAACTCCTTTATCTTGCTGACATTGAGGGAGATGATGTTGTCCTGGCACCACACTGCCATGTCTCTGACCTCCTCCCTATAGTCTCATTGTCGTCAGTGATCAGGCCTACAAAATCAAATCAAATCAAATTGTATTTGTCACAAGCTCTAAATACAACAGGTGTAGACTTTACAGTGAAATGTTTACTTACAAGCCCTTAACCAACAATGCAATAAAAAGTAAGAGATAAGAATAACAAATAATTAAAGTGTGGCAGTAAATAACATTAGCAGGGCTAAATACAGGGGGTACCGGTACAGAGTCAATGTGCGGGGGCACCGGTGTTGAGGTAATATGTACATGTAGGTAAAGTTATTTAAGTGACTATGCATAGATAATAACAGAGAATAGCAGCAGTGTAGAAGGGGGGCAATGCAAATAGTCTGGGTAGCCATTTGATTAGACGTTCAGGAGTCTTATGGCTTGGGGGTAGAAGATGTTTAGAAGCCTCTTGGACCTAGTCTTGGCACTCCGGTACCGCTTGCCGTGCGGTAGCAGAGAGAACAGTCTATGACAAGGGTGGCTGGAGTCTTTCACAATTTTTAAGGCCTCCCTCTGACACCGCCTGGTATAGAGGTCCTGGATGGCAGGAAGCTTGGCCCCGGTGATGTACTGGGCTGTACGCACTACCCTCTGTAGTGCCTTGCGGTCGGATGTCGAGCAGTTGCCATACCAGGCAGTGATGCAACCCATCAGGATGCTCTCGATTGTGCAGCTGTAAAACCTTTTGAGTATCTGAAGACCCATGCCAAATCTTTTCAGTCTCCGGATGGGCAATAGGTTTGTCATGCCCTCTTCATGATTGTCTTGGTGTGCTTGGACCATGTTAGTTTGTTGGTGATGTCGACGCCAAGGAACTTGAAGCTTTCAACCTGCTCCACAGCAACCGCATCGATGAGAATGGGTGCGTGCTCGGTCCTCATTTTCCTGTAGTCCACAATCATCTCCTTTGTCTTGATCACGTTGAGGGAGAGGTTATTGTCCTTGCACCACATGGTCAGTTCTCTGACCTCCTCCCTATAGGCTGTCTCATCATTGTCGGTGATCAGGCCTACCACTGTTGTGTCATCGGCAAACTTAATGATGGTGTTGGAGTCGTGTGTGGAATCTACAAAGACAGCTTGTTGGAATCAGCTTGTTGGAATCACAACACAACCACCGTTGTGTTGTTGGCAAACTTAATGATTATGTTGGAGTCGAGCGTGGCCACGCAGACGTGGGTGAACAGGGAGAACAGGAGTGGACTGAGCACGCCCCCAGAGGGGCCCCCGCGTTAATGGTCAGCGTGGCAGATTTTTTGTTGCCTACCCTCACCACCTGGAAGTGGTCTGTGAGGAAGTCTAGGATCCCGTCCCAGGGTCCTTAGCTTAGTGATGAGCTTGGAGGGCACTATGTTGTTGAATGCTGAGCTGTAGTCAATGAACAGCATTCTCACATAGGTGTTCCTTTAGTACAGGTGGGAAAGGGCAGTGTGGAGTGCAACAGAGATTGCGTCATCTGTGGATCTGTGCGTATTGGAGATGGTACCAGGGATACGAAGAGCAACAAATCATTACTAGATCCATGCACATTAGGAACTTACTGTATGTACATTGGCTATCTGTAAATGTAACCCCAGTCATCATGCAATAGACTGAGTATCAGTTGTTATATAACAGCAAGTCCCTCTTATATGAACTCTTATCTCCCATAAGATGCTTCCCCGCAACCTGGCCATTCCATACTGTGAGGTGTCTCAGCGCCTAGGACTTCCTCCCATCCTTACCCATGCAGACGCAGTACTGGCTAACTGGAGGAAGAGGGATCCACAGGGGTAAGATTACAACACTCAACAGTCTCCTGTTACACAATTCTATTTTTGTCTGTCAGTGATATTTAAGGAAAATGTGTTTATTTTTCATGTCACCACCTCATCTTCCATACCAGACTGTTTGACATGGAGTAAGTATCGCCTTGAATAACTGATTCCAACAAGCTGTCTTTGTAGATTCCACACATTCCAAAAGTATTTGCTTGTAATACAATTTGTAAATTTCATAAAATGTTTGCTGGAACTTTGACTTCGTACCAGCTGTCATTGTGGCCTTGGTGATAGTTGTTGTTTTCATCGCTTTCCCAGGAACTTGGAACTGCTTGTCACGCTACCTGGTGGGGACAGTGTGAGAGGGTTCTTCATGGTCACTCTGCTAGTGGAGCTGGCTGCAGTGCCAGCCATTAAGGTGGAGGCCTCTCCTGAAACACACAAAGAGCTGTATAATCACATGTCGAGTTGGTCACACATGTATTGCACATTCTGAGAAGGACATTCATGAAGCCGTCAGAGGAAACAGTGATCTTTTAGTTGTGACTAGTAAAGACAAAATAGACAAGACACACAAATAAAAAATACTACAGTAGCTCACATAACTAAGCAGATAATATCCATAGTGTTATGTTGATTTGTGATGCTTTGTTGTGTTTCAGAGTATTCCTTTGGTTATTAATGGGGTCCAGTGCGGTGATGCTGAGACTGTAACCAGAGCACTAGAGGAATTCAGCCAGGCCATACAGGGCATGACAGATGCACTTAAACTGATGCATGGTACTACAGCTGAAACAGATGAGATTTTTTACTGCATTGACATTCAGTCCAGTTCACCTGCATTCTCAGCATATAGATGTCTCTTATGTTGTTCCAGTGTATGTCAAACCAGAAGTCTTCTATGGCATTATGAGGATCTATCTGTCTGGGTAGGTACTGAATACCCCTAGGCCTAGACAATGTAAAATGAGTTTTCATGTCTGACAAAAGTCAATGACGCATATAATATACATGTAATTTATGACTATATACTGAGAATACCAAACATTAGGAACACCTTCCAAATATTGAGTTTCCCTCAGAACAGCCTCGATTTGTCTGCGCATGGACTCTACAAGGTGTCGAAAGCATTCAACGGGGAAGCTGGCGCATGTTGACTCCAATGCTTCCCATAGTAGTGTCAAATTGGTTGGATGTGCTTTGGGTGGTGGACCATTCTTGATACACACGGGAAACTGTTGAGCGTGAAAAACCCAGCAGCAATTCAGTTCTTGACACAAACCAGTGTGCCTGGCACCTACTACGATACCCTGTTCAAAGGCACTTACATCTTTTGTCTTGCCCATTCATCCTCTGAATGTCACACATACACAATCCATGTCTCATTTGTCTCAAGGCTTAGATATCATTCTTTAACCTGTTTAATCAATGAGGGATCAGAGCTTTCACCTGAATTCACCTGGTCAGTTTATGTCATGGAAAGTACAGGTGTTATTAACGTTTTTGTATACTCATTGTATTATATACCGGTATGTATGTTGGTCAGGTGGAAAGACAACTCCTCCATGCCAGCTGGGTTGGTGTATGAGGGTGTCCAGGCAGAGCCTATGGAGTATTCTGGTGGGAGTGCTGCCCAGAGCAGTCTGCTGCACTGCTTTGATGAGCTGCTGGGTGTCAAACATGAAGCAAAGAGTGGTAAGAAAGCAAAGGTCCATCAATGTTATGCAGAGATACTTTTTAACAGGCCTTTTCTTATGTAATAAGGAAATGTTCACCACAAAGAGTTGTAACACATTGTTGTAACACGTTGTAACACGTCCCGTGTTATACAGACATAGACGTCTGTTTTATTCTACATAGACATATCTTTTGTACTTAGGTATCCTAAAGACGTCATTTCCAGTGAGGGTGAATGTGCTATCTACATGTACAGGTGCCTTTCTGACCCGTATGAGGAACTACATGCCCCCTTCCCACAAGTGTCTGATCCAGGACATCTCTCTGCAGCCCTCCCTGCGAGGCTTTGTCCAGCAGCAGGCCTGTGAGCCGCTAACCGCAGCCTTCCAGCTCTGTGTGACCAAGCTGCTTGCCCTCCGCAGCTACCACATCAACGTGGTCAGCCGCTTTATCACTGTGCCCGCTGCCCGTGCCCGACAGCTCCGAAACCAGGGGAACATTTCCCAGGAGGAGACTGTCAGCAGGGCGCCCACGGCACTGGAGGAGAAGGGCACCGGCGGCTCGGGCATCATGAGCTTCCTAAAGACTGTAAGGGACCGCACACGGGACGTCTTTAATCTAAAATAGAATGTAAATATGTATCGGATGACTAGTCCAGACCGACTGTGCTCATACCACAATCCCCAATTCCTGCATGAGAGTCAGGCACCTTGACTTTTTCTACATTTTGTTATGTTTAAGTATTATTCTAGAATTGATTAAATAGCCTTATGTTTTCATCTTCTGTTTGACGATAATGGGATGGACGAAAGCATCACACCAAATTCCATCAGAGACATGCCATGAGACATAAAGTGTTCAGGAACAACGGGCTTATTCTTAAAATGTCTGTAGTCATTGTGTATACAATTTATTTCCAAGTAGGGCACTAACATTTTTAGCACAGTGGATATAAACTGCCATTGTATGTCCTCTATATAAAGGTGTCTTATCTCCATCAGGGAGTTATTTCAGAACACAATGCAGTGGAGTGAAGCTCCATCAGTTACCAGAGATATTCCTTCACTCCTCTAGACCAGCGCTCCTCCTGCCCACATACACCCCTCACATGCACCAGCTATCACTTCCTGGAGTGATAAAGCATGGAATACCCAAAGAAATAAAGAGCTGGATTGTGCCATGAATGGCCTGTGTGCCGTGGCATTATCTTCACCTTTCCTGGCTCGCATCCATTGGCGTTTCATTACAATAACTGTCATGCACCATCAGATAAAGCTGGTGATGTGTGTCAATCTGCCATGGAAATCCAATTCCACAAACCTGACCGATCTATCTTACCCTCCCTCTTCTCCCACATACTGAATAGGGAGGACATGCAAAAACAAGAGATTGTCATTGAGGGGAAAATGATATCAGGCATCTGTCCCAAAAGCCATGTTTTTATGGGCTGTATACTAGTTCTTTTTCACTAAACAAGCAAACAGAGAAGGAAAGAGCTCCTTTACTTACTCACACATACCTCTTTTAAAATCGGAGAAACTGAGTAGTAAACATGACAGGAAGGGAGGGACGGTCAGACAGACAGACATACAGGAGAGTAGAGTAGAGAATAAGAAGGGAGGGAGAGCATTGGGTGGCGAAAAATAAAATACTGCACTCACATGTCACAGTGATCTGATTAGAGCCCTCTTCTGCAGCCAAAGCAAATAATCCCTTCCTTATTACCTCAGTGTGGAGGAGTCCCTGACAACCCTCCAGTAAACACTGGCCATCTCTAAGGATCTGTTCATTGTATGTCCGGGCCTGTTGGGCCTGTCTGTCACGTGGGAGAGGGTTCAGTGGAGCTTTTTTGGGGGACGTGATATACAAACACACACAAAAACATACACACACCCTTTATTCTTTCATATGTTGTTAATTCAAGGTGAGTCCATTGTATTGCCTATGTTGTTATAAAACATTTGCGATCACAATGGAAAAACTAAATGGTGAAAACCCACCTTAACCTATGGCCATGGAAATCAACCTAGAGCTGGGGAATTTATTGGTCTCTGTCCTCATTCTGTAGTGTTGTTACTTGGTCCTGTAACAGCTGTCAAACCTCGATAAGATAATGTACATTTAGTAATATTGCTGTTAACCTCTTGAAACTCCCCATCCCGGATCCGGGATTGTGACTAAGCCTCAGGCTCATTAGCATAACGCAACGTTAACGATTTCTGAAAATCGCAAATAAAATTAAAATAATGCGTTTGCTCTCAAGCTTAGCCTTTTCTTAACAACACTGTCATCTCAGATTTTCAAAATATGCTTTTGAACCATAGAAATTGACTAATTTGTGTAAGAGTATGCAAAGCTAGCATAGCATTTTGTGTAGCATGTAGCACGCAACATTTTCACAAAAGCCAGATAACCAAATAAATAAAATCATTTACCTTTGAAGAGCTTCTGATGTTTTCAATGAGGAGACTCCCAGCCACATACCAAATGCGCAGTGTTTCCTGAAAGCGTCTGTGTGTAGGAGAAATCGTTCCGTTTTCTACATTGCGCCTGGCTACCGAAACGAACCGAAAATGCAGTCACCTACAACGTAAAACTTTTTCCGGATTAACTACATAATATCGACCGAAACATGGCAAACGTTGTTTGGAATCAATCCTCAAGGTGTTTTTTCACATATCTCTTCATTGACATGCAGTTCATGGAAGCTTGCTTCTCTCTCTGTGCCCCATGGAAAAATACTGGCAGGTGACTTTTGCGCACCAATTTCGGCGCAGGACACCGGGCGGACACGTGGTAAATGTGGTCTCTTATGGTCAATCTTCCAACGATCTGCCTACAAATACGTCACAATGCTGCAGACACCTTGGGGAAACGACAGAAAGGGCAGACTCATTCCTCTTGCGTTCACAGCCATATAAGGAGATCATGAAAGACAGAGCCTCAAAAATCCTTGTCATTTCCTGGATGCCAAGTCATCTTGGTTTTGCCTGAAGCTCACGTTAAAGGGCACGCACAGAGAAGATATTTGTATTTCTGGACACGTCAGAGTGTTTTCTTTCGAACAGTAGCAATTATATGCATAGTCGAGCATCTTTTTGTGACAAAATATCTTGTTTAAAACGGGAACGTTTTTCTTCCAAAAATGAAATAGCGCCACCATAAGTGTAAGAGGTTAATGATTGTATTGCACTGTATTAAACAACCTCGAATTTCACAATCGGTTTTATTACAAACAAGGAGACAAAACTGCTTTTATGATTCACATTTGGAGTTGGTGAAAGATTTTCAAGATATTTTTTCCAGTTGTTATAAAATGAGCCATCGTTGGAAGAGAGAAGAATAAATGTAATTCAAGGCGCCTCCCCTCACAAGGTTAGTAGGAGCCTGAGCACGTCAGGGCCTTTTGTCTTAAAAGTTAACAGAGCCACGATCAGAATGACGAGCATAGCGGCTCACACTGACACCACTAGTGAGTGACTCACTGGCCAGGTGTGGAACAGAAACAGTGGCAATGATTTGATTTGATTTATTAGGGTCCCTATTAGCCAACGCCAATGGCGACAGTTAGTCTTACTGGGGCCCAACATATAACAAACAATATATTACAGGCAAAATACTTCACCATTTCCATACATTTAAAAACATTAACATGTAGTTTGTGTGTGGATCTATCAGGTACACATACATGTCAGTACATACACACAACAAGTAGGTCACGTGCCGTGAGGTGTTGCTTTACTTGTTTTTTTTAAACCAGTGGGTCACACACACTCACACATACACATTTGCACGTGCTCACACATGTGCACAGTCAAACACACACACACACACACACACACACACACACACACACACACACACACACACACACACACACACACACACACACACACACACACACACACACACACACACACACACACACACAGTCATAACACCCGTGACTACCCGCATGTTACTGTGTCTGGCCTGTAGCCAGAGATTCCCCTGTGCACCACCACACGTCCCACTGCTGGCTGTCCACCTCCCTCCTGCTCCACTGATTGACTTCCTCTTCCACTAAAGGTTGTCTCTAATGTCACCTTCCCTGATGGCGCCCACACAATCATGTTATCAACAGCTTCTCATCCGGGTTTTTAACAAACTTACAGGAAGCTCTCGGGGGCTCTCCAGCATGGAGAGGGAATGTCCATCTATCCATCAATCTCTCTTTCTCTCGCTCTCACTCTCTCTGACACACACCCCCACCCCACACGCCTACGAGTACTGTACATGCAGATACACTAAAAGATACATAGCTTGATATGGAGAGCATGACTGAGAGTTAAAGTAGACACTGAGTAGATTACACAGCAGGTAATCGAACATAAACACCGATCAACTATGTATGAGGGTGATGAATTTGCAAACACTCAGGAACCATTAGGTTGTGTTCACACATCTGCCTGTTCAAAACCCAGCTAAGAGCAGTCCTGTTGAGCCTGTGCTGCAGTTGAGTGACAGCTGTTTGGATCTGTGGCCCTTTAACACAAGGCTTTAAAAATACACTATATGACCAAAAGTATGTGGACACCTGCTCGTCGAACATCTCATTCCAAAATTAATATGGAGTTGGTCCCCCTTTGCTGCTATAACAGCCTCCACTCTTCTGGGAAGGCTTTCCAGTAGATGTTGGAACATTGCTGTGGGGACTTGCTTCCATTCAGACACCATTACCATGCTGAAACAGGAAAGAGCCTTCCCCAAACTGTTGCCACAAAGTTGGAAGTACAGAATCATCTAGAATGGTATTGTACTGTATGCTGTAGTGTTACGATTTTCCTTAATTCCCTAGGCCATTATTCCTCCTCCACCAAACTTTGCAGTTGGCGCTATGCATTGGGGCAGGTAGTGTTCTCCTGACATTCGCCAATTTCAGATTCGTCCGTCGGACTGCCAGATGGTGAAGCGTGATTCATCACTCCAGAGAACACGTTTCCACTGCTCCAGAATCCAATGGTGATAAGCTTTACACCACTCCAGCCGTCGCTTGGCATTGTGCATGGTGATCTTAGGCTTATGTGCGGCTGCTTGGCCATGGAAACCCATTTCATGAAGCTCCCGACAAACAGTTATTGTGCTGACATTGCTTCCAAATACTGTTCTGTGAGCTTGTGTGGCTTATCACTTAACGGCTGATCCGTTGTTGCTCCTAGACCTTTCACAATAACATCACTTACAGTTGAACGGGTATCTCTAGCAGGTCAGAAATTTGACGAACTGACTTGTGACAATCTATGACGGTGCCACATTGAAAGTCACTGAGCTCTTCAGAAAAGACATTCTACTGCCAATGTTTGTTTTTGGAGGTTGCATGGCTGTGTACTCGATTTTATACACCTGGTGTCCACATACTTTTCTGTATATAGTGTACGTCCCTGTGCATATTGGGGCTGATTCCGACCCGAGTTAAGTGTTCGAAAATGGAGCGTAATTCCCTTTTTGCGCATTGTTCTCTCTATGCGTATTCTGACCTTGAACTTAATTACGAATGAGAATAGCATGCTATTTGCCCACTATTCATCCGGGATGGAGATCTAAGAAATAAAGGTGTGGCAGAGGTGTGTCAAGGTCAGCCACCCTCTAACCTTGACTTAATTCCCTCATAATTCCACCACCTTTATGTGCGAGAAGCCTATAATATGGTCGAGCGAACCTACTGGTTCCATGTGGAAAAGAATCTACTTGATTTTTCCTGATAGAAATAACAGCATTCTACATGCACTGTAATTTATAAATATATAAGAGCTATTGATAAGAGCTAGGTGAATGAGTAATCCATTTGGAAGAGGGGATTGTAAATACACAATTGTTTTTATGAGCCCTGGAGGCGAATGTGAAACCAGTCATATGGAAACAAACTGAAACTCATATCAGCATGACAGGTATTACGGCCCCTGTTCCACAAGGAAGTCGGCTATAATTAGCTGTGCAGTTATTCCAAATTTTTATTGTGTGCCCTCAAAATTATGAGACACAGGTTATAGGGCTGAACCTGTCGAGTTGATGTATGAGTTGATTTTATTTTACAATTTGTAACATGCTAAATATTAGCTACTATCCAGAGCCACCGTCAGTAATAGGCACATACATTTATAACTCTCACTTCCGTGTTAGTTTTCTTCCAGTTGTAGCATACATTTAGGCTCATTCCATTCCATTCTGTTTACTTTTCATTCCTTTGTCACGTCTGTGTGGATGATCCTGAGGGTCGCAAGCTTTAGTCGATTATATTAGGCTAACTGTCACGTTCTGACCTTTATTTCCTTTGTTTTGTCAAACTACCTGCCCTCCAGGACACCTACACCACCCAATGTTACAGGAAGGCCATAAAGATCATCAAGGACAACAACCACCCGAGCCACTGCCTATTCACCCGCTATCATCCAGAAGGCTAGGTCAGTACAGGTGCATCAAAGCAGGGACCGAGAGACTGAAAAACAGCTTCTATCTCAAGGCCATCAGGCTGTTAAACAGCCACCACTAACATTGAGTGGCTGCTGCTGCCAACACACTGACTCAACTCCAGCCACTTTAATAATGGGAATTGATGGGAAATGATGTAAAATATATCACTAGCCACTTTAAACAATGCTACCTAATATAATGTTTACATACCCTACATTATTCATCATATATGTATACGTATATACTGTACTCTATATCATCTACTGCATCTTTACGTAATACATGTATCACTAGCCACTTTAACTATGCCACTTTGTTTACATACTCATCTCATATGTATATACTGTACTCAATACCATCTACTGTATCTTGCCTATGCTGCTCTGTACCATCACTCATTGATATATCTTTATGTACATATTCTTTATCCCCTTACACTTGTGTGTATAAGACATTAGTTTTGGAATTGTTAGTTAGATTACTTGTTGGTTATTACTGCATTGCCGGAACTAGAAGCACAAGCATTTCGCTACACTCGCATTAACATCTGCTAACCATGTGTATGTGACAAATAAAATTTGATTTGATTTATTTAGTATGGTCAGGGCGTGAGTTGGGGTGGGCAGTCTATGTTTGTTTTTCTATGATTTGGGTATTTCTATGTTTCGGCCTAGTATGGTTCTTAATCAGAGGCTGGTGTCATTAGTTGTCTCTGATTGAGAATCATACTTAGGTAGCCTGGGTTTCACTGTGTGTTTGTGGGTGATTGTTCCTGTCTCTGTGTTTGCACCAGATAGGGCTGTTTTGGTTTTTTCACATTTCTTGTTTTGTTAGTTTATTCATGTATAGTGTCTATATTAAAGTACCATGAATAACCACCACGCTGCGTTTTGGTCCGCCTCTCCTTCACCACAAGAAAACCGTTACACTAACATTGGGACTTGTAGTCTATTTGAATCATTATGGAACTCAGACCATATAAACGTTACAGTGCCTTCAGAAAGTGTTGTTGTAGTACATGTTGTTGTAGTACAGCCTGAATTTAAAATTGATTAAATGTAGGTTTTGCGTCACTGGAATACACAAAATACCCCATAATGTCAAAGTCGAATGATTTATTTTCAAATTATCACAAATTCATAAAAATGAAAAGCTAAAATGTCTTAAGTCAATAAGTATGCTACCCTTTTGTTATGGCAAGCCTAATAATAGGTTCAGGAGTAAACATTTGCTTAACAAGTCACATAATAAGTTCACTCTGTGGACTCACTCTGTGTGCAATAATAGTGTGTAACAGGATTTTTCAACGACTACCTCAGCTTTGTACCCCACACATACAATTATCTGTAAGGTCCCTCAGTTGAGCAGTGAGTTTCAAAAAAAGATTCAACCACAAGAACAAGAAGGATTTCCAATGCCTCGCAAAGCAGGGCACCTAAATGCAGACATGGAATGTCCCTTTGAGGTTATTAATTACACTTTGGGTGGTGTATTAATACACCCAGTCACCAGAACGATGCATAAGGTAAACCTACATGACAACCACTGAGAAGTGCATAAGAAGGGAATGTGTAGGAATTGGCCCCATAGAGCATAATGCTTATCGCTCTGATCAGGCATCCTACAGTAACATTGCATTACCGATATCAATTCCTTAAACCAAGTAATATTGTATAGGAAAAACTATATGGATCTACAATCAACTGAAAAAGTAGCTGAGTGTAATATATTACCTTAATGATACATGATAATGGCAAAAAGTGTGATAATAAACCCTATGTCAGTAGAGGGATGGAGAGGTTCTAACTCCAGACAGAGAAAAGACACATGGTGGTGCACACACAGTCAAGAACATTGTGTACTGTAGGACACACTGTACAGTTAGCTTTTCTGCGTGGGATAAACCTCATTAATCCATAGTGATGTTTTATTTATGTAAGGGATGGGTTCTTTGGAGTGGAGCTTCCTTGGGAAAACATTCCTCTTCCTCCCAGGGGATTGGGACTAGTCCGCCGTGCCACGGCAGGATCAGGATGAGGGGGGGCAGCACACACCAGGACACGAGGGTGTTAGAGAAGTGCACTTCGGGTACACTGTACTCCTGGAGACCCAGATGAGAGGACCACATCTGTTGATGCACTCTTATCCAACTCCATAAGTATCCTCGCATTCAAAGAGCACATTCATGAGTACAGTGTGATAATAGTAGCTTGATACTTGGTACATTGGTTAGACAAGGCCAAGCTTTGTAAACAAACATAGCTCAAGTATAGCTCAAGTCGCTCCTTTGTGGTTGTATGTATTGTGCTACCACCGCTATCTTTGATGTATGTAGTACTAATAGGTCTCTGCTCTTCCTTCAATGGCTTCCTGGACAATTCCTAAGGTCATGGAAACACATATTTACAGAGAACTCTAAGTTATTACAACATGTTCTGCCAAATCATGTCTGCCACTCAGGCCAAACACAACCAAAATAAAACTCAAAACTCAAATATTATGCCATGCGATATACAAGTCCCTGAATTTGGAAACCAAATATTGTGACTTACTACAGTGATATAAGCATATTACAAAATCATAAAAAAAATATTAAGCAAATTATTTGCAGAAGAGAGCATGAGAGATCCAACTGAAATATTGGTTCAAGGCTGAAGTTATTTCTTCAGCTAGCCACCCACGGTGTACTCTTCATGTACAGTATTTAGTATATTTAAAAATCATGTACTGGATACCTCAATGATATTCCCTAAGAAAAAAATGTGGTATATGCTTAAAAGGAGACATAGAAAAGGAGGATCTCTTTTTAACCTGCTGTGCAGTGGGATAAGTCAGGGTCACACAGAGAGATTCTTGGAAGTCTTAAAAAAATCTACTTTGAAGCAAAAGAATACACCTCACACACATGGTTATGGGCTTAAAAAAACAAGACACCTGTACCATGTCAGATAAAACATATTCAATTTTGAGTTATCATCCCAATATTACACTGTATGTACATCACAGAAGACTGAAATATAACAAAACTGTTTGGCATAGAAACACTGATTATTTGACCAGAAAAATACATATCTTTATTAAATATTAATAACATTCTACCCATGAGGCCAAATAGGTCATTGACTGCAGGAAAGGGCTATATAATAAATATTGGACCCTTTTTTTCAATTTTCGCCTAAAATGACATACCCAAATCTACTGCCTGTAGCTCAGGACCTGAAGCAAGGATATGCATATTCTTGATACCATTTGAAATGAAACACTTTGAATTTTGTGAAAATGTGAAATTAATGTCGGAGAATATAACACATTAGTTCTGGGAAAAGATATTACAATGAAAAAAACATGTGTTTTATTTATTTTTTGTTCCATCATCTTTGAAATGCATGAGATAGGCCATTATATGACTTAGGACTCTAGGCGCAATTTAGATGTTGCCACTAGATGACAGCAGTGTATATGCACAGTTTTAGACTTATCCAAAGAACCATTACATTACTGTTCAAAATGTTGTACCAAGTTTATTTTCTTTTTTTTGTTTTGAATTTTAAGTTAGTAGCTACTATCTTGTCTCATCGCTACAACTCCAGTACGGGCTCAGTAGAAACGAAGGTTGAAAGCCATGTGTCCTCCGATACACAACCCAACCGCACTGCTTCTTAACACAGCACCATCCAACCCAGAAGCCAGCCTCACCAATGTGTCTGAGGAAACACCGTGCACCTGGCAACCTTGATTAGCGCGCACTGCGCCCGGCCCGCCACAGTAGTCGCTGGTGCGCAATGAGACAAGGATTTCCCTACCGGCCAAACCCTCCCTAACCCGGACGACGCTAGGCCAATTGTGCGTCGCCCCACGGACCTCCCAGTTACTGTAAATTGGACAGTGCAGTTAGATTAACAAGAATTTAAGCTTTCTGCCCATATAATATCCTGGGAAAGTTTCTTGTTACATACAACGTCATGATAATCACATTAGCTCAACTGGGGGGACACTGATCCCACTGATAAGAATATTTGTTATGTGTCCTTACACCTATAGCCTGGCAGTTCTGCCCTGAACATTCTCCTAAATTGTTGTAAATGGAGAAGAGATGAGAGATTAGCAGATGAATCACATGGAAGTAAATTTGGGAACACCTGGGTGTTTTTACTCATATAATGATAACCCCAAGCAAAAATACCGCAATAGATTTTTTAAGTGCACATTTGATTATTATTTGGGGAATGATGCCCATAAATGAAGCAGAGTGAGTTCTCACAATGATGTCCACAAAACAGTTTTATTCAATTTAATAATTTCTAATGTTTATAGTATGTACAGAAACGGAACCCTCATTTACTCACCAAAGGAACTCACTCACTATTAAATATTCCTTCAAGTAAAGCTATCCTAATTTATGGCTTCCAGGGTTTTAGTCTGGCCCTCCACAGACTGTATACCACACCACACCACTCTGCCTGCCTGATATTCTGCAGCCCTTTCATGTTTATTGTTCTTATATTAATGAGACAATTTTCCAAAAATAATTCCCTAGACGGATCCTCCATTGTCCAGTAATATCAAGACAGTGTGTCTAGCCAGACCTAACAGACACATTTAAATGGCCTAATGGTCAATATAGTAGACAATTTACCATGCTTGGTATTTGCAACACTCTCTCTCTCTCTCTCTCTCTCTCTCTCTCTCTCTCTCTCTCTCTCTCTCTCTCTCTCTCTCTCTCTCTCTCTCTCTCTCTCTCTCTCTCTCTCTCTCTCTCTCTCTCTCTCTCTCTCTCTGTCCATTTCCCCACTTATCTGATGTACATAGCAAGTGGTCTCTCTCTCTCTCTCTCTCTCTCTCTCTCTCTCTCTCTCTCTCACTCTCTCACGCACGCACGCACACAAATACAAACACAAACACACACACACTACAGGGGCCAGGATCTTCACTTTCCAACTCCAGTCTTCAAGCAAAAAAGGTCTATAAAATGTAATTACCCAGAACAAGGTCTTGTAACACGGCAGTGTACTGTGACCTGTATGCAACTTTATAATTTTTGTTACATCATAAATCCAACACTCAACTAGCTCTCCCAAATTCCGTTTATTCACTATGAGGGACAAATCAGTTTCCGACAACTTCTATAATTTAGTCCAATGTAAAAAAAAAATATTCGTAGGATTAACAAACAACAGGAGTAAAAACAGCAGTAATGACAGAACAATTTGGATCCATTTACAGCACATGGCCTTCACATAACTAGGTAGTTTGCCAAGTAGTAGCAGCGTGAAAGGCAGACGAGATGATTATGATAAAGTACATTGTCCTGCTGAGAGGGATGCTGGCTCTAATAAGCACCTAGGCTACACTATCATGGATTCTCAAGACAGTGGATCATTGTAAATGAGTGTTAGTGGGAGTATTAGGCAGCTATCCTTTCATAGAATAGATTGAAGAGTACATTTTTACAGTAAATTTAAGGTTCCCAGGTACTGGAGTACCAAACATGAATACCATTGCTTGTAGAGAATTGCACTGGTCTGGTAAACATGACTAAGCACATTAAATTCCCTTATGTTCTAGCTCCCTGACGTTTTAGTGTATACAGCAATGACTTTCTTGTCATTTTACTACTTTCGAAGGAATCGGGACAGTTAAGGTCAAACAGCTCAAACCCATTTCTAAATGCCTTAGGTAATAAGTGCTCAGGCCTCATGCTGAATTTCTATGTAGCATGCTGGGTGCCATTCAAAATCACTGGGACACAAATGGATTTGACGGCTATGCTTATTCTCATTGTGAATAAAATAATAAGTCCCTCACTGGATTCTGTGTTGTTAATATATGGTTCAAATAAAGATTCTTGAGAGGAGTTCTGGGGACAAAAGGGATAAAACAGCAATCATTAGCAAAGTGGTTGGGGGTAGAGTTGTTTTTTATGGCACGGGTGAGGGGCAAGGCCTTTTTATCTTAATAGGCAGGATGCTACATACGGCTGTGTGCCAACACTGCCCAGGCTGCTGTTTTCCCACCCCTCACCCGCTGCTCTGGCACCAAGCAGGCCCGGGAGAAATTGCCCTTCATGCAGTAGCTCAGCAGCAGCTTGAAGTAGACAGTCTCACGCTTGTTTCATTAATAGAGAGGGTCGGAGCCCGGCATGTTCCAAGGAAGGCACTCCCGTTGTGTCTTCGGCTTCAAGCTAAAGAGCTGGATGTTAATTAGAGGGTTGAAAATATAATTTAGGTGGAAATTGTCTAACTAGATGCAGCACGAGTGGCCACTGTGGAGCCTCAGAGGATGCTCCCCTCACAGGCTTCTTTGTTTGATCTGCCAATTGGGATTAGCGACAGAATTAAAGTATACAGCTGAAACCCACATGAATTTACATCTCAACCTGGAAATCTAATTAGGCTAATTCCTGCAATTTCTGAGATGTTTTGGAAATATCACACCTACAATGACAGGAGCCATTTAAAAAATATGTTTTAATTGAACCTTTATTTAACTAGGCAAGTCAGTTAAGAACAAATTCTTATTTACAATGATGGCTTACCCCGGCCAAACTCTAACCTGAAAGACGCTGGGCCAATTGTGCACCACCCTATGGGAATCCCAATCACAGCTGGTTGTGATTCAGCCTGGAATCAAACCAGGGTCTGTAGTGACACCTCTAACACTGAGATGCAGTGCCTTAGACCGCTGCACCAGTTGGGGGCCATCAAAGGTGGAATGGAAAAAAAACATCATGGGTTTTATTTCACAGGCAATTAAACGTACAGGTACCACGTTACACATGGACTTTGAGCATTTATGCCAGACAACTAATGCACATTTGAATGTATATTTGCTAAGCTACATGCTGCAGGAGCCAATGAAAGGCCAAGGCCTCATGTTCATTCTGAAAGTCAGTGAATGTAATGTAGTTGATATCAAGATAAAGAGGTTATTAAACCTCTCAGGGGAAAATAGTGCAGGTAAAGCGTCTGCAGCTCTGTGGGAGCTTATGCCATTTTTCCTGTGGAAAGGAAAATAGAGCAGCCCCTCTGTCCTCCACCGCTGGTGGGAACGTCTGTCAGCGAGGCACAGCCGGGTCACATTAACAACCAGTTTTCCCACAATCTGGCCTTTATTAGTGCTGCTAATAGCAACCCTAGAATCAGGTAGATCTGAACTGCCCCACAGAGAGAACACTGAAAACTACTTCAATTCATTGGAACTAAAAATATCTCTCCCCCGCACGAGACATGCCAAAAGTAGCTTTTAATTCCTCAGCTACCACAAATGATATTGTTAATTTGGGCTACATAGTGTCTAGTCATATATTTACTTAGGAAGGCCTTTGCGAGTAAGACTTGCCAAAAAGAGAGAGAAGAAACTGTTGAGGACATTGCAGGCCTGTGTTAAATAAGTTCATGTTCTTATTGTAGTTGACCTAGCCTTCACTATCAAAAATCATTCACTATCAGAAATATCATAAGAACAATTCAGAAATATCTGAAGTGTTGTCACACCCTGACCTTGGTGTTCTTTGTTTTCCTTGTTATTTTGGTTAGGTGATGATGTGACATGGGTGATGTATGTGTTTCCTTGTCTAGGGGTTTTGTATGTTCATGGGGCTGTGTCCTTTCTAGGTAGTTTGTATGTCTATGGTTGCCTAGATTGGTTCTCAATTAGAGGCAACTGTCTATCGTTGTCTCTGATTGGGAACCATATTTAGGCAGCCATATTCTGTGGGTACTTGTCTACTGTCATTGTGTCTACGCACCAGATAGGACTGTTTTGTGTTTGCACAATTGTTGTTTTGGTATTTTGTAGTGTTCATGTTTATGGTCTTTATCAAACATGTTGAACTCTAACCACGCTGCACTTTGGTCCGATCCTTCGTCCACAGAAGAAAACCGTTACAAGTGTACTGAAGTTAGCAACGGTCATCAAAATTGTTAAAAGGTTTTTAAAAACAATTCTAATAAACACAACAGTTGGACAATGGATTAAGATATTGACTGACTTAAACCACATAAAACATTTTATCGGCATGGACAAATAATACATGGAGTTCAGGGATTTGGGTGGAAATTCAGGTACTCAATTTATTGTCAAATGTCAATTTGTTTCATAGAATGTATTTACAGATATGAATAAATTAACATAAAGGGGTTGAACAGGGCTGCAACCACCAAATAAAGAGCTATGCACTCACCTGGCTGTCTAGGTCTACCTGCACTCACCTGGCTGTCTAGGTCTACCTGCACTCACCTGGCTGTCTAGGTCTACCTGCACTCACCTGGCTGTCTAGACTGCCTCATTAATTACTGTTCTTGTCACGTTCTGTTGCATAATTCAACAAGTGTGTCAATATCAAGATATCATGGGATAAAAAAAATCAACAAACTTGGCTCTAGATTATACCTACTGTATCTATACATACTTTACATTGTTTGCGAGATCAGACATAATATCACTATAATCTGAGTATTCATTTTCTGAAGTTTATTTTATTTCAGCACATCTAATTTGTAAACATTTAAACTGTATTAAATGATTACTTTTTTAAATTCCACAAAAAAATGAACTCCCATCAAAATAAAGTTATCTTTCATCTCTTTCTTGTGATGTAAGTGTCGATACGATGCGTTAAATCCCCGACAAAGCTTCGGCGTTCTTATAGATGCAACGGAAATACGTTATATTCCATTAAGGCCATTTCAGCCATTACCGGGGTGTGTTTGACAAGTCATTACAAACATTTCTTCATTACAGACAGATCCTCAAATGAGCGGGGTATGCTCGTTGCTACTGAAGTTCCATGGCCTTCAAATACAAATAAATAGATAAATACCTTTGTGTGTGCTCAAGCTCCCTGAACAAACAATGGACACATCTCAGTCTCCTATTTGTGTTGCCTACTATATTTAGCTCATGGTTTAATCAAATTTAGTTTAGCCTCACATAATTTACTCAATATATACAGTATAATGAGTAAATTATGTGAAGCTTTGCACAGCGGTAGAGTGGCTGCCAATATCTAAGAATGATTTGTTTTGCAGATGTGAGCTTCTTTGAATAAGAACATGTATCGTTAAACACACCTTGCCAAACATCCTCACTCATGACTCCTAGGAAGTCAACCATCCATGTGGCCTTCCACCACATCCGCCACCATAATACAAAATGAGATATGTTTGTTGAGTCACAAAGGATGAAAGGAACCGCAGGGAAGTATGGCATCTTTCCCATTTACAAATTACTCATCATAGTTTTATCAGAAGCAATGTTTGACTAAAATAAAGTACAATAAGCCCCTATCATTTCCTGTTTTAACCCTTGCCTAGAGCGTGTAATGTGTTTAATAACAGTGGTCGTCATACAGAACATGTGCTCTCCTATACAGAACGCTTGCCAGATGATACTAGCGAGACTATTGTTTTCTCTGATCCTCTGACACATTGGTTACTCACTCCAAACCTTTTACAGAGATGTGGTGTCAAAGGAACATTTGTAATTACTTTTCGACCAGTTTCATACACTGCCAAACAAAGACATCTCATCATTCATTACTGTGAGTATCTTTACGCAAAGGAACTTCAAATGGCCAAGCTTCCGCTACCTGTATACTTGATAAGTCAGCAGTTGCAACATACGGCTCCTATATTGCAACTCCACAATATCACCACAATCACATGTTCACACCACTCCACTGCTCCATGATCTACTTAAGGAAATCATGAACCCCCAATGCTGTCTATAGATAGACTGGCCATGAGCCACCAGGGACCCTGACTGTTCCAGATACAGTATAATTGTCCTGTTTTCAGCACTAAGTAAACAGGCGCTAAATCTAATGTTATCTTCATGAAGATTGTGTTTCCAGCAAGTGGAGTGCAGATAGCAGCTACATGTCCTGGGGAGAGTGGAGACAGCCTTTGGAATGCTAATAGCCTCTGATGAGTCCAAATATGAGCAGGTGAGCTTCTTCCAAACACATGGGGACCCATTTAGTGAAGTTTGAAGGGGAAAGGAAATTTAAAACAGACAAGGGGGGTTGGCCATTTAAACTGTGCAGTACAATCAATATCCAATCAGGAGGGCAGAGTAGCCTCTTACAAGAGAGAATAAATATGCGTGTTAACAGAAAGTATGTATGTGGAGGAGGAAGCACAAGGGAAAACAATGCGGCAACAGCAACAGGCAGGGAAATGAAGTCAAGTGAAAGGGAAGTTCAGCAGATTCCTGTGCAAGCTGTAGATGATTAGCGTCGATGACTCTGAGTGCTCCAGAGGGCAGGTGTTCAAAGGGCTAGTTTCTTGCTATTAGCTCAGCTATCTAAATATTGAGTGTACACAACACAGTTTTTGTGGCAGAAAAAATACTTATTCAACTTGAGTATATAAAACTCAGCTTTCTCAAACCTATGATTTTCCAGAGAACACACATACACTTTATGAGACACAGGAAATTAAATTACAGCGGTCCATATATTTACAACCATCACTGAGAGAAGATAATAATGTAGCAATTTTGTACACCAAAAACTTTGCTTTCCAGTAACAACCTTTGGATCAGACCATTCTGATTGGGGAACAGAAAATTAATTCCAGGCTTTCGCATCCTTTAAAGGGTACATGTTGGGAAATTATATTGTTAACTGAAGAAATAATGTCCTGCTTTTAAATCAAAAGTATAACAGACATTAAATTAAAGATCTAACAATTGACAACCTTTCTAGCCCGACAGAAATCAATCAATCAATAAATCAAATGTATTTATAAAGCCCTTTTTCAATCAGCAATTGTCACAAAGTGCTTATACTGTACAGAAACCCAGCCTAAAACCCAAATCAAATCAAATCACATTATATTGGTAACATACACGTGGTTAGCAGATGTTAATGCAAGTGTAGCGAAATCACAGTAATATCTAACAAGTAATCTAACAATTCCATAACAACTACCTAATACACACAAATCTAAGTAAAGGGATGGAATAAGAATATATATATACATATATGGATGAGTGATGACTGAGTGGCATAGGCAAGATGCAATAGATGGTATAGAATACAGTATATACATATGAGATGAGTAATGCAAGATATGTAAACATTATTAAAGTGGCTAGTGATCCATTTATTAAAGTGGCCAATGATTTTGAGTCTGTATGTAGGCAGCACCCTCTCTGTGTCAGTGACCCCAAAGAGCAATGACCCCAAAGAGCAAGCAATGCAGATGTAGAAGCACAGTGGTTAGGAAAAACTCCCTAGAAAGGCAGGAACATAGGAAGAAACCTAGAGAAGAACCAGGCTCTGAGGGGTGGCCAGCCCTCTTCTGGCTGTACAAGGGTACATGGCCATTAAGTTCTTCAAGATATTCAAACGTTTATTGATGACCAGCAGGGTAAAATAATAATCACAGTGGTTTTAGAGGATGCAAACAGGCCAGCATTTCAGAGGGGGAGAGAGACGGTCGAAACAGCAGGTCTGGGACAAGGTAGCATGTCCCGTGAACAGGTCAGGGTTCCATAGCTGCAGGCAGAACAGCAGAAACTGGATCAGCAGCACGGCCAGGTGGATTGGGGATGTGGACACCCAGGAGTCGTCAGGTTAGGTAGTCCTGAGGCATGGTCCTAGGGCTTATGTCGTCCGGGAGGAGAGAGAGATGGTGTGGGGGGGGGGTCACTTGTCAGCTCTGAAGTTAGTTATGAAATACAGTAAATTATTATAGCAGTGAGCAAATAAAATCTATCTCTAAAATTTAACAAAATTTCACCCAAGGCCACTAACCATTTGAATTAAAACAACCCTAACCCTGACCCTAACCCTAACCCTAAATCACATTGAGCTTAGTGGTCTGCAAATAAAAGGAAAATCCCAGAAAATAGCTAAATGAGAGTTTATGTTGGGAAATGCCACCCACCATATATCAAAGTGTGTGACTCAAACTCATCGGCACAATGGCAGCGGTACGGGTGCTCACAGGTGGCCCCTTTCAAGTTAGCAAACATCCTCTATAAAAGTGCAGAGTTGACAAGTGACTTTGTATTGAATCATCCTTACCAGACAAGGGCCCCATATGCACCTGAAAACCGACCCTACCGAAATTCTCACCCGCCCACTTCAAACCCATTTAACAAGCTTAGTAACTGCTTGGGTTGGCTAAATGTCTATAAGCAACCCACCATGGAATGAGGCCAGGGCAAGTTTTTCAAGAGGAGTAGCAGTACGATAGAATGTGGGTTTAGGGTTTGGGAAAGGGGTAGAGTTGAGGCCATGGCTAGGGATAGTAGGGTTTAACAGGTAGGTGCTTGGGAGCTGTTCTTGAGCAAAGACAGTGGGAGAAGAATGTCAGTGAAAAGAAGATTAGTGATTTTTCTCTCCAAACAGACTGGTTATCGTCCCAGACACAACAAGCTTCCCAGAACAGAGGTGTTTACAAGCTCATGATTTTCTTAATGGAAAATATTTGCCCCAAATATAGTCCCCGCCAGTGCAGAGGTCTGTTTCTGCAAGCACATTAGCTTTTCCACATAAAAACACTGTCTCAAAATTGTGCCGTTTTCAATTAAAACTTCCTTTAGCTATTGTGTCTCCTCTAAGTCCTTTATCACTGCTAGTGCCAGCAGCAGCAAACCAGTATAATGCAGTACCGAAATGAAGTATGTTATGTAAGTAAGTTATTCCAGGAACAGTTTTTGTTCTGTAAAAATAAAATAAAAACTGAACATTTCATGAAACATGTTAAAAAAAGTACATGAATACAAAATCTAGTAAATTAATTAATTGTTTCGAGTAAAAAAAAAAGATTGCACCAATTAAGGATAGTTTTCTTTTAGTTCTGTTCCAAACTTTACTATTTTCATTGCTTCATTTTATGAAGCTTTTACAGCAGTGTTATTTTTAAAACTAAGCACAGTGACAACAGGGTTTAAGGGTGTTATTCACACTTTCAGTAAGACTGTGGCATTCTTACGGGATCAACAGACTCCAGTCCAAATGGTCTCTCTCCTTTTCTCTATGAAAGCTGCCATCAAAGAGGCCACCACTAAAGTGAAAGCCAAGCTGAAATAGCTCTACCATTCATCTGAATGTCTGGGCTAGTGATGAAAGACATACAGCTATAAACACCCATTCCCTACCGCTGCTCAACAATATACAGTAATCTGCAGTCTGAAAGAATTCACATTTCGCTGAGAAATCTAAAGTAAAACCCCAAATTACAGGAAATTAAGTTCTATGTGAAATTAAATTTCCTAACTAATCAAATGGCTTTAATCTTTTCTTTTGTAGGCCTATATGCCAGGCTATTTCCTGCTTTTCTCAGATAGAGATGTTATAGGCTTGGCTTTACTTAACACACTAGGAATTGCAAGCTCTTGGATTGTAATACTCATTGAAGCAAAGAATATGATCTAGGGTTATTGAACCCTAAAAATAGTGGTATGCCAAACCCTAGCTGCTTGTCCACAACCCAGCTCAACACTAAAACTAGCCTTAAAACCTCTACGGGATCAGTGTCGTCGTCGTCGTCGTCCCCCCCCTCCCACGGGACGGTTGAGCTAACTTGCGCAAATGTGATTGGCATAACGTTTTAAGTAACAAGAACATTTCCCAGGACATCGACATATCTGATATCGGCAGAAAGCTTAAATTCTTGTTAATCTAACTGCACTGTCTAATTTATAGAAGCTATTACAATGAAAGAATACCATGCTATTGTTTGAGGAGAGTGCACATTTATGTACTTGAAAATGTATCAATAAACCAATTACGCACTTTGGGCAGACTTGATACAACATTTTGAACAGTAATGTAATGGTTCTTTGGATCAGTCTAAAACTGTGCATATACACTGCTGTCATCTAGTTGCCAACATCTAAATTGCGCCTAGACTCCTAAGTCATATAATGGTTGTTCTCATGCATTTCAAAGATGATGGAGAAAAAAAAAAAAAAATCACATGTTTTTTTTGCATTGTATTATCTTTTCCCAGATCTAATATGTTATATTCTCCAACATTAATTTCACATTTCCACAAACTTCAAAGTGTTTCCTTTCAAGGGGATCAAGAATATGCATATTTCATGCTTCAGGTCCTGAGCTACAGGCAGTAGATTTGGGTATGTCATTTTAGGCGAAAATTGAAAAAAAAAGGGTCCGATTCATAAGAGGTCCTAACACTAATCCTAACCCTAATGTCAACATGCTATCTCAACCCTAACCCTAGCCATAATCCTAATCCTAACCCCAATTCTTGACTGGAGATATCAGCAGTGAATTAATTCACATGTAGTGGGCTCAAAGTTTCATGACAGAGGACAGAATACTAGCCAATGGCTTACCACAACCCGCAGTCACCGTAAGGCGGAGGTTGCAGAAAGTTATCCCCCCCCCCCAAAACTGCCACTGGTAGCTGCATGCATAACTAGAGGTGAGCTCGAGGTGAGAAATCCACCACTGCTGGTGACCACAAACACCCCTCTGTCAAGGCTCCACAGGGGTCCAATGAGGACACTCATACATTCCCTTCAGTTTAGAAACCCATACTTCAGTGCTACTATTCATGCAAGCAATACTTGGTCATCTGTCATCCTGAACAGGAATGCAAACAAGCTCGCTAACAAATACCAGGACGGTAACGCCACGTGAATGTCTGCTTCTTCACAAGCTAATATCAGAGAGATTAATTCAGATATGAGGCTACACTATGTAGACCATACTGGGCGATGTTGCAGTAAGCCAAAGTTGTGAGCCAGACACTACAGCAACTCAAACGAGGGAGCGTTTCAACAATCATAGAAGCAAGTTGGTGTCAATTTTGAACCAGAGAATGTGTGAGGTTGTTGCATAGAAAAAGGTACCAGATAATACTGCAGGTTGGGGATATGTGGCCATCCAATCTTGATGAACACAGCTAGTGAGAGATGCTCTTATTGATTACAATAGGATAAATCTATTTTACTCTGTGATTCACTCGTATCAGATGTGCAGTTCGCCAGCAATGTACAAGGGAAGATTATCCATTTCATTGTGAGGTCAACTCATCATGCCACCACACCCAACACCCTTAGGGGACACGATCTGTGGGAGCAAGACTCCCATCCAACAGGGAGAGGGCAACAAGTGTGGGCTTGCTGTGTGTATCTAGATGTCTATTTAAAGATGTGGTCAACAGTCAAACGCTCTCAGATCCATGATCAAGGCTGTTGGGAGGGCAGTGATTGAAGTCAGTGCAAAACCACTCACACCTGAATTTTACAGCTGACAATTAATGCATCATAGCCCCAGTACTTTCAAAAGCCTTTCTCACAGGGAGGCCGAAATCTAAAACGTCTTTGGGAATTTGACATGCGGAACTGCCAAGAATTCTCACATGAAGGATTATAACAATCCCTCTTGTTTCCCTTTTTAGCATCAGTCGCTGTGAGTGTTCTATGTGGTACATGTTGCATACTTATTCAAACCCACAAGACCAAAGTGCTACAAAGGAGTCGTAAAGACAGAACTCATTTATTTGACTTTGACATACACACACAAGCCACAACAAAATATATTTGGACTTACTCCACCTTTCTCATCAACTGAATAAAGATCATTTTGATGTGGATTGGGAGTTTTGGCTGAAAAGCCTCAGGAGCAGATTAGTTTCCCATAGCAAGTTCAAAGTTTAAGAGGATCTGCCTTTGAGTCATTAGTTTCACATTCTATATGTGACCAGTCACTGAGACTGGTTCACTAACATGCCTGGTCTCACAGAGCATCAAAGCTAATATCGCTCTACCTTTAGGAACTACTACAAGTCAATGACGTTTCGGAAGTCAATGATGTGTTTGTTCCATCATTGTTGATGACAACAAATAGATCTCATCTCATCTATTGACGGTGAATAGAAATGATGTGTCATTGTCATCCACTGGAAAACAACATCAAACGCCAAACCCTAGCTGCTTGTCCACAACCCGGCTCAACACTAAAACTAGCCTTAAAACCTCTACGGGATCAGTGTTCCCAACACATATCAAACTCCTCTCAGTGTAATTGCAGAGCTGAGATGAGAGATAAAAGGAAAATCAAATATTTTGGAGCATGTGAGTCCCAAAGCGTTCTCTCACCTTTTGTATCCCCTTTTAATTAATTTGTCTAATTGCCCCTGTGTGCACTAAATCACATGTAATATATGCTCTAAACAGAGTGAGACAAAAGAGCAGAGGGGCCCCAGCCTGCAAATTTTCCACCTGAGAAGGATTTGTGCCGTTTTGTTCAGGGCATGATGGATCTGTGGAAAATGTACAGCCAATTCTTCCTAATTGTCAGGTCTGGAGCTACAGCAGGCTATAATTGGAAGTTCTAAATGGCTTTTCTGTCACTAGGGTAGATATCACTAAATAGATGCTAAGGAAACCTCCCAATACTGCCTATAGCTGCACAGACAGCAACCTTTGTCACAGACCAATTCATGAGAGAGGGAAAGTTTCCAGTATATTGTACCCTGACTATTAGGGGGCACTATGAGGAACCATGATGCAAATATCCAGTCTAATATAACCACTGGATAGATCAACAAAAAATAATTCCTTATAGAAACCATCCCCTCTTTTTGGGTTGACACAGGCACAAACATCTTAAAGGTGTAATTCAGTTGTTTTTATCTGAATATCAAATCATTTCTGGGTAACAATGGAGTACCTTACTGTGATGTTTTCAATTAAAATGGTCAAAACGAAACAAAAATAGCTTCTTAGCAAAGAGCAATTACTCAAGAAAGAATTTTGCTATGACTGTCTGCGAGTGGTCTGAGTGGGGAGAGGAAAAGTGAACTAGCTGTTATTGGCAAAGAGGTTTGGAACTGTCTTTCTTATTGGTCTATTAACAAATTTACCAGACAGGCCAAAACTCCCACCAAAACAGGCTGAAATTTCAAACAGTCTTTTCAAACAGCTCTTCCACTAAAATGATATTATCATCATTGTAAAGAACAGGAAGTCCCACACACTGTTTATGCAGGTCAAACAGACTGAGTGCTCACATTCCAAAATATACACATTTCACCTCACATGACCATAACGCACAAGACTCACAGTAAGGTGTGTAAACAATTCAATTCACGTTTGTGCATAGTCAATGATAATTAATCACAGAGATACATATGGTCATAAACTATTATATACGTACAAATTGATCCAAATTCAAACCTAGGGAACAGTAAAAACAAGATTAAGTTGAAAACTGTTGAAATACCTACCCATATGACCATTATACGCAGAACGCACGGTGGCCGTAGATATAATTCCAATGACCTATTTGTGTCAGTTGTGTCAAGTTGGCTGGATGTCCTCTGGTTTGTGGACCATTCTTGATACACATACAGGAAACTGCTGAGCATAAAAAACACAGCAGCATTGCAGTTCTTGACACACTCAAACCGGTGCACCTGGAACCTACTACCATACCCCTTTCAAAGGCACTTAAATCTTTTGTCTTACCATTCACCCTCTGAATGTCTCACTTGTCTCAAGGCTTAAAAATCCTTCTTTAACCTGTCATGGAAAAAGCAGGTGTTCATAATGTTTTGTACACTCAAAGTATGTACAAAATGACCAAGTGGAGACCTGGATGGAAAGACAAATAAATGTAACATATTCATGTAAGAAATGGTATGATATAAAATTCTTGGTTCAGACCTTTAGAAGACATGGTAGACAAATGGTGAATACAATACAATTTTCTTCTCATTAATACATTACCAGTATCTCCCTCCTCCTAGGAGCCTTACCATGTTCGATACCAATGTATCTTAGAGAGCTGATGTTGTGACAACCCTCCACAAGATCGTTTTGGATCGTATCGTTTTGTTTTTCCTGCATAGCATAGACCACAAATACACATTATGATGTATACCACATTTTTTTGTGGAACAAAAAACACCCTTAATGGCTTTGCCTGTGATGGGGTGATTGAACATTGTGCATTTGTTTGTAAAGTTACACTTGGTACATTGGCAACATCTGTAATTACCTTCCGGCACATTGTCTAGGAAGGTGCTACTGTACATGGCACCGGTGGAAGATCAGACCTCACCACCATTTGACTGATGTTGGGGGTGTGTCTGAAGACTACTCGCAGGGGTTCTTTAAAAAAAATTAAGTTGTGGGTCAGTGGTCAAATGTACCAGTGTTTTTTAATGATATGGTCGAGCTGTTTGCCAAGTGGGGAGTATTGAAGGAAGCATTGGACTCGTTGGTCAGGGGGATAGGGTGACACCCTGGTTCATAATTTTGTAATGGTCTCGTGTGTCATGTAGCCATTCCTCTGGGTAACCCCGCTGTCTGAAGCATTCATCCAGACATTGCGCTTGTTTGTCATAGTCATTCTGTGTTCTACAGATCCATTACTATAATTTTGTACAATTTCAAAGTATTTTTCCAACCTCATACACAGTACCAGTCAAAAGTTTGGACACACCTACTCATTCCAGGGTTTTTCTGAATTTTTACTATTTTATACATTGTAGAATAATAGTGAAGACATCAAAACTATTAAATAACACATATGGAAACATGTAGTAACCAAACAAGTGTTGAACAAATCAAAATATATTTTATATTTGAGACTCTTCAAAGTAGCCACCCTTCGCCTTCATGACAGCTTTGCACACTCTTGGCATTCTCTCAACCAGCTTCAGGAGGTAGTCACCTTGAAAGCATTCAGTTAACAGGTGTGCCTTGTTCAAAGTTCATTTGTGGAATTTCTTTCCTTCTTAATGCGTTTGAGCCAATCAGTTGTGTTGTGACAAGGTAGGGGTGGTATACAGTAGACAGCCCAATTTGGTAAAAGACCAAGTCCATATTATGGCAAGAACAGCTCAAATAAGCAAAGAGAAATCACAGTCCATCATTACTTTAATCAATCAATCAAATCAAATTCATAAAGCCCTTTTTACGTCAGCCGATGTCACAAAGTGCTGTACAGAAAACAGGCCTAAAACCCCAAAGAGCATGCAATGCAGAAGCACGGTGGCTAGGAAAAACTCCATAGAAAGGCAGGAACCTAGGAAGAAATCTAGAGAGGAACCAGGCCCTGAGAGGTGGCCAGTCCTGTACATGGCCAAGATGTTCAAACTTTCATAGATGACAAGCAGGGTCAAATAATAGTAATAATTACAGTGGTTGTAGAGGGTGCTACAGGTCAGCACCTCAGGAGTAAATATCAGTTGGCTTTTCATAGCCGAGCATTCAGTTAGAGACAGCAGGTGCGGTAGAGAGAGAGTCGAAAACAGCAGGTCCTGGACAAGGTAGCACGTCCGTTGAACAGGTCAGGGTTCCATAGCCGCAGGCAGAACAGTTGAAACTGAAGCAGCAGCACGAACAGTTGAACTGAGGACAGCAAGGCGTCATAAAGCCAGGTAGTCCTGAGGCATTGTCCCAGGGCTCAGGTTCTCCGGGAGGGGAGGGAGAGGGAGGGAGAGGGAGAGAGTGAGAATTCGACGGAGCATACTTAAATTCACACAGGACACCGGATAAGATAGGAGAAATACTCCAGACATAATAGACTGACCCGAGCCCCCTGACACATAAACTATTACAGCATAAATACTGGAAGCTGAGACAGGAGGGGTCAGGAGACACTGTGGCCCTGTTCGAGGGCCAACCAGGCAGGATATAACCCCACCTACTTTGCCAAAGCACAGCCCCAACACCACTAGAGGTATTTTTTAATGTATATCTGTCTTTATCTTATCCCGTGTCTTATCCCATGTACTGTAAATAGCCAGTCTGTTTTGTATATATCTTAATCTCTCTTTCTAACTACGAACTAAATAACCTTTCATGCAACCCACCTCACCCAATGTGGTATGGATCTGCTATTTTTATTCCTTATAACTGGAACTTCCATCGGGAGCTAGCCAGCTAACTAGCTACTAGTCTTTTTTAGCCACAGATAGCGGTCCTCGCGTTTTTCCCCCGGGATCAGCCAGCCTTAGCTCGGACAATCACCTGCCAGTCTGCACAGCGCGATAACAAACCAGAGCATATCGGACTGCTTCTCTCTACCATATCACCGGATTCCTGCCGCTCTGGATCATTGCAGCTAGCTGCAAATGAGTGGCTACTGTTAGCTAACGCCTCTGTCCCGAAGCAAGCACCAGCTAACCTTGAGCAAGCCTCGAGCTAGGCCCATATACCAGCTAATTCTAGGGCTACAATACCTCCTTTGCCAATTGGCCTGGACCCTTTATTGGCGACATGGAGCCCCGCCAATCCATCACGACTGGACTGCCGACGTGATTGCCCGATGTGGTCTCAACAGGCAATTATGTTATGATATCGCCAAAGAACCATCTACTAGCCCCGGCCCGCTAGCTTTTCTGAACGCTGTGCCCCCTGCACGCCTAGCGTAGTAGTGACTACCGAACAGCACCCTGACTCACCTATTGCTGCTCTTTTGACCCTATGATCACTTGGCTACACACCTGATGCCCCTGGACTGTTTCAATAACACAGAACCTCATTTTGTTTACCTGTTGGCCCCAGCCTTGAACTCAGGTCCTGTATGTACCTACCTGACCCACTGAAAACTGCTCCTTTTTTTCTCTGTTCCAAACGCACTAGACTACCAGTTCTTATAGCCTTTAGCCGTACCCTTATCCTACTCCTCCTCTGTTCCTCTGATGATGTAGAGGTTAACTCAGGCCCTGTAGCCGCCAGTACTACATTTATTCCCCAGGCGCTATCATTTGTTGACTTCTGTAACCGTAAAAGCCTTGGTTTCATGCATGTTAACATCAGTTGCCTCCTCCCTAAATTTGCTGTAATCTACTGCAATCTACTGCAGAGACAGCTTGCAGAGTTCTGTCATGCTATCCAGGTTTGTGCCCCAAAAGTTTGAGCTTCTACTTTAAAAAATCCACCTTTCCAGAAACAAGTCTCTTACTGTTGTCGCTTGTTAAAGACCCCCCTCAGTCCCCAGCTGTGCCCTGGACAACATATGTGAATTAATCGCCCCCCATTTATCTACAGAGTTTGTACTGTTAGGTGACCTAAACTGGGATATGCTTAACACCCCGGCTGTCCTACAATCTATGCTAGATGCCCTCAATCTCACACAAATTATCATAGAACCTACCAGGTACAACCCTAAATCTGTTAACACGGGAACCCTCATAGATATAATCCTGACCAACCTGTCCTCTAAATACACCTCTGCTGTCTTCAACCAGATCTCAGCGATCATTGCCTCATTGCCTGCGTCCATAATGGGTCCGCGGTCAAACGACCACCCCTCATCATTGTCAAACACTCCCGAAAACACTTCAGCTAGTTGGCCTTTCTAATCAACCTGGCCCGGGTATCCTGGAAGGATATTGACCTCATTCAATCAGTAGAGGATGCCTGGTAATTCCTGTTGTGACTAGGGATCAGTATTTTAATTTTTGGAAAAATAACGTACCCAAAGTAAACAGGATATTTTGTTAGGACAAGATGCTAGAATATGCATATAATTGACAGCTTAGGATAGAAAACACTCTAAAGTTTCCAAAACTGTAAATATTGTCTGTGAGTATAACAGAACTGATATTACAGGCGAAAGCCTGAGAAAAATCCAATCCGGAAGTGCCTCGTGCTTTGAAAGCTCTGCGTTCCAATGCATCCCTATTGAGCATTGAATGGGCTTTCAACCAGATTACTTTTTCTACGTATTCCCCAAGGTGGCTACAGCATTGTGACGTAATTTTACGCATTTCTGTTGAAGAATACCCGTAAGCGGCTACATTGTGTAAGTGGTCACCTGGCTCTCAGAGTGACTCTCGCGTAAAATACAGAGGTAGCCATTTTTCCAATCGGTCTTACTGAAAAACCAATTGTCCCGTGGATATATTACCGAATAGATATTTGAAAAACACCTTGAAGATTGATTATAAACAACGTTTGCCATGTTTCTGTCGATATTATGGAGCTAATTTGGAATATTTTTAGGCGTTTTCGTGACCGTAATTTCCGGTCGATTTCTCAGCCAAACGTGAAGAACAAATGGAGCTATTTCGCCTACAAAAAAAATATTTTGGGAAAAAATGAACATTGGCTATCTAACTGGGAGTCTCGAGAGTGAAAACATCCGAAGCTCATCAAAGGTAAAACGATTTAAAATGATTGCTTTTCTGATTTCCATGACCATGTTACCTGCTGCTAGCTGGACAAAATGCTATGCTAGGCTATCGATAAACTTACACAAATGCTTGTCTGGCTTTGGCTGTAAAGCATATTTTGAGATGACAGGATGATTAACAAAAGGCTAAGCTGTGTCTCAGTATATTTCACTTGTGATTTTCATGAATAGGAATATTTTCTAGTAATATTTATGTCCGTTGCGTTATGCTAATTCATGTCAGTCAATGATTACGCTCCCGGATCTGGGATGGGGAGTATCAAGAGGAAGTGCCTTCCTCACCATCTTAAATAAACATGCCCCATTCAAAAAATGTAGAACTAAGAACAGATATAGCCATTGGTTCTCTCCAGACATGACTGCCCCAGCACAAAAACATCCTGTGGCTTACTGCATTAGCATCGAATAGCCCCCTCTATATGCAGCTTTTCAGGCATCCTGTAGCATAAACTCCTAAATGTTCTGGGACACTGTAAAGTCCACGAAGAATAAGAGCACCTCCTCCCAGCTGCCCACTGCACTGAGGCTAGAAAACACTGTCACCACCGATAAATCTACGATAAATGAGAATTTCAATAAGCATTTTTCTACGGCTGGCCATGCTTTCCATCTGGCTACCCCTCACCCCGGTCAACAGCTCTGCAACCCCAAAGCAACTTGCCTAAGCCTCCCCATTTCTCCTTCACCAAATTAAAATAGCTGATGTTCGGAAAGAGCTGCAAAATATGGACCCCTACAGATCAGCTGGACTAGACAATCTGGACCCTTTCTTTCTAAAATTATATGCCGAAATTGTAGCAACCCCTATTATTAGCCTGTTCAACCTCTCTTTTGTATCATCAGAGATCCCCAAAGATTGGAAAGCTGCCGCGGTCATCCCCCTCTTCAAAGGGGGAGACACCCTAGACCCAAACTGTTACAGACCTATATCTATCCTACCCTGCCTTTCTAAAATCTTTGAAAGCCAAGTTAACAAACAGATCACCAACCATTTCGAATCCCACCGTACCTTCTCCGCTATGCATGGGTGCACCTCAGCCACGATCAAGGTCCTAAATGATATCATAACCGCCATTGATAAAAGACAATAATGTGCAGCTGAATTCATCGACCTGAACAAGGCTTTCGATTCTGTCAATCACCACATTCTTATCAGCAGATTCAACAGCCTTGGTTTCTTAAATGACTGCCTCGCCTGGTTCACCAATTGTGTGTCTATTCGGACCTCTGGCAGTCTTCCCAATTGTGTTGTCTGGACCTCTGGCAGTCTCTATGGGGGTGCTACAGGGTTCAATTCTCGGGCCGACTCTTTTCTCTGTACACATCAATGATGTCGCTCTTGCTGCTGGTGATTCTCTGATCTACCTCTAAGCAGACGACACTATTCTGTATACTTTTGGCCCTTCTTTGGACACTGTGTTAACAAACCTCCAGATGAGCTTCAATGTCATACAACTCTCCTTCCGTGGCCTCCAACTGCTCTTAAATGCAAGTAAAACTAAATGCATGCTCA
Organism: Oncorhynchus masou masou; assembly: GCF_036934945.1. Taxonomy (NCBI): domain Eukaryota; kingdom Metazoa; phylum Chordata; class Actinopteri; order Salmoniformes; family Salmonidae; genus Oncorhynchus; species Oncorhynchus masou. The sequence goes on along the minus strand of NC_088212.1, from coordinate 28,859,730 downwards.
TCAACCAATTGCTGCCCGCACCTGCCCGCCAGTCTAGCATCACTACTCTGGACGGTTTTGACTTAGAATATGTGGACAACTACAAATACCTAGGTGTCTGGTTAGACTGTAAACTCTCTTTCCAGACTCACATCAAGCATGTTCAATCCAAAATGAAATCTAGAATTGGCTTCCTATTTCGCAACAAAGCATCCTTCACTCATGCTGCCAAACATACCCTTGTAAAACTGACTATCCAACCGATCATTGACTTCAGCGATGTCATTTACAAAATAGTATCCAACACTCTACTCAGCAAATTGGATGCAGTCAATCACAGTGCCATCTGTTTTGTCACTAAAGCCCCATATGCTACCCACCACTGCGACTTGTACGCTCTTGTTGGCTGGCCTTCGCTTCAAATTCGTTGCCAAACCCATTGGCTCCAGGTAATCTATAAGTCTTTGCTAGGTAAAGCCCCGCCTTATCTCAGCTCGCTGGTCACCATAGCAGCACTCACCCATAGCACGCGCTCCAGCAGGTATATTTCACTGGTCACCCCCAAAGTCAATTCCTCCTTTGGCCGCCTTTCCTTCCAGTTCACTGCTGCCAATAACTGGAACGAATTGCAAAAATCACTGAAGCTGGAGACCCATATCTCCCTCACTAACTTTAAGCATTAGCTGTCAGAGCAGCTTACAGATCATTGCACCTGTACATAGCCCATCTGTAAATAGCCCACCCAACTACCCATCCCCATATTGTTTTGTTTTTTTGCTCCTTTGCACCCCAGTATCTTTACTTGCACATTCATCTTCTGCTCATCTATCACTCCAGTGTTTCATTGCTGAATTGTAATATTTCGCCACTATGTAATATTTCGCCACTAACCGCCTATTTATTGCCTTACCTCCCTAATCTTACTTAATTTGCAAACACTCTATTTAGACCTTTCTATTGTGTTATTGACTGTACTTTTGTTTATTCTATGTTTAACTCTGTGTTATTTGTGTCGCACTGCTTCGCTGTATCTTGGCCAGGTCGCAGTTGTAAATGAGAACTTGTTCTCAACTGACCTACCTGGTTAAATAAATTCGAAATAAATCAAATCAAATAAAAACATCTTCAAACCACCAACTTACTACCCTGAGACAAGGCTGAGTACAGCCCACGAAGATCTCCCACGGTACGAACCCAAGGGGGTGGAACCCGGACAGGAAGATCACATCAGTGACTCAACCCACTCAAGTGATACACCCCTCCTTTGGACGGGATGGAAGAGCACCAGTTTAAGACATGAAGGTCAGTCAAATGCCGTTGCAAAAACCATCAAGCGCTATGATGAAACTGGCTCTCATGAGGACCGCCACAGGAAATGAAGACCCAGTGTCACCTCTGCTGCAGAGGATAAGTTCATTAGAGTTACCAGACTCAGAAAATGCAGCCCAAATAAATGCTTCACAGAGTTCAAGTAACAGATACATCTCAACATCAACTGTTCAGAGGAGACTGCATGAATCAGGCCAACATGGTTGAAATGCTGCCAAGCAACCACTACTAAAGGACACCAATATTAAAAAGAGACTTGCTTGGTCCAAGAAACACGAGCAATGGACATTAGACCGGTGGAAATCTGTTTTTGGTCTGATTAGTCCAAATATGAGAGTTTTGGTTTCAACCGACGTGCCTTTGTGAGACGCAGAGTAGTCGAGCGGATGATTTCCGCATGTGTGGTGAAGCATGAAGCATGGAGGTGTGATGGTGTGGGGGTGCTTTGCTGCTGACACGGTCTGTAATTGATTTTTAATTCAAGGCATACTAAACCAGCATGGCTACCACTGCATTCTGTAGCGATACACCATCCCATCTGGTTTGGGCTTAGTGGGACTATCATTTGTTTTTCAACAGGACAATGACCTAAAACACACCTCGGGGCTGTGTAAGGGCTGCATCAGATATCTTGGTCTTCACAATCACCCGACCTCAACCCAATTTAGATGGTTTGGGATGAGTTGGACAGCAGAGTGAAGGAATAGCAGCCAATAAGTGCTCAGCATATGTGGGAACGCCTTCAAGAATTTTGGTACAGCATTCCAGGTGAAGCTGGTTGAGAGAATGCCAAGTGTGCAAAGCTGTCATCAAGGCAAAGAGTGACTACTTTGAAGAATCTCAAATCTAAAATATATTTTGATTTGTATAGCACTTTTTTGTTTGTTAGTTACTACATGATTCAATATGTGTTATTTCATAGTTTTGATGTCTTCACTATTATTCTACAATGTATAAAGTAGTAAAATAAAGAAAAACCCATGAACGAGTAGGTGTGTCCAAACTTTTGACTGGTACTGTATATATATAAATATATATATATAAAAAACAGGAAATCTTACGTTTTGGACAGCACTGTCTGGCAAGGCTGTTGGTGAGGCTTTGGCATCGAATATAATCCAACCACATAACTGAGGGCCTTTGTGAAAATGAAGAGGCCTCTGGATGACAAGAACATTCAGAGTCACTAGATCTAAACAGAACATTTCTCAATGTCCTCTTTCATTTTGGTTAAAGGTTCATAAAACTCCACTGGAGTGACAATCTGGTAGATTTTGTAATTATACATGGATGAATTAGCATGTTTGCCAATTCTTGGAGACCAAATTTTCATTGCACAATTAGGGCATGCAAATAACTCAACTTTTTAAGCAAAGAACCATGGATATGGTTTCAAGTTGAATCCAAGCCACACAAAAATGTATTTGATCACAGACGTCAGAGTGCTGACAATGGGTGATGGGGGTTGTGGTGCAGACAAGGATAAAGACGTCTGTCTATATGTGGGAACAGTGACACAAGAGCAGGTTATGAATGGTTACCATTGTCAATAAGATACTTTAGACGAGGTAACGTCATAATGAATGTTGTCCTTGGTGCATATAGGAATAATGCTTTCCTTTGATAGTATTTTCTTTAAAAGCTCACTATATTTAAAGACGCAAGAAAGTGTCTATGAGGAGAAAACAGAAAACAGGGCACAAGGACGTTCACGCCCAATCAATAGGATGTAAAAGACGTCAGACAGAATAGAATCAAAAGACTTTAGTGGTAATTGCAGTGTGGGTTTTGAGTGATTTTACATCACAGATCAAATCTGTGAGGTAGACCTTATTGGTAGACTGTACTGTGAAGGTAGACCTAACTGTGAAATGATTACTTACAAGCCCTTAGCCAACAATGCAGATAAGATCTGCTTCACTATACATGATTGATTCCTGAAAATGAAAATACACTCACCGACAGTTTATTTGGCCATTCACGAAAATGGATCACTCCTCGACAGTGAGTCACGTGACCGAGGATTGCTATATGCAGTGGGGCAAAAAAGTATTTAGTCAGCCACCAATTGTGCAAGTTCTCCCACTTAAAAATATGAGAGAGGCCTGTAATTTTCATCATAGGTACACTTCGACTATGACAGACAAAATTAGAAAAAAAATCCAGAAAATCACATTGTAGGATTTTTAATGAATTTATTTTCAAATTATGAAAATAAATAAATCTCGGTGTTCATAAATGGACATTTTGGGTATATATGGACCGATTTAATCGAAAAAAGACCCAATTGTGATGTTTATGGGACATATAGGAGTGCCAACAAAGAAGCTCGTCAAAGGTAATGAATGTTTTATATTTTATTTCTGTGTTTTGGGTAGCGCCGGCTATGCTAATTTCTTTGTTTTCGTCCCCTTTGTGTGTTTCTGGGGGCTGCATGCTATCAGATAATAGCTTCTCATGCTTTTGCCGAAAAGCATTTTACAAATCTGACATGTTGGCTATATTCCCAACGAGTGTGGCTTTAATTGAGTACCTTGCATGTGAGTTTTAATGAAAGTTTGAGTTGTATCGAGTACAATTAGTTGGCGCTCTGGAATTTCCGCTGATTTGGTTCCTGTACAGGTACAGCATCAGTAAAAGGAGAGATTAAGAGCGCCGCCTCTGGGTGAGCATTTTCCTGTTTGCTTATGGCAGAATACAGCTCACTGAATGCGGTCTTAGTGCCAGCATCGGTCTGTGGTGGTATGTTGACAGCTACGAAAAATACAGATTAAAACTCTCTAGGTAGATAGTGTGGTCTACAACTTATCATGAGATACTCTACCTCAGGCGATCAAAACCTCGAGACATCCTTAGATATTGTGCACCAGCTGTTATTTACATATATGCATAGTCTGCCACCCCTTATCTTACCAGACATCGCTGTTCTATCCTGTCGATACAGCGTATAACCAGTCAGCTGTCGTCGTTCAGCCATGACTCCATGAAGCACAAGATATTACAGTTTTTAATTTTCCGTTGGTAGTTTAACCTGTTCAAACTCTAGGGGCGCAATTTCATTTTTGGATGAAAAACGTTCCCGTTTTAAACAAGATATTTTGTCACAAAAAGATACTCGACTATGCATATAATTGCTACTGTTCGAAAGAAAACACTCTGACGTGTCCAGAAATACAAAGATCTTCTCTGTGCGTGCCCTTTAACGTGAGCTTCAGGCAAAACCAAGATGAGATGGCATCCAGGAAATGACAAGGATTTTTGAGGCTCTGTTTGTCATGATCTCCTTATATGGCTGTGAACGCAAGAGGAATGAATCAACCCTCTCTGTCGTTTCCCCAAGGTGTCTGCAGCATTGTGACGTATTTGTAGGCAGATCATTGGAAGATTGACCATAACAGACCACATTTACCACGTGTCCGCCCGGTGTCCTGCGCCGAAATTGGTGCGCAAAAGTCACCTGCCAGTATTTTTCCATGGGACACAGAGAGGGAAGCAAGCTTCCACGAACTGCATGTCAATGAAGAGATATGTGAAAAAACACCTTGAGGACTGATTCCAAACAACGTTTGCCATGTTTCGGTCGATATTATGTAGTTAATCCGGAAAAAGTTTTACGTTGTAGGTGACTGCATTTTCGGTTCGTTTCAGTAGCCAGGCGCAATGTAGAAAACGGAACGATTTCTCCTACACACAGACGCTTTCAGGAAACACTGCGCATTTGGTGTGTAACTGAGAGTCTCCTCATTGAAAACATCAGAAGCTCTTCAAAGGTAAATGATTTTATTTATTTGGTTATCTGGTTTTTGTGAAAATGTTGCGTGCTACATGTTATTCAAAATGCATTGCTAGCTTTGCATACTCTTACACAAATTAGTCAATTTCTATGGTTCAAAAGCATATTTTGAAAATCTGAGATGACAGTGTTGTTAAGAAAAGGCTAAGCTTGAGAGCAGATGCATTATTTTCATTTTATTTGCGATTTTCAGAAATCGTTAACGTTACATTATGCTAATGAGCTTCAGGCTATAACTGTATACAGGGTTTTTTCATAGCCAAACGTGAACAAAACGGAGCGATTTGTCCTACACAAATAATATTTTTTTGAAAAACTGCACATTTGCTATGTAACTGAGAGTCTCCTCATTGAAAACATCCGAAGCTCTTCAAAGTTAATGATTTTATTTATTTGGTTATCTGGCTTTTGTGAAAATGTTGCGTGCTACATGCTACACAAAATGCTATGCTAGCTTTGCATACTCTTACACAAATTAGTCAATTTCTATGGTTCAAAAGCATATTTTGAAAATCTGAGATGACAGTGTTGTTAAGAAAAGGCTAAGCTTGAGAGCAAACGCATTATTTTAATTTTATTTGCGATTTTCAGAAATCGTTAACGTTGCGTTATGCTAATGAGCCTGAGGCTTTAGTCACGATCCCGGATCCGGGATGGGGAGTTTCAACAGGTTAATCTTCCCCAATACAATCTTCGGCAAAATCATTCGCAAGGAGATTCCTGCAAAAATATTATTTGAAGATGATCGCTGCACTCGATATAAGCAGTGGCCTGAAGATTGAAATGGACCAAACTAATGCACAGTACACTGTGGCCTGAGCCAGTTATCACTTTGTTTTCTATTCTTTAAAAAAATGTTTTTTAAACAATTTTATTTTCCAATGATTGCACGTCAGCTAGTAGAACGGAAGTCAGGGGGGGTTTATTCGATCGCCTACGAATTCTCCGAAGACAGCCCGACCTCCATCCCACTTTTCTTTGTTGTCTCTTCACGCAAATGACAGGGATTTGGGTCTGTTCCCGGGAAAGCAGTAGGTTGTTCACGTTAGGCTCGTCGGACTCTTTAAAGGAAAAAAAAGCCTTTACCAGTTCGTGGTGAGTAATCGCTCTTCTGATTTCCAGATGTTCTTTTCTGTCATAAGAGACGGCAGCAGCAACATTATGTAAAAAACAAGTTTCAAAAATGCACACAAAAAACCCCCATAAATCATAATTGTCTAGGAGCACGTTAAACGTCAGCCATCTTTTCCGGCGCCATCTTATGTTGCTCTCTTTCCTTTTATTAGGCATCGTTAATGCTGTCTTTGGTGTGCTTTTCAATGCACAAGCACCCTTTTTCCAATTTCTATTGATAAAAGTGTTAAAGTCATACAAAATGTTCTACTGTGCGTGAACTTTCATATACATCCTGTCATTACTAAATGTATAATGTGATAGGTATTTGAATAGTACTGTTTATTAACTAAATGTTTTTTTATTAAAACATTTTATTAGTGGTCTTTCTCAAATTTAAGGGATGATGATGCAATCAATCCTTGCGAGAGGGAGGGAATCTAATTTCATTGGTCCTCAACTCATGGATCAGACACTTCATTCAGGATAAGTGGAGTAAGCCCTTATTTGCCTGCCCTGGAGCAGGTTAGTGCTGAAGGATTTCATTGCCATAGAAATTTAATTGGCTAAAAGGTTATCCCAAATAAGATGTTGCTCCTAAATTGCAGCAATATTGGAACCCACTTGAGTGTTACTACATGTAATGTAAAAAAGTACCCAATTGTCATACTTGAGTAAAAGTGAAGATACCTTAATAGAAAAAGACTCAAGTAAAAGTGAAAGTCACCCAGTAAAATCCTACTTGAGTAAAGGTTTAAAAGTATTTGGTTTTAAATATACTTAAGTATCAAAAGTAAATGTAATTGCTAAAATATACTTCAGTATCAAAAGTAAAAGTAAAAGTATAAATCATTTCAAGCAAACCTGACGGCACCATTTTCTAAAAAAAAAAAAAAAGTTACGGCACGCTTCAACACTCAGACATAATTTACCAACGAAACGTGTTTTGTGAGTCCACCAGATCAGAGGTAGTAGGGATGACCAGGAATATTATCTTTATAAGTGTGTAAATTAGACATTAATGAGTACTTTTGGGTGTCAGGGAAAATTTATGGAGTAGTAAGTACATAAGTGAAGTAAAAGTTAAAGTTATCAAAAATATAAATTATTTTTACTTAAGTTCTTTACACCACTGTGTAAAACTGCCAACACAGCTTGACATTCTGATCCCTTTTCCTAATAATACATATGTTACTGGAACACTACACTGTTAAGCTCTGTGCCTGAAGGTAATATCTTTGAAATGAAGAAACTCTCCATGTTTCTCAAGCATCACGCAACTCTAGCCAGCTGTTAGAGACAACTATTTTTGAACTGTCATTTCCTTGGCTTTTAAAGCTGGAATCCTTGATGGTGAAACAGCCACATTCATTTGCAACAACAAAGAAGTTACTGAAAAAACAATGAACACTGTTTTTGTCTTTCAATGCATGCGCAAAAGAAGAGCACAATATGTACTGCATTTTTCTTTACCATGCTGCGAGACGTTCCTCAGCTCGGGAACAAAAACAATAACAAAGGTAGTGGGGCAGCCTGTGGCGCTGTTTCCCCCTAATGTGGATTCCATTTTTAAAGGCACACTCTGTCTGAGATTTTCTTTTAAACAGTGGGCTGAATGATAACTGTTCTGAATATTCTTTATAATCTGACAGAATATCTTGTGTACGCCTACGGAATACTGTTGCTACTCTCAGACTGTGCATGGTTGTACAAGGCTACAGTAAATCCATCTGTGAAAGACAAGCTACAACAGCAGCCATTCTCAACAAAGTACATCTAATTTCCCTGATATAGCGCTTCCTTTAGGGTTTAACCCGTAACCTGGCATATCAGTTTCCTGCCCACTCCCAGGAGGTGTTGTGTTGAGAGGGAAGGGGAGAGGGAGAGGGAGAGAGAGGGGTGACTGCCAGGAGACCGCAGAGGGCCAACAGTGCTCCTGGCTGTGGGCATGGGTCCAGCCCCCAGCACGCACACCAGCCCATCTTCCTACCCCGGGGGCATTCTCACTGATGGCTTGGAATGGCTTTTCACTGCACCATGATGGTTTCATTAAACCCGTTTATTCTCCTTTTTCCACTGCTGGGCATCACTCCCATCTGTATTCACTCTCACAGAACAGCCGAGCTGCTGAAGCTACAGTATGTGAGACATGGAGCAGCGTTCAAGTTAGGATGTACAATGGATTCATTACAAATCCCCCAGCACTCTCCATTATCCATCTCAGTGGTTGTGTGGTTAGGGTGTCTGCCCTGAAACCGGCAGGCTGTGGGTTTGTATCCAAACCAAATCAGTCAAATTCAGTTAAGTCAATAATATATTTATTTCCTTTCAGCAAATCTGCAGTTGAAAACCATTTGAATGTGAGGGATGCAATCTAGCAGAAACAAGAAATTAAAACCATTATGAATCACCTGCATGTGAACTGACTGATATGAACTATGTGCTATAATGTGTCATGGCATTACACCTGCCAGCACCACTAAAAATAAGAGTTGTATGTTGTTGCTTTTTTTCTGAAGGGTTCATGGACAGAAGAGCATGGAAAAATCCTGCTGCAATGAGAAGAGAGTTGTGTACAGTGGTGCCCACAGAGCAAGATCCCAGTAAACATCGCAACATCTGGCTTGTGTTCCCATCATAAAGCATGCACAAGTTCAATTACCATGTCAACATTCTTTGAGCAACGTTAAAGGGATCTTGATGGAGTGTTACATATTCAGACCCTTGATTAAGGATTATGCAGAGATGTGGCAAATGCCACTAGGCGATTGAGAAATGTGCCCGCATCACAAAAACGAAAACCACAGCCAGTCCTCACTGGTCATGGGCTGGGGGAGATTTCATTCAGAGGTTGCTTTGGAATTCAAGCACTCTTTAGTCATATTTTTGTAAATACTGTAATTAAATAGGACATTTGACTTGAGATATTTGGTTAGGATAATGGCATGTTAAGAACTGTCATTCTCGGTGCTATGGTCTGAAAGACTTTCAATGTCATGAAAAATTCCAGCCATTAATCTGAGATTGGAAAAAATGTAATCGGTTCCCAAAATGCCAGTTCCGAAACTCCAATACACTCTATCGTCGGTAAAATCTGTTGTAAAACAGCAACAGATGCTATGAGGATGAATTTTCCCATAGCAAATTAAGAGCAAACTATAACTATTTGTTGGGTCATGGAGAAGGGCCATATGTTCAGTATTACAGTTGAGGAAATGTCACTACTATGATAGCTTTGTAACTGCAATATAACTAAAATGTGACGAATAGAGCTTATTTTACCAGAATTTTTTGTATATGATATTAAACCACTGCTTAAGTATAAGTCAGTGAGTTTGTGTAATCAGATACTTTAAAAATGAGAAGCTTTTCTTTTCACCTTTTTTAAAAATCAATTATGAGCTATTCTTAGCACTATTGTAGCCTTTTAACCTTTAAGTTAACTCTGCACAGTCCATATCAGATGAAATCAAGAACTGCACTAGCATGCAAATTGGGAAAAGAGGGCAATGTTTCTTTTGGATTAACTGGCTGCTACTGTCTGTGACAGCTATAGCCCTTATCACATACCACGTGAAAAGCAGCTTGAGCATAAGCCCTTGGGCATCTTGAATAAGGTCTACTCTTGTTTAGTCAAGTCATTCAAATGTGAGGCATTGTGGGTCACATCCTAAAATTGGCACAGGTAATACAGTACAGGCTGACACATATTTCATTAAGCTGGGAACAATGCAGTTGTTTCTTATGTGTGAGAATGTGCACAGCTCACATTATCCTTTTAAATCATCATCTTCTCTCTTCCTTTCTCTCTCTTTTTATCGCTCTCTCAGACTTGCACACAAAAATAAACAATCAACAAATCAACATACAAACACACGTGCACACACATAGAAACAAACATACAAACACACACACTAACGGTTTTCTTTTGGTGAAGGAGAGGTGGACCAAAACGCAGCGTGGTGGTTATTCATGGTACTTTCATATAGACACTATACATGAATAAACTAACAAAACAAGAAATGTGAAAAACCAAAACAGCCCTATCTGGTGCAAACACAGAGACAGGAACAATCACCCACAAACACACAGTGAAACCCAGGCTCCCTAAGTATGATTTTCAATCAGAGACAACTAATGACACCTGCCTCTGATTGAGAACCATACTAGGCCGAAACATAGAAATACACCAATGAATAAGAAAAACAAACATAGACTGCCCACCCCAACTCACGCCCTGACCATACTAAATAATGACAAAACAAAGGAAATAAAGGTCAGAACGTGACACATACACACAGATGCGGACACACAAGTAGAAACTCCTCAGAGAAGGAAGGGGAGGACCATCCTGCTCAGTGAATTTCATAGTAAATAAAAAATTGTGAAACATAAAAGTTATCCTTTTTAGATTAAACTATACTAAATATATTCACGTCACCAAATAATTGATTAAAACACACTGTTTTACAGTAGCCTCAACAGCATTACATTTACATTTACATTTAAGTCATTTAGCAGACGCTCTTATCCAGAGCGACTTACAAATTGGTGAATTCACCTTCTGACATCCAGTGGAACAGCCACTTTACAATAGTGCATCTAAGTCATTTAAGGGGGGGTGAGAAGGATTACTTATCCTATCCTAGGTATTCCTTGAAGAGGTGGGGTTTCAGGTGTCTCCGGAAGGTGGTGATTGACTCCGCTGTCCTGGCGTCGTGAGGGAGTTTGTTCCACCATTGGGGGGCCAGAGCAGCGAACAGTTTTGACTGGGCTGAGCGGGAACTGTACTTCCTCAGTGGTAAGGAGGCGAGCAGGCCAGAGGTGGATGAACGCAGTGCCCTTGTTTGGGTGTAGGGCCTGATCAGAGCCTGGAGGTACTGCGGTGCCGTTCCCCTCACAGCTCTGTAGGCAAGCACCATGGTCTTGTAGCGGATGCGAGCTTCAACTGGAAGCCAGTGGAGAGAGCGGAGGAGCGGGGTGACGTGAGAGAACTTGGGAAGGTTGAACACCAGACGGGCTGCGGCGTTCTGGATGAGTTGTAGGGGTTTAATGGCACAGGCAGGGAGCCCAGCCAACAGCGAGTTGCAGTAATCCAGACGGGAGATGACAAGTGCCTGGATTAGGACCTGCGCCGCTTCCTGTGTGAGGCAGGGTCGTACTCTGCGGATGTTGTAGAGCATGAACCTACAGGAACGGGCCACCGCCATGATGTTGGTTGAGAACGACAGGGTGTTGTCCAGGATCACGCCAAGGTTCTTAGCGCTCTGGGAGGAGGACAAAATGGAGTTGTCAACCGTGATGGCGAGATCATGGAACGGGCAGTCCTTCCCCGGGAGGAAGAGCAGCTCCGTCTTGCCGAGGTTCAGCTTGAGGTGGTGATCCGTCATCCACACTGATATGTCTGCCAGACATGCAGAGATGCGATTCGCCACCTGGTCATCAGAAGGGGGAAAGGAGAACATTAATTGTGTGTCGTCTGCATAGCAATGATAGGAGAGACCATGTGAGGTTATGACAGAGCCAAGTGACTTGGTGTATAGCGAGAATAGGAGAGGGCCTAGAACAGAGCCCTGGGGGACACCAGTGGTGAGAGCGCGTGGCGAGGAGACAGATTCTCGCCACGCCACCTGGTAGGAGCGACCTGTCAGGTAGGACGCAATCCAAGCGTGGGCCGCACCGGAGATGCCCAACTCGGAGAGGGTGGAGAGGAGGATCTGATGGTTCACAGTATCGAAGGCAGCCGATAGGTCTAGAAGGATGAGAGCAGAGGAGAGAGAGTTAGCTTTAGCAGTGCGGAGCGCCTCCGTGACACAGAGAAGAGCAGTCTCAGTTGAATGACTAGTCTTGAAACCTGACTGATTTGGATCAAGAAGGTCATTCTGAGAGAGATAGCGGGAGAGCTGGCCAAGGACGGCACGTTCAAGAGTTTTGGAGAGAAAAGAAAGAAGGGATACTGGTCTGTAGTTGTTGACATCGGAGGGATCGAGTGTAGGTTTTTTCAGAAGGGGTGCAACTCTCGCTCTCTTGAAGACGGAAGGGACGTAGCCAGCGGTCAGGGATGAGTTGATGAGCGAGGTGAGGTAAGGGAGAAGGTCTCCGGAAATGGTCTGGAGAAGAGAGGAGGGGATAGGGTCAAGCGGGCAGGTTGTTGGGCGGCCGGCCGTCACAAGAAGCGAGATTTCAGATTTCATCTGGAGAGAGAGGGGAGAAAGAGGTCAGAGCACAGGGTAGGGCAGTGTGAGCAGAACCAGCGGTGTCGTTTGACTTAGCAAACGAGGATCGGATGTCGTCGACCTTCTTTTCAAAATGGTTAACGAAGTCATCTGCAGAGAGGGAGGAGGGGGGGGGAGGAGGATTCAGGAGGGAGGAGAAGGTGGCAAAGAGCTTCCTAGGGTTAGAGGCAGCACTCTGTAGCATAGCACCATGGTGTAGCCGGAGGAGAGCTAGCTTCCGTCCTCCTCTGAGTACATAACCTAAGCTCATGGTTCTCCGTAGACTTACACAGTTATGACAACTTCCAGAGGACGTCCTCCAACCTATCAGAGCTTTTTCAGTATGAACTGACATGTTGTTAATCCAATCCAAGGATCAGAGAATTAATCTAGCACTGAAAGCATAAACTACAGCTATCTAGCACTGCAGTGCATAAAGTGTGGTGATTCGTTGACTCAAAGAGAGAAAGAGAGAGAGCTACAGTAACTATATGTCATTGTTTTTTTCTTCTTCTTAGTTTATCTTTTCACTTACAATGCAGCTAATTTAGCCTACTCAACAACCTGACTCAAACAGAGAGGAATGCTGTTTATGCTAGCTTAAGCTAGCTAATTGTATAAGGCTATCCAACACTATAAGGTTATGCAACTCTTCCAAGTCAAAGTAAGCTTTATTAATTTATTGCCAATGTAACTGCTAAACTGCTTGCTGTTCTGTTCTGCATGATTGAACACATAGATTGGAATGTGGGTTTACTAAAAAGTTAGTTAAGTTTGTTGACTATAACGTTAATATGGTGACAATGATGTTGGATGTGTCGCAGTTAGCGGTTATTATGTGATGGTTTGGATTCAGAGATTTTTGCCCTTGGTCACAGACAGCTGTTGTTTTGTGCACAAGTGAAGGGAGAAAGTGAGAGGAGGAGAGAGCGTAGATGTGAGAAGGAATTATACAACGAGCAAAGTGATTATGCTGTATGGCTGCTATGAAAGTGAAGTGTGTGTGCAGGTGATCAGAAGTGTATTCATTCCACCAATTATGTTGCAAAAAAATTATCCAATACAAAACTCTTGTTTTAGATGCAAAACGCAACATTTTCCAACTGTTTGGAGTAATGAATGAACCCCAGATCAGCTAGATGCAGGCAAGAGTGGGCAAGGCGGTACTGAATGTATCAGTGACTACGTTTACATGCGCACCAATATCACGCTATTATTCGGGATACTCAAGTATTCTGTTTTTGAGTTGACACATATAAACATCATATCCCGTTTACGATAACCGGAAAAAGCTTGTATCCCCATTATGAGAAACCCAGATAAGATGCCTGGGATATGCATGGGATACTGTGACATGTAAACATGTCCCACTGTTATTTTTCATGGTCTGCATAGGCTCACATATCAGGGTAGTGATGTTTTCATCTGATTGTCAAACAAATCACCTAAAAAAGTAAGCTACCTGCGCAGTTCAATCCAACATAATAAGTTATTTTGCTGATACTCAGTACACCTAATTTAGACAATTTTCTGCTTAGAATTTCTGACAATGGTAGGCCATATTATAATTTCCGACATTTGGCAGGACATTTGTTTGTCAACTATAGTTAGATACAGTAGAAGTCAGAAGTTTACATACACTTAGGTTGGAGTCATTAAAACTAGTTTTTAAACCACTCCACAAATTTCTTGTTAACAAACTATAGTTTTGGCGGTTAGGACATCTACTTTGTGCATGACACAAGTCATTTTTCCTACATTTTTTTACAGACAGATTATTTCACTTATAATTCACTGTATCACAATTCCAGTGGGTCAGAAGATTACATACACTAAGTTGACTGTGCCTTTAAACAGCTTGGAAAATTCCAGAATATGAAGCCATGGCTTCAGAAGCTTGACATCCTTTGAGACATCCTCTGAGACATCCTTTGAGTCATTTGGAGGTGTACCTGTGGATGTATTTCAAAGCCTACTTTCAAACTCAGTGCCTCTTTGCTTGACATCATGGGATAATCAAAAGAAATCAGCCAAGACCTCAGCAAACATTTTGTAGCCCTCCACAAGTCTGGTTCATCTTTGGGAGCAATTTCCAAACGCCTGAAGGTACCTCATTCATCTGTACAAAAAATAGTACGCAAGTATAAACACCATGGGACCACGCAGCCGTCATACCGCTCAGGAAGGAGACGCGTTCTGTCTCCTAGATATGAACGTACTTAGCTGCAGATCAATCCCAGAACAACAGCAAAGTGAAGATGCTGGAGGAAAAAGATACAAATGTATCTATATCCATGGTAAAACGAGTCCCATATCAACATAAGCTGAAAGTCCGCTCAGCATGGAAGAAGCCATTGCTACAAAAACGCCATTAAAAACGCCAGACGACGGTTTGCAACTGCACATGAGGACAAAGATCGTACTTTTTGGAGAAATGTCTTCTGGTCTGATGAAACATAAATAGAACTGTTATGCCATAATGACCATCGTTATGTTTGGAGGAAAAAGGGGGAGGCTTGCAAGCTGAAGAACACCATCCCAACCATGAAGCACAGGGGTGGCAGCATCATGTTGTGGGGGTGCTTTGCTGCAAGAGGGACTGGTGCACTTCACAAAATAGATGGCTCCATGAGGCAGGAAAATTATGTGGATATATTGAAGCAACATCTCAAGACATCAGTCAGGAAGTTAAAGCTTGGTCGCAAATGGGTCTTCCAAATGGACAATGACACCAAGCATAGTTCCAAAGTTGTGGAAAAATGGCTTGAGGACAACAAAGTCAAGGTATTGGAGTGGCCATCACAAAGCCCTGACCTCACTCCTATAGAGCATTCGTGGGTAGAACTGAAAAATCGTGTTCCAGCAAGGAGGCCTACAAACCTGACTCAGTTACACCAACTCTGTCAGTAGGAATTTGCCAAAATTCCCCCAACGTATTGTGGGAAGCTTGTGGAAGGCTACCCAAAATGTTTGACCCAAGTTAAACAATTTAAAGGCAATGCTACCAAATAACAATTGAGTGCATGTAAACTTCAGACCCACTGGGAATGTGATGAAAGAAATAAAAACTGAAATAAATAATTCTCTCTACTATTATTCTGACATTTCACATTCTTAAAATAAAGTGGTGATCCTAACTGACCTAAAACAGGGAATATTTACTAGGATTAAATGTCAGGAATTGTGAAAAACTGAGTTTAAATGTATTTGGCCTAGGTGTATGTAATCTTCTCTATGAGACAGAACGTGTCTCCTTCCTGAGCGGTATGATGGCTGCGTGGTCCCATGGTGTTTATACTTGCGTACTATTGTTTGTACAGATGAACGTGATACCTTCAGGAATTTGGAAATTGCTCCCAAGGATGAACCAGACTTGTGGAGGTATACAATTTATTTTCTGAGGTCTTGGCTGATTTCCTATGATTATCCCATGATGTCAAACAAAGAGGCACTGAGTTTGAAGGTAGGCCTTGAAATACATCCACAGGTACACCTTCAATTGAATCAGATGATGTCAATTAGCCTATCAGAAGCTTCTGAAGCCATGACATCATATTCTGGAATTTTCCAAGCTGTTTAAAGGCACAGTCAACTTAATGTATGTAAATTTCTGACCCACTAGAATTGTGATACAGTGAATTATAAGTGAAATAATCTGTCTGTAAACAATTGTTGGAAAAATGACTTGTGTCATGCACAAAGTAGATGTCCTAACTCACTTGCCAAACTATAGTTTGTTAACAAGACATTTGTGGAGTGGTTGAAAAACGAGTTTTAATGACTCCAACCTAAGTGCCTGTAAACTTCCGACTTCAACATTTAAGTCCTTGCTCTTAAACCAAATATTGTCCTCCCTAATCTTAAAAGGCACCAACCACCACTGACACACACACACGCACACGTGCGCACACACGTGTGCGCGCACACACACACACACACACACACACACACACACACACACATGGACATTGACTAAGACATTGACTAAGTAATGACTGTGTTGAGAATATGCTATGAAGCTTAACTGGAATGATCAACTCAATAACCTTGATTGCGCCCACATGAAATCCATCAGCATAAACTTAATCAAAAACATTATACATAATAGTGTAAACTTCCGTTACATAGTGGAACATAATATTCCAACTCACAGCTGCCATTCTTCATGTCTACTCCTATTGAAGTGCACTTTGACAGACATGAGGTCTTTGAACTCCCTGTGTTTTCTATTTCTCAGGATAGCGTTCTGGGGGGACCGTGATTCATACTGATTCATATTGCTCTGAATTCACCTCCAGACCTTCTATATGTACAGATGTAGGATCCGAATTTGAGCCAGTTTGCTACAGCAGGAAAATAATCCTGCAACAACAGGAAATGTGAATTATTATAATACATTTCTTATTTTTTATTTGTATTTATTTTTTACCCCTTTTTCTCCCCAATTTTGTGGTATCCAATTGGTAGTTACCGTCTTGTCCCATTGCTGCAACTCCCGTACGGAAGAGCCAAAGGTCGAGAGTTGTGCTTCCTCCAAAACACGACCCAGCCAAGCCGCACTGCTTCTTGACACAATGCCCACTTAACCCGGAAGCCAGCCACACCCATGTGTCGGTGGAAACACCGTACACCTGGCAACCGTGTTAGCGTTCATGCAAATTGTTATGTGGATTTAACAATGGAGGCTGCTGAGGGGAGGACGGCTCCAAATAACGTTTGGAAGGGAGTAACTGGAATGGCATCAAACCCATGGAAACCATGTGCTTGATGTATTTAAAACCATTCCATTTATTCTGCTCCAGCCATTACCACATTACTCCCCGATTAAGGTGCCACCAACCTCCTGTAGTGGATTATAATTAATGGAAATATTTGGTAGGAATAAATACATTTTCATTAGGCCAAATCAAGTCTAACATTTTAAGGTGAAAATTTTCTGAATCAAAAGAGTGATCAAATTAAGATCCTCTATCTGTAAGTCAGTCTATAGTATGGGTCTTAGTTATTTCTGTGCTTTAAAGCAAATATTTTCAAGCAGTATTTAACAATCACCAACCCTCCAAAAAATAACTTTGGGGTTTAGAGACATTTAGATTTGAGTAATTGAAAACACTTGTCTGTGTGAACGGATGCGGGCACAGATCCAAAACGTATTCCTGAAATTCCTGGGCTTGAGAGAGGAATCCAGATGGGGCTGAACTTAAACCAGATGGCTGAATGGGACCAGGACATCTCCAGAGGAAAGCAGGGACAGGCCTAGGTATAGTCGCTGTCTGCTCACAAACTACTGCTCAGGTTAGGTAGTGGCACATGTGGTCTTCTGATGCAGAGATGGTTAACTTTCCTCTTCATCCCAGAAAAAGTGTCTCTCAGATCAGTTGGTGACGCTTAGACGCTGTCTTTATACATGGCCTAATTTGGCACTTGATAACATGCCGCAAGCACAATGCTACTCATAAGGAAATCCTCCTGGAATCTAAATACAATTATTTAGACTTCCTGAAGTTGAACAATAAGCAATAAGATTTTGACCTGAGAGCAATTTAGCCACTGTTGATTACAATTGCACTGAGCTGTGTCAACAAGATCAACTTGACTATTATTGAATTATGAAACATATTAATTTGTTGTATAATGTTTATAGTGTAAAGTTACTGCTTTGTCTGGTCATGTTACAGTTTATGCAGTGTGAGAGCAATTAAAGGACAGGTTCACTTTTTTAACCAAATCTTTATTTTCGAAGTTAATGTTATAGAACTGTCCAGACAATTTTTTTGTAATTTCTCTTGGTTTTGAAAAACATACCCCACCAGCAATAGACTTCCTCATGCTTGTTCTGCAGTTGCAGGGGCACAGATAAAACATGAACAATAGCAACAACAAAAAAATGCTAAAATGTTCATTTAAAAATGGCAACACTCTCAGTATGGTGATGCTGGTTTTAAATGTGGTATACATGAAATTGTGTCATTCTGAACTTCATCCGTAACTTTATGTCCCATTTTGTTGGACTCAATCAATACTTCTCCGTGTGCCAGCATGCGCATGCTTTCTCGTTCCCATTGTGGTGATGGAAAGTCTTTGCATGCTTGCCCACAGAAAAGTTTGGAATGACACAATTTCATGTGTACAACATCTAAAGACCTGCATCAAAGCATTGCTGTTTCTAAAAGGACATATTTGGGTGTTTTTGGAGCCTTTGTTCATATTTTATCTGTACCCCTGCAACTGCAAAACCATGAGGATGTCTATTGCTGGTGGGATCAGTTTCTGAAAACCGAAAGAAAATCGCAAAAAAAGTGTCTAGACATCTGTAACATGCCATATACATCAAAAACAGAGATTTGGTTAAAAAACGTGAACTTGTCCTTTAACAATCAACTAGGAATTTTATAATCAAATATACTTGTTGATGACCTTGACATCCCCGGTGGATCATAATACTCTTGCATCGTTTACACTATGAGTTTCCCTTTCCTTTCCCTTTATAATGTCCATACAGAACACTATACTGCAAACAGACCCTGCTGCTTTCACTGACGATAGCATTACAGATGACCCCATGCACAAGTCCTCTTGGGGTGCAGCCTCCCTTTGGGAAAATGTGTGGGCTTAGTAGATTTAATGCACTTCATATTGTAATACTGTACATCTGTAACAGCATGGATCACGCAATAAAACAACGCTTATTTTTTACAATTTTGCTTCAAATTCTTAGAAAATCAAAATGCAAAATGAAAATGTTTCCAATCAGGCCCAGCTTCCTGAAACAGCAAGCAGCAAAGCACCACACAACAATTAGACACATAAGAACATTATACATTATACGAGCTGCCTCAGGGCATACAGGCTTTACAGAACGTGAAAGACACAGTGAGAAAGCAGGACTTTCCTCAGGGTACTCACAGACATAGAGAACCCCAGGGCTCTGCCTCAATGGCCAGATCACTATGAAGACATAATTCCAGAGTCATTTCTTGGAGTTATTCTTAGTTGTCTCTCTATTAATGTATTAGGTCTGATGAGTTTGTATTTGAACATCTATCTGGAATAATATGTTCAGCTCTAAGGTATGTGCTGCCTCAACTATGTACAGAAACACTGAACTTTGATCCAACCTGTAGGATTTGTCAAGGGGATTGTCCTCTCTCATAGAGATTTGTCTCATTGTTGCTGACATTTCCATAAGTGCTGCAACCAATTGTTCTGCCAATGTCTCAGTTCAACACAAGTATCAATTCTCATCTGCTACTCAGATGTTTTGAGTAAAGTTTACAGAGGGGGTGACCTGTATCTCAATGTCACTAGGTCAGGGACATTATTATTTTTAAACAGAAAAACACTATAAATGCTCAAAATCTGTATATCATGTATCTTTTACTTAGGACACTTTGACAGAATATACTGTATGTGATAACAAAGATGGTGGAATAATATACTGAGCCAATAACTATCAAATGACAACTGTCTGTCAGTCCATTTGAAATGCTAGAGCAATCATGAAGATAGACAGACTGGCATGTGGGTTCAATACTTGAGAAATTAAATTATCCAAAATCATTTTCAGTGAAAGTACATTGTGCTTTTGGCCCTGTGTTTTGTACAATCATGTGACATGGCAATATTTAATTTAAGCCTTTC
The DNA here is from genome assembly GCF_036934945.1 of Oncorhynchus masou masou. Taxonomy (NCBI): domain Eukaryota; kingdom Metazoa; phylum Chordata; class Actinopteri; order Salmoniformes; family Salmonidae; genus Oncorhynchus; species Oncorhynchus masou. The sequence goes on along the minus strand of NC_088212.1, from coordinate 28,839,660 downwards.
CAGAAATGAGAATTACACCCAAAATGAAAGCAATTGTCTGAAGATGCTGCAGGACCATCTGACATCAAAAGAAAAGGGGGCAATTTGATGAAAAAGCTTGAAATAGAGATATGTCACATGATTACACAAAACACAGGGCCCTAATTATTATACTCAGAAAAGTATCATTGGCACACATCTGCCTGTAATGCTTTGCAGAAACGTGCAACTCAACCTGCTATGCTACCAGTTTAAGCAAACAATAATGATAATTTAGAGAGAAAAAATATCAGTAACCCAAAAAAGACAAATTTCAAATATTATGCAGCGAAAACAGTCAAACATATCCAATTTGGATTTTAGTAACCACATTGTGGGCTTGTTAAAACACATGAATCATGATGGATTTGACAATTATCTACTTTGTTAGATCAGCTTTTTTGAATGGGCACCAACGATTGCATCCTTGTTCTACCCTCCATGGTCTGCAACCCACTGATCTCTTACCGCATCCATACAATGAGTTTGTATATAGCCATTTGGTCATAACGCAATGTTTCTCTAGACTATATTGCATGTTTTTATTGTATCCACCAGATGTATAGACTTGCCATGTTCCTTTTGTTGGAATGTACATCCCCTGTGTGTCTACGGTATTCTTAAGGGACACAGACATCTGTTGGAGACAAATGCTATCCATCAGGATATTCCAGAGGAAGCATTTGCATTTACATGCCTGTATTAATCACTGTAAGATGCCAAATGTCTCATAAGTCCCTTATTCATGGTATTAATGTAACACCGTTGAATGTCAATTTATGGCTAGTAAATTCAAAAAGGCACTCACACATCTGATCTTGTTGCAGGTATATGGTAACAATTGGATAACTTGAAAGAAAGGAGAAACCCGCACACTGCTCTTGCTATCACTGTTTTTATTCAAACTTAACCAGTGATACTAGCAAGAGCAGTGTGCGGGTTTCTCTTTTCTAACCAGAAATATATGCATTGATTATACCTGTACATCTGTGCTTTTATCTCTGACTGTCCTTCGAAATTATTGAGGAATACACCCCCTATAAGCCAGGCCAGACCTAAGCAATTAACAACAAATCTGCTTTACACATAGTGTTCAAAGTAACAGGACTTTACACTTTCACAGATTCGGTTGTGTGGAAGTATAGGGGGACACTTTGGTAGAATTAGGGTCTAGGTACCATCCATTTCCAGGCCAAATGCATGGGCATTTCTTTGGTTGTGTCCTCATTACATGACATGTGATAGTCTGCCAATGGAGTGGCTCTAACCTACTCAATACCAGTATTAAGTCTACCCTCAACATTCTGAAAATATAGAATACAATTGTGGCTACTTAAATAGGCTATATCAGCAATAAAAGGCTGCCTGTGGTCTTGAAATTTGGAAACGTACTGGAAATATTTCTGAAAGCAATTTTGAAAAGTTGTAAAATATTTTATTTGTTAACTTGATCACTCAGTTTATGTTGATTACTCATATATCCAAGAATTGATGGCAGTGTTTAATGTGCCTAATTCAATGTGGATATAATGTCATGCAGATCATGCTAGAGAGATCCGCTATTGCATAAAGATGACTGATTGGTTAAATGAAATTGTCAATGTCTTCTTTGCTCACACTGGCAGCTGCTTTGCAAAGCTGCCGTAGGAACTCTTGAATTAAAATACTTGGCATTCATTGGATAAAACAAAGGAATTGTGATTCTAATCTGTCTCATATTAATTCATCATTTGCACATTATGTATGGTTTTAGCTTTACTGTTCAAAGAAGAACATCATAGGATGAACATTTACAAGCCAATCATTTCACAAATTCCTTTGCAGATTAACAAATTCAGAGATGAGGTTGAGGGTTGTCATTTGTTGACAAGGTGCCAAAAGTATGGTTATCGTACAACGATATCAGGAAAGGATTGTTTACAATGACTATTGTTATATTCATTGTAAACAATCCTTTCCTGATATCGTTGTATGACTATAACAATAGTTGTGTGCTACAATCAGGAACTATATATTTATTCTTCCTCTACACTCTGATATCTGTGAACAACTGCTGCTTGGTTTTTCACAGCTGAAAGTTTCCAGGCCTAAAAGTGATAGGCTGGCCCTTGATATAACTTAGATATATTTTAATTCCCTCATATCTGCATTTGAGAGCCTTCAATCATTGGGCTGGTGAGCTATATCTGATGGTGAACCGCAGTCCCTGCTCAGTGCTGCCAGATGCAATCTCCCCTCCCTCTCTCCCTGCATGGAGCTACAGCCAACAGAGGTGCCACACTTCTACACAGTCCCAGAGCTCCACAGACAAGGAAATCTATCAACCTGCAAGCTGATCATCAAAGTGGGAGAAGGGGAAGAGATATGATACTCTCCTTCTGCAACATATACACTATCTTTCAAAAGTTTGGTGTCACTTAAAAATGTCCGTTTTTTAAATTTATTTAAAATTTTATTTTTTTAAACAACATCAAATTGATCAGAAATACAGTGTAGACATTGTTAATGTTGGAAACTTTTGTTGCTGGAAATGGCAGATTTTTTATGGAATATCTACATAGGCGTACAGAGGACCATTATCAGCAACCATCACTCCTGTATTCCAATGGCACGTTGTGTTAGCTAATCCAAGTTTATCATTTTAAAAGGCTAATTAATCATTATAAAACCCTTTTGCAATTATGTTAAAGAAGCAGTGAGTGGCCTTCTTTAGACTAGCTGAGTATCTGGAGCATCAGCATTTGTGGGTTCGATTACAGCCTCAAAATGTCCAGAAACAAATAACTTTCTTCTGAAACTAATCAGTCTATTATTGTTCTGAGAAATGAAGGCTATTCCATGCGAGAAACTGAAGATCTCGTACAATGCTGTGTACTACTCCCTTCACAGAACAGCGCAAACTTGCCCCTAACCATAATAGAAAGGGGAGTGGGAGGCCCCGGTGCACAACTGAACAAGAGGACAAGTACATTAGAGTGTCTAGTTTGAGAAACAGATGCCTCACAAGTTCTCAACTGGCAGCTTCATTAAATAGTACCCACAAAACACCAGTCTCAATGTCAACAGTTAAGAGGCGACTCCAGGATGCGGGCCTTCTTGGCAGAGTTCCAAAGAAAAAGCCATATCTCAGACTTGATAATAAAAAGAAAAGATTAAGATGGGCAAAAGAACACATACACTGGACAGAGGAACTCTCGCCTCTTCACTGTTGACGTTGAGACTGGTGTTTTGCGGGTACTATTTAATGAAGCTGCCAGTTCATTTTGCAGCTGTGCTAACAAAATTGTAAAAGGGTTTTCTAATGATCAATTAGACTTTTAAAATGATAAACTTGGATTAGCAATCACATCGTGCTATTGGAACACAGGAGTTATGGTTGCTGATAATGGGCCTCTGTACGCCTATGTAGATATTCCATTAAAAAAATAAGCCGTTTCCAGTTACAATAGTCATTTACAACATTAACAATGACTACACTGTATTTCTGATCAATTTGATATTATGTTAATGGACAAAAAATGTGCTTTTCTTTAAAAAACAAGGACATTTCTAAGTGACCCCAAACATTTGAATGTTAGTGTACAGTCATTACATCCAGTGTCAAGACGGTCTATAATCATAGGTCTTCCAAAATATGTCACTGTCTTATTCTGTCTAACTAACCCACTTCCACATTTCTCTATGTCCATGTCAAGTAAGGTTAACTACACCACTTTCATGAGAGGGCAGCAGGCATTATGAACCTCATACTGAACTGATATCCTCAACAAAACAGCCCTGATACAGCAGACCTTGTAGCTACAGTACCAGTCAAAAGTTTGGACACACCAACTCATTCAAGTTTTTATTTTATTTTTTATTTTTTACTATTTTCTACATTGTAGAATAATAGTGAATAAATCAAAACTATGAAATAACACATACGGGAAAAAAAGTGTTAAACAAATCCAAATATATTTTATAATTGAGATTCTTCAAAGTAGCCACCCTTTGCCTTGATGGAAGCTTTGCACACTCTTGGCATTCTCTCAACCAGATTCACCTGGAAAGCTTTTCCAACAGTCTTGAAGGAGTTCCCACATATGCTGAGCACTTGTTGGCTGCTTTTCCTTCACTCTGCGGTCCAACTCATCCCAAACCACCTCAATTGGGTTGAGGTCAGGTGATTGTGGAGGCCAGGTCATCAGATGCAGCACTCCATCACTCTCCTTCTTGGTCAAATAGCCCTTACACAGCCTGTAGGTGTGTTGGGTTATTGTCCTGTTGAAAAACAAATGATAGTCCCACTAAGCCCAAACCAGATGGGATGGAGTATCGCTGCAGAATGCTGTGGTAGCCATGCTGGTTAAGTGTGCCTTGAATTCTAAATAAATTACAGACAGTGTCACCAGCATAGCACCTCCACACCATCAAACCTCCATGCTTCACAGTGGGAACCACACATGTGGAGATCATCTGTTCACCTACTCTGCGTCTCACAAACACACGGCGGTTGGAACCGAAAATCTCAAATTTGGACTCATCAGACCAAAGGACAGATTTCCACCTGCCTAATGTCCCTTGCTCATGTTGATTGGCCCAAGTAAGTATCTTCTTATTATTGGTGTCCTTTAGTAATGGTTTCTTTGCAGCAATTCGACCATGAAGGCCTGATTCATGCAGTCTCCTCTGAACAGTTGCTGTAGAGGTGTGTCTGTCAATTGAACTCTGTGAAGCATTTATTTGGGTTGCAATCTGAGGTGCAGTTAACTCTAATGAACTTATCCCCTGCAGCACAGGGAACTCTGGGTCTTCCTTTCTTGTGGCGGTCCTCATGAGAGCCAGTTTCATCATAGCACTTGATGGTTTTTGAAAACTGCTTCCAAAGTACTTTAAATTTTCCGCATTGACTGACTTTCATGTCTTGAAGTAATGATGGACTGTCGTTTCTCTTTGCTTATTTGAGCTGTTCTTGCCATATTGTGGATCTTCTGTATACCACATCTGTCACGGGGTTCTTCCTGGGAAGGAGAGGCGGACCAAAATGCAGCGTGGTTGTAATTTATGGTTCTTTAATAAAGAAACTATACATGAATAAACTACAAAAACAAGAAACGTGAAAACCCGAAACAGTCCCGTGTGGTACAAATACTGACACAGAAGACAATCACCCACAAAACCCAACACCAAACAGGCTACCTAAATATGGTTCCCAATCAGAGACAATGACTAACACCTGCCTCTGATTGAGAACCATATCAGGCCAAACACAGAAACAGACAAACTAGACACACAACATAGAATGCCCACTCAGATCACACCCTGACCAAACAAAACATAGTAAACATACAAAGCAAACTATGGTCAGGGTGTGACAACATCTACGTTGCCACTACACAGCTGATTGGCTCAAATGCATTAAGAAGGAAATAAATTCCCCAATTAACTTTTAAGAAGGCACACCTGTTAATTGAAATACATTCCATTTGACTAACTCATGATGCTGGTTGAGAGAATGCCAAGAGTGTGCAAAGTTGTCATCAAGGCAAAGGGTAGCTACTTTGAAGAATCTCAAAAATGAAATTTATTTTGATTTGTTTAACACTTTTTTTTTTTGGTTACTACATGATTCCGTATGTGTTATTTCATAGTTTTGATGTCTTCACCATTATTCTACAAAGTAGAAAACAGTAAAGATACAGAAGAATCCTGGAATGAGTGTGTCCAAACTTTTGACTGATACTGTAGGTCCAACATAGCAATGGGTGGGCCCTATGAGAACAAGCTGTGTGAGTACCAGCTCTCTGACCAGGAGCAGGCTTCTGCAAACAGAAAAAAGAAAGGCTCTTTTTTTTCATTGCATTAATCCTTTTCCTTTAGCAGATGCTCATATATGTATAGTTAATTAGCTAAGCTACAGCATTATGCATACAGTTCAGGTAAATTAATCTTCAGTATCAACTGAAGACATACATTTAATACACCTGATCACATAATTAAAGTATTTGTAGGTATGTATGGAACATAGCCTACACATTCACCCTACCAAGTAAGTAACAACAATGGTATGTTACTGGCATTCAGACGGTATTGTGACTAGTTCTTGGCCAAAAAATTCTGGAAAGGGAAGGCAAGTTTAGCAAGGATTTTAACATACATTTTATTACAGTATTTAAAGAGTTTTGGCAGGTAATGTCTCCAAACTGAAAAAGCAGCAAAATATTTAGCTTTTTTCAGGGAAACCACAAAGCTAGTAGTAGATCAATTCCATTCAATACACAATGGTCATGCCACATCACAGGTAAGATTTTATGCAGTACAGTGTAGGCACAGCTTGAGATGAAAAAGTCACTGTAGATGTTTTACACCTGTCGGTCATACCGCCTCCTTCAAAGTCCCTCTTGTGGACACAAACATAATTGCAGTTACTATATGCCATAATATATATGCCATTTAGCAGACGCTTTTATCCAAAGTGACTTACAGTCATATGTACATACATTTTACATATGGGTGTTCCAGGGAATCAAATCCACCATGCTGGCATTACAAGTACCATGCTCTACCAACTGAGCTACAGTTACCCTTAGGTGACACTAACTGACAATTTACACTGCAGATACTTCAATACTACTCCAACTGCAGTACTGTAACAGGCATATCATTAGAACGTATATGACAATAACTGAAATGTTTGTGCAGGCACTGGAAGAAAGTACAGTGGATCTGATGATGGTATTATATGAGGTTAATGAAGCATATTTGATGAAGATTCGTGTATGTGAGTATCCAAATGTTTATGTGCCAAGTTTATGTGCAAAATGTTTGTGGCATATCCTCATAAGATGTGGCATGCATTACTCAGATGGTTATTATCTCATAATGAAAATGTTGCAATATCCATGGGGCAGTGACAGAGCAGCTATCTGCGATTGACTACAGAAAGGACCGGATGCAAAGTGCCGTGTAATCTGAAAATCAGTTAAACTACCTCAATGTAAATTAATGCAAAGTTGCCACGTTGTGTTACGCCAGATGATTGAGTGTTCACTCTCTGTGGCAGATTTGTCCTGTCTTTGAACTCTGTTCTAAATCCTAGCATGATGCAAGTCTGTTCTGTCTGCTGTGTTCTGGAAATTAGGTGAATTACCAACTTCAGCATGACAAAGGGATTCACTATCCCTTATCCAGACGACACAGATATGCTCTCCTCAAATGGGTTTGTGGTATGGCTAAATTCCCAAGGGAATATTCTGTACTTGGGTACACACAAGGAGGGAATTTACTAACTTCTAGAGATGTCCTGAGATTAAGATTTAGATGTTGTTTAATTAATTTGGGAAGTTACATTTTGAGTAACTAATTTGACCATTGCACCATACAGCAATGACTAGTAAGCCTGTCTGACAGTGGACAGCCCTGGGATTTTCTATGAAAGATTAAAATATGTAACAGAGACTGTGTTGCCATGTTTGAACTACCCAGCAAAGACAAGCTGCCAAGAGGAGACTTGACAATGTTCCTGGCTCCTAATGATGCTCTGGGGTAAAACCAATCAGGGTTAAAGCATCACCATCGCCAAAGCAATCATAACAAAGAGAGAGAGAGAGAGAGAGAGAGAGAGAGAGAGAGAGAGAGAGAGAGAGAGAGAGAGAGAGAGAGAGAGAGATGCTTTTATAAAATCCTTTGAACCTTTTCTCTTTGAAACACCAGAAAAGAAAACAAGTAATTTCACATAAAATGCTGAGCAAACATATGGATTCTTTCTTTAACCAAAATGGCACTGAAGTTCTTATATTAAGCACTCAAGGGCACATGAGTGTGTTCCAGTTTACTTTTGCCGTTAGGAAAACAGGTAAAACATTGTAAATTACTAAATGGTGTCTGAGGACCAGACTTCCAGGAGCCAGAGAATTCTATATTGGGCCTCATCATTTTATGTTTGGAAATTTCCTAGTACTGCCTATAAAGATAAAAACTATACCATAACTGTAAAATATGTTAATCAATACAAAGTCATTCGAAATTTCCAAAAAGCCGCTTATGAAATTGTGAACGAGGGCTCATTAATAGGAGAAAAGGAATTTCTAACAATATAAGATGGTAGTGAAAGTATAGGCCTACTAATTCAGATGTGTGTGAGAGTGTATCTGGGTATACAGTGGTACATGAAAGATAACTCAACTGATCAAATGTTTTGATTCTAAACAGGATGCTGTTGTCTCTCCCTTGTCTCCCAAATCAAATGCTATTATGGCCTTGATAGAAAAATGCATTGATGAGAGACGAATACTAATTTCTCTAGTTAGAATAGAATGGGCAACTGTGGAAAGAAAATACAATGATTTGTTGAATCAGGTATGTTAGTGCTGGGCTGGAACCATAGCCTACACATACCAGCTCTCCAAGACCAGGAAGTGGGGATCAAGCTCAGGCATTGAATTGGATTTACACCAAAGTGACTCTAGTAGAATAGTATAGGCTACATACAGTTGAAGTCAGAAGTTTACGTACAATTAGGTTGGAGTCATTAAAACTCGTTTTTCAACCACTCCACAAATGTCTTGTTAACAAACTATAGTTTTGGCAACTCGGTTAGAACATCTACTTTGGGCATGACACAAGTAATTTGTCCAACAATTGTTTACAGATAGATTGTTTCACTTATAATTCACTGTATACCAATTCCAATGGGTCAGACATTTACATACACAAAGTTGACTGTGCCTTTAAACAGCTTGGAAAATTCCAGAAAATGATGTCATAGCTTCAGAAGCTTCTGATAGGCTAATTGACATAATTTGAGTCAATTAGAGGTGTACCTGTGTACCTGTATTTCAAGGCCTACCTTCAAACTCAGTGCCTCTTTGCTTGACATCATGGGAAAATCAAAAGAAATCAGCCAAGACCTCAGAAAAAAAGTGTATACCTCCACAAGTCTGGTTCATCCTTTGGAGCAGTTTCCAAATGCCTGAAGGTACCACATTCATCTGTACAAATAATAGTATGCAAGTATAAACACCATGGGACCACGCAGCCGTCATACTGCTCAGAAAGGAGACGCATTCTGTCTCCTAGAGATGAATGTACTTTGGTGGGAAAAGTGCAGATCAATCCCAGAACAACAGCAAAGGACCTTGTGAAGATGGTGGAGGAAACATGTACAGAAAAACATGTACATTGCTCCAAAAACGCCATAAAAACGCCAGACTATGGTTTGCAACTGCACATGAGGACAAAGATCATACTTTTTGGAGATTTGCCCTCTGGTCTGATGAAACAAAAATAGAACTGTTTGGCCATAATGACCATCACTATGTTTGAAGGAAAAAGGGGGAGGCTTGCAAGCCGAATAACACCATCCCATCCGTGAAGCATGGGGGTGGCAGCATCATGTTGTGGGGGTGGCAGCATCATGTTGTGGGTGTGCTTTGCTGCAGGAGGGACTGGTGCGCTTCACAAAATAGATGGCATCGTGAGTATGGAAAATTACGTGGATATATTGAAGCAACATCTCAAGACATCGGTCAGGAAGATAAAGCTTGGTCTCAAATGGGTCTTCCAAATGGACAATGACCCCAAGCAGACTTCCAGAGTTTTGGCAAAATGGCTTAAGGACAACCAACAAAGTCAAGGTATTGGAGGGGGCATCACAGAACCCTGACCTCAATTTTGTGGGCAGAACTGAAAAAACGTGTGCGAGCAAGGAGGCCTACAAACCTGACTCAGTTACACCAGCTCTGTCAGGAGGAATGGGCAAAAATTCTCCCCAACGTATGGTGGGAAGCTTGTGGAAGGCTACCCAAAACGTTTGACCCAAGTTAAAGAATTCAAAGGCAATGCTACCAAATACTAATTGAGTGTATGTAAACTTCTGACCCACTGGGAATGTTATGAAAGAAATAAAAGCTGAAATAAATCATTCTCTCAACTATTATTCTGACTTTTCACATTCTTAAAATAAAGTGGTGATCCTAAATGACCTAAGACAGGGAATTTATACTATGATTAAATGTCAGGAATTGTGAAAAATTGAGTTTAAATATATTTGACTAAGGTCTATGTAAACAGTGCATTTGGAAAGTACTCAGACCCCTTTTCCACATTTTGTTAAGTTACAGCCTTATTCTAAAATGGATTAAATGAAATGTTTTCTTCATCAATCTACACACAATACCCCATAATGACAAAGTGAAAACAAGTTTGTAGATATTTTTGCAAAAGTATTAAAAATTAAAAACAGAAATACCTTATTTACATACGTTTTCAGACCATTTGTTATGAGACTTGAAATTGAGCTCAGGTGCATCCTGTTTCCATTGATCATCCTCGAGATGTTTCTAAAACATGATTGGAGTCAACCTGTGATAAATTCAATTGAATTGACATGATTTAGAAAGGCACACACCTGTCTATATAAGGTCCCTTAGTTGCCAGTGCATGTCAGAGCAAAGACCAAGCCATGGCGTCGAAGGAATTGTCCGTAGAGCTCCAAGACAGGATTGTGTCAAGGCACAGATTTGGGGAAGGGTACAAAAAAATGTCTGCCGCATTGAAGGTCCCCAAGAACACAGTGGTTTCCAACAGTCTTAAATGGAAGAAGTTTGGAACCACCAAGACTCTTCCTAGAGCTGGCCGCCTGGCCAAACTGAGCAATCGGGGGAGAAGTGCCTTGGTCAGGGTGGTGACCAAGAACCCGATGATCACTCTGGCAGAGCTCTAGAGTTCCTCTGTGGAGATGGGAGAACCTTCCGGAAGGACAACCATCTCTGCAGCAATCCACCAAATAGGCCTTTATGGTAGAGTGGCCAGACGGAAGCCACTTGGAGTTTGCCAAAAGGCACATAAAGACTCTCAGACCATGAGAAACAAGATTCTTTGGGCTGATGAAACCAAGATTGAACGCTGTGGCCTGAATGCCAAGCCTCACGCCTGAAAGAAGCCTGAAGCATGGTGTTGGCAGCATCATGCTGTGGGGATGTTTTTCAGCGGCAGGGACTGGGAGACTAGTCAGGATTGAGGGAAGGATGAACGGAGCAAAGTACAGACAGATCCTTGATGAAAATTTGCTCCAGAGCGCTTAGGACCTCAGACTGGGGAGAAGGTTCACCTTCCAACGGGACAACGAACCTTAGCACACAGCCAAGACAAGGCAGGAGTGACTAGGGACAAGTCTCTGAATGTCATTGAGTGGCCCAGCCAGAGCCCGGTCGAACATCTCTGGAGAGACCTGGAAATAGCTGTGCAGCGACACTCACCATCCAAACTGATGAGCTTGAGAGGATCTGCAGAGAATAAAGGGAGGAACTCCCCAAATACAGGTGTGCCAAGCTTGTAGCGTCATGCCCGAGAAGACTTGAGGATGTAATTGCTGCCAAAGGTTATTCAACAAAGTATTGAGTAAAGAGTGAATACTTACGATAATGTGATATTTCCGTATATATATTTTTGTAAACATTTCTAAAAACTTGTTTTTGCTTTACCATTATGGGGTATTGTGTGTAAATTGATGAGGGGGAAAATGATTTAATCAATTGTAGAACAATGCTTAAACGTAACAAAATGTGGAAAAGTTAAACAGTCTGAATAATTCCAGAATGCACTGTATGGGTAGATGAATGGGTGTACTGAGTTGGGGATACCTTAATCTCTCATGGACAGACTACTTAAACATGGAAGGAATTAATCATCGTTCTCTTAATTAACAAGTATGGACCCAGAATGTAAATGAGAATCTGACCAAGATTCTAGTTCTGGGTTAAACGAGACTAGGGATACCTGCATTACACCTTGGCATAATGCCACTGTAATGTGGAATATCACCAATTTGACACTCATGTAGTCCTACATGAATTCAGACGACCTACAATTTCTAATAGGCTGTATTAACATTGCTCGGGGCCACTGATTGTTTAAAAAGGAAAAGAAAGCGTAAGAGAGGCCCGACGTGCTTGCACACTGACGATACTACTTCAGCGACTAAATAATCAGCCTCTACCCTCCATTCTATGGGCAAACCTACAATCACTGGAGAACAAAATGGACAAGCTCCATTCAAGTCTATTCTATCAATGGGCCTTAAAGAACTGTAATATCCTATGTTTCTCTGAGTCGTGGCTGAACAAGGACAATAATATAATATATGGATAATATACACTACTAGTGTCACACCCTGACCATAGTTTGCTTTGTATGTTTCTATGTTTTGTTTGGTCAGGGTGTGATCTGAGTGGGCATTCTATGTTGGATGTCTAGTTTGTCTGTTTCTGTGTTTGGGCCTGATATGGTTCTCAGGCAGGCACCGTGTTATGCTGTGGAGCGCACAGTGTCCCCAGTGCGGGTGCATAGCCCGGTGCGGTACATACCAGTTCCTCGTATCGGCCGGGCTAGAGTGGGCATCGAGCCAAGTGCCATGAAGCCGGCTCTATGCATCTGGTCTCCAGTGCGACTCCTTGGACCGGCGTACATGGCACCAGCCTTGTGCATGGTGTCCCCGGTTCGCCTGCACAGCCCAGTGCGGGCTATTCCACCTCACCGCACTGGCAGGGCGACCGGGAGCATTCAACCAGGTAAGGTTGGGCAGGCTTGGTGCTCAAGAGCTCCAGTGCACCTGCACGGTCCGGTCTTTCCAGTACCACCTCCACCTACCAGCCCTCCGGTGGCAGCCCCCCGCACCAGGCTGTCTCTTCGTCTCATCCATACAGGTGCTTCCGCCTGTCCAGCGCTGCCGGAGCCTTCCTCCTCTCCAGCGCTGCCGGAGTCTCCCGCCTGTCCAGCGCTGCCGGAGTCTCCCGCCTGTCCGGCGCTGCCAGAGCTTCTGCCCCTCAGTCCAGAGGTGCCAGAGCCTTCCTCCTCTCCAGCGCTGCTGGAGCCTTCCTCCTCTCCAGCGCTGCCGGAGTCTCCCGCCTGTCCGGCGATGCCAGAGCATCCGCCCCTCAGTCCAGAGGCGCCAGAGCTCCTCCGTCCAGCGCCTGAGCTACCCGTCTGCCCAGCGCCATCAGAGTCTCCCGTCTGTCCTGAGCCGCCAGAGCCACCAGTCTGCAAGGAGCCGCCAGAGCCGCCAGTCTGCAAGGAGCTGCCAGAGCCGCCAGTCTGCAAGGAGCCGCCAGAGCCGCCAGTCTGCAAGGAGCCACCAGAGCCGCCAGTCTGCAAGGAGCCGCCAGTGCCGCCAGTCAGCCAGGATCCGCCAGAGCCGCCACTCAGCCAGGATCTGCCAGAACCGCCAGTCAGCCAGGATCTGCCAGAGCCGCCAGTCAGCCAGGATCCGCCAGAGCCGCCAGTCAGCCAGGATCCGCCAGAGCCGCCAGTCAGCCAGGATCCGCTAGAGCCACCATTCAGCCAGGATCCGCCAGAGCCGCCATTCAGCCAGGATCCGCCAGAGCTACCCCTCAGCACTGAGCTGCCCCTCAATCCCGAGCTGCACCTCAGTCGCGAGCTGTCCTTCTGTCCCGAGCTGCCCCTCTGTCCCGAGCTGCCCCTCTGTCCCGTGCTGCCCCTCAGTCCAGTGGGGTCATTTAGAAGGGTCGCCGTGGTTAGGAGGCCACGAAGGCGGACAATGAGGCGGACTAAGACTATGGTGAAGTGGGGGCCACGTCCAGCACCAGAGCCGCCACCGCGGACAGATGCCCACCCAGACCCTACCCAATAGGTTCAGGTTTTGTGGCCGGAGTCCGCACCTTGGGGGGGGGGGGGGTACTGTCACACCCTGACCATAGTTTGCTTTGTATGTTTCTATGTTTTGTTTGGTCAGGGTGTGATCTGAGTGGGCATTCTATGTTGGATGTCTAGTTTGTCTGTTTCTGTGTTTGGGCCTGATATGGTTCTCAATCAGAGGCAGGTGTTAGTCATTGTCTCTGATTGGGAACCATATTTAGGTAGCGTGTTTGGTGTTGGGTTTTGTGGGTGGTTGTTTCCGTGTCTGTGTTTGTATCACCACACAGGACTGTTTCGGTTTTCACATTTATTGTTTGGTATAGTTGTAGTGTTTTCTCGGTATTCGTCTTGATTAAAGATTTTTAACCCTAACCACGCTGCGTTTTGGTCTGCCTCTCCTTCCCAGGAAGAAAACCGTTACAACTGGTCAAAAGTTTTAGAACACCTACTAATTCAAGGGTTTTTCTTTATTTTTACTATTTTCTACATTGTATAATAATCGTGAATACTTCAAAACTATGAAATAAGACATATGGAATCATGTAGTAACCCAAAAAGTATTAAACACATTAAAATGTGAGATTCTTCAAATAGCCACCCTTTGCCTTCATGACAGCTTTGCACACTTTTGGCATTCCCTTAACCAGCTGACCAGCTGGCAAGTGTCTTCACTGACATTTTCAACCTCTCCCTGTCAAAGTTTGTAATACCTGCATGTTTCAAGCAGACCACAATAGCCCCTGTGCCCAAGAACGCCAAGGCTGTCGCCCTGTAGCACTCATATCTGTTGCCACATGAAATGCTTTGAAAGGCTGGTCATGGCTCACATCAACAGAATTATCCCAGACACCCTGGACCAACTCCAACTCGCAAACCACCCCAACAGATCCTCAGATGATGCAATCTCAATTGCACTCCACACTGCCCTCTCCCACCTAGACAAGAGGGACACATATGTGAGAATGTAGTTAATTGACAACAGCTCAGCGTTCAACGCCATAGTGCCCTCCAAGCTCATCACTAAGCTAAGGACCCTGTGACTGAACACCTCCTTCTGCAACTAGATTCTGAACTTCCTGATGGGCCACCCCCAGGTAGTGAAGGTAGGCAACAACACATCTGCCAAGCTGACACTGCACCCGGGGGGGCCCTCAGCTGTGCGTGCTTAGTCCCATCCTGTACTCCCCGTTCAACCACGACTGCGTTGCCACGTATGACTCCAAAACCATCATTAAGTTTGCTGGCAATACGATGATGGTAGGCCTAATTACCGATGATGATGAGACAGCCTATAGAGAGCAGGACAGAGACCTGGCAGTATGGTGCCAGGACAACAACCTCTCCCTCAACATCAGCAAGAAAAAGGAGATGATTGTGGACTACAGGGAATAGGGGGCCGTTCACGCCTCCATTCACATCGACGGCGCTGTAGTGTAGCGGATCGAGAGCATCAAGTTCCTTGGTGTCCACACACCAACACAGTTGTGAAGAGGGCACGACAATGCCTCTTCCCCTCAAAAGGCTAAAAAGATTTGGCATGGGGCCTCAGATCCTCAAAACGTTTTACAGCTGCACCATTGAGAGCATTTTGACTGGCTGCATCACTGCTTGGCATCCAACGACTGGCAACTGATTGGCATCCAACGACTAGGTGATACAGTACATCACTAGGGCTGAGCTCCCTGCCATCCAGGACCTTTATACCAGCTGGTGTCAGAGGAAGGTCCTAACAATTTTCAAAGACTCCAGCCAACCAAGTCATAGACTGTTCTCTCTGCTACCGCATGGCAAGCGGTTGCAGAACCAACAGAAACAGCCCCTACCCCCAAGCCTTAAAACTAATAAAAAGTTACTTAAATAGTTAACCAAATACTTACCTGGACTATCTGCATTGACCCTTTTTACACAAACGTTTTATACTCATCACATATGCTGCTGCTTATGTTTATTATTTATCCTGTTGCCTAGTCACTTTATTCCTATGTATACGTATATATCTACCTCAATTACGTCCCACGCCTGCCCATCGACTTGGTACTGGTATCCTGTGGTTATAGCTAAGTTATTGTTACTCATTGTGTATTTATTATTACTTTTATTATTACCTGTTATTACTTTTCTATTTTTTCTCTAAGTTCTCTCTCTCTCTCTGCATTGTTTGGAAGGCCCCTTATGCATTTCACTGTTAGTCTACACCTGCTGTTTACGAAGCATGTGACGAATACAATTTGATTTGGTTTGAATAGATCAAGGACGTTGCCATGCTCAGACTTGGATGACACATTATTGGCCTCCCTCTGGCATGTGCAGCTACAACTCGTTTGGATCCGTGCCTGGCTACCACGTCTCACCTGCATGCAGCAAACCAGGAAATACATCAACATTGATGGCTATCCATACATAAACTACCTCATTATTGACATAAAGTATGTTATCTCAATGTTAAATAAATGTTGTCCATTAAACAAACAATAGTCTCATTTATTGAACATGGTTTAGCAAAATGCCAATCATGCGATAAAAGTCAAATTATTTGAATAATTTCAGTTTATATTATTTTAAGAAATGTAAGTAAGACAAAGCTCGCAATACATTTGACTAAAGACGCAGGTTACTAAATCACATCTATTAGCCTAAGCAATAAGCCTACTGTATACACAATATACCATTATATTCCTTCCGGTAGACCATAATATTTGTTTTTAGCATTGTTTCAAGATGGAATGTATACATTTGTGCTGGCATAAACTGGATTGATGGGTTGCCGAGAATTTCACCCAGTGTCAATGTTGCCACTAATCTGCCCTGTCTATTTTACCAAATGGAAACTGCAGAAATAGCCTGTGTGGTATTGGTTTGAATGGGTTCAGGTAACATCAGGTAATAAGACATATATTTCACTCTCACTGAAGTTTGCATATGGCGCATATAAACATAACGAACAAGTCAAGTGAAAATGTCACTTAACGGTTGTTTGAAGAGAACAGGTACACCAATTTCTGACTGTTTACTGAAAAAACTATAAGCTAATTGACTTTGACTTGAGATGGCAAAATGTACTACAGCTTCAGTGTTTTATCAACTCAAATACTAATTTATGTAGGCTATCATTGGCGCGAAATACCCAAGACCACATTGAATTTCAATGTACTGTAAAATTGTCAATCAATTAGGCGACCGGAGAGAGAGCATGGTCGTTGATGCTGTGTTTTGATTGGGCTAACCAGGAGACTCGTAATGTGCGGCAGTCCCATATAAACACGTGCAGACCAGCGCTCTATCGGTCATGCACGTCAAAGGAAATCAGTGTACGGTCCAGGGTAGAGGAATAGCCGCATTGGGTAGATGGTACCTACTTAGTGATATATTTACATTGTTGCTGCGCTGTACATCTTCAGAGCTGTATGAACTATTAATAAGATAAGCAAGAAACACTATTCCTTGTATTTTGTTAGATCATCAGTGATTATTGAACAATGCCTTTGATGACCGGACTTTTTCTTCTAATGGTGCTGATTGCATCTGCATATGAACTGGATCAGAACGAGTCGTATTCACCCAGAAGAGCACGATTTTCTGCAAATACCCCTTGTAAGTAATAGTCTCTCTTACAATACAGCATGTTTTTGAGTGGATGCGGTGTTCGCACGGATTTGAATGGATTATTACTATTACATTGCATGCACAGTGGGGGAATGTTTGCTATTACATGATATGCTGCTCTGTTTCCAAGTGAACGCCTTGATCGACAGACAACCGAATAGCTCCAACATAGGCTAGGCTACTCACTGTGCTCTACCGGTGTTTTACCGGCAAGTGATGAGCGTGAGCTTCGTGGTGACTGACACCTGTTTGTGAAAAAGCTGTAGCCTACCATCATGAGATGTTGAAACATGGTCTATGAACGAATGCTCTTTGAATTGATGGTCGTGTGGGTTGCTTAAACACGAGGTCACTGACCTGAGGATAGAACATCAGATTAATATTTATTTTAAAGGAGGCTGTAGGAATTAGTTGATACAGGGGAGCCCACTTGTACCCTGTGTGGTTAAATTCATCAATGGTTATTTATTTATGTCAGGTAGCCTATTCTACAAGTCATTTTTTAAATTTCTTAAATGCATTTATCTATAATGTTGTTTTACGCACTGTTTAAGCATTTTTTTAACCACCAAATGATCTACAGGTGTTTCGAAACAACTATGGCCATCATATTTTAAATGTATTGGTATTATTCCAAGCAGTCACCAGTGTAAAGTATTGATAGAACTACAGTATTTCTGTAGGCCCCATAAAATACCGATTTGTGCGTGGTGGCATAGGCTACGCCACTGCACCCACCTGTAGCTACTGGCTCCCGGCGTCTTAACAGGAAGAATGAAGCGCCTAATACCGGAAGAAACGTGAATGGGGTAGGGCTTTCTAGGTGAACGCAAAGAGGGTGGAGACGTTAGAGTTTCTTTGGGGAAAGAATGCTGGCCATTGGCCAGGGATGATATCCAGATTCGAAGACTCATAGGGCACAAGTTTTCGCGTGACGTGCGTCCCTACTTACTCAATCAGTAGGCTTTATGTCCCTTTTCAATGGTTTGCCAACTGTGACTGCCAATCGTATTCCCGTGCAATTAATAAAGTGAAAATAACATCTTTCCACCGAGCACTGCCCCTAAAAAGAGGAAAGCTATTGTATAGCAAGAAAAAAAAAATTCATGGCCTAGGTCTACATCGGATTGGGCTATCTATTCAACTCCATGCATAACATTATGCTTAAATTGGTTGCCAGAGGGATGGATTAAATGTTTCTGCACTCTATTTCCAAAATGTGTATGATATATGAAAAAGTTGCTTTCCCAATGAAAGCCAGGCCCATGTTAGGAAATATGGCTATGAATGAGGTGTTATCTCTGTGATCTCCTTAAGTCATTATTGTTATTTCAGTTAAACCAATGCATTGGTTACCTCAGACTAAGTATCTGCTGCATGGGCCTCCTTGGTCTTGCCAGTAAGAGATGCTGAAGGAGTGTGTATCTGTTGAAATCTTATTTATTTATTAATTCTCCCATGACCTGAGCGATACAGTGGTGGGACAGTTTGATTAGTGATTAGAGCATTGTGCTTCTTAGAGATCAATCATATCTGCTTGACAGCCATTTAGATTCATCGCAGATTGGCTAATTCATTACGGGGGGGTGGGGGGGGGACCAAAAAATGTTAAATGAGTGAGAGTGCATCCGTCTGAGGCATACAGTACATCAGCTCATTGTTACAATTGCTGTATGCTTCTTACCATGAACTTGTCCCAGTCTTACTAAATGGACAATGGAGGCATTCATTGGAAGACATTTAGGGGTTTTCTGGTTACTTTATATCTTTACCTCTTGTCAGAGTAGTTTACACAGCTGTGTATGTCAGCTTGCTCTTTAATATTAAGTCTGAGGCAATATTTATGTGAAACATGAACATTAGGTCTATTTATGAGGATTGAGGCAGTGACCCAAGCCAGGGTACATGACTGTACTTTTAAGTGTGCACAGTCCATGGTGATGAGTGTCAGAGGTGGTTTGGCACGCCTTCCAAATGCTGCATGTTATTGTCTTGTCGCATGTGAGGGTAATGGAAACAAGGGGTCTGGTGCCAAAAGGGACAGTCAGCGGAACCTGATCCTGAAGAGAGAGAGAGAGAGTGTGTGTGTGTGTGTGTGTACGTGTGTGTGTGTACGTGTGTGTGTGTACGTGTGTGTGTGTACGTGTGTGTGTGTGTGTGTGTGTGTGTAGAATATTCATGAAATGATTTGCCAGGAAGAGGAAATGTAATTATGGTAAATTGTGTCCCAGTCTTAAAAAGTTGAAGGTGTCCAATGAGCAGTCAAGTTGTGATTTGTCTGAATAGTTATGATCGCAGCATTGAATCAACTTTGCATGCAAATTATCATCAAATCCCTTAATTGTTTGGTTTCCAATCAAAACAGACTGGTTATCTTTCCATTATTGTTGAGAGCTATATGATAGCCTGCCCCCTGCTTATGGTCCCTTCCCTCTCTGAGTCTACAGCTGACGTGGCACGCTGTCTGAACAGTGCCCTCCAAGTAGGCTGTGGAGCCTTCGCATGTCTGGAGAACTCCACGTGTGACACAGATGGCATGCACGACATCTGCAAGTCCTTTCTGTACAGTGCAGCTAAATTTGACACTCAGGTATGGTAAATTCTTTCTCTTTTCAAATCTGACAGTATGTCGCTGTAGATTAAACCTGTTAACTGAAGTTAAGTCATGTTTTTGATATGACTGTGAAATTATGTGGTTTTGTGCAGGGTAAAGCCTTTGTGAAAGAGAGCCTCAAGTGCATTGCCAACGGCATCACCTCCAAGGTGTTCCTCACCATCCGCCGCTGCTCCACCTTCCAAAGAATGACCTCAGAAGTTCAGGAGGAGTGCTACAGCAAGCTGGATATCTGCACTATCGCCCGCACCAATCCAGATGCTATTGGAGAGGTGGCTCAGCTCCCAAGCCACTTCCCCAACAGGTGAGTTCCTAGCAAAAAAGTTCCTAGGTCAAAGGGCTTCCATTTCTGTTTTTTTTTTACTTTATCTTAGTACAACAAAATCTATGTATTTGGTACACTAACTCTACTGAAGGAAATACATTTCACTGGGCTCCTAAGACATTTTGATAAAATTGTAAAAATTAAAAAAAGCCTTCCATGAGCTAACACTCGCACTTGACTTTTTTACCCCCTTATTAGCACTGACTTTGCTTTTAGCTACTTTATTGAGGAAAAATGGGCTTACTATGACTGAGATAAGTGTGGTTGCCCTAGCTAGCTATGTTAAGATGAACGCACTAACTGTAAGAGTGTCTTCTAAATGACTCAAATTCTGCACTATGTAGAAATCGCTCCGCCATTTCCTGGTTGCTAAAATTCTAATAGTTGGCCTAAATTTACTTTAAGTGACATAACAAGCAAGTATATTGTAGATTGTACCAGCTAAATCACTGTGAAATATATTTTCCATAACCCAAAATATTGCATATTGAGCTGTTTGAAGCTGGTATACAAAACCGAAAGTAAAAGACAAAAACTAAACTTAAAAATGGGAAGCATAGAAATAGTGCACATAGAACTGAGCTACCGCTTCTTAGACTTGCTTTCAATGAGAATGACTGATGTATAACTCACATTTCTATGTGAATTTTGTCGGTTGCCCAAAAAGTTACATATTACAGCTTTAAAATAAAAAATGTAAATAACAGCAACAAAAATACATGAATGCTGCATCCTTTTGCAGGTTTTACGGTAAGCTCCTCCAGAGCCTGATGAACTGTGATGAGGAGACTGTGGACCTGCTGAGGGCCAGTATGGTGTCCAGACTTGGCCCAGAGATGACCATTCTCTTCCAGCTTCTGCAGAACAAACCCTGCCCCTCGGTTGCTGCTGCTGCCGTTCCAACTGGAGTGGAGGGCCGAAGGAGCTCACGGTTGTCAATGGGCCCACACATGTATAAGATCCAGCCTGGTCTACGCAACAGAGACTCTGCCAGCCATTTTAGCAAGAAGCGTGCCACTGGTGACAGCTCCTAACTCCCACTCAGATCCGGAAACTACACACACCCCTCAAAAACATAAGCCAACAGTGGTCTCTTCCCTTGGGTATTTAAGAATCATTCCTCTCCAGACTGGAAAATAACATGCACCTCTAAGAGAATATCCAATGTGTTTCAAGTATATTTTATATCAGAGTTTGAGTGTGAGAGATACTGTACCTAAGGTTTGAGAGGATCCCCTCCCCTAAACTATTTCCCAACTCTATCACTCACCAAGTTCATTGAACATGTTGTATTGTATTCTATTGTATCTCCACAACTTGGCCCTGTCCATTCCTGTTCACTCCCCACACTTGATATGAATTATCTGAGAGCCTAGTGGGATGATGTCCCTTTAAGTTTCCTGTCTAGGATTTCAAGCACAAACTTGCAGGTATGGTTCATATCTATAGAGCACAAATGTAAAAAAAAATGGGTTGCAGAATACAAATGTTTATCCATTAATATAATATCAATTGATATGTCATCAATATCTTCATCAATAGATAATTAAATGTGATTACTATTAGTTAATTACTAGATGTTTCATACAGTAAATGTGAGATATTTCTATATTATGATGAGACCATTAAAATAGGTAAGCATGTGCTATAGAAATCAGTGTCACATAGTCACTGACACAAACAGGATTATTTTATTTATTGAGTTATTAGTCTCTGATGGCAACAGCCAGATCTGTGAGAGATGCATGTCCCTCAGATGAGAGCTATCCCAATAAACTTTGCACAGGAAGTTAACTTAACTTGAAACCACCCGGAATGCCATGTAGCTAACTCCTATACCAGAGAATATAGCATTGTTTAGATACCATTACATCTCTTCTGTCCTGAAACACTCAGTTCACAGTAAGTGTGTACCAGCAGTGTAAATTATGAGCAGGTGACCACCTGAGATTGATAGAGGCCACCCCATTAGATGAACAACAATCTCCCTGATGAATATGACATGGAGGGTTTGGATCATACACACTGACTTCCAGTGTTGATAATGACTATTTAAAAGCCTTGTTGGTATAATATTGATATTTATTTTCCTACTATATTATTTAACTTGTTATTTTATTATGTTGCTGTAGTTTTAGTTAAGTTACAGATATACAATTTTAATGTGCATTTTGGTCATAGCTTCTATTTCAGTGGGGGCTCATGATCAAATACTATAGGATCTGCCAATCTCTACATTGTCCTCTCTGTTGACTGAATATAGGACTCATGTTATGACTCTGTGCTGGACATAGGGGAACAAGTTGGTCATTCAAGTCAGGTGATCTTCTTTATGAGTGTTACATGGGACTGTCACTTAAACAACCCATGTTGCAAACATTGTCACTTATGTACTGGTGCAAGGGGACTCTGTTAGGAATGTGTGTGTATTTTCCAAGCACGATTGATTATGTTATGAAGGTAGAGAGAAATTGTGGTCATGCCATTCATTGTACATTTAACAGCTAAACTTGAAGACTGAACTGCAAAGCATTTGCTGGATCTATCCTTAATATCATGCAAAATAATGTTTCTCTCAGAAAGGTTATCCTGGTGACATTACTCCATAAGTGCTTCAATAAAGGGAGGTTAATTCAAGAGACTTTTCACACATGCCTGGATGAAGGCGATGTGCACAAGGGGAAAATAATGTTAGAGAGATCTGGTGGTTTTACAATACCAAATCATTTGAAATGTTAAGAACTCACAAACCTATGCAATAATCTCTCATATGGAGGATTCACAATAACACACAACTTTGCCCTTTGTCACAAACAGTGCCAGCTGATGCTGAATGAATGTGGCAGCAGCTCATTTGCTCCCATACTCATAGTGAAGTATGCAGGCAATGCAATGTGCCCCTAGACTCCCCCTTTCTGTTTCTGTGTTTGTTGATGTGGTTTATGTTGTATTGTTTTTTGTTTTGTCTTTTTCTTGGGATATAATAATATCTTGCTTTTAGTAGCAATATAGTGTATATTAAAAAGAAAAAGTAAGGAAAAAATCACTCAAATGTTAAGACTGTATTAGCAATGTAGTGTATCGTACTACTAATGTTACATATGCACTTTGCATCTCTTATGACCACTATAAATGGGCATTGGAACATTCATCACTTGCGATGGGTTGGGACTACTTCCTTCCTATACTGTTAATACATGTATTTCTGTGTCTGTAATAGCTGGACAAAATCCAAAACATTTGCTGCTAAACAATAGCTTGCTCCCCTGTATGATAGATTATCACTTTACATTTACTTGGATATCTATGGTGAAAACACATTCACAGACCCTGGCATCAATCTGTATACTTGCATTTTACCATTTTCATTCAGTTTGGTACTTCTTCTGGAATTTGTACATTTATTTGAATGTTGCTTGCAGTGGACATATTTGACAATAGTATTCTGTTTATTTCCTCTCCCTTGAGACTATGCTTATAAATCCAAAATCTGGGTAACTTTAGAGAATGTATCTTATATTGAATGTTTGTTCTGGTGAGGATGTGCCCAAACCTAGATGGTTCATTGACATATTTTATGTGTGTTTAGTTAAAGGTGCATAGTGTATGAAAGTCTGTAATAGGCAAATATGAGAATTAAATTAACAGACTTACAAGTCATATTTTGTTCTTTCGAGACATTTTGTTTTATTCATTAGGCTATTTGTTGCAAGACAATAATAGGGTGCATTTTGGTGGTAGGCCTACTGGATTATTAGCTAAATCTATCCTTAGGGACATCAGTGAAATTGGCAGCAGCATTTTCTGTTGATACACCATATGTTTATGGCAGGCTGGGGACTGGGCTCCCTGAACTCTGGAACTCCATGGTACTCTTTCCCCTCAAGACTTGAAATCAATTTGCCAGAATTAAAACTACTTGGGTGATCAGTAAGAGTGAAATCGTAATCGTAGTGACAGTTACTTTACTTTCAAATTCATAGATGAAAGTTATCAGTAAGCCATTTGAGGAGATTACTTGCTGAAGTTCCGAATACAGTAGCTATGTTAAGCATGATTGATCCTTGTGAATCACTTGCACTTTAATACATACCCATCTACATATATACCCATTATGTATACATGGATGTATGGCTTTTTTCTCTGTGCTAAAAATTATGAAAGATACAAATACATCAACTGTGTGTCTTTGCTGATTAGAAATAAACTATTATCATATCTGGCATATGGTATCACATGTGTTGACTGCTTTCATTTGACTAACATGTAAAACTGGTTCTGTTAACACATACCGTACATCTAAACTTCAAATCTGAAAACAAAGTGCAAGTATTAGCAATTAAGAATATCTATAATGAATTGTACCCATGAAGTAGAAAACAAGGACTAACATAGCACATCCTTATGAAAATGTACTTTCTGAAAACTTGAGCACAAACGAGCTGAAACTGCAAAGTGCCTGTATCATTGGAGTGCCCCAGGAGAAGAGAGAGCGGTACGCGAGTGGCTGCATGGCCGCTATCTCAGTCAGAGGCAAATATCATTTCATGCCAATTTGGAAGAGTCCTGTAGGGCTTTCTCATCAGCAGCACTCCAGTCCCAGGGATAGGTGATGCAGCTGCTCTGCATAGAGTGATTCCAACATGTTCTGCTTTTAAAGAGACACTCACATGCAAGTCATCATCCCATTATCTTACACAGTGCAAGGCACTAGCCCCTTTTATTATTAGTATAGATGTGTAATATCCTTAAAATAATCCCAGTGCAAGGCAGGATCACTCTCTGGAAGAAAAATGTGCTTCTCCATTAGTCCTCTATGATTACAACGGTATGTGTTTGCTAGGAGACAAACAGGAGAGGTTTTCTGGTGGGTTTGAATCTGGTCACAAGGGGGCATTCTCTTCACTGGAGGAAAATATATAGTGGACATAAAGCACATGCGCTTTGTGAGATGAGTGGGAATACTGCACTTGCTTCATAAAGCCAGGGATCATGTTCAGAAGTGCAAGTCTTCTGCACCATGCTTTTACACAAACTCGGCAAAAAAAGAAACATTCCTTTTCCAGGACCCTGCCTTTCAAAGATAATTCATAAAAATCCAAATAACTTATAAATAACACAGATCTTCATTGTAAAGGGTTTAAACACTGTTTCCCATGCTTGTTCAATGAACCATAAACAATTAATGAACATGCACCTGTGGAACGGTTGTTAAGACACTAACAGCTGACAGACGGTAGGCAATTAAGGTCACAGTTATGAAAACTTAGGACACTAAAGAGGCCTTTCTACTGACTCTGAAAACACCAAAAGAAAGATGCCCAGGGTCCCTGCTCATCTGCGTGAAGGTGCCTTAGGCATGCTGCAAGGAGGCATGAGGACTGCAGATGTGGCCAGGGCAATAAATTGTAATGTCCGTACTGTGAGGCGCCTGAGACAGCACTACAGGGTGATGGTCGGATTTGTGTTTATGTTCGAAGGAATGAGTGTTACATCGAGGCCTGTACTCTGGAGCGGGATTTATTTGGTCTTGGGCGGTGTGTCACAGCATCATCGGACTGAGCTTGTTGTCATTACAGGCAATCTCAAAGCTGTGCGTTACAGGGAAGACATACACCTCCCTCATATGGTACCCTTCCTGCAGGCTCATCCTGACATGACCCTCCAGCATGACAATGTACCGGCCATAGTGCTGGTTCTGTGCGTGATTTCCTGCAAGACAGGAATGTCAGTGCTCTGCCATGGCCAGCGAAGAGCCCGGATCTCAATCCCATTGAGCACGTCTGGGAGCTGTTGGACCGGCGGGTGAGGGCTAAGGCCATTCCCCCCAGAAATGTCCGGGAACTTGCAGGTGCCTTGTTGGAGGAGTGGGGTAACATCTCACAGCAAGAACGGGCAAATCTGGTGCAGTCCATGAAGAGCAGATGCACTGCAGTACTTTATGCAACTGGTGGCCACACCAGATACTGACTGTTACTTTTGATTTTGACCCCCCTCCCCTTTCTTCAGGGACACATTATTCCATTTCTGTTAGTCACATGTCTGTGGAACTTGTTCAGTTTATGTCTCAGTTGATGAATCTTGTTATATTCATACGAATATTTGCACATGTTAAGTTTGCTGAAAATAAATGCAGTTGACAGTGAGAGGATATTTCTTTTTTTGCTGAGTTTATGCTGTACAAAGAAGACATAGATCATCTATCTCTACCCTCTTGCAGCGCATCCAATCTTTTCTCTCAAAATATCTCTTGTACGATATTACATGTAATAATTCTTCATTAACATCATTAGGCTGGCCACTATACGTCCAAAATACCTGTACACTGTCTGTCCACAATGTGATTAGACCATTGAACAATGCTCTATTATAAATGCGGTAAGAAGATCATACTTCTCCCTATGCATTATATATTCATTATGTCTTTCTCTTTCCCATAAAACTTGTGACATATTCATTGGCAGTGTGACAAATCAGATGTGCAGTGACATGTGGTGTGACTGAGGAGAGCAGTGGAGAATTAAATCCAACAGGCAATCTCTCCACAATCCCTTCATTTGACTGGGGAAATACCCTGGGACGAGAAAGCGAATGCGATTGAATTGAACTGAAGATAGTTACACAGAAAGCGGATGTAGGAAAGTGTGCTATAATTGAGTGATCATATATGCCTTACACCAAACTTCGGTCCCAATTCATTTATCAATGGCTAGCTATACATTGCCTAGTGAAAGTCTACACCCCTTTTCTAAATCTAGAAAGGGATTATAATTAGATTTTTTTTCCTACAGATATACATAACCTGCTCCATATTTTCAAAGTAAAATAAATATAGAAAATGATCTAAATGAATAATAAACTAAAAAAGAAGATGTCTTGATTGCATATGTCTTCACACCCCAGAGTTAATAACTTGGTGGAAGCACCTTTGGCAGCAATTACAGCTGTATTCATTTTGAATAAGATTCCACCAACTCTGCACAACTCTTAGGGGAACATAATTGCTCAAGCTCAGTTTATTTGGTTCGGAATCATTAATGGATAGCAATATTCAAACCTTGTCTCTGATTTTCAATCCATTTTACTGTCAGGAATGAGACTGAACTCCTCGGGAAAACTCAATTCCTCTTGGAAAAACATTCAGATGTTTTTAAAAATGATTTGTGTAATTGTCCCGCCAAAATATTAAAGGGTCATGTATTCAGAAGACTGAGGCAGGATTTCCTCTAGCTTTTTACCTGGGCTTTGCTCCTTTCATATTCTTTTTATCCTGACAAACTCCCCAGCCCCTGTCGGTGACAAACATACAACAGGATGCTGCCACCACAATACTTGAAAATGCAAAGGGATCAACAACATTGCATTCACTCCATATTACTGGCCTGTATAACAAAGTGAAAAGAAAGAAGGCTGTGTTAAAAAAAACATGTTTCAAATCATCCATTATTTTTGCAAAAAGGCCCTTAAGTAATACTGCAAGGCAATATTGGGCTTGCAAACTATTACAGACTACAAAGGGAAGCACAACCGAGAGCTGCACAGTGACACCAGCCTGCCAGATGAACTGAATAACTTCTATGCTCGCTTCGAGGCAAGCAACACTGAAACATGCATGAGAGCATCAGCATGTCCGGATGACTGTGTGGTCACACTCTCCGCCGCTGATGTGAGTCATCAAATCAAATCAAATGTATTTATATAGCCCTTCGTACACCAGCTGATATCTCAAAGTGCTGTACAGAAATCCAGCCTAAAACCCCAAACAGCAAGCAATGCAGGTGTAGAAGCACGGTGGCTAGGAAAAACTCCCTAGAAAGGCCAAAACCTAGGAAGAAACCTAGAGAGGAACCAGGCTATGTGGGGTGACCAGTCCTCTTCTGTCTGTGCCGGGTGGAGATTATAACAGAACATGGCCAAGATGTTCAAATGTTCATAAATGACCAGCATGGTCGAATAATAATAAGGCAGAACAGTTGAAACTGGAGCAGCAGCACGGCCAGGTGGACTGGGGACAGCAAGGAGTCATCATGTCAGGTAGTCCTGGGGCATGGTCCTAGGGCTCAGGTCCTCCGAGAGAGATAAAGAAAGAGAGAAAGAGAGAATTAGAGAGAGCACACTTAAATTCACACAGGACACCGAATAGGCCAGGAGAAGTACTCCAGATGTAACAAACTGACCCTAGCCCCCCGATACATAAACTACTGCAGCATAAATACTGGAGGCTGAGACAGGAGGGGTCAGGAGACATTGTGGCCCCATCCGAGGACACCCCCGGACAGGGCCAAACAGGAAGGATATAACCCCACCCACTTTGCCAAAGCACAGCCCCCACACCACTAGAGGTGAGTAAGATCTTTAAACAGGTCAACATTTACAAGGCCGCTGGGCCAGATGGATTACCAGGACGTTAACTCCGAGCATGCGCTGACCAACTCGCAAGTGTCTTCACTGACATTTTCAACCTCTCCCTGACTGAGTCTGTAATACCAACATGTTTCAAGAAGATCACCATTGTCCCTGTGGCTAAGAACACTAAGGTAACCTGCCTAAATGACTACCGACTCGTAGCACTCACATCTGTAGCCATGAAATGCTTTGAACGGGTGGTCATGGTCCACATCAACACCATTATCCTAGAAACCCTAGACCCATTCCAATTTGCATACCACACCAACAGATTCACAGATGATGCAATCTCTATTGCACTCCACACTGCCCTTTCTCACCTGGACAAATGGAACACCTATGTGAGAATGCTATTCATTGACTACAGCGCAGCGTTCAACACCATAGTGCCCTCAAAGCTCATCACTAAGCTATGGACCCTGGGACTAAACACCTCCCTCTGCAACTGGATCCTAGACTTCCTGATGGGCCGCCCCTAGGTGGTAAGGGTAGGTAACAACACATCCGCCACGCTGATCCTCAACACGGGGGCCCCTCAGGGGTGTGTGCTCAGTCCCCTCCTGTATTCCCTGTTCACTCATGACTGCACGGCCAGGCACAACTACAACACCATCATTAAGTTTGCCGATGACACAACAGTGGAAGGCCTGATCACCGACAATGATGAGACAGCCTGTAGGGAGGAGGTCAGAGACCTGACCTAGGATTCAAGGACAACAACCTCTCACCCAATGTAATCAAGACAAATGAGATGGTTGAGGACTACAGGAAAAGGAGGACCAAGCACTCCCCATTCTCATCGACAGGGTTGTAGCGGAGCAGGTTCAGAGCTTCAAGTTCCTTGGATTCCACATCACCAACAAACTAACATACATTTACATTTACATTTAAGTCATTTAGCAGACGCTCTTATCCAGAGCGACTTACAAATTGGTGAATTCACCTTCTGACATCCAGTGGAACAGCCACTTTACAATAGTGCATCTAAATCATTAAGGGGGGTGAGAAGGATTACTTATCTTATCCTAGGTATTCCTTGAAGAGGTGGGGTTTCAGGTGTCTCCGGAAGGTGGTGATTGACTCCGCTGTCCTGGCGTCGTGAGGGAGTTTGTTCCACCATTGGGGGCCAGAGCAGCGAACAGTTTTGACTGGGCTGAGCGGGAACTGTACTTCCTCAATGGTAGGGAGGCGAGCAGGCCAGAGGTGGATGAACGCAGTGCCCTTGCTTGGGTGTAGGGCCTGATCAGAGCCTGGAGGTACTGCGGTGCCGTTCCCCTCACAGCTCCGTAGGCAAGCACCATGGTCTTGTAGCGGATGCGAGCTTCAACTGGAAGCCAGTGGAGAGAGCGGAGGAGCGGGGTGACGTGAGAGAACTTGGGAAGGTTGAACACCAGACGGGCTGCGGCGTTCTGGATGAGTTGTAGGGGTTTAATGGCACAGGCAGGGAGCCCAGCCAACAGCGAGTTGCAGTAATCCAGACGGGAGATGACAAGTGCCTGGATTAGGACCTGCGCCGCTTCCTGTGTGAGGCAGGGTCGTACTCTGCGGATGTTGTAGAGCATGAACCTACAAGCACATCAAGACAGTCATGAAGAGGGCACGACAAAACCTATTCCCTCTCAGGACACTGAAAATAATTGACATGGGTCCTCAGATCCTCAAAAGGTTTTACATCTGCACCATCGAGAGCATCCTGATGGGTTGCATCACTGCCTGGTATGCCAAATGCTCGGCCTCCGTCCACAAGGCACTACAAAGGGTAATGCGTACAGCCCAGTACATCACCGGGTCAAGCTTCCTGCCATCCAGGACCTCTATACCAGGCAGTGTCAGAGGAATGCCCTAAAAATTGTCAAAGACTCCAGCCATCCTGGTCATAGACTGTTCTCTCTGCTACCGTACGGCAAGCGGTACCGGAGCACCAAGTTTAGGTCCAAGAGGCTTCTAAACAGCTTCTACCCCCAAGCCATAAGACTCCTGAATAGCTAATCAAATGGCTACCCAGACTATTTGCACCGCCCTACGCTGCTGCTACTCTCTGTAATTATCTATGCATAGCCACTTTAATAACCCTACCTGCATGTACATAATTACCTCAATTACCTCGACTCCGGTGCTACCGCACAGTGACACATTGACTCTGAACCGGTACCCCCTGTATATAGCCCCGCTATTGTTATTTACTGCTGCTCGTAAAAAAAAATGTTTTCTTATCTCTTACTTTTTGGGGGGTATTTTCTTAAAACTGCATTGTTGGTTAAGGGCTTGTAAGTAAGCATTTCACTGTAAGGCATACGTACGTACACCTGTTGTATTCGGCGCATGTGACGAATACAATTTGATTTGATTTGAATATTGCAAATAAATTAACTTTTTGGACAATTACACAAAGTGTATTGCCAAAGACACACCAGAGAGGTGTTGAGTGTTCCTGAGGGGTCCAGTCTCAGACCTGACTTAAATCTGCTTGAAAATCAGAGACAAAGTGTCCTTAGTTCAGGGCGTGAGTTGGGTGGATTGTCTAGGTTTGTTTTTCTATGAGTTGGTATTTCTGTGTTTGGCCTGGTATGGTTCTCAATCAGAGGCAGCAGTCAATCGTTGTCCCTGATTGATACTTAGGCAGCCTGTTTTCACCCTTGATTTGTGGGTGATTATTTTCTGTGTCTGTGTGTTCCACACGGAACTGTTTCGGTTTTTGTTATTTCACGTTGTTATTTTGTATTTTTCTGTGTTCTATTAAAAGTATCATGAACACTTACCACGCTGCGCATTGGTCCTCCGATCCTTCCTACTACTCCTCGTCAGAGGAGGAAGAAGCCCATTACACAAAGTTTGGATATTGGTGTGAAATGATTCCTAACCAAATTTACTGAGATTTAGCAGTTTTGACATAAACAATTGTCAAAAGTTTGGTGTCACTTAGAAATGTCCTTGTTCTTGAAAGAAAAGCACATTTTTTGTCCATTAAAATAACATCAAATTGATCAGAAATACAGTGTAGACATTGTTAATGTTGTAAATGACTATAGTAGCTGGAAATATCTACATAGGAGTACAGAGGCCAATTATCAGCAACCATCACTCCTGTGTTCCAATGGCACGTTGTGTTAGCTAATCCAAGTTTATCATTTTGAAAGGTTAATTGATCACAAGAAAACCCTTTTGTAATTATGTTAGCACAGCTGAAAGCTGTTGTCCTGATTAATAAAGCAATAAAACTGACCTTCTTTAGACTAGTTGAGTATCTGGAGCATCAGCATTTGTGGGTTCGATTACAGGCTCAAATTGACCAGAAACAAAGTACTTTCAAAGTACTTTCTTCTGAAACTCATCAGTCTATTCTTTTTCAGAGAAATGAAGGCTATTCCATACAAGAAATTGCCAAGAAACTGAAGATCTCGTACTGTGTACTACTCCCTTCACAGAACAGCGCAAACTGGCCCTAACCAGAATAGATAAAGGAGTGGGAGGCCCCGGTGCACAACTGAGCAAGAGGATAAGTACATTAGAGTGTCTAGTTTGAGAAACAGACACCTCACAAGTTCTCAAATGGCTTCATTAAATAGTACCTGCAAAACACCAGTCTCAATGTCAACAGTGAAGACTCCGGGATGCTGGCCTTCTAGGTATTACCCAGGCCCTTCTAGGCATTACCCAGGCCCTTCTAGGCATTACCAAGGCCCTTATCAAAACCTAGCTGGCTCAGTAACTACAAGATCAGTTGATTTCAGTTGGGAAAGCACACCGTTATGTCTTTTACATCCACACAATCATGAACTTGCCAGATGTCTGGCCACTACCACCAGACGGGGGTGTTTTCCAAGCCTTGATTGAGATGTTGTACCAGAGTAGGCCTACTATCAGAGGAATAATGTAAAATGGGCCACTAGTGGATTCATGTTATGGAAAATCAAAATGTTTTATGCTCTTTTAGTATTCATCTCAGTATGTTTAGTATGTTAGTATGTAACTGCCTCACACTTTAATAATGAAACGTAAACGTGAAGTGTTGAAGATCTTTTTGATGTATATCTGTCTATATCCTTATTCTGGCAAGTATTTCCTGTCTGGACTAAATCAGTCCCCTCCAGACTACGTCAATAAAGGTCTGTATCAAAACTGAAGTCAAATACTTCCAAATACTTGAGGTGTGCTTGATTAAGATTGCTGGATACAAAATGAAGCATCAAATCGTGTTATTGTCCCAAATGTACAAACTGGTCCCACCTTGCACATTGGTCAAGCTTAATCAAGCAAACTATTAAAGTATTTGACATATGCACAGGTCTGCTGTACTCTCAAGAGAATTTGGAGACATACAGTTATATGCCAGTCTTGCAGAGACATCTAGTGGTTGCACAATTAATAATGAATCCAATTAGGATATTGTGTGGTAATGGCTACTTTCTGTTATACTTCAAATAAAAGTGTAACATAAGTTACCTGGTAACCAAATGGTGTCATTTGGTGCTTGATAAGTTATTGTTGGGATATTACTGTGTAATTACCATTTCACCATGTAAATTCCCAATAACTACCTGGAAATGTATCTACTATAAAATTGTGTTTCATAAAGTTAGTTTGGAGGTTAATCAAATGAACATGACATCAATCTCCAAGGAAGTGTCATTGAGCAAGACTGAGAAGATACAGTTTTGGAGCAGAGGAGCATGGCCATATAAATTGCACCCATTTAAGCTTCTATGTGCAGACAAGCTACAAACATAAATCTCCATAAGGGCTGGCTGCCTGTGTATGGGAGCCAGTAACAGATGCAGTTCAGGTGCCCGAGTGTGTGGTGTATACAGTACACTGAGTGTAGGAGGTACCCGACGAGGGAAGGAGACCCAGGGTGAGTGACAGAACTTAAAGAGGTTTGGGCCAGGCCTGTTGAGACCTCTGCCTAGCAGCAATGGAGAGGAGTGACAGTTTCCTTGACAATAAGCAGATGCCTCTGTCCTCGATCCCCTCCCCCATCCCCCAATGTGACAAGGTTGACAAAGGGAGACACCCAATCTAAAGATATACCCTTTATTCAAATTCCAACAAATGAATCTCAACCAAACCCTCTTTTACTTCTTTATAAAAAATAAAAAATGTGAAAATAGTTGTGTTTAAAACCTCTTAAGGATCGGACCCTTTCTTTTCAATTTTCGCCCCTAAATGACATACCCAAATCTAACTGCCTGTAGCTCAGGACCTGAAGCAAGGATATGCATATTATTGATACCATTTGAAAGGAAACACTTTGAAGTTTGTGTAAATGTGGAATTAATGTAGGAGAATATAACACATTAGATCTGGTAAAAGATCATACAAACCAAAAACATGTATTCTCAACAACAACAAAAATAGGTCTATCATCTTTGAAATGCAAGAGAAAGGCCATACAGAGACAGCAGGGGTTCAAACTGTAGAACCCAGTTCCTACATTTGAATATAAAAATGGATTGTATCACACAAAACTATGCTACATTTTATCCCTGGGACCAGGGACCAAGACAAATCAAAGCAAGATTACTGAATGTAACTACATTATTTACCTTCAGAGGTGAATGTATCAAACCAGTTGCCGTGATAAAAGTCTTTTGTTGTTGTGCAGTCTCCTCAAACAATAACATGGTATTTTTTCACTGTAATAGCTACTGTAAATTGGACAGTGTCGATAGATTAATAAGAATGTAAGCTTTCTGCCCATATAAGACATGTCTATGTCCTGGAAAGTTTGCTGTTACTTACAACGTCATTCTAGTCACATTAGCAACAACCTTCCCGGTATAGGGACACCGATCCTGTAGATCCTTAATTAATGTATCAACAGTTAGGTGCAAGAATACATAGATATTGCTCCATCTGGTAAATGGCAAAGGAATAATTGCTACACAACAATCACACTACCTCACAGAGCCTAGGTCCAGCCAGCACACCGATCATCCCTGAAACCGTCAGCCATCAGCCTGGGAATCACACCCTGTCAGAGTCAACATCAGAATCCCTACTATATGGGTTTACAGTGGGAAGAAAGCTTTGCCAATTTCCCACTTTAATGGATGAAGCTCTTAGGTGACAAATTGATCATGAGAGAGGGATTTCTGCTTAAGTCAACCTAGCTCTCCTTTCAGCTCCTTGTTTTAGAGTATGATTAATTTGAGTATTTTGTGGTAAATGTAACTGTCTTCTGAGATTGTTTTGATCATGCAGACCGGGATATGTTCCGGGTAGCCTCTAAGAATAACATCGACGAATACACAGATACGGTGACTGAGTTTATCAGGAAGTGTAAATGAGATGTTGTACCCACTGTGACTATTAAAACCTACTCTAACCAGAAACCGTGGATAGATGGCAGAATTCGTGCAAAACTGAAAGCGAGAACCATCGCATTTAACCATGGCAGGTGACTGGGAATATGGCAGAATACAAACAGTGCAGTTATTCCCTCCGTAAGGCAATCAAACAGGTAAAAGGTTAGTATAGTGACAAAGTGGAGTCACAATTCAACGGCTCAGACACGAGATGTATGTGACAGGGTCAACAAGGACTGCGGGCTCTCCGGAGCCGGAGCCGATGTGAGTCCTCAGAGCATGCGCAGGCCAGCTGGCTGGACAATTTATGGACATATTCTCTCCATATCCCAGTCTGCTGTCCACATTAGCTTCAATATGTCCACCATTGTTCCTGTACCCAAGAAAACAAAGATAACTGAACTAAATTACTATCGCCCCGTAACACTCACTTCTGTCATCATGGAGTGCTTTGACAGGCTAGTTAAGGATGATATCACCTCTACCTTACCTGACACCCTAGACCCACTTTAATTTGCTTACCTCCCCAATAGATCCACAGACGATGCAATGCACACTGCCCTATCCCATCTGGACTGCACACTGCAATATCGCACTGCACACTGCCCTATCCCAAGAGGACAAGAGGAATACCTATGTAAGAATGCTGTTCATTGATTTCAGCTCAGCATTCAACACCATAGTACCCTCCAAGCTCATCATTAAGTTTGGAGCCCTGGGTCTGAACCCCACCTTGTGCAACTGGGTCTTGGACTTTCTGACGGGCCGCTGCCAGGAGGGGAAAGTAGGAAACAAGGCCTCCACTTCACTGATCCTCAACACTGGGGCCCCACAAGGGTGCGTGCTCAGCCCCCTCCTGTACTTCCTGTTCACCCATGACTGCGTGGCCATGCATGCGTCCAACTCAATCATCAAGTTTGCAGATGACACAAAAGTAGTAGGCCTGATTACCAACAATAACAAGACAGCCCTCAGGGAGGAGGTGAGGGCCCTGGGTGTGTGGTCCCAGGAAAATAACCTCTCACTCAATGTTAACAAAACAAAGGAGCTGATCGTGGACTTCAGGAAACAGTAGAGGGAGCACCCCCCATCAACATTGACAGGACCACAGTGGAGAAGGTAGAAGACTTCAAATTCCTCAGCGTACACATCACTGACAAACTGAAATGATCCACCCACACAAACAGTCTGGTGAAGAAGTTGCAACAGTGCCTCTTCAACCTCAGGAGGCTGAAGAAATTTGGCTTGAAACCTAAAACCCTCACAAACTTTTACAGATGCACAATTGAGAGCATCCTGTCGGGCTGTATCCTCGCCTGGTACAGCAACTGCACCTCCCGCAACCGCAGGGCTCTCCAGAGGGTGATGCGACCTGCCCTCCAGGACACCTACAGCACCCGATGTCACAGGAAGGCCAAGAAGATCATCAAAGACAACAACCACCCGAGCCACTGCCTATCATCTAGAAGACGAGGTCAGTACAGGTGCATCAAAACTGGGACAGAGAGACTGAGAAACAGCTTCTATCTCAAGGCCATCAGACTGTTAAATAGCTATCACTAGCACATTAGAGGCTGCTGCCCTATATACATAGACTTGAAATAATTGGCCACTTTAATAATGGAACACTAGTCACTTTAATAAAGTTTACATATTTTGCATTACCCATCTTATATGTAGATACTGTATACTATTATATTGTACTTTATCTTAGTCTATGCCGCGCTGACATTGCTCGTCCAAATATTTATATATTCTTATTTCCATTCCTTTACTTATATTTGTGTCTATTGAGTGTATTGTTGTGAAATTGTTTGATATTACTTGTTAGATATTACTGCACTGATGGAGCTAGAAACATAGCATTTCGATACACCCACAATAACATTTGCTAAACACGTGTATGTGACCAATCAAATTTGATTTGATTTGAATATATTCCATGTATAGGCTACAATATGCGAAACTCATGCTTGGTAATAAATACATGTTTACACGACTTGCATCCTTGGCACAAAGTTATATTATATTCTACTCAATCCATAGGTTTTATTGATACCATTCAGTGTCTTGAAGTCAATACAACCAGCTATGATAGCTGAGGTTCATGGCTAGGTTCATTGCTAGCTAGCTATCCTAGGCATACAAGGCCTTTTATCCTGCACTACACAATAAGCAAGAGTTTGCTAGCTACGTTACTTCAGCAAATATCAGCAAGGCAGGCTTACAAAATTGTACATTCAATTTTGCAGTAAATGCTTTATCTGGCTAGATTCTTTACATCCACTGTTTCACAAGACGACTGCCTGGTTTGATGGTTTTCTCAGGAGTCCCTAAAACATTAAACAACACAAATTACAATGTCATATTCATGTCAAAACACCCATAGGGCAAGCTAGCTAGATGGCTAATGTTAGCTAGTCAGCTAGCTTGCAGAATAGCAAATTTTGTAAATTAACTATGACAAAAAATATGCATTATTGTTTGTCTCTCCATTAACTAACATATTCATCTCAACTGTACAAGTTGTATAATTACTTACATTTGCTTCAATCCTAGTATATTTGTCAGCCATCTTTTCTGAAGAAATTCTCCAGTGTTGGGTATCAGAGCGTCAGATTAATCATGGGAACCCCTCAATATGATTGGTCATCGCCCAGTTGCTTGTTATTTGAAAAAAAATAGGGAGATGCTGTTTTTCACCGCCTCCCATTCCACTTTCACACAGCTCAACGGTCCCCCGCCCACTATGCTCCTCACCATTTCATTCCATTGAAAATGAATGGAAAACAGTGCTTCACCGCGAGGTGCCACCCACTAGTGTACATGGGCCATTAGTCAGCTGATGAGCCAGGTCTCGCTCTTGATAAAGATCTTCTCAAGAGGTCTTGTTCTCCACTTTGTCTGCTGCTAAATTCTGCTCTGAGCAACTCTTTCCCTTATCCCAGCTCTGATGCACCTCAGCTCACCACTATCTCTGCCCCACAGGGCTCAGGCAAGCAGCCACACAGGGAATCCACATTCACAGGTTGGCTACCAAACCCTCTAACTGAATGATTAAATTGATGACAGATTACGGACAAATGTATCTATTATATTATATATTGTATGTGGGCCTTATACTTCATTATAAATACATTTATATTTTAATTATAGATGGAGCTTTTAAAAAACTAATTATGTTTCAAAACAATCAGAAATGCCAACCAATACTTTTCCGTTTTATAAAAATATAATTATAGAGATGTAATTGCATTGGTATTTTAGAAAAGCATAATATAAATATAAATATTTAACATACAATGCAATAGGCTATAGCTTTATCATGAAATATGTTCATATGTTAATACTTCAAGTCTAGAAGTGAATGGGCAAATTTGGTGCATTCACTAATAGTTATCTAAACTGCAATTCAGTTTGCACAAGTGGTGCTAGTATCTCCCTCCTATCAATGGCTGACAAGGTTAGATTGGAATCTGTTTTCCTATTTGATTAAAAGTTAAGAGGAAAAAATACACTTTGTCTACCAGCTCGTTCCCCTTTACCCAAGGTCAATGACAGGACTGACTCCTCGGCCTTGTCGCGTGTGTCATTGTTCATCGGCTTTGTCGACAGAACAATAACAGAATTAAGGTTGTGGAACAATTTAAATAGCTGAGCTCATGCCAGGTCATATGTCAGGCAATATGTCATTATATTATATCTTCAACAATGGTGTAATATATGAAACCATTTGAAAAACAAGGAAAAAGCTATTTTACAACCAGTGAGGAAAAGTGTGTGTTCGCAGGGGGTTTAGGATAGAGAAAACAAATTCTAATTTGTTTAAGGGTAAAAGTAGACCTACAGGATATGAGCCCCCCCCAAACAAGACCAAGTCTGTCAGAGCAATATGATAAATTTAGCGAAATATAAGCTAAACAAAACTAATTAGGTAAACAACAAATGTATTATAGTAGACCAATACACACAGGCCTAGTAAGTACAGTAGGCTATAGGCATACACTTCGATTTGCCTGTAGGCCTTTGTTGATTTTTTTCCACAATTAACATTATTTTAATTTTTTAAACCTTTGTTTAGCTAGGCAAGTCAGTTAAGAACTAATTCTTATTTACAATGACGGCCAAACCCTGGATTGCCCTGAGGCCTGGATTCGAATCAGGTACTGCAGTGACGCCTCTTGCACTGAGATGCGATGTCTTAGACCACTGTGCCTTGCCATTGCATAGCCCAACTTAAATGTATTCACATATCCAGGTAAACAGACAAAAAAATGATGAGAGTCCGGTGGTTGTTTTGAAATAGTTTCTCACCATGCTCTTATACCCAGTAAAGTTGCCTGAAAGTGTCCTAGTTGGAAAGGTCCCTCTATATTTTCCATGAGGTTCATGTCAACCACATTGTTTGACATTTGCGTGGCACTTGGAATGGATTGCATACTCGGATAATTGCAATATGAGTTATAACCATATCCATATAGAGGGTTGAAAGAGCCAATTGTCACATTGTATGACGCTGAATGAGATCCTCCCATGCATGGTTTGCCACCCCGAACCAACACAGGGACTGCCACTTGTGGTGGAGGCAGCAGTGGCGATTTTAGCATGTAAATCTTGGTGGGGCAAAATCAAAATAAATACAAAATAATACAAAATAATAATAATAATTATGTATGGCAGCAAAACCACCTACACAACACTAAACAATACATGAATTGTACTATAACAGTGACAAACGGTGCCCACAAACAGTTAGGGCCTACATAAAGCTGTCTCAACAGCAGAGTCCCAACAGCAGTCCCAACTCCTTACCACTGCTACACCTGGCTATCAGCGGTGTCAAGCCTTGTCTGGCAGCGAAACAGTTCATTAAGCCTCATTTACTGCCTTTTTTAAAAACATAGTGATATGGCTGACTTGTTTTTTAAAAATGTGGTGTCTACTGACAATTGAGACAAATTATGGCATAAGGGAAAGATGAGTGGATAAGAGGCAATCCATAATTTTGAGTAAGACATTAATGAGCAAGCCTGGATGGACGTTGGGATGGACGTTGGGATGGACGTTGGGATGGACGTTGTCAACGTAACTATTTGTTCAGCACTTTTGAAATGTACAGCGACAGAATTCAGAACATGGGTTGTTCTTCCATTATTCTCCCTGTACACCAAGTCAGTACCATAGGATAAATAACTGGGCCAGATAAGCAGACAATTAAAGCTCTTACAATATTCAATGATTACATTTCTCTAACACAGGCTATAGGCTACATGTGCACGTACACCTCAAAGTCAGAACAGTAGGCAAAAGAGGGGAAAAGGAACTGAATTATTAGCTTGAGGCACATGGGCTACAGTACTAACAGCTTACTACACAACATACACTTAGAATGACTCTCTTAGCTACAGTATATATATCTCCCTGGCATATGCCATCATTTATGCAGCAGCATACAAGACATTTTTGGACTCACCTTGTGCTGTGCTCACTTCCTTCCAAACCACTCATTGTTGAATTAGCTTTTTCCAACTTGTTGTATAATGTCGTCCAATGGCCAATGAATGTTGTTCAATGGCCGACGAGCACCGATACGTTTCATCTATAATTTCTCTTCATTATTTACCTTCAAATAAAATAAAAAAACATTTTATTTCACTTTTATTTAACCAGGTAGGCCAGTTGATAACAAGTTCTCATTTACAACTGCAACCTGGCCAAGATAAAGCATAGCAGTGCGACAAAAACAACAACACAGAGTTACACATAAACAAAAGTACAGTCAATAACACAAAATAAAAGAAAAATTGAATCTATGTACAGTGTGTGCAAATGTAGAAGAGTAGGGATGTAGGCAATAAATAGGCCATAGAGGCGAAAATAATTACAACTTAGCATTAAGTGATAGATGTGCAGATGATGATGTGCTAGCAGAGATACTGTTGTGCAAAAGAGCAAAAGGGTAAGTAATAATATGGGGATGAGGTAGTCGGATGTGCTATTTACAGATTGGCTGTGTACAGGGACAGTGATCGATAACCTGCTCTGACAGCTGATGCTTAAAGTTAGAGAGGGAGGTAAAAGACTCCAGCTTCAGAGATTTTTGTAATTCGTTCCAGTCTTTGGCAGGAGAGAACTGGAAGGAAAGGCGGCCAAAGGAAGAGTTGGCTTTGGGGATGACCAGTGCAATATACCTGCTGGAGCGTGTGCTACGGGTGGGTGTTGCTATGGTGACCAGTGAGCTGAGATAAGGCGGGGCTTTACCTAGCAAAGACTTATAGATTACCTGGAGCCAGTGGGTTTGGCGACGGATATGTAGTGAGGGCCAGCCAACGAGAGCATACAGATCGCAGTGGTGGGTAGTATATGGGGCTTTGGTGACAAAACGGATGGCACTGTGATAGACTACACCCAGTTTGCTGAGTAGAGTGTTGGAGGCTATTTTGTAAATGACATCACTGAAGTCAAGGATCGGTAGGATAGTCAGTTTTACAAGGGTATGTTTGGCAGCATGAGTGAAGGAGGCTTTGCTGCGAAGTAGGATGCCGATTCTAGATTTAATTTTGGATTTGAGATGCTTAATGTGAGTCTGGAAAGATAGTTTACAGTCTAACCAGACACCTAGGTATTTGTAGTTGTCCACATATTCAAGTTCAGAACCGTCCAGAGTAGTGATGCTAGTTGGGCGGGAGGGTGCAGGCAGCATTCGGTTGAGGAGCATGCACTTAGTTTTACTAGCATTTAAAAGCAGTTGGAGGCCATGGAAAGATTATTGTATGGCGTTGAAGCTTGTTTGAAGGTTTGTTAGCATAGTGTCCAAAGAAGGGCCAGATATATACAGAATGGTGTCGTCTGCGTAGAGGTGGATCAGAGAATCACCAGCAGCAAGAGTGACATCATTGACATATACAGAGAAAACAGTCGGCCCGAGAATTGAGCCCTGTGGCACCCCAATAGAGACTGCCAGAGGTCCGGACAACAGGCCCTCCAATTTGACACAATGAACTCTATCTGAGAAGTAGTTGGATAACCAGGCGAGGCAGTCATTTGAGAAGCCTAAGATATTGAGTCTGCTGATAAAAATGCGATGATTAACAGAGTCGAAAGCCTTGCCCAGGTCGATGAAGACAGCTACTGTCACGCCCTGGTCTAAGTATTTTGTGTTTTTCTTAATGTATTGGGTCAGGCCAGGGTGTGGCATGGAGTTTTT
This sequence comes from Oncorhynchus masou masou, assembly GCF_036934945.1. NCBI lineage: Eukaryota > Metazoa > Chordata > Actinopteri > Salmoniformes > Salmonidae > Oncorhynchus > Oncorhynchus masou. Next base: position 28,797,550 of record NC_088212.1, on the reverse strand, counting down.
GTATTGTGGCGTGTTTTGTCTTGGGGTTTTGGTGTGTATGTATTTGGGATTGTAGCTAGTAGTCTATCTGTAGTCTATCTAGCAAAGTCTATGGCTGTCTGGAGTGGTTCTCATTCAGAGGCAGGTGCTTATCGTTGTCTCTGATTGGGAACCATATTTAGGCAGCCATATTCTTTGAGTTTGTGGTGGGTGATTGTCCTGAGTGTCTTGATGTTCCTGTCTCTGTGTTAGTGTTCACCAGACAGGCTGTATAGGTTTTTTCACGTTCCGTTTGTTGTTTTTGTATTTCTAAGTTATTTCATGTATCGTCATTTGTTTCATTAAAGACATGAGTAACCAACATGCTGCATTTCGGTCCGACTTTCTTGCGACAAGCGAAGAATGCCGTTACAGAATCACCCACCATAAACGGACCAAGCAGCGTGTCAACAGGCAGGAGCAGCCCAAAGAGGAGCTGCGTATTAAGGATTTTTGGACATGGGAGGAAATCCTTGACGGGAGAGGATCCTGGGCTAAACCAGGGGAGTGTAGCCGCCCAAAGGTGCAGCAGGAGAAGAGGAAACAGGAGCCACAGGAGAGGCAACAGAAGCAGCTTCAGTGGGAGAGGCTACACCACTTGGAGAATTGGACATGGGAGGAAGAACTGGACGGAAAAGGACCCTGGGCTCAGCCTGGTGAATATCGCCGCCCCAAGGAGGAACTAGAGGCGGATAAAGTGGAGAGGCACTGGTATGAGGAGGCAGCACGGCGACGTGGATGGAAGCCCGGGAATCAGCCCCAAAAATGTCTTGGGGGGGGCTATCAGGGAGTATGGCTACGCCAGGTAGAAGACCTGCGCAAACTCCCTGTGCTTACCGGTGGGCTAGAGAGACCGGGCAGGCACCGTGTTATGCAGTGGTGCGCACGGTGTCCCCAGTGCGGGTGCATAGCCAAGTGCGATATATTTCAGCTCCGCGTATCGGCCGGGCTAGATTGAGCGTCGAGCCAAATGCCATGAAGCCGGCTCTACGCATCTGGTCCCCAGTGCGTCTCCTTGGGCCGGCTTACATGGCACCAGCCTTGCGCTCGGTGTCTCCGGTTCGCCTACATAGCCCAGTGCGGGCTATTCCACCTCGCAGCACTGGCAGGGCAACCGGGAGCATTCAACCAGGTAAGGTTGGGCAGGCTCGGTGCTCAAGAGCTCCAGTGCACCTGTACGGTCCGGTCTATCCAGTACCACCTCCACGCACCAGCCCTCCGGTTGCAGCTCCCCGCACCAGGCTTCCTGTGTGTGTCCTCGGCCCAGTACCACCAGTGCCAGCACCACGCACCAGGCCTACTGTGTGCTCCGCCTGTCCAGCGCCGCCGGAGTTTCCCGCCTGTCCAGCGCCGCCGGAGTGTCCCGCCTGTCCAGCGCCACCGGAGTCTCCAGTCGCCAGTCAGCCAGGATCCGCCGGAGTCGCCAGTCAGCCAGGATCCGCCAGTCTGCCAGGACCCGCCGGAGCCGCCAGTCTGCCAGGATCCGCCGGAGCCGCCAGGATCCGCCAGTCTGCCAGGATCCGCCAGAGCCGCCAGTCAGCCAGGATCTGCCAGAACCACCAGTCAGCCAGGATCTGCCAGAGCCATCAACCTGCCTGAGCTTCCTCTCAGTCCCGAGCTTCCTCTCAGTCCCGAGCTTCCTCTCAGTCCCGAGCTACCCCTCAGTCCCGAGCTACCCCTCAGTCCAGTGGGGCCCTTTGTTAGGGTTACTAGGCCAAGGTCGGTGGCGAGGGTCGCCAATCTAAGGACGCGGACTAAGACTATGTTGGAGTGGGGTCCACGTCCCGCGCCAGAGCCGCCACCGTGGTCAGACGCCCACCCAGACCCTCCCCTATGGGTTTAGGTGTGTGGCCGGGAGTCCGCACCTTTTGGGGGGCGGGGGGGTACTGTCACGCCCTGGTCTTAGTATTTTTTGTATTTTTTTTTATTTTGGTCAGGCCAGGGTGTGTTATGGGTATTTATTGTGGTGTGTTTTGTCTAGGTTTTTTTGTAGGTTATGGGATTGTGGTTTAGTGAAGTAGTCTAGGTAAATCTATGGTTGCCTAGAGTGGTTCTCAATCAGAGGCAGGTGTTTATCGTTGTCTCTGATTGGGAACCATATTTAGGCAGCCATATTCTTTGAGTGTTTCGTGGGTGATTGTGTCTCTGTGTTAATTTGCACCAGTATAGGCTCAGTCACTTTGGATTTTCTTTTTTCCTGGTTTTGGAAGAGAACGTGAGCCGGGTGCACCATTCTCCTTGCGGAGATGGTCCAAAATCCACCAACACGGTCGGTCCCTGGGATTGGGCTGGCCAACACGATTCGGTTTGCTTGGAAGGAAAAGGAGTTGGAGCCTTTAGGACGGGAAACTTTTGGAGGGACAATCTTGATGGGGATTCTAAAGCTGACGGTGAAGGACGTGTTTTGCTTCCAAGGCAACTCGTTGGAGGGAGCATACGACGTGGCACTAAATACAGAGGAGAAACATGATGATATCCTGAGAAGGGCAAGAGCAGTGGGAGGTGAGGCCGATGAGCCGCTATGAAATAACAAGCCTGGCAAGGAACAACTATAGGGTTGTAACTGTCAACATTTACAACCCATACGTTAAGGACGAAGAGGTGAGGGCCTTTCTGGGGAGATACATGGATAACATCTCCTCAGCAAGGCACCTCAAAGACTCCCTTGGGTTTTGGAATGGGAGGAGAGGCTTCCAGGCCCTCCTCAGGGAGGACCCAAAGGGACATGGTGGCTACCTCCATCCTCCTGCTATGTTCTCCCTAGGAGAACCAAACAGCGCCTGAAAAATGGGGGCTGACGTGCATAAAACAACGCCCCCCTGTCAGCCCCCATTTTTCAGGCGCTGTTTGGCCTACGGCCACATCTTCGCCTCGTGCAGCACAAGAAAATGCAGATTTTGTGGATCTGGGGAGCACGAGGCAAAGGATTGTGACAAGCCTAAGGTGTGCCACGGGTGTGGCTCGTCAGCGGGGGTGCCCGGCTCGTCAGAGGTCATATGCGTCTGCGGCTGGGGGGGAGCAGGAGCGGGGGATGGGGGAAGAAGAGGAGGGGAAGGAAGCACGCCTCATGACCAGAGTACAGGTCCAGAGGGGAAGGCCGCAAGGAAGGAGGAGGAGCAAGAAGCGGAGGATGGAAGAGAGAAGGAAACGGAAGGCATGGGAGTAGGAGAACAAGGAAAAGCGGCGGAAGAAGGCAACCGAGTGGAGGAGCATGAGAGAGAAGAAAGCGAGGGAGGGGTGGTGGAGAAGGAGACGGTGGAAGAGCAAGTGGAGCGGGGGGAAAGTGCCCTGGTGGAAGAGATGAGGGGAATGGTGGAGGAGCTGGCGGGGGGGGGGGGGGGGGGTGGTATCTCTCCACTGCCGCCATCACCAAAGAAGAGAGTGAAGAGGAGGGTGTGATTGGTCGACAGTGAGAGAGAGGGGATGGCCAAGAGAACGATGGGGGTGGGAGAAACCTCTGGGTTGCTGCTGGTTTCCCCAGGCCCTCAACTTCTGTTGGGTGGGGACACACCTAACAAGACCCAGGACTGGGTACAGGAGGAGGTGGGGAGTTATTTGTTTGGGGACTCAGCATCCCCTATTTTCTTCCAAACCAGCTGCAGCGCTGGGGAGGGGGAGGGGTGTGGGAGTAGACCCAGGGTGCAGATCACCCCCGAGCCAAACACTATTCCTGCATCCTGGGTTGGCGAGATGGAGGAAGAGACGTCGGGAGTACGGATGGTGTTATCACCGGTAGATATGGAGCAGGGGAGCATTGGGTGAGTCTCCAGTTTTTTTTTCTGTCTGGGTTTAGTATTTGAGTGTATTACATGTTTTTATTTTATTTTTTCTTGGGGTCTAATTTTACTTTTGTTAGTTTAAATGTAAGGGGTTTAAGGGATTTTGTTAAGAGGAGGGCGGTTTTTAGTTATTTGGAGGGTGTGGGGTTTGATTTTTGTTTTTTACAGGAGGTTCACCTGAGGGATGGAGGGGATGTTAGTAGGTTTAAGAGGGAGTGGGACAAGGGGGAGTCGGTTTGGGGTATTGGGGGGGTGCACTCATCAGGGGTAGGTATTTAGTGTGGGCACAGGTAGGGAAAATTGGAGGGTTATTTTGTGGTGATGCAGGGGAGTGTTATAGGGGTGGATGTCACGATAAGGGATTGTAAATTTAGATTAGTGGTGGTGTATGGGCCACAGGTGGTGGCAGACAGGAGGGAGATGGTGGACTGTCTGGCGCCCCTGTGTGTCACAAATAGGAAATTAGTGATAGGGGGGGATTTTAATACAGATTTAGGAATAGGGGGTGATAGCAGTGCAGGCGCCATCACCGGGCGAATGGCTTGCCATGGTCTGGTTGATGGTGGCCTGCACACTACTCCGAAAATGGCCGGTCCTACATGGCGCAACTCCAGGGGGGTTGCGCGGAGGCTCGACTATATTTTTGTAAGTTGTCTGGGCGGCTGTTGCCTGTTTTCTTTTCAGATCACGACGGGGTGCTCCTGGAGGTGGGGTCACCAGTCTGCCTCTTTGGTAGGGGGTACTGGAAGTTAGATCAGGATGTGCTGGAGGAGCAGGCTTTTGTTGACGTTTTTTTTTGTTTCTTTTGGAGGCTTGAAGGCCTCCGGTCCATGTGCGAGGGGGTGTTAGAGTGGTGGAAATTAAGGTGAGGATTAGGACTTTTATAATAGGGTATTGTAAGAGGGAAAAAAGGGAGGAGAGGAGGGAGGTGGATCGTATCCAAAGGTTAATTGAACTCGAGTACGAGGCAGGCAACCTCGGCGGGTCGTTTGACTGGGAGAGATCCCCAACCCTAAAGGCGCAGCTCAGGGAGTTGCAGAAAACCAGAGGAAATGGTCAGGGTGACAACTGATCATTTCCAAGGTTTATTTAAGGAAAGGGAAATAGATGTAGAGCAGGGAAATGTGTTTTTAGAACACTTGTCCAGGCAGTTGCCGGAGGACATTAGAGAAGTGATGGAGGCCCAGATCTCACTAGAAGAGGTTGAGAGCGCTCTTAGGAGGATGGGAAAAGGGAAGGTGCCTGGGATGGATGGGCTGCCGGCTGAGTTTTATCTCAAGTTTTGGGGTATACTTAGACCAGTGGTCCTCGAAGTCTTGAAGGCCATCCTTGAGACAGGGGTCCCGGGGGGGATCAATCGCTGTTGGTGTGCTGTCACTTTTATATAAGAAGGGGGAAGTAACAGACCTTGGCAACTGGCGGCCGTTGACCATGCTGTGCGTAGATTACAAGCTACTTGCAAAGGTTTTAGCAGACCGGTTGCGTACAGCCCTTCCCTACGTCGTCCATGAGGATCAGACGTGCGGGGTAGAGGGCCTCTCTATTAGATGGAACCTACAGTTAATCAGGGACTCCATCGCTTGGGTTGAAGATAGAGGCCTGCCTTTAATGGTAGCAGCGCTAGATCAGGCGAAAGCTTTTGATCGCGTGAATAGATCTTTTCTATTCAGAGTGTTAGGTCGATTAGGATTTGGGGAGAAGTTCATAGGATGGATTCGTACATTACATGTCGGAGCGGGGTGCCGAGTTAGTGTAAATAGTCACTTGGGTGACGTTTTTGACCTCTCGTCTGTGGTCAGGCAGGGGTGCCCACTCTCGGCTCTCCTCTTCGTTCTGTACATGGAGCCTCTGGGGGCTGCCATTAGGGCAGACACAGGGGTGGAAGGCTTGTTGATCCCTGGAAGTGGTGGGCTGCGTGTTAAGATGATGCAGTACGCCGACGACACTTCCTTGCTGCTGTGCAAGGACTCGTGCCTGACAAGGTCCCTTGCCATCATTGGGGATTTCAGGAAGCGGGAGCGGTTCTGAACCATGCAAAGTCTTCCGTTAAGTTTTTCGGAAGATGGCGCGGTAGAACGGATGTGCCCGGGGGGTTATCTCTCTGTGAGGGGGCCCTGAGGATTCTCAGGGTCCATTTTGAGACCTCAGGCTCAGCGACGCTGAACTGGAACATGGGTGTCGCAGTGGTACAGAGGAAGCTAGCGATGTGGAAGGCTAGGTATTTGTCTTTTATGGGCAAGGTCTTTGTCCTAAAGGTGGATGTGTTGCCGTTTCTTTTGTATTTGGCGTACATCTACCCATTGCCGGCTTGTCTGAGGAGGCCTCTAGTGAGGCTTGTGTTTCAGTTCATGTGGAGTGGCAGGTACGAGTGGGTCGCCAGGGCACGCATGCTCTGTCCCATCGGGGAGGGAGGTAGGGGGGTACCACATCTCCCTCTCAAGCTGGACGCAAATTTTGTTTCTTTCTTGTTAACGGAGCTTGCTCATCCAGTGATACACCCATCCGGTTACCTCCTGCGGGTGTTCTTCTCGTATCAGGCGAGAAGCGTAATGGTGTGGTCTAACATGGGTCCTCGGGCGGAACAGCTGCCGTGGCACTTTGGCCATGCGGCCAAGTGGTTGCGTGCGCACCCTGAGGTTGAAGTTGCCCGAGTAGGTTTAGATCACAGGCACCTGTACGAGGAGGTCAGACAGGCAGGGAGTCCGGCGCCTGTAGTGGGAATCTCGGCAGTGGTCTGGGAGGGAGTGCAGGCACGGGGCCCGGTCAACAGGCTCAAGGACCTGAATTGGTTGAGCCTCCACAAGTGCTTGCCGGTACGTTCCATCATGTACCAGCATAGTTTGGCAAAATCCCCCACCTGTCCAAGATCCTCTTGTGGCAGGGAGGAGACTGTGTGCAAGGTCTTTTGGGACTGTGCCTTTGCCGGAGTAGTATGGGCTAGGGCACGGGTGTTGTCAGGTTTGGTAAGAGGGGATTTTGTATTGACGTGGGCCAGGTTAGAGAGAGGTGTAGGGAGAGCGAGAGGGAAAGATAGGGACAGGTTTCTGCTCTGGCTTCTCATGAGTCTCTTTAAACGGGGGCTGTGGGAAGCCAGGCAGAACATGGTGAAGACAGGGAGAGATTGTGGGGTGGAAGGGATAGTGAGGAGGGTGGAAGGAGATATGAGGGGGAGGATGAAGAGGGAGGAGAGGAAGTGGGGGCAGCATGCTGCCCGGGAGAGGTGGAAGGGGGGTTTAGGGCTGGGTGTCATTTAGATTTGTAAGGGGATAGATTAGGGACGGGGAGATAGGGAAAGGTAGTTTGTGGGATGACGGGGAGGGAAGATGCTCCCCTGAGGTTTTGTTTGGGGTTTTTGTTTAGTTAAATTAAAATACCATTATTGAAGTATGAATGAAAATTATGAGTTGTAAAGAATGAATGGTATTGAATGTAATAAATTATTTTTTCAAAAAAATAAAAATAGGGCTGTTTCGGTTTTTCACGTTTCTTGTTTTTGTATATTGTTCATTTATGACTTTCATTAAAGATGTATAAAGATAACCACGCTGCATTTTGGTCCTCCTCTCTTTCAACAGAAGAAAATCGTAGCACATATTCAGTGTGAGGGTATCAATTTGTTATTTTTCAAGTCTACTTTATTAGCCCAGGACCTACGGTTTTTCAGGATGTACAGACGACCACAAAGTTTTCTATAGAAGGTAAATGAATGTCCCTTTACTAGGCTTTATTTTCTCCTAAAGGTATAGCCTCGGGCTTGTCATTGCCATGAACTTATGTTTGGATAATAATGTACAAATGGAATTAGGTTTGGCTATAATTTAGCAACAGGAGGCAGGGTTAGGGCCAATAACATCAATAGCCTAATTCGGGTTGTTTCAAAATGATTGGTTTTAATTTTAAAATACATTTGCATTTCAATACAGTTCTCGAATTGACTTAGCGTCATAGTCCACTCGGATTACCATTCTAACTATGGTTTTAACTTACTTGGGTGCTCATTTGTCTCCTTCTCAGTCGCTGAAATACAACTGCCCCTCAGGATGTCAATGTCCAAACTCTAGTTGCATTTAATCTGTGATTGCCCGAGAAGCACGATTTATCCTGGCTGTCAAGTAAATTGAGGCTCCGAAGCACAATATGCGCTGCAGAGACACCTGCGTGTCTTGATTAAATAATTATTGGCAAATAAAAACATGTTGTAGTTTCTCCAGCTATAGAATATCCTTCACCGAGAATGTTGTTAAAGTCACTGGACTGGGAAGCATCACTTGTTTATACAGAGGTAGTATTTGTAAAACAGGTTAAAGTATAGGCTAATGGCATTGATTCAAAGTGGTCAAATCAATCATACAACAGATATGATCAATATTGTCCAAATGTTCTTCAATAGGAATGTAGTAATTCCTTAGCTCTCGGTGAGTTGAGAAGCACTGTCTGAGTCATTGTGAAAGTCAACCTGGTCTCACAGCCTACCTTTCAGCACTCAAAAAAATAAACGCTCCAAATTGCCATTAGCCAATAACCAAGCATGATGTGCACATCACTGTCATGCACTTTAACCACTAATTTTTATCATACACAATGACATGAGACATCTCACTTCATCTGGGTAAAGAGTGACAGAATGGGGGTGGGGTGCCAGTATGAGGAGTTATTAGGCCTATACTTTTTTGTTGCTATTGAGGATGATGGTGAAGGTTTGGCTGTTCTGATATGTACATTATAACTGAGCAGTGGTGGAAAAAGTACCCAATTGTCGTACTTGAGTAAAAGTAACAATACCTTAATAGAAAATGACTCAAGTAAAAGTGAAAATCACCCAGTAAAATCCTGCTTGAGTAAAAGTCTAAAAGTATTTGCTTTTAAAAACACTTAAGTATCAAAAGTAAAAGTATGAATAATTTCAAATTCCTTTATATTAAGCAAACCAGATGGCATTATTTCCTTGTTTTTTATTATTTACGGATAGCCACTGGCACGCTCCAACACTCAGGCATCATTCACAAATGAAGCATGTGTTTAGTGAAATCAGAGGCAGTGGGTTTACCAGGGATATTATCTTGATAAGTGTGTGAATTAGACCATTTTCCTGTCCTGCTAAACATTCAGAATGTAACAAGTACTTTTGGGTGTCAGGGAAAATGTATGGAGTAAAAAGTACATAATTTTCTTCAGAAATGTAGAAAAGTAAAAAGTAGTCAAAATATGAATAGTAAAGTACAGATACCCCAAAAAACAACTTAAGTAGTACTTTCAAGTATTTTTACACCACTGCAACTGGGATCATTGCAGAATAGTTTATATAGGTTGTATTTTTTACTTTATTATATTTAGTAAATATTTTCTTAGCTCTATTTCATGAACTGCATTGTTGGTTAAGGGCTCGTAAGTAAGCATTTGGTATGTGACAAATAACATTTGATTTTGATTTGAAATTCAACTCTCAACTGCGAGAACTATAACCAGACAGGCTGTATGTTGCCAACCCAGTGACTCTCTAGTCATGCGCTTCTTTTGAGACAGGGTAGGTAGATCACTAAATTGTTGTTCAGGTCTTGGTTGAGTGATCTTGCCCAGCAAGGTGGATGTTGCCCAGGTTTGCAAGGATGCTGACTTCCAACGACCTATTAGTATACTTAGGTAAACAACAAACAACATAACACCTGTGGTGCTTTTCCATTGAGACTTACCCCTACACCAGTGGGTCATCAGTATTTTATGTTAATGTTAGCTCTAGTGTTATTGTGTTTCCATCAGGAGTGTGAAACTAAAGACTTGTGGTGAGAAGAATCAACAACCTATGTATCATTCAAGTCTGTTGCTTTGTGAGAAGGATTTAATGTTCAGTTAGCCAGTGTTATGTAAATGAAAACTGAAAAGTACCCAGTGCCTTGCCTTGGCTCTAAGTTAGAGCAGGTCTGCCAGAGCCATGGCATGAGACACGGGTGCCAGAGGCAAGGCAAAAGTATAAGCCTTTTGGGTTAAACACTGGGGTAAATCGCCAATGGAAATGCGCCACTGATGCTGTGGAAGTGGAGAGGCCACAGCACCAGCCTACAATGCTTGGCTGATGCTGTGACGTGCTGGAAGAGAAGAGAGACCACGGTTTAACATGAGCTCTTCCACAGCCACAATGCAATAGACTGGTTAGGGTCTCAATTCCATTTCAATCTCATCTAATGCAGGGAATGAAACGTAATAATAAATAATAAATTGAGAGGCTTTTGCATATTTTAGCCTACTTCGTAAATGGGATATAGATTAGTTGACCCCAAAGTCCAGAAGCTCTCCAATGCCTCCTAAAATGCTCTTAAATGAGGAAGGTCAGATATGATGAAGAGGTCCCAATGAAGAGCTGTGTTTTTCAGTCCTGGGGACTCAAAGGGTTGCACATTTTTGTTTTTCACTTAGCACTACACAGGTGATTCAAATGATCAACTCATCATCAAGCTTCAAGAGGTAATTATGTATTAATTTGTGATGCTATCCTTGATATGATCCTGCTGTTGTCATATGCTACACATGCCATGTATCTATCAATCAAGTGTTATCATGATTTGTCAGAAGAGATATTCTCCTTCAGTAATCCACAATGACCTGGTGACGTAAAAGTCTAATAATGACATTATCTTCTATACTCCTACATATACCTTGTAACTGTAGATTCCTTCAAAACGATTGCCGACAGTTATCGTGTAGGGCACTGCACGGTTGGGTGACCAGGGCCATCTGGGACTGCCTCGTGGGGGAATTCAGGCGTGATTGAAGTGTGTCCTGCATAACTTCATGAGGATGGACATGAGGAACAGGAGGGGACCTGCAGCTCACCGCCATGTGCCAGAGGAGAGGTCTGCTGCTCGGCAAGATGTTGCAAGGATGGGGTTCAACAACGCAGCACGGGAGGCAATCCGTGTGCGGGACATCTTCACCTTAAATAAAGGTTAAATAATAATAATAATAATAAATAAACCTCCTACTTCTTCGAAGAGGGTGCTGTTCCCTGGCAACACGATAGACTACGCTATGCACAACCAAAGGCTCTTTTGAGAGCCACCCACATTGCAATAAGAGTATTCTTCTATTTACTTAGCTACAGTATGTCAACTGCAGTTATTCAACTCACAGTTTTCTCCCTTTGATTTCTACTTCTTAGGTGAGGGTGCTGTTCAGGTAAGGGTGATGCATATACCTAAACAGGATATTTTAAGTCACCCATATTGAAAACATTTAGAACAATGAGATACCCTACAACCCACACCTACACACTCATGTATCAATTCGATTGATGGATTGTGTTGTGCAGTAAGCAGGGTCAGGTGTATAACTGTGTCTCCTTCTACCTTCAAAGAATAGACAAGAGGACCAACCACGGAGCATAGCAAGACACTCCATTATTTATATTTATGTAATTACACTATGTTGTTTGTCCTCGTGTGTAGGGCTGTGGCGGTGATGAAATTTCGTCTGCCTGTGATTGTCAAGCAAAGAACTGTCGGTCTCACAGTAATTGACGTTAATTACCGCATTTAGAATCTCTTGGCTTCCACAGCCTACAAGCCCTGATGCAGAACTTTCCTAATAAATCCTAATAAATCCCTTATTTATTTTACTCAGGTCTAAAGAAACATGATATGGAGAAAATGTAGTCTATTTCAGAAAAACAGAATAGCATACTCTGCATTGTCCTTATGTTAGGTCCTTATCTGGCCATACCAAATGGCTGTGGGCTACATTAGTTAATTTAGCAGACAAGATTTGCTTAGAATTCCTTGGCATTATTTTATAGTATGAAGACTACAATTGAACAAAACTGAATAAATTAGAAAGGATATTTTCTCTAAACGATTTGGGGGAGTGTGCCCATTCGGTTATTCTGTGTTGAGCGGTTAACAAATAAATAAGTACACCTATATGCATAATTTACAGTTATTAATATAACTTTAGTTGTTCTACAAACGTTGGGCTAGATGTTTTGATTTTAATACATTGTAAGGCTGCATGATGCGACTCTAATGATTTGAAAAAAGTAACTTGAAAGGCATAAGCTCTGCTTTGTTTTTTTTGCGCAGGCTGTACACACTTCATCAGTCTCTCATTCACAATCTGACAAGAATTCCACGGCGGCATCCCCTTTATGAGGACGTAATGCACTCAAAAAAAATCCATGCCTTTTGTGGCCATTGGCTGTTGTGCCCTTCTCCCTGAGTGCTGCGTTGTGCCCTTCTCCCTGAGTGCTGCGTTGTGCCCTTCTCCCCTAAATCTTCTAGGTTATATCAGCTGTGTCGGTGAAGCCCTCCCACTTCTGAACTACCTGAAACATGCAAGCATGCTGCATGCACCATCACGCACGACTAGCATCACTACTCTGGACGGTTCTGACTTAGAATATGTGGACAACTACAAATACCTAGGTGTCTGGTTAGACTGTAACCTGTCCTTCCAGACTCACATTAAGCATCTCCAATCCAAAATGAAATCTAGAATCAGCTCCCTATTTCGCAACAAAGCCTCCTTCACTCATGCTGCCTAATATACCCTTGTAAAACTGACTATCCTACCGATCCATGACTTTGGCGATGTCATTTACAAAATAGCCTCCAACACTCTACTCAGCAAACTGGATGGAGTCTATCACAGTGCCATCCGTTTTGTCACCAACGCCCCATATACTACCCACCACTGCGTGGGAAGTATACCACTACATGTTCATCGCCAAACCCACTGGCTCCAGGTCATCTGTAAGTCTATGCTAGGTAAAGCCCCACTTTATCTCAGCTCACTGGTCACCATAGCAACACCCACCTGTAGCACGTGCTCCAGCAAGTATATTTCACTGGTCACCTCCAAAGCCAACACTTCCTTTGGCCACCTCTCCTTCCAGTTCTCTGATGCCAATGACTGGAACGAATTGAACAAATCACTGATGCTGGAGTCGTATATCTCCCTCTCTAACTTTAAGCATCAACTGTCAGAGCAGCTTACCGATCACTGTACCTGTTGTAGCGTACAACAGGTCAGCTACCAGGGGGAGACTCGTCGAAGCCTGGTGGCAAACGGAGTCGACATCACGAGGCGATGGCTCCCTCTGCAGGACGTGCCAGGTCTCTACGGGCTCTACGGCCAGGACTAATTGGGGCTGATTGTGGTTGGTGAGTAATCAAGGGCTGATTGCTCACCAGCTGTACGAGTCCCATAAAGGTGCCAGAAGTGCAGATCACAAGGAGGGGGACTGGGGGGAAGAAAGGTGACTTCCATATAGTTGGAGACGGTGCCTGAGCTAAAAGGAGTGAGTCCAGTTTTTGTGCCTGACAGAATACAGTAAGACCCGGAGCCCAGAAGACAGTTTCCCGGAGAGGGTCTCATGGGGGAGACCTATCCTTTTCTTTTGATTTATTATTTAAATAAACACCCTTGAAACCGAGCTAATCCTACTCTGTCCATGTCGGATCTGTGTAAATGTCTTGACCAAACCCCCTGGTCTGCCACACTGTACACAGCCAATCTGTAAATAGCACACCCAACTACCTCATCCCCATATTTGTACTTATCCTCTTGCTCTTTTGCACCCCAGTATCTCTACGTGCACATCATCATCTGCACATCTATCACTCCAGTGTTAATGCTAAATTGTAATTATTTCGCCTCCATTGCCTACTTATTGCCTTACCTCCCTACTCTTCTACATTTGTACACACTGTACATACATTTTTCTATTGTATTATTGACTGTACGTTTGTGTAACTCTGTTGTTATTGTCGCACTGCTTTGCTTTATCTTGGCCAGGTCGCAGTTGTAAATGAGAACTTGTCCTCAACTGGCCTAACTAGCTAAATAAAGGTGAAAAAATTCAAATTAAACAGAGGGCACAGTATGATCAGAGGTGAGAGGTCACTTGGTCGGGTCAACAGGAAGTTTTATTAAATCGATGCTTTACATTGAAATACAGATAGAGATGTAGTAGTCCCAGAGTGAATGATCAAGGACAGTTTTGAATTTCACTTCCTGATGACTGTTAGAGTAAACAAAACACAAGGCTTAATCATGCCCTCTCGCTTCATCTGTCTTTCGTTCTGCAGGTATGTTTTGATTTGAGAGAGAATGCCCAGCCCCAGTCCCATTATCAACACCTCACCCGCTCTAAGATAACCCTTGGGCCAACTGGGGGTCCAAGGCTGGTTAGGAGACACCGCTAGAGACACTATTAGGAAGATGACCTGAGAGAATATGAAGTTTAGTAGCGCTGTAATTCATTAATCATATGCTGTGTTCCCTGCTCCTCTGTTCTTATCTCTTTCCCTTTCTGTCTTTTACACACTCACCTCTCTCCCCACCTCTTTCTTCCTCTGTTTAATAATGCACACCAGATGTGCATTGAAATACATATTTATAAATATTATAATTGTAATATATTATAACACAGGTACTATGTATTTATAAAACTTGGATAATTAACTTCTTTCAATAATGCTTTTCAAATTCTCGACTGGAATTGGTTCAAATTCTCTACTGGTTGAAATTAAGTCTCTCCTTGTGAAATACTACACCTATCCTGTGTCCTCAGATAAGTGCAGATGAAGAAAATTAGATATTGAGATGAACCTGTTTTAGAGTATTTACATTATCAATCAATCAAATGTATTTATAAAGCCCTTTTTACATCAGCCAATGTCACAAAGTACTGTACAGAAACCCAGCCTAAAACCCCAAACAGCAAGCAATGCAGATGTAGAAGCACAGTGGCTAGGAAAAACTCCCTAGAAAGGCCTGAAACTAGGAAGAAACCTAGAGAGGAACCAGGCTCTGAGGGGTGGCCAGTCCTCTTCTGGCTGCGCTGGGTGGAGATTATAACAAAACATGGCCAAGATGTTTAAACATTCATAGATAACCACCAGATAATAATAATAATCACAGTGATTGCAGAGGATGCAACAGGTCAGCACCTCAAGAGTAAATGTCAGTTGGCTTTCATAGCCAATCATTCAGTGATGGAGACAGCAGGTGCGGTAGAGAGAGAGTCCAAAACAGCAGGTCCGGGACAAGGTAGCATGTCCAGTGAACAGGTCAGGGTTCCATAGCCGAAACTGGAGCAGCAGCATGACCAGGTGGACTGGGGACAGCAAGTAGTCATCAGGCCAAGTAGTCCTGCAGCATGGTCCTAGGGCTCAGGTCCTCTGAGAGAAGAGAGAGAGAGAAAGAGAGAAGAAGAGAGAATTAGAGGGAACATACTTAAATTCACACAGGAAACCGGATAAGACAAGAGAAATACTCCAGACATATCAGACTGACCCTAGCCCCCCGACACATAAACCTTTGTAGCATATATACTGGAGGCTGAGACAGGAGGGGTCGGGAGACACTGTGGCCCTGTCCAATGATACCCCAGGACAGGGCCAACCAGGCAGGATATAACCCCACCCACTTTGCCAAAGCACAGCCCCCACACCACTAGAGGGATATCTTCAACCACCAACCTACTACACTGAGACAAGGGCGAGTATAGCCCACGAAGATCTCCCCCATGGCACGAACCCGAGGGGGGTGCCACCCGGACAGGAAGATCACGTCAGTGACTCAACCCACTCAAGTGACGCACCCCTCCAAGGGACGGCATGGAGGAGCACCAGTAAGCCAGTGACTCAGCACCCATAATAGCGTTAGAGGCAGAGAATCCCAGTGGAGAGAAGGGAATAAGCCAGGCAGAGACAGCAAGGGTGGTTTGTCGCTCCAGTGCCTTTCTGTTCACCTTCAACCCCAGGGCCAGACTACACTCAATCATATGGCCTACTGAAGAGATGAGTCTTCAGTGAAGACTTAAAGGTCGAAACCGAGTCTGAGTCTCTCAAATGGATAGACAGACCATTCTAGAAAAATTTAGCTCTATAGGAGGAGAAAGCCGTGCCTCCAGCTGTTTGCTTAGAAATTCTAGGGACAGTAAGGAGGTCTGCGTCTTGTGACCATAGTGTACGTGTAGGTATGTACGGGAGGACCAAATCGGAAAGATAGGTAGGAGCCCATGTAATGCTTTGTAGGTTAGCAGTAAAACCCTGAAATCAGCCCTAGCCTTAACAGGAAGCCAGTGTAGAGAGGCTAGCACTGGAGAAATATGATCACATTTTTTGGTTCTATTCAAGATTCTAGCAGCCCTGTTTAGCACTAACTGGAGTTTAGTTAGTGCTTTATCCGGGTAGCCGGAAAGTAGAGCATTGCAGTAGTCTAATCTAGAAGTGACAAAAGCATGGATACATTTTTCTGCATCATTTTAGGACAGAAAGTTTCCGACTTTTGCAATGTTACAAAGATGGAAAAAAGCTGTTTTTGAAATATTCTTGATATGTTCGTCAAAAGAGAGATCAGGGTCCAGAGTAACGCTGAGGTCCTTCACAGTTTATTTTGAGATGATTGTACAATCATCAATATTAATTGTCAGATCCAACAGAAGATCTCGTTGTTTCTTGGGACCTAGAACTAGCATCTCTGTTTTGTCCGAGTTTAAAAGTAAAACATTTGCAGACATCCACTTCCTTATGTCTGAAACACAGGCTTCCAGGGAGGGCAATTTTGGGGCTTCACCATGTTTCATTGAAATATACCGCTGTGTATCGTCCACATAGCAGTGAAAGTTAACATTATGTTTCCGAATGACATCACCGAGAGGTCAAATATATTGTGAAAACAATAGTAGTCCTAAAACAAAACCTTGAGGAACACCGAAATTTACAGTTGAGTTATCAGAAGACAAACCATCTACAGAGACAAACTGATATCTTTCCGACAGATAAGATCTAAACCAGGCCAGAACTTGTCCGTGTAGACAAGTTTCCAATCTCTCCAAAAGAATGTGGTGATCGATGGTATCAAAAGCAGCACTAAGGTCTAGGGGCAAGAGGACAGATGCAGAGACTTGGTCTGATGCCATTAAAAGGTAATTTACCACCTCATGAGTGCAGTCTCAGTGCTATGATGGGGTCTAAAACCAGACTGGAGCGTTTTGTATACATTGTTTGTCTTCAAGAAGGCAGCGAGTTGCTGTGCAACAGCTTTTTCAAACATTTTGAGAGGAATGGGAGATTCGATATAAGCAAATAGTTTTTTATATTTTCTGGGTCAAGGTTTGGCTTTTCAAGAGAGGCTTTATTACTGCCACTTTAAGTGAGTTTGGTACACATCCAGTGGATAGGGAGCCGTTTATTATATTCAACATAGGAGGGCTAAGCACAGGAAGCAACTCTTTCAGCATCTTGAACATTCAGAGACCAAAACTATTTTCATCTAAGTGTCAAGAGATATAGTATTAAAAAACTTGAGTGTCTCCTTTGATCCTAGGTCCTGGCAGTGTTGTGCAGACTCAGGACAACTGAGCTTTGGAGAAATACACAGATTTAAAGAGGAGTCCGTAATTTGCTTTCTAATAATCATGATATTTTCGTCAAAGAAGATCATGAATTTATCACTGCTGAAGTGGAAGCCTTCCTCTCTTGGGGAATGCTGCTTTTTAGTTAGCTTTGTAACAGTATCAAAACTAAATGTTAGATTGTTCTTATTCTCCTCAATTAAGTTGGACAAATAGGATGATCGGGCAGCAGTGAGGGCTCTTCGATTTTGCACGGTACTGTCTTCCAAGCTAGTCGGAAGACTTCCAGGTTGGTGTGGCGCCATTTCCATTACTATTTTCTGGAAGCTTGCTTCAGGGCTCTGGTATTTTCTGTATACCAGGGAGCTAGTTTCTTATGACAAATTTTAGGGGTGTGACTGCAACTAGGGTATTACGCAAGGTTAAATTTAGTTTCTCAGGTGGGGTTTTTTGTACTCTGACGTCCTTGGGTAGGTGGAGGGAGTCTGGAAGGGCATCTAGGAATCTTTTGGTTGTCCGAGAATTTCTAGCCCGGCTTTTGATGATCCTTGGTTGGGGTCTGAGCAGATTATTTGTTGCGCTTGCAAACGTAATAAAATGGTGGTCCGATAGTCCAGGATTATGAGGGAAAACATTAAGATCCACAATATTTATTCCACGGGAAAGAACTAGGTCCAGAGTATGACTGTGGCGGTGAGTAGGTCCGGCGACATGTTGGACAAAACCCACTGAGTTGATGATGGCTCCGAAAGCCTTTTGGAGTGGGTCTGTGGACTTTTCCATGTGAATATTAAAGTCACCAAACATTTGAATATTATCTGCCATGACTACAAGGTCCGATAGGAATTCAGGGAACTCAGTGAGGAACGCTGTATACGGCCCAGGAGACCTGTAAACAGTAGCTATAAAAAGTGATTGAAATTTGCTATCCTAAATGTTAGCAAGACCTCCGCTTTGCGGGATGTACGGGGGATATGGTCACTAGTGTAACCAGGAGGAGAGGCCTCATTTAACACAGTAAATTCATCAGGCTTAAGCCATGTTTCAGTCAGGCCAATCAGATCAAGATTATGATCAGTGATTAGATAATTGACTATAACTGCCTTGGAAGTGAGGGATCCAACATTAAGTAGCCCTATTTTTAGATATGAGATATCACGTCTTTCAATAATTACAAGAATGGAGGAGGTCTTTATTCCAGTGAGATTGCTAAGGCAAACACAGCCATGTTTAGTTTTGTCCAACCTAGACCGAGGCACAGGCACGGTCTCAATGGGGATAGCTGAGCTGACTACACTGACTATGCTAGTGGCAGACTCCACTAAGCTGGCAGGGTAGCTATCAGCCTGATGCCTGGCCTGCACCCTATCTCAATGTGGAGCAAGAGGAGGTAGAGCCCTGTCTATGTTCATAGATAAGATGAGAGCACCCCTCCAGCTGGGATGGAGTCCATCACTCCTCAGCAGGCCAAGCGTGGTCTTGTTTGTGGGTGAGTCCCAGAGAGAAGGCCAATTATCTACAAATTGTATATTTTGGGAGGGGCAGAAAACAGTTTTCAACCAGCGATTGAGTTGTGAGACTGCTGTAGAGCTCATCACTCCCCATAACTGGGAGGGGGCCAGAGACTATTACTCGATGCCAACATATCTTTCTAGATGATTTACACGCTGAAGCTATGTTGCGCTTGGTGACCTCTGACTGTTTCATCATAACATTGTTGGTGCCGACGTGGATAACAATGCATATAAAGTGTAGTGTACTGTATTTCTTTATTCTGGTTCTGTATATATGAATTACAAATCAGCCTTTAAATAGCTAAATCATGTGTTCATCTATTGCAGAGTTACAATGTGTAACCATTGATGTCCCAGGACCAGGATTGGTAAAAGTCTTTGCTAGGTAAAGCCTCGCCTTATCTCAGCTCACTGGTCACCATAGCAGCACCCACCCGTAGCACGCACTCCTGCAGGTATATTTCACTGGTCACCCCTCAAAGCCAACTCCTCCTTTGGCCGCCTTTCCTTCCAGTTCTCTGCTGCCAATGACTGGAACGAATTGCAAAAATCACTGAAGCTGGAGAGATACAGTTGAAGTCAGAAGTTTACATGCACCTTAGCCAAATACATTTAAACTCAGTTTTCACAATTCCTGACATTTAATCCTAGTAAAAATCTCCGGTCTTAGGTCAGTTGGGATCACATTTTAAGAATGTGAAATGTTAGAAAAATAGTAGAGAGAATGATTTACTTCAGTTTAATTTATTTCATCACATTCCCAGTGGGTCAGAAGTTTACATACACTCAATTAGTATTTGGTAGCATTGCCTTTTAATTGTTTAACTTCGGTCAAATGTTTCGGAAAACCTTCCACAAGCTTCCCACAATAGGTTGGGTGAATTTTAGCCCATTCCTCCTGACAGAGCTGGTGTAACTGAGTCAGGTTTGTAGGCATCCTTGCTCTCACACACTTTTTCAGTTCTGCCCACAAGTGTTCTATAGGATTGAGGTCAGGGCTTTGTGATGGCCACTCCAATACCTTGACTTTGTTGACCTTAAGCCATTTTGCCACAACTTTGGAAGTCTGCTTGTGGTCATTGTCCATTTGGAAAACCCATTTGCGACCAAGCTTTAACTTCCTGACTGATGTCTTGAGATGTTGCTTCAATATATCCACATAATTTTCCCTCCCTCATGATGCCATCTATTTTGTGAAGTGCACCAGTCCCTCCTGCAGCAAAGCACCCCCACAACATGATGCTGCAACCCCCCCATGTTTCATGGTTGGGATGGTGTTCTTCGGCTTGCAAGCCTCCCTCTTTTTCCTCCGAACATAAGATGGTCATTATGGCCAGTTATTTTTTTTGTTTCATCAGACCAGAAGACATTTCTCCAAAAAGTACGATCTTTGTCCCCATGTGCAGTTGGCGGTTTTGGAGCAGTGGCTTCTTCCTTGCTGAGCGGCCTTTCAGGTTATGTCAGTATAGGACTCGTTTACTGTAGATATAGATACTTTTGTACCTGTTTCCTCCAGAATCTTCACAATGTCCTTTGCTGTTGTCCTGGGATTGATTTGCACTTTTCACACCAAAGTACATTAATCTCTAGGAGACAGAACGTATCTCCTTCCTGAGTGGTATGAAGGCTGCATGGTCCCATGGTGTTAATACTTGCGTACTATTTTTTGTACAGATGAACGTGGTACCTTCAGGCAGTTGGAAATTGCTCCCAAGGATGGACCAGACTTGTGGAGGTCTACAATAATTTTTCTGAGATCTTGATTATCCCATGATGTCAAGCAAAGAGGCACTGAGTTTGAAGGTAGGCCTTGAAATACATCCACAGGTCCACCTCCAATTGACTCAAATTATGTCAATTAGCCTATCAGAAGCTTCTAAAGACATTACATAATTTCTGGAATTTCCCAGGCTGTTTAAAGGCACAGTCAACTTAGTGTATGTAAACTTCTCACACACTGGAATTGTGATACAGTGAATTAAGTGAAATAACCTGTCTGTAAACAATTGTTTGAAAAATTATTTGAGTCGTGAACAAAGTAGAAACTATAGTTTGTTAACAAGAAATTTGTGGAGTGGTTGAAAAATGAGTTTTAATGTCTCCAACCTAAGTGTATGTTTCCGACTTCAACTGTATTTCATGGTGCTCTGAGGCCAGGCTGAGTATGTACTAGGAAGGAGGGGCTAAGTGAATTTAAGCGACTGTTTTGGGGCTTTTCTGAGAGATTTGTCTTGGTAGGCCTAATTGTGAGGGTAGGCTGATGTGAGCCAGGTATAGCCTACCCCAACCTTGGTCTTATGGAATAACAGTTTGCCTGCTCATATTTTCTTTTCATTAAAGTTATATTGAAAAGTTTGACATTTACAATCTTGATTTTTTTGTAAATTGAACTTCTGGATCACCATTATCACCTGTAAATACACACCCCTTTGTGCAAAGCGAGAGATGAGTATTTAATCCTGTGCTCTGCTGCATTTGCACCAGTAGAGGGCATCTCCACAAGCTTTGCATATCCAACTTTTGTTTTACTGTGTTGTATAGAGGAAGAACGTGGAGAAAAGTTCTTTATAAATTAAATGTATCACGCATTATTATATTCATTACAACTAGCATGAACTGGACACAAATAATTGTACTGAATAAAACTACAGAAGATTGATAGTCCAAACCAAGACATCTTGACTAGGTGGAAACAAAACAACAGACAGTAACATGTTATTATGTTTGGTGGAAGACTAATGCCTTCCTAGGCTATAGGGTCAGATTCTAACAAGCCAACATCTGGTTTGGTCATGCTGGGCCAGCCAAGAGAAAGCTTCTGCAACATATCTGCACCATCATATGAGCTTTAGGACACAATGGTGGTCTACAGAAGAGACATAGACCAGTGTCCACATGATATGAGTAATGCTATCTTAATTACACAGCTTGTTTAACAGTCAGGGTAGGAGATGACATAGCCAGTATACAGGATAAACAGGGTTTATGCATTTACAATTAAGATAGGCATCGAGGGAAAACATTAAACCGGAAAAATACTTCATCAAAGACGTACATAAGGAATAAAGGCACTGCGAGAAGATCTATCCCACAATACAACATACTCACAGAGGGAGCTGGGGGAGAGGCAGACAAAGAATTCAAGATAAACCTTATCAAACAAAACATCTTAATACAATGTTTACATAAAAACAGCTAATGTTTGAAATTAAGATGCACCCTAAAATATCCATGCTCTAGTTTTTCTACTTAAAATACCAGGCAACATGATCTATTTGGAAAGGTAACTCAACCTGACCTCTGTTGTGATCCAATCAGTCATAAAATAATGGGAATAAAGAAAACTGGGGAATTAATACAATAAATAAAATTATATTTTAAGAAAACTTGTTATTTGCACATAACCTGCAGTGTAACAATAGAAAAGGGAATGTAAAATTAAAGTTAGAATTATTAGCTTTCATGGTGTGGTAGGTAAAGGAGATGTCAAGGAAAACTGATGAGGTAATAGGCGAGGGCAGGGGGCTTGTGGGGGTAAACTGATCTGTTTGTCGTCCCTGGATTCTTGTTATTACAAACAGAGTCTCAATTCTCCAAGGGTTTGTGCCACTGAAAACAAAACAGGCAGAAGCATGGTAGAGCACAACAAACAAACAGCCATTGAACAATGTATGTGTTGGTTAAGGAGCCAGTCTAAATCTGCTGAACACATTAGCCTCTCCAAGATGGCTGGCCACCCATGCTGACCCCTCCCTGGCACTGGCAGCCCCCGCAGAGCAGACACAAGGGTCACTTACTCCCTAGGCATGGCTGAAACCCAGGCATGGCTGTAATGATAGCTATCCTGTTGCACACATTTAGAAATACATCTCACAGCTCTAATAATGAGCACAAGACAAAGGGCCACATCCCCAGATATTCAAAGTCCTATTTAATCACATCACAATAGTATTTCCACTTTTGAACGGTTGACATAATGTTTTATAAATATATATATATTTAAATATCAGGGAGACCCGGATAAACAAACATGTTCATTTTATTTATTGTCCATGCAATATTATTTATATATAATGTTTAATTTGACTAAATGGTGAAGTCACACATGAGGTGCCATGACAAATATATCTTAAAATCAAGAATAAATCAATGTAAAGTGAGCACAGCAGTTCTGTTCCTATCATCAGTGTCATCCAGGTAGCCTACACCAGTGACGTCGCCGAGATGACGCGTCTCGCCAGTCGCTTGTGCTGTCATGACCACAACAGCACTACTATAAATTGACGCGCCAGTAAGTCTTTCACAAGGTATAAGCTTTGCTACGAGCTAGCCCTGTGTCCCGGGCATCATTCCCCACTTGCCTTGTGCGATTCAGTCAAGCCTAGCATTCATTCGTTGGCCCATACGGTGGATTCCTAACTGCAGAATGTCGGAGACAGTCAAGCCACCAACTTCGTTTTTCATCGAGGACATCCTCTCCATTAAAGAGAATACACGGCTAAACTTCAGGTGCTCTTCCTCACACAAGGCCAAGGAGGGATGCGCGCAATGGAATAACCAACAGTGCGAGCATGTATCACAGTCAGAGGAACTTTGCGCACAGGATACAGCATTTGAAGGGCGGAAAGGTGAGCACGTTGGATTGTAATGTAGGCTACTTAAAAATAGTTTAGACTATGGTATGGATTGACGGTGTTGTGCCAGATTTCCTGGACTCATACTAATAACAACAGGAAATAAACCTATTCCATATGAACCTGTGGAGTAGGCAGTTTACCTGTCAATTGCCAGCTTTTGACGCAAAGTCACCACAACACAAATGGGCTAATCATGTCTCTCTTTTACAGATGTATTTGACAGCTCTTGTTCTAGCACCCCAGATGCCATGAAAAGCTTTACATCAGTCGGCAAACAGAAGCGCTCGCGCGCTGCCTTTACGCATCTGCAAGTGTTAGAACTGGAGAAGAAATTTAACCACCAGAAGTACCTGTCCGCTCCCGAAAGAGCCAATCTTGCCAACACGTTGGGACTGACCGAGACCCAAGTTAAAATCTGGTTTCAGAACAGAAGATACAAAACCAAACGGAAGCAGCAAGCTACGGAGTACTGTAAGGACATCTTTCAAAAGTCAGAAGAACTAAGTACAGAGGACAATTTAGTCAGATCGTCGCTTCTCTCCACGTTCTACAAAACATATAAGTACCAACCATATGTGTATGACTTCAATAGCACATGGAGACCAATACTGTGGTGAATATTACATAATACTGGACAATATTCAGGTCAATATGGACACAATGCCTTATGAGAAGAGTATGTTAAACAACTAATTATGTTACCTAGTTATTTGATCTATTCAGCACAGTAACTTGTCATATTTTTTTCACAATCTACTTTTATATGGCTAAAATGTAGCCTACCAATGTCAAACCGTCAAGCTGTAATTTTTCATTCATAGCCTATATGTATGAGTATGTTATCACAGAAAAAATGACCTAATCACTTTGTTGCTTGCATTTTCTTTTTTTATGTATATTTTTTCCCCAAATTCCAAGAAAATAAAGGGTAACTGATTTGAAATTGAGACTAAGTAATTCAAAGGCTATTGTAGTGTCAAGGTCTATGAAAAGTTTTGCCAGCTGTCGTAATACAAATCTTGCTAAATGTTTCAGTACCCGTGCAGCTCACTTTTTATTTAAACAGTGCAAATATACTCATTACTATTGAGAGTAGTGATGGTTATTGAAAATGACAGTTTACTCTTTCCATTTTACAGAGTTACAGCTAACACTTTATCCCTCTGTGTAAGCATACATGTCATAATTCTGTGCTCTGAGATGCTGAAGATACACACTAAAACACTATGTATGCAAAGGGCCATGGCTGGTTGGAGACAAAATATGTGATTTTACTTGGCAATATCTTGACAAACTCCTCTCCCTGGAGCAGCCATGAATGTTGCTTTAAACTGAAATGTATATTCTTACATTCAGGAATGAATGCTTGAAATATGGTCTACAGTAACTGTTTCCAGAGGCAAACAATGGTTGTACCTGTAGTTAAAATGTGATAATACTAGAAAATTGCATGAGCAGATAAGGGTTTGCCTGGGATCTTCAGAAAACATAAGGGCCCTCTCTAAACAACGATGCTTGGTTTCTTTAACAGATAAAGAGCCCCTATCCATCCATTTAAACTGAGTCTTGATTCAACATCAAGGTGTTTTTAACTGACCCTACTGAAGGCAGTTCCTCATTGTGGTGACTACATGAAATTATAAGTGGTTTCCCCACAACCATGCTTGTGAGAACTGTGGCAAGGGATAGACACATTAAGGCAGCAGATAGCCATCGGTTAGAGTGGTTAGAGAGCTGGGCCACTAACAGAAAAATTGCTAGTTTGAATCCCCGTGCCCGACAATGTGAGCAATCTGCTGATGTTCCCTTGAGCAAGGAACTTAACCCTAATTGCTCCAGGGTCACCTTTGATAATGGCAGACCCTAGCCATGATCATACTCTCTGAGGGTGTCTCAGGGGGGCCTGGGATATGCAAAAAAACATTCACATGCATATTAATACACAATTGTACTTGTGTGAATTAGGATGAATATAAGTACCCACCTAAAATGCGTATTATTATATGGAGCTGTCGTGTCTCTGGCTATGCCGGATTAAGTGATATGACATGCTATTCTATAAAATCCTTTCTCCGTAATTAATATTTTCTGATTGAGCTAATCATGTAAATGTATTTAACTAAAGAGTCGGGGCACCACAAAATAATATTTATAGAGCTGTTATCTTCCGAATAAACTCTTAAAGACCTAGTAATATTTTACATCAATAGCAGTCAATATTAATCGTCACATTAATTCAGTCTCATCTGAAAGTTGTAAATTCTTGGTTATCGTTATGAACCCTGGCTATCAAGTTGAATCAGCAATACAAAATTGGGTTGAATTATTTATTTACTAAATACCTAACTAATCACACAGAATTACATATACAAAGAATGAATCATACCTTGATTACAAATTACATCATAAAGGAAAACGTCCCTAGCGGGCGGAACAGATATGACAGCTGGTTACACAAAAGAAAAAGGGCTGGGTTTGAGTGAAAGAGCGGGAAGACTGAGGAACAAAGGGAGAAGCTGTGCTATCGTAAATGCAGTATCTTATGCATTCTAAATTACCGCCCATTTGGAAAATGCAATAAATATATACTCTGAGCTGAGTAGGATGGTGGTGGATGGAAGGTCGTGTTGCCCAACTGAGTCCTTTGAAGAAGGTCTCTTGTGGTAAATTGTAATGTCGTTGTGTGGTAGACGGGATACTCTGTCTGTTCTTTCCGAGCCCACGTTTGCAGCTGCTGTTGCTAAATAGGAGTTATCACTTCTGCAGTGAATAAAAGTTCAAAGTTCATACCATTCGCAACCAAAGCTCACTCTGAGGTTGGCTTAGTTCTGTAGTTGACATGTTAGTCCTTTTAATGCAGAGGCTACAGACCTCACGTACTTGGAACAGGAGGTTACATTTTCATCAAGGCTTTATATAGTGGAGCGAAAAGGGTGTGTTTCACCCTTTTTGGGGGCGGGCCACTGATTGAGCAGAGCCCTAACCTTATGAAAACCCAAATCTCTCATTTGGAAGCTAAAATTACATTTCATCTCTTCACCAATAATTTTATATTCAAACATTTAAATTTAACAACAATTCCATGTGAATCCGATAACTACAATGTGGAGACTTTCTTACTGTAGAGTTTATGTCATCCTATCATTGATGAGAATGTCTCAGATGACAACTGAACTGACATCATATTTATTAAGTACCACCGCATATGTTCAATTGCTCGGATTACCAGAATATAGTTCATTTTCCCCCACCTTCTGATGTTCCCAGAATCTCTATGTTAACCAAGGGTTTTTTCAAATGTCACATCAGTAGGGTAGGGGGAGGAAAAAGGGGGGAAGAGGTATTTACAGTGCCTTGCGAAAGTATTCGGCCCCCTTGAACTTTGCGACCTTTTGCCACATTTCAGGCTTCAAACATAAAGATATAAAACTGTATTTTTTTGTGAAGAATCAACAACAAGTGGGACACAATCATGAAGTGGAACGACATTTATTGGATATTTCAAACTTTTTTTAACAAATCAAAAACTGAAAAATTGGGCGTGCAAAATTATTCAGCCCCTTTACTTTCAGTGCAGCAAACTCTCTCCAGAAGTTCAGTGAGGATCTCTGAATGATCCAATGTTGACCTAAATGACTAATGATGATAAATACAATCCACCTGTGTGTAATCAAGTCTCCGTATAAATGCACCTGCACTGTGATAGTCTCAGAGGGCCGTTAAAAGCGCAGAGAGCATCATGAAGAACAAGGAACACACCAGGCAGGTCCGAGATACTGTTGTGAAGAAGTTTAAAGCCGGATTTGGATACAAAAAGATTTCCCAAGCTTTAAACATCCCAAGGAGCACTGTGCAAGCGATAATATTGAAAAGGAGTATCAGACCACTGCAAATCTACCAAGACCTGGCCGTCCCTCTAAACTTTCAGCTCATACAAGGAGAAGACTGATCAGAGATGCAGCCAAGAGGCCCATGATCACTCTGGATGAACTGCAGAGATCTACAGCTGAGGTGGGAGACTCTGTCCATAGGACAACAATCAGTCGTATATTGCACAAATCTGGCCTTTATGGAAGAGTGGCAAGAAGAAAGCCATTTCTTACAGATATCCATAAAAAGTGTTGTTTAAAGTTTGCCACAAGCCACCTGGGAGACACACCAAACATGTGGAAGAAGGTGCTCTGGTCAGATGAAACCAAAATTGAACTTTTTGGCAACAATGCAAAACGTTATGTTTGGCGTAAAAGCAACACAGCTCATCACCCTGACCACACCATACCCACTGTCAAACATGGTGGTGGCAGCATCATGGTTTGGGCCTGCTTTTCTTCAGCAGGGACAGGGAAGATGGTTAAAATTGATGGGAAGATGGATGGAGCCAAATACAGGACTTTTCTGGAAGAAAACCTGATGGAGTCTGCAAAAGACCTGAAACTGGGACGGAGATTTGTCTTCCAACAAGACAATGATCCAAAACATAAAGCAAAATCTACAATGGAATGGTTCAAAAATAAACATATCCAGGTGTTAGAATGGCCAAGTCAAAGTCCAGACCTGAATCCAATCGAGAATCTGTGGAAAGAACTGAAAACTGCTGTTCACAAATGCTCTCCATCCAACCTCACTGAGCTCGAGCTGTTTTGCAAGGAGGAATGGGAAAAAAATTCAGTCTCTCGATGTGCAAAACTGATAGAGACATACACCAAGCGACATACAGCTGTAATCGCAGCAAAAGGTGGCGCTACAAAGTATTAAGTTAAGGGGGCTGAATAATTTTGCACTCCCAATTTTTCAGTTTTTGATTTGTTAAAAAAGTTTGAAATATCCAATAAATGTCGTTCCACTTCATGATTGTGTCCCACTTGTTGTTGATTCTTCACAAAAAATACAGTTTTATATCTTTATGTTTGAAGCCTGAAATGTGGCAAAAGGTCGCAAAGTTCAAGGGGGCCGAATACTTTCGCAAGGCACTGTATGACTGTCATAAACCTACCCCCAGGCCAACGTCATGACAGAGCTATGGGAGAAACCAAAGTTAGTGTTTAGCCTTCAGGATCAAATGAGGGGTATAACTGTTGGTGGAATGCCCACAATTAAAGGGTCGTTGTGTTGAGCATTGGACACCTGCATGGCAGTCAGGGAAGCTGCATTGTGGCCCATATTTTCTCAGCAATGTTATGCCACCTAATAACAGCAATCTCTTTATTGACATGGTTTTCATTGAGATAGGCAGGGTAGCATAAGGGTAGGCAAGAGTAAGATATGATGGTACTTTGAATGAGAAAAATGGAATGCAACCCGCTGACCTCTTTGGCAGCCATGGAATGCACTCGGTCCAGTTGTCTGTTTTCAGGAAACTCTGGAAGCATTTTGATATTATCCATGGCTGCAATTTAGTGCCTCCTATCCCCACTCAATCACATAGTCGAAGTGAAAGGGCCTCGATCTTATCAGCTGAGGAGGCACTGCTTTCCGAAGCCTGAGTCCTCAGTGTCTGGAAGAGTTGTCTCCTACTTCACCTCAATTTAGCTCAATGTACCTTGATGTACCAATGAGTCAGATGTGTTTTGAGTTGGTGGTTTTCTCCTCCAGAAACCCCTCTCTTGCTGCTCTCCTAGACAGATGAGTTCTCATCCATGTCACTCAAAATGAGGGCAGGAACAATGGGCCATGAAACTGAGTCAGACCAATCAGCAGAGACCCACGCTGATGATCCATCCACTGATAATCACATTCCCCTCCCTCGAGCAGAGCATGTTTTGATTTAATATCTCAGATACAAGAGGGTGCTATAAATTTTATGTAAAAAAAAATCTAATTAAATTCAACATTAGAATCAGAGAGCATTTTCAAGAACAATACCAGGTAGTTGTTGTTCACAATAGTTATAACTATTGAAACACTCAACCAGACTGAAGTGAAATAGTTTATGAATAAGCAGGATTAACTTAAATCCTAATGAAGGGTTTTTACTTATTTCACATTGTTTCTACAGGTCAGGGAGTGTTTAAGAATGAGTTTCCAAACTCGACTTTCATTAGGTTTTTGATAGAGCTATCGACAATGATATACATTTTTAAATGTTTTACATTTTACCTTTATTTAACTAGGCAGGTCAGTTAAGAACAAATTCTTATTTTCAATGACGGCCTAGAAACAGTGGGTTAACTGCCTTGTTCAGGGGAAGAACAACAGATTTGTACTTTATCAGCTCAGGGATTCGAACTTGCAACCTTTTGATTACTAGTCCAACACTCTAGGTTACCACTAGGCAACCTTGCCACCCCATTTGAGGAAGCACCCCTCCTCTTTATCATTTAAGAGGGAAGTAAGTCGTTTCCATTTGGAGATAGTAGATTGCACAAAGAAAATGGACATCTACGTTATTTATCAAATAGATTTTAAATAATATTTTGTACTGTAGATTTAAGCAATAATTTTTTACTGTGTCAGAAAAATAATCGCTCACCAAAGAATGAGTAAGGACCAAAATTGAACATTGCAACAAAGTGAAGTTTCAACTATAACAGTAGCCAGACAAACAGGACAAAATCCTCCGAACAGTGCTGATAAGATGACATGGTCTGGGGCTGTACTATGAGGGAGGACATGTTTACAGTAGCACAAAGCTAGTGTGAACAGAAATCTGATCCAGTTCAGATAACCAAAGCCTTTATCTGGAAGTTTGAAGCGCCCACGCCAATAACCTGTCTGAGACTGATAACTCCCTGACCTTGTGGATCCTCCTCAGGCAACCCAACTAACATGTTACATACAGTGGTATTCAACTGATAACTCCCATATCAACGATAGGGATTATATAGGAATAATTAAACCAATGGATTATATTTTCAATGTATGTACTGCTACTAAAATAAATAACATAAACAGTAACCTGTTTATAGATACTGTGTAAATGTAGGGTTATAAAAAGTGTCGTACTTACATGGTCAGGATTACATTTCGCTTTACATGTGTTCATAGTCTAACAATAAAAAGTCAAAAGCTTCACTTCACTGCTTGTTTTTCATCCCTTTTCTCACCCTAGAGTTGGTTGCTATTCATTCAAGTGAGGTTTTTGTTAATGTTTCCTTCTTGCAGTGCTCATCTGTCTGTCAACATTGCACACGTTTGGGCAGGTCTGGGTTCTGCATCTTTGTGAAGTTAACTTGCTCGGCACTGCTTGGATGCACTCAAAAGAGTTGATTCAACCAAGCAGTACTTGCTGGAGATTGTCATAAAGAGCATGACTTATGTTGTGGAGACACTCGCAGCAGGGGACTGATGCAAGATTCTCCACTCTAAAGGATACTATGGTAAACAGAGTCAAAGAAACTAAGGTGGAATGATGCTTATGGCTTCTCATTATGCTAATGTGAAGTGAAATTTAAAGTAACTGTCCAGTGAAAATATAACTTTTAAAAGTTCATATTCTGTTTACTCATACCCAAATAAATGTTGTTGACTCATCCAATACTCGTATTTGTGACAAAGGCATAAATTGAAAAGAAATCACTACAAAACCCACATCATACTTGTATCTCAAACCGACCGTTTTAAAAATTCTTGCTATTTCCTCACAGAGAATGATGTCAGCTAGTCAATCAGTGGTCTATTTGTATGAATATTGTTCATGACCGGTATACGCCCACACCATTCTGTTGTTGGGGTACGCCCACTCCATTCTGTTGTTGGGGTACGCCCACACCATTCTGTTGTTGGGGTACGCCCACACCATTCTGCTGTTGGGGTACGCCCACACTATTCTGCTGTTGGGGTACGCTCACCATTCTGCTGTTGGGGTACGCCCACACCATTCTGCTGTTGGGGTACGCCCACACCATTCTGCTGTTGGGGTACGCCCACACCATTCTGCTGTTGGGGTACGCCCACACCATTCTGCTGTTGGGGTACGCCCACACCATTCTGCTGTTGGGGTACGCCCACACCATTCTGCTGTTGGGGTACGCCCACACCATTCTGCTGTTGGGGTACGCTCACACCATTCTGCTGTTGGGGTACGCCCACACCATTCTGCTGTTGGGGTACGCCCACACCATTCTGCTGTTGGGGTACGCCCACACCATTCCAAACACTTAAAAGCTGCTTTTAACATAATTTATTTTTTAAATTGGAAGGAAAACTATTTCACTCATATTGTAATTAATTATAGGTAAAATTTCATAGAAATCTGGAAACACTGGATAGGTTAATTTAAATAGATGTCCGAATGAAAGAATAATTTTAAAAAAGATTACTAAATCCCCATTCAAGTGCTCAAATAACAGAAGTGGTCTCCCTTCATCTCTAGCAAGCTATATTTTGTGAACAAGGCCGTTGGAGTACACAGGTAATTAGATGTGAAGAGAGGAGATTAGAACATGCCCATCAAGATAAAGGAGCTTGGTGACAGGCATAGCTGAAGGTTACAACTATTATTACCCCACTTGCCCTTGTGAAGCCTGCACTTCCAAGAGCTGAAAGGGACACGGTACATTGATTTACAAATGCAGTAGAGTAAAACATCATCCTCCGTGTCTCTCTTCCTTCACATCTTTCTTTAGGCTCAGAGGGAGTGTCTCTGCCACCTGGACAAACTGACTTTTCCAAAGTCAAATATGAGGGATTGGAAGGTCCCAATGCACCTTCCCACACAGAGGCTCATAAGCCCCCACTGTAACATATGAACACACTCATGGACCCATCAAAACATGTACAGTGGCAAGAAAAAGTATGTGAACCTGGATATCTGCATAAATTGGTCATGAAATTTGATCTGATCTTCATCGAAGTCACAACAACAGACAAACATAGTTTGCTTAAACTAATAACACACAAATTATTGTATTTTTCTTGTCTATATTGAAAACATCATTTAAACATTCACAGTGTAGGTTGGAAAAAGTATGTGATCCCTTGGGCTAATGACTTCTCCAAAAGCTAATTGGAGTCAGGAGTCAGCTAACCTGGAGTCCAATCAATGAGACGAGATTGGAGATGTTGGTTAGAGCTGCCTTGCACGAAAAACACTCACAAAATTTGAGTTTGCTATTCACAAGAAGCATTACCTTTTGTGAACCATGCCTCAAACAAAAGAGATCTCAGAAGACTTAAGTTTAAGAATTGTTGACTTGCATAAAGCTGGAAAGGGTTACAAAAGTATCTCTAAAAGCCTTGATGTTCATCAGTCCACGGGAAGACAAATTGTCTGTAAATGGAGAAAGTTCAACACTGTTGCTACTCTCCCTAGGAGTGGCCGTCCTGCAAAGATGACTGCAAGAGCACAACGCAGAATGCTCAATGAGGTTAAGAAGAATCCAAGAGTGTCAGATTAAGACTTATAGAAATCTCTGGAACATGCTAACATCTCTGTTGACGAGTCTACGATACATAAAACACTAAACAAGAATGGTGTTCATGGGGGACACTACGGAAGAAGCCACTGCTGTCCAGAAAAAACATTGCTGCACGTCTGAAGTTTGCAGAAGTGCACCTAGATGTTCCAGAGCGCTACTGGAAAAATATTCTGTGAATAGATGAAACTACAGTTGAGTTGTTTGGAAGGAACACACAACACTATGTGTGGAGAAAAAAAGGAACAGCACACCAACATCAAAACCTCATCCCAACTGTAAAGTATGGTGGGGGGGGTATCATGGTTTGGGGCTGCTTTGCTGCCTCAGGACCTGGACA
Source organism: Oncorhynchus masou masou (assembly GCF_036934945.1). Lineage (NCBI taxonomy): Eukaryota > Metazoa > Chordata > Actinopteri > Salmoniformes > Salmonidae > Oncorhynchus > Oncorhynchus masou. Next base: position 28,764,558 of record NC_088212.1, on the reverse strand, counting down.
GCTTGCTATCATCAACAGAAAAATGAATTCCCAAGTTTATCAAGACATTTTGCAGGATAATGTCAGGCTATCTGTCCGCCAATTGAAGCACAACAGAAGTTGGGTGATGCAACAGGACAACAACTCAAAACACAGAAGTAAATCAACAGCAGAATGGCTTCATCAGAAGAAAATAAGCCTTCTGGAGTGGCCCAGTCAGAGTCCTGACCTCAACCCGACAGATGCTGTGGCATGTCCTCAAGAGAGCAGTTCACACCAGACACCCCAAGAATATTGTTGAACTGAAACAGTTATGTAAAAGTAATGGTCCAAAATTTCTCCTGACCGTTGTGCAGGTCTGATCCGCAACTGCAGAAAACGTTTGGTTGAGGTTATTGCTGCAAAAGGAGGGTCAACAAGTTATTAAATCCAAGGGTTCACATACTTTTCCCACCCTGCACTGTGAATGTTTACACGGTGTGTTCAATAAAGACAAACGTATAATTGTTTGTGTGTTATTAGTTTAAGCAGATTGTGTTTGTCTGTTGTTATGACCTAGATGAGGATCAGATCTAATTTTATGACCAATTTATGCAGAAATCCAGGCATTTCCAAAGGGTTCACATACTGCAATGTTTACAGTGGCAAGAAAAAGTGAGTGCCATGAGTTCATAGTTGCCATACTATAGAAAGAGAAACTGCATGGGAACAGAGGGACACCACATTGTTTTCTTTAAAAATATTCAAGTCTATTGACACAACTGTGCATCAATCTAAGTGACATAATACAAAAATCCCCATTACAAACTATCATGACCACTATGAAAAGGGGAGTCTCAAGAACACAATGTTCACTAGTGTCGCGGGACTCATCTGAAGCTAACCCATACAAACAAATGGAAGTATGGAGGTAGTTTTGTGCCAACAAAAATAAAGGGTTAATGATGTGTCCAAAAAAACATATTTCCTAAGCTTCATTTATATCTCCTAGATATAGGACAGACACTGGCAGGTGCATGCAGGCTGACTTCGGTCGCCAGCTGTACAGAGTTTCCTCCGACACATTGGTGTGGCTAGCTTACGGGTTATGCGGGCAGTGTGTCAAGAAGCAGTGCGGCTTGGCGGGGTCGTGTTTAGAGGACGCATGGCTCTCGACCTTCGCCTCTCCCGAGTCCATACGGGAGTTGCAGCGATGGGACAAGACTGTAACTATCAAATTGGATATCACAAAATTGTGGAGGTTAAAAATAAATAACCAAATAATCTACTATTATTCCTTATGAGTTATTTTTTGACAGTGGTATATCTGTAATGACTAAAGTGAAGTAAGGTTTCATGGAAATGTGCCCGTAATGTCTGAACAGAATTAAATCAATATTTTTCAAGTTTTAATTTTTAAATACCTGCATTTTGCCTCTGTTTGGTCCTGTGCTTGTCTGTCCCATCTCCTCGTGAATCTGATTGGCCCACACAGAGTGGTCATGAAGCCATCATACGGCTCTTCATGGTACCCACTCATACTTTGGAAAACTAACAGATTTCTTCCTTTAAAGACAGGGGAAAACCGAACTCCACCACAAAGACAGGCATTGTCAGTGCTCCAATATGCCGTGACTGGCTAACAAATTTGCTGGAGCTGATAAGGTGGTTTAAAATCAGCCCAGATCGTTGCACAAGGGAAGATTCATAAACTTCCCAGGACAGCAGTGAAACTGGATCCCTGATGTAACATGGTACCAGCACAGCTCCTTTCTTCTCCCATCTGCAGATATACCCTTGCATCCGACTCGTCAGATGGTTGTCATTGATTGTACGTACTGTCTTGAGCAAAGTGTGTGTGAGCAGTGTGTGTGTGTGTTTTAGCAGCATGGTTAAGAGAATGTGAGTATGTGTATGGATCCAGTCTGTTGAAATTTCCAACGACCTTATCTCAAAGACAGAGACACAAAGTGGTGGGACGGTTTACTGCAGATAAAGTGATTAGAGAGCAGAGCAGAATGACAAGGACAGCGACATGGGCCATTCATACAGATAAACAGCCAGCAAGGAAAAAACAAAACACAAAGGGGACAGCAGTCCCTCTAGGAGTGTACGTGTCTTGGGACATGTATAACTCATATTATGTATGTGATTGGTAAATACATTCATAGCATTGTAGAGGAAAAAGTTATTTCAGATGTTTTTCAGTTATTACAGCTACAAAAAGGTCAAAGCATATGTGATTAGCTAAGACACTAAATTAAGTTATTTCGAAATTATTTCAGAAAATACTGAAAATACTGAATGCATACAGGCCAGATGAGCCAGATTTTTCACCGGATGTATAACATATGAAGCATCCGGTTGGCGTTTCCACATACTAACAAATATGGTGATGAGAGGAAGCCCTGTGGGAGAAGATGGAGCGAGATGGATTTTGTCCGAATTCCTGCTCATTTTCTCATCGATGAAACATTTGATCTCCATACAGTTTTCTGTTTCCCAAACTAGAATATGTAACAAAGAGAGTGAACTGCGTTTTGTAGACTTTACCCTTTGCCAAAGTTGTTTTTAATTGCGTTGTTTAGGAGTGCAAGGGCGAATTGAGCTATTGCACACGCACACTTCAAAGTAGGCACTCTCTAACGGAAATATGCAAATAAATGCCAGAACGCGCCAATAGGATCTCACTAGCTCTGCCCACCATAATTAATTTGCTCCCATAGAACGGCACATTGGACACATCATAATACCCGGTAATGGTTCCAATCGTTTTCCCCCCATGCATTTTTGCATCTGGAATTTTAAATCTACTTCACATAAGTGACATTTTGATAGCCATGTAATTCTTTCTCGGACAATGTGTTTTTTTGTCAATATATTCACCTCAATTTACTCTCAAATTCGAAATACTAATTAGCAACAGAGAAGACCACAGCAAGACTACAAATTCCTGCACTTAAAGCTGTCAGCTACGTTAACCAGCGTGCCCAGAGACCTGTGCCCAATCGATTAATTTGCATCCCCTTTCCTCTGTCCAAGCTAGGCCACAGACAACACATTAGCTAGTTATCAGAGTAGTAGATCAAAAAATAATTTTGATAATTGTTTGCACAGTATGTCAACTTGGTGTCCATTTCATGCCTTATGTCATGTTTCAAGGATGAGAATAACAACATTAAAAGGGAAGAAGACCACTATAGAGAGAGGCAATTTACCGGTTTGGACAGGGCCAGCATGATGCAATTTATCCGGTGTCTGTGAGCGTAGCTATTAAGTTTGAGCATCGTAGCAATACAATGTTTTCTATACAAAGAACCACTTATTCAATGACATAATTATTAACCAGATTACCCCTGATACCAGACTTGGATAAGTGGTAACTCGATGAGTGGTAATTCTAGAATGTTGTCATTGAGAATGTTTTATTCAATCTATTGACATTCAAAATGGACTTTGTTTAGACATTCAGCCTGTATTGTAGTTTCATGGCCAGAGACAAATCTTCAAAAAGGCAAAGTCTTTATTTATTCAGAGTGCTACATGCATTCCATTTTGATTTACAGGATCCTTCCCACTATATGATTGATAAGTCAAGTGATAAAATCCCAAGTTAACAAAAAACAGTTTATGGAAAAACTGCACTTGTCCTCATGTGAAAATTACAGTTTATGAAATATTCTACAGCTGTAATGTCATCAATAAAATAAAACTATTTCTATAGCACATTTCTTACAACAAATACATTTCAAGGTGTTGTCATTGGATGTGGTGTTGCCTGTAAAGTGAGGCACAGATAAAGAGGAGAACATCAAGGCATTCAAAATGGGTACAGGGATGGATGTGCAGGAGTCAGGACTTTGGGTCACATGGTCTGGGATCCTGGAATCACCAGATGGTCTGGTGGGCACTGTAATATTCATGTGTACTGAATGATAATTGGATGCATTTTAATGCCGTATCATACTGGTTAAGACCACCCAGATGGTTAGGTCATGGTCAGTTGATCCTGATTGGAGATAAGTGAACATGCAAGTTATAGCTAGCTAATAAAGAGCTACGTTAAGAAATATCCTGTAGTACTGCATTTTATTATTTTGTACAAAGCGTGCAAAACAAGACAGGCACCACAACAGTGGTGGAGGTCAAGCGACCGTATGGTGCAAGGGACCTTACCATTGAAGAGGCAGTGAAGTCAAAGGATTTCTATATCCAGAGGGGGTGTCTTACAGCCTTCGTGAAGACCATCCTTCCTGGCACCAGGTTCAAGGGCAGCTCCACATCACTGGAAGGTACACTTTGTCCTTTGTTGTGTGGACCACCAAACCCCCATCACCATCCAGCGTGACGACCTTGGGGAGACTCATATTGCTGGACTAGAGGAGCTTTTCAAGGACCACATGCTCACAGAATTGGCACTGCAACAGTGAACATCTAAATATCTTGTAAATAGTTTTCAAACAAATCAGTTTTTAGTCTTACATTGCGGTTTAATACCAATTCGTTTTTGTGTGTGTGTGTGTGGGGGGGGGGGGCACTGGATCAGCATTTGAGTCGCACCTCCTGTCAGTACCTGTTGTCAGGGAAGCCAAAGGGTTCCGAAAAAATTCCACATTAGTCATACACTAGGCTCCCAGAATGTTATATTACATACAAGTTTGCTCAAAGCAGCCAACTAAAGTACTGTAGTTCATGTAATTTCAATGGTTGTTCTGAGTGCATCTCTCACAGTTTCATTCAGTAGTACAACACAATTAACTTAGCCTTTTATCATGTGCACAGTAGGAATTTACACTTCCGGTCAAAAGTTTTAGAACACCTACACATTCAAGAGTTTCTTTATTTTTACTATTTTCTACACTATATAATAACAGTGAAGACATCAAAACTATGAAATAACACATATGGAATCATGTAGTAACCAAAAAAGTGTTAAATTAAATTATATTTTATATTTGAGATTCTTCAAATAGCCCCCCTTTGCCTTGACAGCTTTGCACTCTTGGCATTTTACAGGCTTCACCTGTAAGGAACCTCTTGGATCTAGACTTGGCACTCCGGTACTGCTTGCCGTGCGGTAACAGAGAAAATAGTCTAGGGTGGCTGGGGTCTTTGACCATTTTTAGGGCATTCCTCAGACACCGCCTGGTATAGAGGTCCTGGATGGCAGGAAGCTTGGCCCCGGTGATGTACTGGACCGTACGCACAACTCTCTGTAGTGCCTTGCAGTCAGAGGCCGAGCAGTTGCCATACCAGGCAGTGACGCAACCCATCAGGATGCTTTTGATGGTGCAGCTGTAAAACATTTTGAGGATTTGAGGACCCATGCCAAATCATATCAGTCTCCCGAGGGGGAATATGTTGCTGAGATCTTGGTTGAAAACAGCAGAGGTGTATTTGGAGGGCAAGTTGGTTAGGATGAGGGTGCCCGTTTCTACAGATTTGGGGTTGGACCTGGTGGGTTCATTGATAATTTGTGTGAGATTGAGGGCATCAAGCTTAGATTGTAGGATGGCCGGGGTGTTAAGCATGTCACAGTTTAGGTCACCTAGCAGCACAAGCTCTGAAGATAGATGGGGGGCAATCAATTCACATATGGTGTCCAGGGCAGAGGGTGGTCTATAGCATGAGGCTTGGCCCCGGTGACTTGTTTCTGGAAAGGTGGATTTTTAAAAGTAGAAGCTCGAATTGTTTGGGTACAGACCTGGATAGTAAAACAGAACTCTGTAGTAGATTGCAACTCCGCCCCCTTTTGCAGTTCCATCTTGTCGGAAAATGTTATAGTTCGGGATGGAAATTTCAGGGTTTTTGGTGGTCTTCCTAAGCCAGGATTCAGACACGGCTAGGACATCTGGGCTGGCAGAGTGTACTAAAGCAGTGAATAAAACAAACTTAGGGAGGAGGCTTCTAATGTTAACATGCATGAAACCAAGGCTTTTACAGTTACAGAAGTCAACAAATGAGAGCACCTGGGGAGTAGGAGTGGAGCTAGGCACTGCATGGCCTGGATTAACCTCTACATCACCAGAGGAACAGAAGAGGAGGAGGATAAGGGTACGGCTAAAGGCTATCAGGACTGGTCGTCAAGTGCGTTCAGAGCAGAGAGTAAAAGGAGCAGGTTTCTGGGTGCGATATAATAGATTCAAGGCATAGTGTACAAACAGAGGTATGGTAGGATGTGAGTACATTGGAGGTAAACCTAGGCATTGAGTAATGATGTGAGAGATATTGTCTCTAGAGACGATTAAACCAGGTGATGTCACCGCATATGTGGGAGGTGGAACTAAATGGTAGGTTAAGGCATATTGAGCAGGGCAAGAGGCTCTACAGTGAAATAAGACAATCACTAACCAGGACAGTAATGGACAAGGCATATTGATATTAGGGAGAGGCATGCGTAGCTGGGTGATCAATAGGGGTCCAGTGAGTGGTTGGGCTGGCTGGAGACACGGCGATTCAGACAGCTGGCAGGCCGGGGCTAGCAAGCTAGCAGAATGGCGTTAGAGGGACGTCTCGACGGAGGAAAGTCCGTTTTGGTCTCAAGTGGTCTCAACACCCAATCCTCATGCCTCATTTTACTTCGAGGCTACATACAGACACCGGTTAGTCAGGCTGATTGAGAAAGTATGTACATGTACATATGGTTAAAGTGACTATGCATATATGATGAACAGAGAGTAGCAGTAGCGTAAAAGAGGGGTTGGCAGGTGGTGGGTGGGACACAATGCAGATAGCCCGGATAGCCACTGTGCGGGAGCACTGGTTGGTTGGCCCAATTAAGGTAGTAAGTACATGAATGTATAATTAAAGTAACTATGCATATATGATAAAACAGAGAGTAGCAGCTGCGTAAAAAGAGAGGTTGGGGGAGGCTCACAATGCAAATAGTCCGGGTAGCCATTTGGTTACCTATTCAGGAGTCTTATGGCTTGGGGGTAAAAACTGTTGAGACGCCTTTTTGTCCTAGACTTGGCACTCCGGTACTGCTTGCCATGCGGTAGTAGAGAGAACAGTCTATGACTGGGGTGACTGGGGTCTTTGACCATTTTTAGGGCCTTCCTCTAACACTGCCTGGAGTAGATGTCCTGGAAGGCAGGCAGCTTAGCCCCAGAGATGTACTGGACCGTACGCACTACCCTCTGTAGTGCCTTGCGGTCAGAGGCCGCATTACCAGGCAGTAATGCCTCGATGTTGCAGCTGTAGAACCTTTTGGGGATCTCAGGTCCCATGCCAAATCGTTTTAATTTCCTGAGGGGGAATAGGCTTTGTCGTGCCCTCTTCACGACTGTCTTGGTGTGTTTGGACCATTCTAGTTTGTTGTTGATGTGGACACCAAGGAACATGAAGCTCTCAACCTGCTCCACTACAGCCCCGTCAATGAGAATGGGGGCGTGCTCAGTCCTCCTTTTCCTGTAGTCCACAATAATCTCCTTAGTCTTGGTTACGTTGAGGGATAGGTTGTTATTCTGGCACCACCCGGCCAGGTCTCTGACTTCCTCCCTATAGGCTGTCTCGTCGTTGTCGGTGATCAGGCCTATCACTGTCGTGTCGTCTGCAAACTTAATGATGGTGTTGGAGTTGTGACTGGCCATGCAGTCGTGGGTGAACAGGGAGTACAGGAGGGGACTGAGCACGTACCCCTGGGGAGCTCCAGTGTTGAGGATCAGCATGGCAGATGTGCTGCTACCTACCCTCACCACCTGGGGGCGGCCCGTCAAGAAGTCCAGGATCCAGTTGCAGAGGGAGGTGTTTAGTCCCAGGATCCTTAGCTTAGTGTTGAGCTTTGATGGTGCTAAGGTGTTGAACGCTGAGCTGTAGTCAATGAATAGCATTCTCACATAAGTGTTCCTTTTGTCCAGGTGGGAAAGGGCAATGTGGAGTGCAATAGAGATTGCATCATCTGTGGATCTGTTTGGGCGGTATGCAAATTGGAGTGGGTCTAGGGTTTCTGAGAAAATGGTGTTGATGTGAGCCATTACCAACCTTTCAAAGCACTTCAAGACTCCAGACGTGAGTGCTACGAGTCTGTAGTCATTGAGGCAGGTTGCCTTTGTGCTCTTGGGCACAGGGACTATGGTGGTCTGCTTGAAACATGTTGGTATTACAGACGTAAATCAGGGACATGTTGAAAATGTGATTACTCACCTCAGATTAGACTAAGTGTTTTTCTACAAGGCGTTGGACGGGAGGGATATACTACAGACACCTGACCAGGCCCAGATCCGTCATTCGCTAGAGAAAGAAATTGAGATTTCACAGAAAAAGATCAAGGTTCCTTGTGAGGATCAGGCGACGAGTGGCTAATCTGACTTTGCCTTCCGTCCTGCTAGCTACCGTTCAATCGCTGGAAAATAAATGGGCGAACTGAAAGCACGTATATCCTACCAACAGGATATTAAAAACTGTAATATCTTATGTTTCACCGAGTCGTGGTTGAACGACAAAATACAGCTGGTGGTTATACACTATCGGCAGGATAGAACAGCAGCCTCTGGTAAGACACGAGGGGGGGGGGGGGCTATGCATATATGTAAACAACAACTGGTGCACGATATCTGAGGAAGTCTCAAGGTTTTGAGTATCTCTAGACCACACTATCTTGCTGTAGACCACACTATCTACCTAGAGAGTCTACATACCACCACAGACCGAGGCTGGCACTAAAACCGCACTCAATGAGCTGTATACTGCCATAAGCAAACAGGAAAATGCTCATCCAGAGGCGGCGCTCCTAGTACAGGGAAACTTACATCAGTTTTACCTAATTTCTATCAGCATGTTAAATGCGCAACCAGAGGGAAAAGAAAATCAAGACCACCTTTACTCCACACATAGAGACGTGTATAAAGCTCTCCCTTGCCCTCCATTTGGCAAATCTGACCATAAGAATATCCTCCTGATTCCTGCTTACAAGCAAAAATTAAAGCAGGAAGCACCAGTGACTCGGTCTATAAAAAAGTGGTCGGATGAAGCAGATGCTAAACTACAGGACTGTTTTGCTAGCACAGACTGGAATATGTTCTGGGATTCTTCCGATGGCATTGAGGAGTACACCACATCGATAAGTACGTCAAAGACGTCATCCCCACAGTGACTGTACGTACATACCCCAACCAGAAGCCATGGATTACAGGCAACATTCCCACTGAGCTAAATGGTAGAGCTGACACTTTCAAGGAGCGGGACTCTTACAAGAAATCCCGCTATGCCCGCCGACAAATGATCAAACTGGCAAAGCATCAATACAGGACTAAAATCTAATCCTACTACACCATCTCCGACGCTCGTTGGATGTGGCAAGGCTTGCAAACTATTACAGACTACAAAAGGGAAGCACAGACGAGAGCTGCCCAGTGACACAAGCCTACCAGACGAGCTAAATAACTTCTATGCTTGCGTTGAGGCAAGTAACACTGAAACATGCATGAGAGCATCAGCTGGTCCGGACGGCTGTGTGACCACACTCTCCACAGCCTATGTGAGTAAGACCGTCAAACAGGTCAACATTCGCAAGGTTGCAAGGCCAGACAGATTACCAGGAATTGTACTCCGAGCATGCGCTGACCAACTGGCAAGTGTCTTCACTGACATTTTCAACATCTCCCTGTCTGAGTCCATAATACCAACATGATTCAAGCAGACTACCATAGTCCCTGTGCCCAAGAACACTAAGGTAACCTGCCTAAATGACTACAGACCCGTAGCACTCACATCTGTAGCCATGGTAAGCTCAACACCATTATCCCAGAAACCCTAGACCCACTCCAATTTTCATAACGCACCATCAGATCCACAGATGATGCAATCTCTATTGCACTCCACACTGCCCTTTCCCACCTGGACAAAAGGAACACTTATGTGAGAATGCTATTCATTGACTACAGCTCAACGTTCAACACAATAGTGCCCTCAAAGCTCATCACGAAGCTAAGGACCCTGGGACTAAATCCCTGACTCTGCAACTGGATCCTGGACTTCCCGACGGGCCGCCCCCAGGTGAAGGGAGGTAACAACACATCTGCCACGTTGATCCTCAACACGGGGGCCGATCAGGGGTGCATGCTCAGTTCCCTCCTGTACTCCCTGTTCACTCATGACTGCACGGCCAGGTCAGAGACTCATGACTGCCGGGTCAGAGACCTGACCATGTGGTGCAAGGACAACAACCTCAACGTGATCAAGACAAAGGACATGATTGTGGACTACAGGAAAAGCATCCTGATGGTTGCATCACTGCCTGGTGTGGCAACTGCCTGGCCTCCGACCACAAGGCACTACAGAGGGTAGTGTGTATGGCTTCTATACCAGGCGGTTTCAGAGGAAGGCCCTAAAAATTGTCCAAGATTCCAGCCACCCTAGTCATAGACTGTTCTCTCTGCTACCACGCGGCAAGCGGTACCGGAGCGCCAAGTCTAGGTCCAAGAGGCTTCTAAACAGCTTCTACGCCAAGCAATAAGACTCCTGACCCCCCCCCCCCCCATTTTACACTGCTGCTGCTACTGTTATCTATACATAGTCACTTAATAACTCTACCTACAGGTACATTTTACCTCAATACCGGTGCCCCCGCACACTCTCTGTACCGGTATGCCCTGCTATTGTTATTTACTGCTGCTCTTTAATTGTGTTATTCTTATCTCTTACCTTTATTTATTTTTCTTAAATCTGCATTGTTGGTTAATAAGGGCTGGTAAGTAAGCATTTCACAGTAAGGTCTACACCTGTTGTATTCAGTGCATGTGACAAATAACATTTTGATTTATATGAAGTAGTAAAATCCCAAACAGAAAAATGAATGGTGAAATAACGATTGTAACCATTACTGGGTTTTACCGCTAGGTTATAAAGATAGTACCACTGTATGTGTCCACAATTTGGAAAGGACAAGCTCTGGTCTATCTTGGATATAGGCCAACAACTCTAGCAGTGCCCTCATGAGTGCAGGCTGGATGAAGGAGGCTATCCATGAGATGAATTTACAACTATAGTGCCCTCTATTGGTTCTAATGCAACAAAGTTTAAGGTAGACTGATCAGTTTACTTAAGATTGAGCCCTCAGTGATACAACTTTGCATCATTGTCAACAAAAATATGTTTATCCAATAAACACAGCATTGACCACTTGCATCTTATTTGAGCTCCAGTGTTACATACTGTAGCAGCATAACCACCTTCATTTTAACATTTGCATGTTTTTTTCACCCCCAAATCTAAAATTGTACTGTAGATGGCACTAGTCATTTTATCCCAGTTTGTTTTGTGGTGTGCAAAAAAAAAGCAGCAACAATGTTACATGATGAACATACCTGGATAAGATTTTAATTTCCCAATCTCCATTGAAATATATAAAATCACTTAATGTGGCATACATAGTAATACTTACAACGTACATTGTTGAAATGAGCTTACGGTCAAGTTAGACAAGCTAGATAATTAAGCAAGGTTTTTTCTTTAAGTATTTTTCCAGAGCTGTAATGCAATGTAATATTCTGTGGATATTTTATCAGAAGCTAAAAAAAAAGTACTTCAGACTGAATCTGTGAACAATATTAGTTAATCAAATGTTTCCAATCTTGAATTATCAACCAACCCATCTATTTCTTAAAAATAATATCAGTCCTGCTAAACGTTTAACAATGTATGAAAGCAGTGTTACTGAAGAGGGGTTAAAAGACCTGGTGAGTGCTTTTTAATGCAATGAATTCCATCAACTGAATGACAAGCATTTAAAAATAAGATTAATACAAATTGAATAAAAGTCAGAACAGAAATTGCATGTTCTGCATTTGGATAACAGGCAAGATCCACACCGAGCTAAAAAGGCTAGAGCTGCCGCTTCCAAGGAGCAGGACACTAATCTGGACGCTTATAAGAAATCCCAGTATATTCTTGTTAAATAATAATAACTTTAGTTTATTTAGTAAACATTTTCTTAACTCCATTTCTTGAACTGCATTGTTGGTTAAGCGCTTGTAAGTAAGAATTTCACAGTAAGTAATCTACACCTGTTGTATTTGGTGCATTTGCCAAATAACATTTGATTTGTACAGAATCATACATGACAAGTCTTGAATTCACTTTTCAAAAATATGAACCAACAATATGCCATAAACTAACATCAAATGAATGAACATTCAGCTGTCCAATAGTTGTAAAAAAGCTTGAATTTAATCAACCTAAATGTGTTGCATATGTTTACATTTACATAAACAATAGCTGTGATATTTAGCAAAAACATAGGTGTAATTCTATAAAAACACACACAGAAAAGGCTCAAATTAAGAGTGACAATTTAAATTTAAAAATGGTAATGTACTGTGCCAACTTCTCTCTACCACTGTTTACCTGGTCGTCCCAGTTTAGACTAAAATATCCCATACCAAACACTTCAGCCTCCACAGATAGAGTACATTTGGAGAAGAAATGATCATATCGCTACCCTTCATAAAAATGCTGAGGCACCCACAGATACTTTCCAAACATAAGGCAATAAGCCTCGAGACAGCTAAATTACAAGCTTTAATGAAGAAAGCCAAATAAAAAGATGCTAAAAAGATATTTTGGCTGGAGATTATGCTTGGAATTAAAGGACTGCCAATAAGCAGTCCTTTAATTTATTATTATTTCACAGGTAGATTCACCGCTAACTTAAAAAATACAGGTTTGTGAGTGGAAGCAAACAATGCATTATCTTTAGGATTTTTTAACAAGGAATGAATTAGCCTACATTTGATGGACTGTGATCTTTGGAGATCTCGTAGAACTTTATACTTCACTGGTGAATGAAAATAAAACAAGCATTTATTTAAAAACAAACAAATCTCGAGCTTTTTGGTTACAGCAATGTGTGGATAAATGTCTCATCTTGGAGCAGAAAACACTGCGCCAAGATGCTGGGAAGAGGGAGAGCACAGTTCGTGGCTAAAATATGCCAGAGAACAAACAGCTCATCTGGTCAACCATTAGTACTTGTCTCACTGTCACAGACAGAATCCAATGCTTAAAGGGCTTGCCTAAAAATATTTTTTAAAAGCTTATTCTCTTAAACATAGAAGATTGTTATACAATTTACACTAACACTCTTGATCATTGTGCGTGATTCCAGTGCATAGGCCTACTACCGTGCTCAAACAAGACTAATATTTGGGCCGTTACGTTGAGGGATTCCAGTAACCTTAGGAAAAGGAGGCCGACTCACTTCACTGTGTGGTTAAAATAAATTACTGACACTAAACTACTGCAATCTTGAGTATGGAAGGTACGGAGTAGAGGTCGACCGATTAAATCGGAATGGCCAATTAATTAGGGACAATTTCAAGTTTTCATAACAATCGGAAATCGGTATTTTTGGGCGCCGATTTGCCGATTACCTTTATTTAACTAGGCAATTCAGTTAAGAACACATTCTTATTTTCAATGACGGCCTAGGAACAGTGGATTAACTGCCTTGTTCAGGGGCAGAACGACAGATTTTCACCTTGTCAGCTGGGGGGATTCAATCTTGCAACCTTAACTAGTCCAACGCAATAACGACCTGCCTCTCTCTCTCTGCAGTAAGCCAAGGTAAGTTAGCATTAAACCTATCATATAAAAAAACAATCAATCATCACTAGTTAACTACACATGGTTGATGATATTACTAGATATTATCTAGCGTGTCCTGCGTTGCATATAATCTGACTGAGCATACAAGTATCTAAGTATCTGACTGAGCGGTGGTAGGCAGAAGCAGGCGCGTAAACATGAATTCAAACAGCACTTTTGTGCGTTTTGCCAGCAGCTCTTCGTTGTGCGTCAAGCATTGCACTGTTTATGACTTCAAGCCTATCAACTCCCGAGATGAGGCTCCTGTAACCGAAGTGAAATGGCTAGCTAGTTAGCGTGCGCTAATTGTCATTGTGTTGCTGGTTCGAGCGAGGAGAGGGATGGAAGCTGTACTGTTACACTGGCAATACTAAAGTGCCTATAAGTGTTTTTGCATTATTTAAACCAAATTGAACATGTTTCATTATTTACTTGAGGCTAAATTGATTTTAATGATGTATTATATTAAGTTAAAATAAGTGTTCATTCAGTATTGTTGTAATTGTCATTATTACAAATAAATAAATAAAATTGTCCGATTAATTGGTATCGCCGCTGAAAAATCACAATCGGTTGACCTCAAGTACGGAGGTTTGAATGAAGACAAATCTAAAGTGAAAATATCCAACATTTGGGGGTTGAGCCAATTTCTAACACAGAATAGAAAATATCCCTAATCTTGAAAGGTTCAGCTCAGACTACAGCCACATTGCATGATGCCAACCTTCTGACCAAGGAAAAATAACAATATGGTACTATTTCAGTACATCTGGTTTTGACATGGTTGGTTTCTTGCTATGATTGATCAAATCTGGCTTCCAGAGTTAACATTTAAAAGACCATTTGAGATTCAAACCACAGAATGATAAGCCCTTTTAATGGCAAACAATGATTATGATCAGTCCAATCTATTTAGGACCTGAACAACACAAAAAGCTTAGCTTGTAGCGGACTTCATTACTAAAGAGGCACTTTGAAAGCGCAATTGTTCTGTGTTTACTGTGCAGCGAGACTCAGGAATGTGTTCAAACAGTCCTTTATAAATACACAAGAAAATCAAGCAAAAAGCCACGTGTCTCTTCTGAATCCATAAAATATAAGCACTGAAAAGTACATTTTAAAAAAGTGTTCCCCATATCAGATCTATACTGAACAAAAATATAAACACAGCAATGTAAAGTGCTGGTCCTCTGTTTCATGAGCGGAAATAAAAACATCCCATTTTTCCCCCCATATGCACAAAAAAAGCACAAATCTCTTTCCATCCCTGTTAGTGAACATTTCTCCTTTGCTAAAATAATCCATCCACCTGACAGGTGTGGCATATCAAGAAGCTGATTAATCGGCATGATCATTAAAACAGGTGCACATTGTGCTGGGGACAATAAAGGGTCATACAACACAATGCCACAGATGTCTCAAGTTGAGGGAGCATGCAATTGGCATGCTGACTGAAGAAATGTCCACCAGGGCTGTTGCCAGAGATTGCATGTTAAATGTGTCTAACATATGCCACCTCCAACAACGTTTTAGAGAATTTGGCAGTACGCAAACCGGCCTCACAAACGCAGACCACGTGCAACTACGCCAGCCCAGGACCTCCACATCTGGCTTCTTCACCTGCAGCATTGTCTGAGACCAGCCACCCGGACAGCTGATGAAACTGAGTGGTATTTCTGACTGTAATAAAGCACTTTTGTTGGGAAATACTCATTCTGATTGGCTGGGCCTGGCTCCCCAATGAGTGGGCCTATGCCCTCCCAGGCCCACCAATGGCTGCACCCCTGCCCAGTCATGTGAAATCCACAGATTTGGACCTAATGAATTTCTTTCAATTGATTGATCTCCTTATATGAACTGTAACTCAGTAAAATCGTTGAAATTGCATTTATATTTTTGTTCAGTATACATACTGTATAAATGCAGCCAAACACAATCACTAGATGGAGATAGACAAAGTTGGGAGTGTTGTGCGCGTAGTGAAAAGGGCCTGTTGCCATATGAAGATGCCCTTTTCTCTGCATTAATGGAAAGACAAGCCATCTCTGTGCATTTCCTGTTCATGTAACTGCCTCCACTCCTCTAATGAATGACACTGTACAATGGAAGGGCTTGCTGAGTAGGTAAGAAGGGCAAGGAGTGCCACAGTCTACCACTCCCGCAGCAAGTCTTTCAAACTTCCTCAATTGCAGTGACTTCCCTTTGAGAAAACACAGATTATTACACAACAGCACACAGATATAAATTATGAACACGACATTGCATAAACGATGAGCCGTTTGGCATGGATTCCATTGGAGAGCCAGGAGCTTTCAGAACACGTGTGGTGGATGGTCGAACCTGTCCACAGCCCTTCCTCAGACTGGGCCTGCTGTTCCAGCCTCTCCCTCCATCTGCTGCTTGGTCAGGAAGTACTTAAAGAACTCATAGACTGACCAGGCAATTGCAGTGGAGGGCATCTGGTATATGACCCGGGCCTGGATCCCTTTGAAGAAGGCAGCCATGCCGCCAAAGCGATACACTGTCCTGAAGGCATTGGCCATGCCTGTGAGATGACCACTGATGTGCATGGAGCTGAGTGCTACGTTCTCCTGTGTGTTGAGCAGGGTCTTACACACATCCAGCGGGGTGGTTATCGCTGCCGACACAGCTCCCGCCGCAGCCCCAGACAGTATGTGGCTGCCGGGGTGGTACTGTCTGTGGGGGTTGAGCCGCTCCTGCATCAGTTCATAGGTCATAAAGTGGACAGCCTGGAATGGAATGTTCATGGCCAGCTGTGTGCTGTAGCTGCGGTAGAAGGCTGCGAGCCCCTCAGTATGCCGTATAGTCCGAACACAGTCCAACAGGTTCCGGTAGGGAGAGTTGTACATCTGCATCCGCTGTTTCACCACTAAGACACCATGCAGGACAGCATCGTCACACAGACAGGGGAACAAAGAAAAGGGGGTTCATATTCTGTATTAATTTCTAATTGAGAACGTCACAGAAATCTAAATCGAACACCCCAAATGCCCCCTTTTAAAGCCTTACCTTCAGCTGGGTTCATGACTGCGTCATGCAGCACAGTGGCCACACAGCCTGCCAGTCCTAGTTGGGACAGAGTCATCAGTCAGTCAGGCCTGCACATGTTCACACCCATCAACATACAATACTTCATTTGATACTACATCAATTCTCACCTCAACTGTCTCAAGCCAATTATTTATACTGTACGTTTATCACGACTACCAAAACAATTAACTTCTTTCTGTGCCATGTTCCAGTGGTCAGTATGAAACATGAGAGTTCCAAGGGAAACAGAACTGTACCATTTGCTATGTGGCTGTTGCCTCCATTCTGAATTACTTCGCTGAGTGTGCACTTGACCCGTTCGTAGCAGGCAAAGTAGAGAGCGTGGGCAGGGCCAGCCCCCAGCATGGTGATGTTGAGGCCCCTCAAGGGTCTGAGGAGGCCCTCCGTTTGGATGATCCTTCTCAGGGCCTCGTATACACTGCTGTACTGAGCCTTCGGGTCTGGCTGCAAACTCTGCATCCTGGTCTGGAGAAAGAAGAGGGGCATTTGAATTGAGAGACCCTAGCTTCTCATGGACGTGGTTCACACAACCTGGTAAAGCTAAACTGAAGACCGTAGTCAAACCACCACACACACTCACCTGGGCTGTCTGTTTCTGAGGTCATTGTTTTTCCAATGATCTGATGTCCTGCCATGTTTCTGTTAATGTCTGTTCTTGGCAGAACTCAGGCCTGGGACAGAAACGCACCAGGACATAGGGTGGGGGGCTGTGGCAGTTCTTTTGTTATACCCTGCCATGCCAAGTTATTTGGACAGCACAAAGAATGTTTTTATTTGGCCTAAAATGTAGGACAGCCCAAAAGACAGGCCATTTATCTTCCTCAGCACATTGCCTTGTGTTTCCGTCCTTTCCCCAAACAATACAATATCAATTACATGTCCTTCAGATACATCAGGAGGCTTGAGGGACTCCTACAACTTAGTTTAAGTTTTTGTCAAATTGAACTAAAACTCTACACAAATCACACACATTGTTGAACTCTGCCTCAAGGAGGCAATGAATTCTGCATGTGCCTCCTTCTGTAGTTGCCTTTAACTTACTTGTGATATTACTCATCTTCCATCGATCAATCAATCAATCTCAAGTCTTTGAAAGGGGGATTCCAATGGGTCGTTCCGTCTCAAAGAGCACAAGAGGATTGACACATCTCAGATAGTTCTGAAATTGTTTGTGTTGTTAGAAAAATATAAGATTAGCATTCCTGCAGCTTTATTTTGTTGAAATATGATTTGATCTCAAAAAAATTCAGCTAATTGATTGCACCCAAAATGTCCATTTTAAATTTATAGGATTCATATATTTAATAAATATTACACCCAACATCCGATTTGGACTAAACCTTTTTCTAACAATGAGTTAGACATGAGGAATCCAAAGAAATGGTGAAAGGCCACCCAACAAAGAGTATATAGTATGAGTTCTCTATGTCTCACAAGTAGTATGGTGCTGCGGCTCGGAGTATTGTTTCTTCATCCTATGTAATCTATTCACACTGAATTTGATGGTTTCTCCCCGTCCAGAGAAATTTGTCATTGAAGTTGTTAGGTTAATGTCCTATCCTACTTCCTGATATTACCAGGTTCTGAAAACTAGATAGTGCTGTTCCAGGCATTATTTTTGTTCATTTAGTATATGTGGGACAAATCCAATGCAAGTTAATTGTAGCTATATTAGAATTCACACTTCATATTGTTTCATATTATGCTGTATCGTCTATTTCGTTGTGTCGCAAATCACACACTTTAGGGCAATATTTTTCATCAATTGGATAACACTTTGCGTTCTGAAACTTGCAACACAAACAAAACAAACAAACAAACATGGAGGAGAGTGAACGTGACACAGAGCACGGACACACGGAGCTCGTACCTAAAAGAGGGGCTACTTCGGTCGCATGGATGTGGTTCGGGTATGAAAAGTCTGACACGGACCAGGAAACCGTCCTCTGCTAAATATGCCGCAGGCCGGTCCCAACAACAGGCTCAAACACCACTAACCTCTTACCACCTACGCAAGAATCATGTGAAACAATACAGAGAGAGTCTACGGATAAGACCCAAAAAAGTACCGTTGAGTGCTCAAAACAAATCCAACTCAAACGTTGCAAGAGGCTTTTGTCCTCGTCACACCATATGGCAAAGAATCACAAAGATGGAAGGAGATAACAGCTGCCATTACAACTTACATCTGCAAAGACGTGACCCCAATTTACACGGTCGAGAAACAGGGGTTACATGAGTTGGTGCTAACACTCGACCGAAGGTACCAAATTGATGTGTGACACGTTAAAATAACATGCAAAACAAGTAAGCCCCCAATAAATATAGGCCATATATAGGAAAAGGGTGGAATCATATTGCACAGGCTTCAACGCCTGCCGCATGTGGCAGGGGCTACCGTCCATTACAGATTACAAAGGAAAACCCAACAGTGATCTGACCAACGATACCTCTCTACCAGACAAACTCAATGCATTTTATTTTGGGGGGAATGTGCTCTCCAAGGTCGACGTGAGAAACGTCTTGAATCATGTCAACACCGGCAAGGCCCGATAGTATTCCAGGGTGCGTTCTCAGAGCATGTGGTGACTTTCAACCTGTGAAAATTCCTGTTCCCAATAATTCTAAAAAGGCACAATGACCCTGTAGCACTCACTTCTGTAATTATGAAGTGCTTTGAGAGGATGGTATGGCACATTAACTCCACCATCTCAGACACCCTAGACCAGTAGTCACCAACCTTTTGAGTCGAGATCACATTGAGTCAAAAACGCAAGCAGAGATCTACCATATGACTTAAAAAACATAAGCCTATGCAACATTAACCAGGTTTCCTCCAGACATGACGCTTGGCATTCAAGCCAAAGTGTTTAATCTTGGTTTCATCAGACCAGAGATTTTTGTTTCTCATGGTCAGAGTCTTTAGGTGCCTTTTGGCAAACTCCATGAGGGCGGTAGTGTGCATTTTACTGGAGGGCTGATTCCGTCTGGCCACCATAAAAGGCCTGATTGGTGGAGCGCTGCAGAGATGGAAGAACCTTCCAGAAGGACAAGCATCTCCACAGAAGCACTCTGAAGCTCTGTCAGAGTGACCATTGGGTTCTTGGTCACCTCCCTGACCAAGGCCCTTCTCCCCAGATTGCTCTAGGAAGAGTATTGGCGCTTCCAAACTTCTTTCATTTAAGAATGATGGGAGGTTACTGCTCTCTTGGGGACCTCAATGATGCAGAAATGTTTTAGTACCCTTCCCCAGCTCAGTGCCTTGACACAATACTGTCTAATTCCTTCGACTTCATGGCTTGGTTGTTGCTCTGACATGCACTGTCAACTGTGGGACCTTATATAGACAGGTGTGTGCCTTTCAAAATCATGTCCAATCAATTATATTTACCACAGGTTGTAAAAACATCAAGGATGATCAATGGACACGGGATGCATCGGAAGCTCAATTTGGAGTCTCATAGCAAACGATCTGAATACTTATGTACCTCATTTCTAAAAACCTGTTTTCACTGTCATTATGGGGAATTGTGTAGCTTGATGAGAAAAAAACAATGTAATACATTTTAGAGTAAGGCTGTAATGTAACAAAATGTGGAACAAGTCAAAGGGTCTGAATACTTTCCGAATGCACTGTTAGATTTCTTCAGCCTCCTGTTGAAGAGGCACTGTTGCACCTTCTTCATGCACTGTCTATGTGAAGGGGCCTTCAGTGATAAAACTTGAAGCTTTTGACCCTCTCCACTGAGGCCCTGTCGATGACGGGTGCGTGCTCTCTCTACTGTCGTCCACGATCAGCTCCTTCATTTTGTTGACGTTGAGGGAGAGTTTATTTTCCTGGCACCACTCTGCCAGGGTTATCACCTCCTCCCTGTAGGCTGTCTAGTCATTGTTGGTAATCAGGCCCACCACTGTTGTCGTCAGCAAACTTGATGATTGAGTTGGAGATGTGCGTGGCCATGCAGTGTTGAGGATCAGCATGGCGGAGGAGTTTTTGCCTACCTTCACCACTTGGCGTCGGCCCATCAGGAAGTCCTGGACCCATTTGCACAGGGAGGTGTTCAGATCCAGGGCCCTGAGCTTAGTGATGAGCTTGGGGGGGGCACTATGCTGTTGAAGGCTGAGCTGTAGTCAATAAACAGCATTCTTACATACAGTAGGTATTTATCATGTCCAGTTGGGATAAGAGAGTGTGCAGTGAAATGGCAACTGCATTGTCAGTGGATCTTTTGGGGTTATATGTGAATTGTAAGTGGGTCTAGGGTGTCGGGTAAGGTGGTGGTGATATGGTGCCCAACTTGCCTTTCAAGGCACTTCATGATGAAAGAAGTGACTGCTACGGGGCGATAGTCATTTAGTTCAGTTACCTTCACTTTCTTGGGTACAGGAACAATGTTGGAGATATTGAAGCAAGTGGGACAACAGACTGGGATATGAAGAAATGTAATATGTCAGTAAAAACTCCAGAGAGCTGGTCTGGACCGGCAGCCTTGCAGGGGTTAACATGCTTATAATTATTTAGTCACGTCGGACACAGAGAATGAGAGAACACAATCCTTGTGAGCGTTGAGGGCCTGCGTCAGCGGCTCAATGTTGTTTCTCTCAAAGCGGGCGAAGGCATTTAGCGCTCCCGGGAGCGAGCTGTCGGTTTTCACGACGTAGCTGGCTTTCCCTTCATAATCTGTGATTGTCTGGAGTCCCTGCCACATACGTCTCTTGTTTGAGATGTTGAATTGCAACTCTACTTTGTCCCTGTACTGTCCCTTTGCCTCAGATTGCCTTACTGATGTCAGCTGGTCTGTTTGTACACGCCGATGTTCACAGTCACCTTGCCATAGTTAAATATGGTGTTTTGTGCTTTCATTTTTGAGCGAAAGCTGCCATCTACCACGGTTTTTGGTTTGGATTAGTTGTAATCGTCACAGTGGAAACAACATCCTTACCATGGGAGCTTCCTTCTTAAGTTTCTCCTCTGGTGAGGAGCAGATTGGAGGCATGATCTGATGTGCCTAAGGGAGGGTGGGGGAGCCATCCTGGAGTGGAGATTTACTGAATCATGGATCATTGCTAAACAGAGTATGTTACAGTTCCTGATGTCTCCCTGGAAGGAGATCCTCACCCTGAGCTCATCTACTTTTTCATCCAGGGACTGAAAGTAAGCAAGTAATATACTCGGAAGCAGTGGATGGTATGCACGCCACCTGAGATTTGAGTCCTACTTCTTCCTCTACTCCAGCGTCTTGGTGCAGACCCCAGGATGAATAGAGCTGCCTCAGGAATTTCAAATAAAGGATCCAGATCAAATTTCAGCTCGAATTTCTGGTGAGTGCCCGCCGATCAAATATCCAAAAGTTATTGTTGGCTGGAGGTAATAATAATACAATACATTTCTGCTAGTTAGTTTTTGCTACCATGTGGGTTTTAGCTTACTTGAGTGGGCTAACTGAGAAGTGTTAATTCACCTATTTCCATACATGTTTCATTTTAAAACATTTATCTAACAAAAAATATGTTTAATCTAACTGCTTAACTATTTACAGTTGAAGTCAGAAGTTTACATACACTTAGGTTGGAGTTATTAAAAACACATTTTTCAACCACTCCATAAATTTTGTGTTAACAAGCTAATTTTGGCAAGTCGGTTAGGACATCTATTTTGTGCATGACAAGCAATTTTCCAAAAATGGTTTACAGACAGATTATTTCACTTATTATAAACTGTTTACATATGTTAAGTTGACTATGCCTTTAAACAGCTTGGAAAATTCCAGAAAATGTCATGGCTTTAGAAGCTTCTGATTGAACTGATGTCAATTGGAGGTGTACCTGTGGATATATTTCAAGGACTACCTTCAAACTCAGTGCCTCTTTGCTTGACATCATGGGAAAATCAAAAGAAATCTGCCAAGACCTCAGAAAAACAATTGTAGACCTTCCACAAGTCTAGCTCATTCTTGGGAGCAATTTCCAAATGCCTGAAGGTACCACGTTCATCTGTACAAAAAATAGTATGCAAGTATAAACACCATGGGACCACGCAGCAGTCATACCGCTCAGGATGGAGACGCGTTCTGTCCCCTAGAGATGAACGTACTTTGGTGCAAAAAGTGCAAATCAATCCCAGAACAGCAGCAAAGGACCTTGTGAAGATGCTGGAAGAAACATGTAGAAAAGTATCTATATCTACAGTAAAACAAGTCCTATATTGGCGGCTTTTCAGGTTATGTCAATATACCTGAAAGGCCGCTCAGCAAGGAAGAAGTCACTGCTCCAAAACATGTGGAAAAAGATCGTACTTTTTGGAGAAATGGTCTTTGGTCTGATGAAACAAAAATAGAACTGTTTGGCCATAATGACCATAATTGTGTTTGGAGGAAAAGGGGGAGGCTTGCAAGTCGAATAACACCATCCCAACCATGAAGCCCGGTGGTGGCAACATCATGTTGTAGGGGTGTTTTGCTGCAAGAGGGACGGGTGCACTTCACAAAATAGATGGCATCACAAGGCAGGAAAATGATGTGGATATATTGAAGCAACATTCAGTCAGGAAGTAAAGCTCAGTTGCAAATGGGTCTTCCAAATAGACAATGACCCCAAGCATACTTCCAAAGTTGTGGCAAAATGGCTTAATGACAACAAAGTCAAAGTATTGGAGTGGCCATCACAAAGCCCCGACCTCAATCCAAAAGAACACTTGTAGGCAGAACTGAAAAAGTGTGTGTGAGCAAGGAGGCCTACAAACCTGACTCCGTTACACCAGCTCTCATCAGGAATGGGCCAAAATTCACCCAACTTATTGTGGGAAGCTTGTGGAAGGCTACCCGAAACATTTGACCCAACTTCTTTGGGGTAGGGTGCAGTATTGGGTAGCTTGGTTGAAAAATGTGCCCAAATTAAGCTGCCTGCTACTCAGCCTTAAAAGCTAGAATATTTTCTATGCATATAGATAGAAAACACTGAAGTTTCTAAAACCGTTTGAATGATGTCTGAGTAGAACAGAACTCATATGGCAGGCAAAAACCTGAGAAAAAAATCCAACCAGGAAGTGGGACATTGAGGTTTGTAGTTTTTCAACTCAGCCCCCATTGAAGATACAGTGGGATATTAGTTATGTTTCACTTCAAGGCTTCCACTAGATGTCAACAGTATTTAGAACCTGTTTTGAGGATTCTACTCTAAAGGAGGGGCTCATAAGAGCTCTTTGAGTGAGTGGTCTGGCAGAGTGCCACAGCCTCGGTCTGGCGCGCTCACGTGAAAGGTACGTGAAAGGTAGCTACATTACACTTTATTTGTACAGACAAAGGAATTGTCCGGTTGGAACATTAAGTTTTATGTTAAAAACATCCTAAAGATTGATTCCATACTTAGGTTGGCATGTTTCTACGGGCTGTAACAGAACTTTTTGAACTTTTCGTCCGACGCGACCTGAATGAGCTTTTGGATTTGTTTACCAAATACCCTAAAACAAAAAGAAGATATTTGGACATAACTGATGAACATTATCGAACAAATCAAACATTTATGGTGGAACTGGGATTCCTGGGAGAACATTCTGATAAAGGTCATCAAAGGTAAGTGAATATTTAAAATGCTATTTCTGAGTGATGTTGACTTCCCAATATGGCGGGTATCTTTTTGGCTGCTTTGTTGTCTCAAGGCTGTACTCAGATTATTGCATGGTTTGCTATCTCCGTAAAGTTTAAAAAAAAAAATCTGACACAGCGGTTGCATTAAGGAGAAGTTTATCTAAAGTTCCATGTATAATAGTCATATCTTTATCAATAATTATTAGGAGTATTTCTGTAATTTGATGTGGCTCTCTGCACAATCACAGCATGTTTTAGAACTACTGAATGTAACGCGCCAATGTAAATTCAGATTTTTTTATATAAATATGAACTTTATCAAACAAAATATACATGTATTGTGTAACATGAAGTCCTTTGAGTGTCATCTGATAAAGATCAAAGGTTAGTGATTCATGCCTCCCGGGTGGCGCAGTGGTTAAGGGCGCTGTACTGCAGCGCCAGCTGTGCCATCAGAGACTCTGGGTTTGCGCCCAGGCTCTGTCGTAACCGGCCGCAACCGGGAGGTCCGTGGGGCGACGCACAATTGGCCTAGCGTTGTCCGGGAGGGCTTGGCCGGTAGGGATATCCTTGTCTCATCGCGCACCAGCGACTCCTGTGGCGGGCTGGGCGCAGTGCGCGCTAACCAAGGCTGCCAGGTGCATGGTGTTTCCTCTGACACATTGGTGCGGCTGGCTTCTGGGTTGGATGCGCGCTGTGTTAAGAAGCAGTGCGGCTTGGTTGGGTTGTGTATCGGAGGACGCATGACTTTCAACCTTCATCTCTCCCGAGTCCGTACAGGAGTTGTAGCGATGAGACAAGATAGTAGCTACTAAAACAATTGGATACCATGAAATTAGGGAGAAAAAGGGGTAAAAAAAAATTCAAAAAATAAAATAATGTTAGTGATTCATTTTATCTCTATTTGTGCTTTTTGTGACTCCTCTCTTTGGCTGGAAAAATAGCTGTGTTTTTCAGTAGCTTGGTGGTGACCTAACAATCTTTTGTGGTGCTTTCGCTGTAAATCCTTTTTGAAATCAGAGACTGTGGCTGGATTAACAATAATTTTATCTTTAAAATGGTGTAAAATACTAATATGCTTGAGAAATTTTAATTATGAGACTTTTGTTTTTTTGAATTTGGCTCGCTGCACTTTCACTGGATGTTGGGAGCGGAAGCCAAGTCCTAGACAGGTTAAACAATTCAAAGGCAATGCTACCAAATACTAATTGAGTGTATGTAAACTTCTGACCCACTGGGAATGTGATGAAAGAAATAAAAGCTGAAATAAATCATTCTACTATTATTCTGACATTTAACATTCTTAAAATAAAGTGGTGATCCTAATTGACCTAAGACAGGGAATGTTTACTAGAACGAAATGTCAGGAATTATGAAAAACAGAGTTTAAATGTATTTGGCTAAGGTGTACGTAAACGTCCTACTTCAACTGTATCTGTACATGGAATTGTATTTGTTATTTTTTACAAATGTTTTTCTAATCTTTACAGGAAAATGCCACAGGCACTATCTGGTGAGTGGAGACATTTCACTGTAGCTAATGTAGAAGGAAAAACAGTGTATATTTGCAAATACTGTGCCAAATCAAATGTGAATGCAACAAAGATGCAGAATCTTCTAGCCAAGTGCATAAAGTTTCATCAGCGCTCACAAGCAACCTTCGAATAGAAGTGGAGGGACTTTTGTCAATGTGAAAAGGATGAATCAGACACCTTATCGATAGCAACAGCTCATGGTCCTCCTGGAATCAGAAGTGTTTTTGACTCAATGGCGGAACGTAGTCAGAGAAATGCTGATAATGTCTTGCTTGAGCTGTGTATGCAACTGGTTCACCTCTGATGCTCACAGGCTATGTGTATTGGAAGAGATTTCTAAAAGTTTTTTGCCCAGCATACACCCTTCCAACCAGACATGCTTTATCTACTCATTTTCTGGATGCAGAGTTCAACAGGGTTCAAGTGAAGGTCACGGAAATCATAGAGAAAGCAGACTGTATTGCAATCATCTCTGATGGGTGGTCGAATGTTTGCCGGCAAGGAATAATTAACCACATAATCTCCACCACTCAACCAGTATTCCACAAGAGCACAGACACAAGGGACAACAGACACCAGTCTCTACATTGCAGAGGAGCTGCGAACATGAAGGCTGCTTGGTCTAAAGTGGAGGAGTCCTACCCTCACATCACACCCATTGGCTGTGCTGCTCATGCATTGAATCTGTTCCTCAGGGACACCATGGCACTGAAAACAATGGATACACTCTACAAGAGAGCCAAGGAAATGGTTAGGCATGTGAAGTGAGAAGAATAAGAGTACCACATTGAAGCTTCCCAGCAACACCCGTTGGGGTGGTGTTGTCATCATATTTGACAGTCTCGTGGAGGGAAAGGAGTCTCTCCAAGAAATGGCCATATCATAGTCTGCTGATATGGACAGCCCCATCAAGAGGATCCTCCTGGATGATGTATTTTGAGAGAGAGTGGTAAGCAGCCTGAAACCTATAGCAGCAGCCAATACAGGGATTGAGAAAGACAATGCCATCCTGTCTGATGTAAGAGAATACATCCGTACTGCCCTGCCCACTTCACTTTTGCTCCAAGAGGAGGAAACTGGAGTTCTGAAATACATAAAAAAAGCGTGAAGACTTCTGCCTGAAGCCCATAAATGCTGCAGTGTACATGTTGGACCCCAAGTATGCCGGCAAGAGCATCCTGTCTGGTGTAAAGATCAACCAGGCCTATGGTGTCATCACTCCAGTGTCTCACCACCTTGGCCTGGATGAGGGCAAGGTTCTTGGCAGTCTGGCGAAGTACACTTCCAAGCAAGGGCTTTGGGATGGAGATGCAATATGGCAGTCGTGCCAACATACCTCAACAGCCACCTGGTGGAAGGGACTTTGTGGATCTGAGGCTCTTTCCCCTGTTGCCTCCATCATCCTCCAAATCCCACCAACATCTGCCACCTCAGAGCGCAACTGGTCCTTGTTTGGGAACACACACCAAAACACACAACAGGCTGACCAATACAAGGGTTGAAAAATCGGTGGCCAACCGGGCAAATTTTAGGGTTTTTGAGCCTGACAACAAGCCATCCTCAACCAGGTTGGAAACTGACAGTGAAGATGAGGCCTCAGTCTGATGTTCAAGAGCTGGACATTGAGGAGTTCCAGGGAAAAGACCATTTTACAGATGTATGTTGAAAACGTTTTTGGGAGATGCGATGGATCATTGGGAATCATTCAATATTCCCTTTCTTTTGCTGTTCAGCGAAAACATCTCATGTGAAGGGTCAACTCATTAAGTTCAATTCGTAACTAAATAGTTCTTTATTTCTTTTAGAAGAATTTAATCATTTGCAATTATGTCAACTTATGGTTTACAGGTTTATGTTTCTGTCTCCATATGATATCGTAAATATATCCAATGCAAAAAAACATCTACATTTAAAAAATGGCATTAATATTCATTTGCATACATTTCAGTTAATTACCCATATATTCCCACGGAAAGTTTCCACCACTGAATATTCCCCAAAATGTGCAACCCTACTTGTTCTTTCTTAAGTGGCTCACTATTTAATAAAGTAAACCCAATCCTTGAGCGAGTTAAGATACGTCCCTTATTTCCCAGCAATAGGCCAACTGCATGTCTATAGTTTACCTCCCTCCTTATTATGCTATTATCTCAGCCTCCTAATTCAAGTAATTCCATCTATTTAGCAGTTTTGCTCTAGAGATAAACCACCACACAGGACAGCTTCATGGGATTATCTCATGATATCAATAAATCTGACCTACTCCTCTACGACCCACTACTACCAAACAAGCTGAATGAGCACTACAGGTTGTTTTTAAATCAAATGGTATTTTCAGCCATCTTGACCCTCAACTGACAACACCTTCAGGACTAACTTCCCTGAAAACCCCCTGCCATCCTACACCCCCTCCCTCCCACCCCAGGCTACCCTCCCCCTTCGTCACCACAGAACAGGAGGTGACCAAGCTCAAAAAAAGAGTAAAACAGCAAGAAGGCTGTAGGCTCAGACCATATGTCTTCAGCTACACTAAAGCACTGCGCTGACCAGCTTTCCCCTGTTTTCATTGACATAATCAGTCTCTGGAACTATGCACTGTACCGGACTTATTCAAATCCCCCACCATCATCCCTGTCCCGAAGAAACAAAAGGTGACCAGCATGAACGACTACAGACCTGTAGCGCTCACCTCGGTCATCATGAAATCCTTTGAGCACTTGGGACTTCATTGATAAACTGTGCGTACTTACATAATATACTCCAAAATGTGCGTACACCATAGAATGTGCTCACCTCCTCGCAAACTTTTTCCTATCATCAGTCTGCATGGTGAATTTGAGATAGAGCTTTTGTTTAGCAGAGTTTGCAATTAATTTAGTCCCTGCTGACCAGTAGCAGCTCACTTTGTTGAAGCTAACCATCCCATCTCCTCCCTCAAATACATAGGCATTGAGCATGTTGCTCTACCAAGGACATTGAACATCGAGATCCTACTACTAGAGAATGAAGGGTGGGACTAATTACAACATAACAAATGTTAAATATTCTGTCTGTAAAAAGCTTATAGGTTCAGAACTTTTGTGAATCAGCACAGTTAAAAATATATGGCAAATAGAAATCAAACTGGATGGACATCAGAAATAGATGGGAGAGGAAGGACAGGACTAAAAACAAACAAACTATAAAATAGATTATGTCCGTAATGTGTATATAGTATGTATAAACTGGAAGTAGAAGCCTAAATGTTGTTGTTCATTAGTTTACTCCAATTAAGGGGCTGGTAGGGTTAGCAGAAAAATTAAGAAGAATACATTTTAAAAAGATATGCGTTTATGTACAGTACCATTCAAAAGTTGACACCTACTCATTCAAGTGTTTTTCTACATTGTAGAATAGTGAAGACATCACAACTATGAAATAATATATGGAATTATGTAGTAACCAAAAAACAAATCAAAATATACTTTTGATATTTGAGATTCTTCAAAGGAGCTACCCCTTGCTTTGATGACAGCTTTGCACACTCTTGGCATTCTCTCAACCAGCTTCATGAGGTATGCGGCAGGTAGTCTAGTGGTTAGCGCGTTGGGCAAGTAACCAAAAGGTTGCTGGATCGAATCCCTGAGATGACATCATTGTAAATAAGAATTTGTTCTTAACCGACTTGCCTAGTTAAATAAAGGTTACTTTTAAAAATGCATTTCAATTAACAGTTGTGGTGACAGCTGGTTCACAGAAGATGGTCTTATACCAAATAGGGCTAAACAGCTCAAATAAGCAAAGAGAAACGACGGTCCATCATTACTTTAAAACATGAAGATCCGTCAATTCGGAAAACTTCAAGAACTTTGAAAGCTTTTCCTCGTACAGTGGCAAAAACCATCTAGAGCTGTGATGAAACTGTCTCATGAGACAAATAAATGCACATTTCTTTTACACCTTTATTTAACTAGGCAAGTCAGTTAAGAACACATTCTTATTTTCAATGACGGCCTATGAACGGTGGGTTAACTGCCTCGTTCACAGGCAGAACGACAGATTTTCACCTTGTCAGCTCGGGGGATTCAATCTTGCAACCTCACAGTTAACTAGTCCAACGCTCTAACCACCTGCCTCTCATTGCACGAGGAGACTGCCTGTAGCGCGAATGCAGTAAGCCAAGGTAAGTTGCTCGCTAGCATTAAACTTAGCTTATAAAAAACAATCAATCACTAGTTAACTACACATGGTTGATGATATTACTAGATATTATCTATCGTGTCCTGCATTGCATATAATCGATGTGGTGCGTATCGTTGCTCCAATGTTTACCTAACCATGAACATCAATGCCTTTCTTAAAATCAATACACAGAAGTATATATTTTAAACCTGCACATCTGGCTAAAAGAAATCCAGGTTAGCAGGCAATATTAACCAGGTGAAATTGTCACTTCACTTGCGTTCATTGCACGCAGAGACAGTGTATTTGCAACAGTTTGGGCTGCCTAATTTGCCAGAATTTTACGTAATTATGACATAACATTGAAGGTTGTGCAATGTAACAGGAATATTTACACTAATGGATGCCACCCCTTGGATAAAATACAGAACGGTTCCGTATTTCACTGAAGGAATAAACGTCTTGTTTTCGAGATGATAGTTTCCGGATCCGACCATATTAATGACCAAAGGCTATTTTTCTGTGTGTTATTATGTTATAATTAAGTCTATGATTTGATAGAGAAGTCTGACTGAGCGGTGGTAGGCAGCAGCAGGCTCGTAAGCATTCATTCAAACAGCAATTTTGTGCGTTTTGCCAGCAGCTCTTCGTTGTGCGTCAGGCATTGCACTGTTAATGACTTCAAGCCTGTCAACTCCCGAGATTAGGCTCGTGTAACCGATGTGAAATGGCTAGCTAGTTAGCGGGATGCGCGCTAATAGCATTTCAAACGTAACTCGCTCTGAGACTTGGAGTGGTTGTTCCCCTTGCTCTGCATGGATAACGCTTATTCGAGGGTGGCTGTTGTCATTGTGTTCCTGGTTCAAGCCCAGGAAGGAGCGAGAAGAGGGACGGAAGCTATACTGTTACACTGGCAATAAAGTGCCTATAAGAACATCCATTAGTCAAAGGTTAATTAAATATAAATTGTATAGAGAGAAATAGTCCTATAATAACTACAACCTAAAACTTCTTACCTGGGAATATTGAAGACTCATGTTAAAAGGAACCACCAGCTTTCATATTTCTGAGCAAGGAACTTAAACGTTAGCTTTCTCACATGGCACATATTGCACTTTTACTTTCTTCTCCAACACTTTGTTTTTGCATTATTTAAACCAAATTGAACATGTTTAATTATTTATTTGAGGCTAAATTGATTTTATTGATGTATTATATTAAGTAAAAATAAGTGTTCATTCAGCATTGTTGTAATTGTCATAATCAAAATTAAATAATATATTTAAAAAAATAATTTAAAAAATGTATATTTTGATTTAATTAATTAATTAATATATATATATATATATATTTCTTTTATATATTTTTTTTTAAATTGGCCGATTCATCGGTATCAGCGTTGAAAAATCATAATCGGTTGACCTCATCTCAACTAGAGGTCGACCGGCATGGCCGATTAATTAGGGCCGATTTCAAGTTTTCATAACAATCGATAATCAGTCCTTTTGGACGTCGATTCCATTGCAATCCACGAGGAAACTGCGTGGCAGGCTGACCACCTGTTACACAAGTGCAACATCAAAAGGACCTTGTGGCTGCAATGAGCCAAGGTAAGTTGCTAGCTATCTTTAAACGTATCTTATAAAAAACAATCAATCTTCAGATAATCACTAGTTAACCTAGTAATATCATCAACCATGTGTAGTTAACTAGATTGTCCTGCGTTGCATATAATCAATGCAGTGCCTGTTAATTTATCATCAAATCACAGCCTAATTCAACTTTGCCAAACGGTGATGATTTAACAAAAGCGCATTTGCACAAATGTACCTAACCATAAACATCAATGCCTTTATTAAAAATCAATACACAGAAGTATATATTTTTAAACCTGCATATCTAGTTCAAATAAATTCATGTTAGCAGGCAATATTAAGTAGGGAAATTGTCTCACTTCTCTTGGGTTCAGTGCAAGCAGAGTCCGGGTATATGCAACAGTTTGGGCCGCTTGACTCGTTGCAAACTGTTTTTCTTCCAAACAAAGACTGTAATTTGCCAGAATTGTACATAATTATGACATAACATTGAAGGTTATGCAATGTAACATCGATATTTAGGGTTGCCACCAGTTCGATAAAATACAGAACGGTTCCATATTTCACTGAAAGAATAAACGTTTTGTTTTCTAAATTAGTTTACAAATTTGACCATATTAATGACCAAAGGCTCATATTTCTGTGTGTTTATTATAATTAACTATATGATTTGATATTTCGTAATGAAATTGGAAACAATTAAATATCTGTGAAATGTTTGAAAAAAAAGTTTATGCTAATCTAATGCTAACAATAGCCTAATATATTCAATATCCTTTAAACTATTGTCTTTTAACAGTTTCACAATTAATTCTAATCAACCTAATAATTATGACAAGACAACCCTCACTATTGTCATTGGTTTCACTAATTGCACTGTTTTGTCAACATAACCCGTTTTAAGCATTCATGACATTACACTGAAGGCACAGCGATGCCGAAACGTTGGTGTTTTACCCAATAAATCACTGGGAGTTTATGACTCTGTTTTTATATCTTACAGTTTATTCACCATTAGTCAGCAACTCTACACTAAATAAGTTTCTATGTGTGTGCGCCAGCTCATGCTTTTTAATTATTATTTTTAGAATCTAAAATAATTACTCATAAGAATCGTATAATTAGACATGGGAATCTTTTTCCTATCTATTTTTGATTCATAACCACTGCAGAATATATTCCTCACCTTTTCTGGCCGTGATGGGTTCATATTCCTGTAGGAGCCATACAACAAATTACCATGGGCATCTCTCATTTAAATTGGACCTATTAGCCTAGTAAATAGATAACCTGAAATGCATACAGCCTTCGCAATATCATAGGCAGGGTGGTTTATAATACTGGTATACAGTCAAAATTAAATAGCTGATCTTTTACATTGAAGTAGGCCTTTGTATCAAGTTTCAAGTTTTTATTGTCACATGCACAAGTACAGTGGAATGCCTTTGCTTGCTCGTTCCCAATAATGCAGTAATGAATATCAGTAGTGCTATCAACAAAAGTCAAGTAGAACAAAAGCACACGAGGTATAAAACTAACTACTGTAAGTACTGTAATATTTTTTGGGAGAGTAGCCTGCCCTAAAATGTTTCAGAATTCACGGCAAGTCCATCATATTTAGGTTGGGGGGGGTCTATATAAAACATTGTTACGGACAACGCCAACAACATGGGCCTTCACTACCTCGACAACCCAAGGACATATGTAAGGATACTGTTTGTGGACTTTAGCTCAGCCTTCAACACAATCCTTCCGGACCTGCTAGAGCACAAATTTACCCAAGCTGAAAGTATCAGTCTCCATCTGCCAGTGGAGACCCTGAGGGAAATTCCACAGTACCAAAATTATACTTTGACTCTTTTTCCCTTGTTTGTTGTTTTACTTTAAAAATAAAATGTATGCCAAACAAAAACCATTGATTTCAAAGTTTAACAATCCATACAAATCTATTGTTAACAATTTCAACAAAGACAAAGAGAGGAGAGTTTGTCCAGACTGTTTTAACACTCTTGGTTTGACCACCAGACGAATGAATGGAAGAAAACAGTTACCAGCTGAACATAACAGTACGCCAATGCATGTGACCCAACTGGCAATGAAGTCACTCATTTCTTAAAGACACCGTGCACTCTTTTAGAAAAGAAATTGCTTCTTCTATGCAAATGTTTTTAAAATCAGTACAAATAAAATATGTTAGCAGCTGCTATGAGAACATAAATCCTAAATGGAAGGCATCCCATCGGTATCCCCATGAACTCAGCCAAAACAAGCTCAATAACTCATTCACACACACTCCTATTGAATAATATGCATTGACCTGTATTGTGAATAGACTTATGCTACATTTTGATTTACCCAGTTTATCAAGAGATTTACCATTCAAATAATACCATTGTTGTTTTGTATTTAGATTTTTTTTTTTATACCATTGTTCAATTGACTCAATGCCTGCATGGCTGTTTTAAGATTATGTAAATTATGTTCAAATGTAATGATATTGAACTCAGATGCCCAATGATTTTACAGCGCAGTAGCTGAGTTTATATCTGTCTGGATCAAGTGCCAGTCTGTGACTTTTGCTAAATACGTCTTTTTTTTGTGGCATTGTTTTTGTATCGTGTTGGTATTGAGTATTGTGACGGTATTGTGATACTAAACCTGGTATCGAAGTCAAAACACTAGGCAGTATCTTCTCACTAAGGCAAATTCTGTGTGTGTTTATGCCGTGGTGTAAAGTACATAAACATCTACTTTAAAGTATTTTTTACTTATGTACTTTACTATTTATATTTTTGGCCACTTTTACTATACTACATTGCTACATTGTACTTTTTACTCAGATTTTACCTGACACCCAAAAGTACTCGTTACATTTTGAAAGCTTAGCAGTACAGGAAATTGGTCCAATTCATGCACTTACCAAGAGAACACCTCGTACGGCCTCTGATCTGAAGGACTCAAACACACATGCTTAGTTTGTAAATGATGTTGGAGTACTGGAGTGTGCCCCTGGCTATCCGTAAATAAGTATAAAAAGCAGCACCATTTTTCTTTTAAGTACATTTTAGCAATGCCATTTACTTTTGATACATAAGTATATTTAAAACCAAATACTTTTAGACTTTTACTCAAGTAGTATTTTACTGGGTGACTCCCTTTTATTTGAGTTAATTTCTATGAAGGCATCTTTACTTTAACTCAAGTATGACAATTGTGTACTTTTTCCACCACGGTGTATAAATGGACTTGGCGGATAAAAATTATTCTGATATAAGGCTGGACGATGTTTTGAATTTAAATGTTTTGCGCAATATTTCAAATGCCTTTATCGCAAGAATCAATGTCTTTTTTATTTTCAGTTTTATGAGCATTTAGGTCCGCTTGTTCTCATGTCTTTCTGGTCTGGTCTCTTTCGCTCCTTCTGTGCTGCGTGCAATGACTGTGGGCTGGGAGCACCTTCCAATTACACACATCAAGCCCCTCGCCATGGCAGTCACAACAACAAAGATCACTTCCTCCTCTCTGACAACTTGCTATTCGCAATTGAGGTTTGGTCCAACAGAATCAGTCATATGGACACAGAAACACATTTAACTGTAATAGAGAAGTTGCAATTTGAGTTGAGACATAAAAAGTGTATGCAGACACTAGTAAAAGAAGGGAGGTATCAATGAACATTGATTCTGGAAAATGAATTCAGTTTGTTGTACCATGTACGGCCAGCAGCATTTATTTGCCAAAGACTGTCAAGTGTGTGTTTTAATGCAATAAGCATAAAACAAAATTATAAGGAATTGGCAACTTGTTCTCATTTTGAGAAAAGGGGTAGGCTCCTTGATTTCATCATCTGCACAAAGTGGACAGGCTAACATGCTGTTTAAACAGTCGAAGATGGACAGAAAGGTGTGTGCATAACAATTCAACTGTTCTACCCTGTTAGCTAGCAAATAGATACAAGTTGGCTGAACTTGAAATATAAAGATTGGGCCTATGTTGCTACTCACTAGCACATAGGCTTGTGCTTGAGAGTGTTTATGAGACATGTGTTAATTTTCTATAATGCCTGCTACAAGAAGTTACGCATCAATCACACTGACAGCATAATTGCATTTTGGTACACCCGAAGTACATTCATTTCCAATGGAACGCTGCGTTTGCCTTGCAGCATTGCGTTGCAGAGGCAGTTGCAGTGCGTCCTGTGTGGTGCATACGTTGGATTTATCGAACGTATGTGTCAAACGGTATGCTTAGATGGCTTGACAGAAATGGTGGAAGGTGAATGTTGAACTTTTGCTGCACACATATCCAGATGATGCTGTGTACCATCTTGCGCAATGATACTATCGGTGTGATCAAGGCATTAGTCACTATTAGTGAATGTGCATT
The DNA here is from genome assembly GCF_036934945.1 of Oncorhynchus masou masou. NCBI lineage: Eukaryota > Metazoa > Chordata > Actinopteri > Salmoniformes > Salmonidae > Oncorhynchus > Oncorhynchus masou. The sequence goes on along the minus strand of NC_088212.1, from coordinate 28,728,681 downwards.
ATGCATGGTTATGGGGGAAAAAAATACAACCAAAAGGATATTTTTAAAGACACTTGAAAGCCAGATCAGTGATTAGTGTGATCTCAGATCTGTAATACTGATACATGTTGGACCTCTGCCCGGGTGATGGAGATCCTCTTTCAGAGCCTACTTTAAGTTATTAGTAAAGTGTCCTCTTCCCTCTTAAGCACTAATGAAGTGAGACATACAAAATTGAGCAATTACAAAGTGGTGAAGGAAGTGTACAGAATGAGACTGTGCTGTCAAATCTTACTTTTTGATACTCTAGGCTCAGTCGGTACTTCTGGGCTCAGCCTTGCAGAGAGACTTTGCCTGCCTCCGTCTGCACTCACTCAGTCCACTTGACAAAACAGAGCTAGCTTTATCCTGATTGGCGGGTCTCACAGTGACGGTACAATGCCTCAGGCTATTAAAATGGCTACTCTTTCTGGCTGTGCAGTGCCAAAGAACCAGGAAACTATCCTATTGATTGAATATTAGACAAACTTGGTGACCTTACTTCATTTGGTTTATTTTCTCACCTTGTCCAACAAGCAACTAATGTAAAATCTCCAACAACGTAATAACTCATTTAGGCCAACTGTATAACATAAAATAATTCTGCTGCATAACACACAATGAGTAATTTGTTTGCTTTGTTCTACTGCCATCAATCTTTGTTTACCAACAGGAAATGTATTCCTGAATGGCTTAAGACATACTTCATAACAAGAAGTAAATTTAAAAAAACATTTTAAAAAAAACACACCCTTTGGAGATGACACAGAGTAATAAAACTATTAGTAAATATATGCTACCAGGATCTAGGGTTAGGCTAACTGTAAAGTAATCTCCAATACATCCTCCTGAAACTCACATTGAGCTAAATTTATCTGGGCTCTATGGGAAGCGCAAGACATTGTTATTTTACACTGTATGGAGGTTGTAGTTTAGACATGGGGCAGGGAATCCCTGTTTCTGTGTGACACAGTTGCTTTAGTTGTTCAGAAGGGAGTGACCTCATCAGTAGCAAGCCAACTGTAGAAGCCTGAGAAACCTCACACACTGTAGGAGTTAAAAGGTCACCCTACCATGATAAAATTGGGAGACCAGAACATAGTCTTCAGATTGCTGGGGATATCTATGTGTTTTGTTTCTATTACATTAAAAGTCATGACTAATGCCTACCGAGTGGTGCAGCGGTCTAAGGCACTGCAATGCAGTGCTAGCTGTGTCACTACAGATCCTGGTTCGAATCCAGGCTGTGTCACAGCCGGACACGACCAGGAGATCCATGAGGCAGCGCACAATTGGCCCAGCATCATCCGGGATAGGAGAGGGTTAGGCCGGCCGGGATGTCCTTGTCCCATTGCGTTCCAGCGACTCCTGTGACGGACCGGGCGCATGCACACTGACACAGTCGCCAGGTGCACAGTGTTTCCTCCGACACATTGGTGCGGCTGGCTTCCGCGTTAAGCAGGCATTGTGTCAAGAAGCAGTGCAACTTGGCGGGTCATGTTTTGGAGGATGCAGTGCTCTCAACCGTCGTCTCTACTGAGTCCATACAGGAGTTGCAGCGATGGGACAAGACTAACTACCAATTGGATACCACGAAATTGGGGAGAATCATGACTAACTATGTGCTCATAGCATGTGTGTAAATGCATTTCATGAGTGCATCCCATGGCTGACACAAACTGTTTGCTAATCAACTTGTATAAGAGGGGGATAGTGCGCACAACATTTTTCTGCAAGTGAATAATTCGAAACACTTCCACGCTGGGACATGAAGAGAACACCCGACACTTCTAGAAGTAGTACAGAGGGCCGTATAGATAACTCCCTGCAACTCTCTCATATATAAAAGGTTAGATCAGTAATGTAGGCTCCTGTAAAGCACAAGGGTTATTGTTTTATGAATTAATGTAGCCTGTGTTTATCCTGTACTGGCAATCTTTATCACAGGGACATCAACAACTAAGTTACTGTTTCTTAATTTTACAGAGATTCAGTAAATAGTTTTCTCCTCTGTCTAGGGTCTCCTAAGCAGGGAAATCATCCTGGTACCATATTTCTTCTCATAATGTTTTTATAGAGTATGAGTAATGTCTTATGCAGCCACTGAATTGGCGTAGCCCAATGACAAACAATTGAAGTGATGAGCTGCTTCTTAGTTGTCAGGGTTATTCTCCTTGTCAGTAGTCACTAAAAACGTTTAGGCCTAACTCTTCACGGTAGACGGAAAACCTGATGTCATTGTTTTCAATGGGAGCATGGCGGTAAATGCCATTGAGACTGGCGGTGGATGCTGTCAGCCGCCACAGTAGACAGACATTGCCGCCAAAGTTTGAATACATCATATTTTGCCATAGCATTGTTTTCTAACAAATGTTGATTTGCACTCATTGTTTACTGAAATCACCATAGCAGAGCATACCTTCATGCTGGCTTGCTTTTGCCGTCACCCTGTTTATTGCTTTCTTATCCTGCTATGCCGATACATATGACGGTTTTGGCGTCCCTAATCTAAACACAGACTTAGTGATGAAGAAGAAATCTTTCAGTGGACAATTTAAAGTAAGGGATACAGAATACCTACTGAACTTTAATATATTCCTATTTTAAAATGAAGTTCATAGCAGCTGAGTTAATGAAACACTGTGGCTATGTGTTGATCAAACATGTCAAGGGTGGCTCTTAAACCTTGAGCTGTAAGATGGACAGCGTGAAAGGTCCAACACCAGATCCTGGCAGCTACTGAGGAAGTGGCGACAATGGCTTGTGTAACCCTGTTGAATAGACGCAACCTAGTTTGGCTCCAAGTCAGATTGTCTCATTCTAATGGTTTTGATTAAGATAAAAAGTTGTATGCCTTTTTTGCCACAAACTTTATTCTGTTGATGTGTTAAGTCAAGTGTTTATGTACACAGGGCTATCCAGCAATGTACTTAGATAAACATGTATGAATGAACTTCACTGAATGAGTTTGATAAACGTGTATGAATGAACTGGAAAACAATAACTACCGGTATGCAATGAGAGGGGGCATAGCAGGGAACAAAGTTCACAACCACTTACTCATTACTTATGTCTTACTATAGGCTACCTACATGCCCTTCAGCTTTGACTAGTCCAGACCAGGACTAAACCACTTGGTTTTGTAGATTTAATATGAAAAATAATATTGACCACTAACTAGTTGTCCAGTTCCTTTAGGAACACCTTTCTCCCAAGGCCACATAAATTTGAGCCCGTTTGACAGCTTTTGACCTTCGCCTGACAACTAGTTTAATAGGAAGGTCGGTTGTGGGTACGATTAAGAATTATATAGAACAAATGGGCACTGTGTGGTTAATGTCAGAGAGCTATCTCAACATGTGCAGGCGTTAACCAGAACTTGATGGTTGTTGGATTTGAAGATTTTAGCAAACAAGCTAACTGTTATACCCTAACTAGCAACTGTAGCTAAGAGTGCGGCTGAATAACTTACTGGAAACGTTCAATAGCATGTTTCGTTAACAGTGTGAATATTTTCAGGGAAACAGGGACACATATGCTAGCAAGACACATATGCTAGCAACAGTGTCTTGCATGTCTCATAACGTTAGTTAGTTGGCTAGTTAGCAGCTAGCTAGCCAAATAGCTAGTTTTCACACAAGCAAATCTGGTAAGGTTATTTCCTCCTCTGCTTGTTGGTGAGCAAAAAAACAGAAATGCATAATGATGCGAATGAAATGGGTCATTGAGCCATCACTTGATTCATGGGGTAGCTAGCTCGCCTACCTTGACAGAGTCCACGGGGTACATCACCGTGTGCTCCAGGATTCCAGCCACTGCTCCTGCTGTCATGTGGATTGTCAATGAGGCATGAGGTGGTAAACTTTCGTAATCGCCATCGCCTTCCAAAGGCTCCTCATCTTTACCTTTAATCTCCGACATCTCCACGGTTGCCATCAGCGCGCAACTCCATGCGAGGCAGACGGGTCAAAAGGATATCTTCAGACACAAGCACCGAATGAGAGGCATGGATAACCACAACATCATTACCGAGTTCGAGCGCCTAAATGACGTCGGCAGTAAACACGATGGCTGTCTAGTTTGAGCAATGAACATCCAGAAAACCGAAAATGAGGCGGGACCAACAGCCAATGAAAGTAGCCCTGCTTGGCATACCAAAATGAGGGTGTTCGATTGAACTCACCCGTTGGCCCGTTCAGGCATGTTTTTCATCGGCTGAAAGTTAATTGCATTCGGCGATGTCGGCTCAAAACAAAAGTGATGTAATTAAGTACATGTAGCAATTAGTAGGATTCTGGGTTTCTCATGCAAAAGTGTTTGCTTTAAATAAAAACGCTTTATCTACCTTTCCAATTAAAATTTGTTAGACAATTAAAACTTTTACTTTATGGAAAAGAGATGTATGTTTTGGACTATGCACCATGCTGCCTTCTTGACAAAATGACTGAGCAGCACAGCTCGATTTGAGATGGCGCTCCTCCCACCCCGCAGCTCAGCATAATCGAATCCACGCACTGACAGTTCTTTTCAATTTTTATTCATTTATTTCTTTTTTATTTCACCTTTATTTAACCAGGTAGGCTAGTTGAGAACAAGTTCTCATTTGCAACTGCGACCTGGCCAAGATAAAGCATAGCAGTGTGAACAGACAACAACACAGAGTTACACATGGAGTAAACAATAAACAAGCCAATAACATAGCAGAAACAAAATAATCTATATACATTGTGTGCAAAAGTCATGAGGAGGTAGGCAATAAATAGGCCATAGGAGTGAATAATTACAATTTAGCAGATTAACACTGGAGTTATAAATGATCAGATGAACATGTGCAGGTAGAGACACTGGTGTGCAAAAGAGCAGAAAAGTAAATAAAATAAAAACAGTATGGGGATGAGGTAGGTAAATTGGGTGGGCTATATACCGCTGGACTATGTACAGCTGCAGCGATCAGTTAGCTGCTCAGTCACCAATGTGAGCACAAAAAGGTCACAAAGGTCATTGATCCCTTGTCTATTTCAAAAGTAATAAATTTTTCTATGATTTGTCATTTTTACCCTTACTAAATAATAACCGACAATGCCACTAGAATACCGCATGAGGAAGCATTTAAAATCCCCTCAACATTAGCTGAGGGCTGATGCTAGCATGGAGTACAAGGAGTGGAACATTAGCTAAACCAAAGAGGAAGACAGAGGCCCAACTCGGCAGAAAATCGAGTGGTCTTCGTCCAAGCATGGAGTTTTTGTATGGAGGTCAATAAGGTACCACAGTATGAGCCATAATTACCATATAATCTGGCGGTCAAACAGGGAAACGGTTCCAATCATTTTTCCACCATTCATTTTTCCCATAGGAGATTTTAGAAATAAGTAAAATAAGTGCTGTGTTTTGTGTAGGCTTACCCTGGCGTGACATTTTGATAATCATATAAATCTCTCTAGGACAAGGTTACTTTTATCAATATATTGGCCTGTACCCTACATGACTTTAAATGGACAATTATGTGAACTTTCTTGTGCAAGTTTTAAATTGACATAATACCTGTTAGCAAAGGTGTCAGCTGGAGATGACGTGTAGGAGCTTGCAGGGATTTATAGTTTTGACCTTGTGCAAGAGTGATTTACATGGTTAACAAAATGTCATGCCAGGGTAAACCTACATGAAACATAGCCCTTATTTTAAAATGACTGGAAAATTTCCCTGTTTGACCACTAAGATTTATGTGTATAATGACACCTCCACTGTGGGGCTCTATCAGACTGTTGAATTTGGTTTAAAAAAAATGTTATTGTTTATTTCGTTAAATACAAGTTTCATAATTCTTAAATTGTACCAAGTGTACTGATTGAGACTTCCGGCACCGACAGAGATGGCCACGTCGCTTCGCGTTCCCAGGAAACTATGCAGTATTTTGTTTTTTTACATGTTATTTCTTACATTGTTACCGCAGGTAATCTTAGGTTTTATTACATACAGTCGGGTGGAACTATTGGATATAAGAGCTAAGTCAACTCACCAACATTACGACCAGGAATACAACTTTCCGGAAGCGGATCCTCTGTTTTGCCCACCTCGCAATTCAAAGACTCAGACACGAGAGGTATGTGGCAGTATCTACAGTCAATCACAGATTACAAAAAGAAAACCAGCCCTGTTGCGGACCAGGATGTCTTGCTCCCAGACAGGGTAAACAACTTCTGTGCTCGCTTTGAGGACAATACAGTGCCACTGACACGGCCCTCTACCAAAACCTGCGGACTCTCCTTCACTGCAGCCGACGTGAGTAAAACCATAGTACCTTCCAAGCTCATCATTAAACTTGGGGCCCTGGGTCTGAACCTCGCCCTGTGCAGCTGGGTCCTGGACTTCCTGACCGGCCACACCCCAGCTGGTGAAGTTAGGAAACAATACCTCCACTTTGCTGATTCTCAACACGGGGCCCCACAAGGGTGCATGCTCAGCCCCCTCCTGTACTCCCTGTTAACTCATGACTGCGTGGCCACGCATGCCTCCAACTCAATCTTCAAGTTTACAGGCGACACAACAGTAGTAGGTCTGATTACCAACATTGACGAGACAGCCTACAAGGAGGAGGTGAGGGCCCTGGGAGAGTGGTACCAGGAAAATAACCTCTCACTCAACATCAAACATCAAACAAAGGAGCTGATCGTGGACTTCAAGAAATGGCAAAGGGAGCACGCCCCTATCCACATCAACAGGACCACAGTGGAGACGGTGAATCACTTAAAGTTCCTCGGGGGAAACACATCACTGACGATCTGAAATGGTCCACCCACACAGACAGGGTGCTGAGTGAAGAAGGAGCAACAGTGCCTCTTCAATCTCAGGAAGCTGAAGAAATTTGTCTTGGTCCCTAACACCCTCACAATTCAGATCATCCTGTCTGACTGTAGCACTGCCTGATACGGCAACTGCACCGCCCGCAACCGCAGGGCTCTCCAGAGGGTGGTGCAGTCTGCCCAACACATCACTGGGGGAAAACTACCTGCTCTTCAGGACACCTACAGCACCCGATGTCACAGGAAGGCCAAAAAGTTAATCAAGGACATCAACCACCCACGCTACGGCCTGTTCACCCCACAATCATCCAGAAGGCTAGGTCAGTATAGGTGCAACGGACTGAAAAACAGCTTCAATCTCAAGGCCATCAGACTGTTAAATAGCCATCACTAGCCGTCTTCCACCCGATTATGTAAATAATTTGTTCTTAACTGTCTTGCCTAGTTAAATAAAGGTTACAAAAAATACAATTGTTTTCATAATTTAAAATTATATACAAATTAAATGTAGATATTCAAGTGCCTAGATTGCCTCTGACCAACACCATCTCACTCCCCTTACATGCAGACGTTCAGCCCCACTGCTGGTTATGTGGGTGGTAGTCATATGAATTAGCCTTGTGTCAATTTCATGCCCTTTACAGTGTACAGCATTTTAACAAAAAGGAGCAGCATATCAATCCTTTGGTTTCAGATACTCTAGAAATACCAGAACAGGAGTTAATCAATCACAGTTGGTCTGGGATCTTTCAATGGGAGGTTTACTGCTCCAAATCTTCTGTAATGTAGTTTTGGTTCAAAATGGCCTCTAACAACCAAAAAAGCTCAACACGTGTGTTCAAAACCCATTCTCACATTTTCTACATTACATCGCTCAGTAATTTGTTATCCGGACTTCTGCTTTCCACTGACTCTGGTTGCAGACCAGAAGTAAAAATTTCACTTTGAGATCAAATTAGGCCCACCAGTGCGAACCTTAGTTGTGGCAACAGGAACATTTAATTCGCTTCTGGCAGTTTGATGTTGATTGACATTAATTTCAAGAAGCATTTATTTTGACGTAAGTCAAGATTCATTTTTCTCTGCCCAATACACCTGAATCTGCCTTCACATCACAGTTGAAAGATTCTGGGTTTAAGCTCCATTCGAAGGCAGAGCATCATATCAATGCTATGTATGCTTGGGATCAGCATAAAAGGGCTATTCATAGCAACTCATCAATATTAGTTGTCATAAATAAGGACCGGGAAAAGAAAGTGAAGGAAAACTGTACTTACATTAAAACAATTGCAGATATGCTCCTATTAACTGCCACTCAAAATATAGCACAGAGAGGTCATCGAGAGTCTGATGACTCTCACAACAAGGGTCATTTTTTGACAATCTTAGAAGAAATAGCAACGTATGACCATCTCATAGAGAAAAGGATGAATGCATGTGGCAATGCTAAGTACACAAGCCACCAAATCCAAAACAAAGTTCTTGAGGGCTTAGCTGAGATGGTACACAGTAAATAATAAGAGAAGTAAAAGAAAGTGAAGTTTTTAGTGTAGAAAAAAGAACAAATGGCTTTAGTTGTGAGGTACTATTACAATGGGACCATCCACAAAAGCTTTTTACACTTTGTCAGCTGAAGCTTAGATGCAGCAGGTCTCACAAAATGTATAATTGATTGCCTTGAAAAACATGGTCTGGACTATATGGCATGCTGTAATCTGAGAGACAGTCTTCCAGCAGTTCTGAGAGTGCTACAGGGTATCACACTTGAAAATAGTGGTGATAGATCAGTGGAGGCAAGCGGCCTTCTTTCTCAGATAGATGTACATTTCATAGGGCTTTTGGTTACCTTTTGTAAAGTGCTTGGTGATGCCAAATGTCTTTCTGACTTGCTCCTATCAAGCACTCTTGACCTAGCAAGGGCTGTGGATCTAATAGGTGCCCTTAGACACATTACAGGACAACAGAAGTGAGGGTTACTTTGGAGAACTATGGAAAGAGGTTGAAGAGATTGTACACTTATTTTGCACTGCTCTGCAAACAGTGTGTAAAACAAGCTTAAGATTTCATGACTCATTGATGATGAGCACTGTAGTACAGAAAAATAGTGACCATAGCAATGGTGAGAGCTTCCAAAGAGCTATCTTTTATCAGGTGCTTGACGGTCTCACAGCAGAGCTGCAGATGTGTTTTTCGAAGAAGAATTGCAAGATAATGCAAGGGGCCCAGTCTCTCAACCCAAAGAATACGTTCTTGATTGAGGAGCCTCTGTTTGCCTTTGCTCAGACCTTTGAGACAGATTTAGAGGACCTCAACATGAGGTTCATCAAACCAAGCGACTTCTTGATAGGAGAGAGAATAGTGGAAGGTACAGACTGTCTACTCTCCTTGACTTTGTTGTGTTTCTAGAACCTTATAAAGAGGTCTTCCATGAGCTATTTTGACTTCTGTTACACCCGTCAGCAGTGCCTCTTGCGAGAGAAGCTTCTCAGCTTTAAAATTAATTAAAACCCACTTTAGGACAACAATGGTTGATGACAGGTTAAGTCACCTCGGAATTCTCAGTGTTGAGTCAAGGAGGGCACGCTCCCTCAACATGGATGAGTTTGTGAAACATTTTGCCAGTTCTCACCAGAACCACAGAATTATGCTGTTTTAAATCTACCTAGGATAATTTGGTCCCTCTGGTCATGATTAAAACCTACACTGTGTACTAGCTAGTACACTGACATCCTAAAATAACAAATCCAAAGGGTATCATGTAACACAGATTTAATTTGGTCTTGATTAGGCCAATTCCAAAACTATTCTTTGCTACTAGTTAACCTAATATATATGAGCATAAATATGATACTGTAAATTTGTAATATTACTGGGCACCAAAATTATTTTTATTTTTCAAGTCCATTTCTGCTTTATACCCGGTATGTCAAATTGCGGTAAGTTTACCTTTTTGTAAATAAACTATGCAATTTATATAACACACAAATACTATCTTATCTCCTTGGTGCTTGAGCTTTATTTTCTGAAAATATTTTGGATGTTCAACACTTATAGACCCAGATTATATATTCATGAAAAGTGACCCAAGTGTGTGTGTGAGTGAGTGAGAAATTTAGCTGCAGGTAGAGACTAACAATTCATAGTATGTTAAAGAATTCTAGAGAAGTAACCCTTTTGGACCACACCATCTGCCATATTGAAGAACTCCGGGTTAAGTGAATTATCACTTCTACCTCTAATCAGCAATTATAGGATTCATTGATGCTCCTTAGATGCCAAGTTAGGGTTACACACTAATTTTCTGTCATGGTCTATGGACCCCCTGAAGTAGCCTTGGCCTCTCCCTGGCCACCCCATGTATAAAACTTTAGTTCTGCCAATGAACAGGACCAAATGTTGATCTACATAAGTAGTTTAAAAAGAATGCCACATAAAATAGGTTTCCACCCAATTGCCGACAGATTTTCACGTGAATGTTCTAAAAGCATTTTCCCACCAGAGATGGTTCCATCAAATTTACATTATAAAAGGCTGTGCGTGTTGAGTAGTGCACATAAAACTAGCGTTTGCGGTTAAATTCCCATGTACCGAATACAAAATACAATTTAAATGGGTTTCCATCGCTTTTTCAACTCTCCTGATCGTTTTATCTACATTTATGTGGGGCTTATACAGTGAATGTGACCGACCACTCAGTGCGGGTATAGCCTACTGCATGATGAGATTATTATGGACAAAAGAGCAAGACTATTTTTATTTGTCAAACGGCAGCCAAGCATCTATCATCATGTCACCAGAATAAGATCCTCGGTATTTATTGGAAAGGATCGTCAAGCTCATCACCGTGCACTTTCGCCACCCTGTGAAGTTCATCATAATTTATTTAATCTGTAGCCTAATAAACTGCATGATTTCCCAAATCAAAGTGGGAGGACCACACAACACATAATCGCGGACTCCAAATTGACCCTGATATGATGGTTATTATGTCAATATTTTCACATAAAGGCGTTTCCACCGCCATTTCCCACATAATTAATTTTACCAACACAAATGACACCAACTTGTCTAGCATATTTTGTTTTGTCAACATTTTGACTGTCTTGAAATGTTTTGTCCAACATTTAGCCTACTTTACTGCATAAAAAGGTTGGATGGAAACCTGCCTAATGTCGCAAAGACAGAAGGATCATCTACTCATTATCAATCATAACATATTTAAGATTAGGCTACTTAAATTATCAACATTGTTCTCCCTAGTCTAGACACCTGTCCAGATGCAGTATACACAACATCACCAAAGGCATGCAGTCACCCCTTCAAATGAATGAATTTGGCTATTTCAACCACACCCATTGCTGACGTGTATAAAATCAACCACCATGCAATCTCCATAGACAAACATTGGCAGTATAATGGCCTTACTGAAGTGCTCAGTGACTTTCAACGTGGCACCGTCATAGGATGCCACTTTTCCAACAAGCCAGTTTGTCAAATGTCTGCCCTGCTAAAACTGCCCCGGTCAACTAACTGCTTTTATTCTGAATTGGAAACATCCAGGAGCAACAACGGCTCATTGAGAAGTGGTAGGCCACACAAGCTCACAGAACGGGATCGCCAGGCGCGTAGAGCATAACAATTGTATGTTCTTGATTGCAACACTCACTATCGAGTTCCAAACTACCTCTGGAAGCAATGTCAGCACAAGGGAGCTTCATGAAATGGGCTTCCATGGCCAATCAGCTGCACATAAGCCTAAGATCACAATGTGCAATGCCAAGCGTCGGTTGGACTCTGGAGTAGTGGAAACTGGTGGAGGAGGAATAATGGTCTTGGGCTGTTTTTCATGGTTCAGCCTAGGCTTCTTAGTTCCAGGGAAGGGAAATTATAACGATACAGCAAACAATGGCATTCTAGACGATTCTGTGCTTCCAACTTTGTGGCAACAGTTAGCGAAGGCCCTTTCCTGTTCCAGCATGACAATTCCCTCGTGCAAGGTCCATACAGAAAAGGTTTGTAGAGATCGGTTTGGAAGAACTTGACCGGCCTGCACAAAGCCCTGACCTCAACCCCATCAAACACCTTTGGGATGAATTTGAACGCTGACTGTGAGCCAGGTCTTACTGCCCAACATCATTGCCCGACCTCACTAATGCTCGTGGCTGAATGGAAGCAAGTCCCTCCAGCAATATTCCAACATCTAGTGCAAAGCCTCCCCAGAAGAGTGGAGGCTGCTATAGCAGCAAATGGGGGCCCAACTCTATTTTAATGCCCATGGTTTTGAAATGATATGTTCAACGAGCAGGTGTCCACATACGTTTGGTAATGTAGTGTACTTTAAACTGAATGCTTTGAACTGAAACTAAATTCTTGTTAGATTGTGTATAAGGCCTACTCTGTTTAAGACATGAATGAGGTGCAGCAGAGGCAGGATCAGATGGGATCCCTCCTACAGCCCTACCATCACTGCCACCACCTCACAAGTTGTAGCGTAAGCTCCTCAAACATCCCGCCTTCAAACTTCATCACGTAACCAACGTCAGTGCAACTCAGTGGGGAGGGAGGAAGCTGAAGTGGTATGACCCATACGTAGACGGAGGATGACTCAGCACATGGAGAGCAGCCTCGAAGCACCTACACCACTTGAACACAAATGCTGCTGGTGACAACTACAGCTGGTATACACTTTCAACAATGATCTGAGAGGGAATTTACAAATTACAGCAAATATTGGACTATATTCCCTCTTTTACATATGCTGTGGCTATTACATGACTATTTCTGATTTGATTTGTAACATTCTGCTTGGTTTGATACATGTAATTATATAAGAATATACTGTACCTCGGAGTGTGGTGTCAGGAAAATAACCTCACACTCAACGTCAACAAAACTAAGGAGATGATTGTGGACTTCAGGAAACATCAGAGGGAACACCCCTATCCACATCGATGGAACAGTAGTGGAGGGTAGTAAGTTTTAAGTTCCTCGGCATACACATCACAGACAAACTGAATTGGTCCACCCACACAGACAGCATCGTGAAGAAGGCGCAGCAGCGCCTCTTCAACCTCAGGAGGCTGAAGAAATTTGGCTTGTCACCAAAAGCACTCACAAACTTCTACAGATACACAATCGAGAGCATCCTGGCAGGCTGTATCACCGCCTGGTACGGCAACTGCTCCGCCCACAACCGTAAGTCTCTCCAGAGGGTAGTGAGGTCTGCACAACGCATCACCGGGGGCAAACTACCTGCCCTCCAGGACACCTACACCACCCGATGTTACAGGAAGGCCATAAAGATCATCAAGGACAACAACCACCCGAGCCACTGCCTGTTCACCCCGCTATCATCCAGAAGGCGAGGTCAGTACAGGTGCATCAAAGCTGGGACCGAGAGACTGAAAAACAGCTTCAATCTCAAGGCCATCAGACTGTTAATAAACAGCCACCACTAACATTGAGTGGCTGCTGCCAACACACTGACTCAACTCCAGCCACTTTAATAATGGGAATTGATGTAAAGTATATCACTAGCCACTTTAAACAATGCTACTTAATATAATGTTTACATACCCTACATTATTTATCTCATATGTATACGTATATACTGTACTCTATATCATCTACTGCATCTTTACGTAATACATGTATCACTAGCCACTTTAACTATTTGTTTACATACACATCTCATATGTATATACTGTACTCGATACCATCTACTGTATCTTGCCTATGCTGCTCTGTACCATCACTCATTCATATATCTTTATGTACATATTCTTTATCCCCTTACACTTGTGTGTATAAGACAGTAGTTTTGGAATTGTTTGTTAGATTACTTGTTGGTTATTACTGCATTGTCGGAACTAGAAGCACAAGCATTTCGCTACACTCGCATTAACATCTGCTAACCATGTGTATGTGACAAATACAATTTGATTTACTTACAGTGTAACTGTAAAATGCTACCATGGATAACAATGCCCACTATTGTAATTCAAACCATTGGCTGCGGAGACCTCAGTTTCCTGTGTTTTAAAATGCTATAGGGTGCAGACAGAGCATCAAAAAGCACCTGTGATGTGCAATTATGCATGTAGTATGTACTTTCTATAATTCCATATGGACATTGCGATAAGGTTATCTGTGACAGGAATAGTATAGGCCAGCAGGAGGTTTGTGAGGTTAGACCTTTACTGAATTTACAAATGCAAAATGCAGATCTCAGGCAGCTACTGTCTCTAGTCTCTGGCACTTTGAATTAATGACCACTACCTAAGCTAAACAATTTGACCAGTTAAATACTGTTGTTTCAGCTCTAAGCATTTCTCACAATTACAGGACAATTTCATAGTGAAAATAGACGAATCTGTAAAATGCATTGCATGTAATCTGTTCAATGCAGTATTTACATTTCCCATCTTAATGGTCAACCTGTATTAAACTAACGTCCTCGTCAGACTCATCCATCACCAGCTGGCAGACCTGAAATGTAACACAGGACAGATAGGGAGAAGAGTGAAAACAAACCCCCATAGTGCAGTGTTTCCAACCTGGTCACCCAGACTCTGACAGGCCGGCTACAACAACATGGCCTCTAATAGGCTTGGGTGACCTGGTCATTAGTGGCCGACTGCAGCCTAGTCGTCTTGATTGATATCCTTTTTAACACTCCTTTTCTTCCCGTGCTACTGGGGACGTGTAAACCCTGACCATGGCTGCTGTAAATATGCATGTGTTTATTTACTCAATACTTACATAACCAACGGGGACTCAAACTCATCAGCAATTTCCTTCCAACTCTCCTCAAGACAACGAGGGCACCCAATATATTCCACGTGAACACAAGTGAAAATCAACAGATTGCGTTTGATGATTTTTGGAGCTTTCGTTGATATTTTGAACCATAAGTCTCAAAACAATCTCTTTATTATTCAACACCAATGGTATTGTAAAACAAAACAAAAATCATGTGCAAACTGTGAATTGATTTAAGTACACCCTTCAATATAAATATGGCATATATGCTTTCATAAACTAACCCCTTTACAGCAGTGATATCACAGCTTCTGAAAACGAAGCCCAGTGTGTTTGCCGAGATTTCAAATTATCTGCACCCCATCACATGACACCATTGAGCTGAAAAGACAGACATTCTTTACCCTACTGTAGCTCTGAGCCCTGTGTGGATTCATCTGGAGTGTCTCTCCAGTGATAAGACAATAAATATTGCGCCATTGCAGCTTTGTTAGATGCTGCCTGTTCTGCAATTGAAGGCAGAACAAAGGATACAAAAGAAACTAAAGTAAATAAAAGAAGCGGTGACAGAATATGACAGGTGTCCGTCTACACTGAGGAGTACAGAGGGGAAGCAGAGGCATACACCATTCCTCCACACAATAAATAAGCATTCACTAATCATGCACCCAAACGACAAACAGAGCCCCTAGTACAGAAACATATTCAATTGCATCAGGATAATGTGACAGGAAAGGAAGTGAAACTCCACTCAAGTACAGAGAATCTATACATATGAGCTAATACAGTATGTACTCTAAACAGTAACGGTTTCACTATCATCCTCGAACCTGCTCCTCTTTTCACATTGATTCAATTCTGTGCACTAATTGGAAAAGACAGTAATTTAAGGACTTTCTTTAAAAATGTGTTGTTTTTTGATTGACTAATTAGGGGAAGTTATGCGGCAGCTGCAATTCGAACCTTACAGGAAGCTTTAACGAAACCTGCGTGACTGGATAAAGTATACATGGGGAGCTCTCAAACCTCAGGCAAGGAGTTACACACCAAGTACCTAGTTCATATTTCCAGCAACATAAAAAAAGACAGATTTTGACATCATTAAAAATAAATAAGACAATCTCATGGTTAACTCAAGTATGCACACTCAACATGCAAGATCTCCCATACCAGAGTCCCTCCCAGTGCTGTTTCTCTGTTCATTGGATTCATTCAAAATCCAACTCAGTTTTAGAGTTTTGTCATTACCAGCTAACAAATGAAGGCCTGAACATAAAAGTGCAGGCATAGGGACTCCAGCAAGGGAAAGGAGCTGGTTTTGGCGTGAAAGCTTAAGTCTAGAGGGTGATAGGGAGTGAGGGGGATCCCAGACCCTCCTCTAACCACTCAACAGTAGAGGGAGTGCAGCGCTGCGTGGTACAGCTGTGGATACGTCGGAGTCGCAGCAAGTAGAGCAAGATGGAGAGGAAGACAACCAGGAAGCAGGCCAGAAACAAGTAGTGGTTGTTGACAAAGGAGAAGCTGTGACGCCAGTGGGCGTGGACTCCTTTGAGGGTCTCCTGCTGAATATCCCTTGGAAAGGAATGTAAAATAGTGCAAGTTTTCTCCATATCCTAATCAGCAAAAATATATTGGCGTATCAGTGTTAAAAGCATGATGAAGTGTGACAGCAAGTGTTCTCTTACCTTAAAGGTAGAAAGCGGGTTCTGTAAAGGATGGCTCCAAGAGTCCATTGTACCTCTTTATCATAAACTAAGAGGGCAGTCCTCAGGTTTTTGTAGTCTACAGGGAAGGAGAAGCCTGAGTGGAATACCTCATACATCCAGGCTGATTTAAAACACTGGTACCTGCACACAAGACAAATGTTTACATGAATTCTCCCCGACAACTCTTTACTATTACTGGACTCAAGTCTTACTAAAGAGCCAGAGCTGGGACTTACTTGAGTCTGTGAACATCAGCGTGAGATGCATATAAGCCTGAGTCAAATCGCTCTTTCAGAGATCTCCACTGGGTGGCGCAGTAACCCTGGAGATGAAGCACAATGTTGATTGTAAACAGCCACCATCTTACTGCAATTAGCCTAAGCTATGGTGAAATACATGCATTTCCATGCAGTTAGGAGTGCCAACTACATTGAAGAAGTGCTGCTTTGCTGTGGTAAGACCTCACCTTGGCAGCAACGGAATACTTTGAGGAGTTAAAATCACCGCCCATGCGCAACACATCCTCTGTGCAGTAGTAGAATTCAGAGAACCCATAGAACTGGCTGTTGGGGTAGTCGATGGGAGGCTGGTAGATGCCATTGAGGGAGGAGTGAGTCTCGTTGGTGCGGTTAAGGAAGGGCTGAAGCAGCTGTCTGCAGTGATCAAAATCACCTGTGCCACGCAGGTGGAGTTTCTGTGTCGCTGGCCCCACCTCGTCCTGCAGGTCTGTGGGTAGACACGGGTCGAGCAGGGGGGACTCTGACGTTTCACCTACATGCAGACCCAGGAGCCTGGGCAAACCAACTAAAATGAGCTCTCCATAATGACAGCACTGTGCAATGTCAAACTAGTAAACTATCAGTATCATTAGCTATCATAGCATGTGTTAAAGGTTCTTACTTGTTTTTAGTGAGAGTGTTCCTGACAATGCTCTCCTCATATCTTTGTCGAGCAGCATTGCCTCCAAAGCCCAGGAAGGTGGACACATACACCCGGTAGACATGCTCTGTCCGGTGGGCATCGCAACCCAGGTTGAACTCCGCAAGTAAGTTCTTGGCCACTTCCTCCTATAAAAATCAAACATTCAATATCAGACAGGAAATTACATTATTTTATCTAGGACTGTCTATATGTGTAACAACCATTTACTTAAAGAAACTTTGATCAAGACGACAGTTCTATGAAGTTTCGCATTTAGAAAAAAAACTGCAGGTGAATTACATTCAGTGGAGAGCAAAAACTACAAGAGTAAGAGCGCATGCAAATTGTCATAGTAAATAGAAAACCAAACATTTTTGTGAACTGGCAAAAATAATTGCGCAGGACTGAAAAGCTGATGGACTTGGACTTCTTTAAATGAATGTATTATTATCATCTGGTCATGGATGTTTTGCACGATGGCTCTTAAGCATGTTCTGTGATCTTAAAAGTAGACTCAGCAAAATGACTTTGCCACGAGCAGCACGGTAGATATTGAGATGAGCGAGATGCAAAACTTTGCTCTCACACAGAAACCAGGTTTCCATTCAACCTTTTTATGCAAGTACAGTACATGTTGGATAAAATTTTTAAAAAAAAGTCATAACAGGCCTGATGGAAACAGAAGATTTGTCGGTATCTAAATGTCGACAAGATAAAATAAGCTAGACATGGTGGGATCTTTGTGTCGGAACAATTATGTAAGAAATGTCAGCGTTAACACTTACACACAAATATTGATATTATAACCATCATATTGAAGTAAAGTCACCCAATAACATTTGTGGTCCTCCTACGACTCGTCGGGAAACCATGCAGTTTGTTAGGCTACAGATGAAACTTCACAGGGTGGTGAAAGTGCAAGGTGATGAGCTTGATGCTCCTTTCCAATAAATATTGAGGATCTTATTCAGGTGATATGATCTATTTTGTCCATAATAATAGATCTAATGTAGGCCCTACCTACACTGTATCTGCGAGCTGTTGTGGGCAAACTCGCTATATAATGCAACATTTTTTGAGAGTAGAGTTAAATGCAATGGAAATCCATTTAACTAGTATTTATTTAACTGCAAAAGTATTATTTTGTTGTTTTATGTTCACTACGTCATCACACAGCCATTTATCCACAAGTCAATTTGATGGAATCTGGTGGGAAAATGCGATTTTAAAATATTTGCATGAAAATCTGTTGCCAGTTGGATGGAAAGCTAGCTACAGACAATATCTGCGCGTGTGTGCATGGGTTCGCTTCATGCTGTTACAGCATGGTAGCCAGAGGACCAAAAACAGCGAAGAAGTTGATTCTTGCACTTTAACGCTCTTAGCTGTTGCAGAAATTACCCCACTATGCGGTTTATTGTATGCGTTTATATCAAATTGCGGAGTCTACCTTTAGAGTTTGAACTAACACATTCTACTATGAAGCAATGCAGCAGGCTTATCTTTAGAGCAGACCTCCAATAATCCACTCTGAATGGAGAGGACTTCATCTCCAGAGGACAAACATGATGTTTACAGGTTTAACCAGGGAATGAGTGGTGGGAAGAGAAAATGAGTGAGTGACAAATTAAAAAAAGAGCACAAAAAAGGGAAATTGTTGTTGATAATAACCTGTTGTGGAGAAGCAAAGCTTACAGTTTTGGGCACTTCATATGCTATCTGAGTGGAGACACCCCCCATGTCCAGAACACCAGCGGTCCTTTTCCTCACCAGCGCCTCCTGCTGGTCACCTCCAGGTACCTGCACCTCTACAACTGCATCCCTCTCTATAGGAAGGATAGGGGAAGGAGCCACGGGTCCCATTGAAGAAAAATAATGAAAGACAAATAAAGTGGTGTCAGAGGTAAGTAAAATAAGGGAATTAAAGTATTCAGTGTGACGATATGCAGATCTCTTAAGGAAATGTATTTAGATACTTACCACTAGCCACATGATTAAACCTTCCAAGGACAAAGTTGATTCCAATCCATGCATACACACCTGTCCAAAAACAAGGATAATTTATATATTCCAGCATTTCCACATATTTTCAACACAGATGGTGACATCTCAATGTTGAATGGCCAGTGTTTAGCTTGCCTGCTACTCTAAAACAGGTTAGCTCACCTTCCTGCTTGCCAGAAATGACCTCCACATGGGAATCAGAAAAGAGGAAGTTGAAATGTACAGGGATATCGGTCCGTAGATCCTCCAGAAGTGCTTCCTGTTGACTGAAAAAGAGGAAATAAGCCAATGTTAGTTAACATGGGAGGTCACAGCGGTAATAAAAAATAAACACTAGCAAGTTTCCATCTCAAGATAACAAATACTAAGTTGGGGTGTACCTGTCAGACAGCACCCTCATTCCAGCCGTGCACAGGATGTACAGAGGGGTCTCCTGGTGCTTGAGTTTGGGGATGTGCTGGGCAGCAAAGCTCAGCAGGGGGTGGATGTAATCACTGGCCTTCTCTGGTGTTTTTGCAAGCTCTGAGATGCCTACAAAAAAGTATTAAGACCATGGCTGTCTTTATTGGGTGGAATGGATAAGTGCTTTAAACTAAACCAATGTCTTCTAAACTTCTAAAGATAATTTGTAAAAATCCAAATAACTTCACAGGTCATCATTGTATAGGGTTTAAACACTGTTTCCCATGCTTGTTCAATGAACCATAAACAATTAAGGAACATGCACCTGTGGAACAGTTAACTTCTTGAGGGCCGTATTCGGTAATTCGGTTGACTGACATGCCCAAAGTAAACTGCCTGTAACTCAGGCCCAGAAGCTAGGATATGCATATAATTGGTAGTATTGGATAGAAAACTCTGAAGTTTCTAAAACTGTTCAAATAATGTCTGAGTATAACAGAACTGATATGGCAGGAATCTGCCCATCAAAATCCTTGTTTATGGGAAAATCAAAGGAATACCTTCCAGATTGCAGTTCCTAGGGCTTCCACTAGCTGCCAAGTCTTTATAAAGAGTTTGAGGCTTGTTTAATTTTTTAAATGAGCTAGAATTTTTTGTTTTCCTAGGTGGCTCCCATTTTGACTGTAGTATTGTGGCGTGTGTGGATGAGGGTGCACACTTCGTTATTCATCTCCGGTAATGAACATACTATTCTCCATCTTAAATTGTACCGTTTATTTACATATTAGGGTACCCGAGGATTGATTAGAAATGTTGTTTGACTTGTTTGGATGAAGTTTATCAGTAACTTTTGGGGTTAATTTGTATGCATTTTGAACGAGGGAAACAGGTGGATTACTGAATCAAGCGCGCCAACGAAACTGACCTTTTTGGGATATAAAGGACTTCATCGAACAAAACGACCATTTGATGTGTAGCTGGGCCCCTTGGGATTGCAAACAGAGGAAGATCTTCAAAGGTAAGTGATTTATTTTATTGCCATTTCTGACTTTCGTGACGACTCTGCTGGTTTGGAAAATGTTTAATGCTTTTATACGTGGGGCACTGTCCTCATAATCGCATAGTATGCTTTTGTCGTAAAGCCTTTTTGAAATCTGACATGGCGGGTGGATTAACAAGAAATTACGCTTTTAAACGATGTAAAACACTTGTATTTTCATTCATGTTTAATATTACGATTTTGTATTTGGCGCGCTCCGATTTCACCGGATGTTGTCGAATTTGATCCCGTTAAACAGGATTTCTTTTTTAAGACACTAACAGCTTACAGCCCGGTAGGCAATTAAAGGTCACAGTTATAAAAACTTAGGACACTAAAGAGGCCTTCCTACTGATGCTGAAAAACACCAAAATAAAGATGCCACGGGTCCCTGCTCATCTGCGTGAACGTGCCTTAGGCATGCTGCAAGGAGGCATGAGGACTGCAGATGTGGCCAGGGCAATAAATTGCAATGTCCATACTGTGAGACGCCAAAGATAGCGCTACAGGGAGACAGGATGGACAGCTGATCATCCTCGCAGTGGCAGACCACGTGTAACAACACCTGCACAGGATCGGTACATCCGAACATCACACCTGTGGCACAAGTACAGGATAGCAACAACTGCCTGAGTTACACCAGGTACGCACAATCCCTCCATCAGTGCTCAGACTGTCCGCAATAGGCTGAGAGAGGCTGGACTGAGGGCTTGTAGGCCTGTTGTAAGGCAGGTCCACACCAGACTTCACCGGCAACAACGTTGCCTATGGGCACAAACCCACCGTCGCTGGACCAGACAGGACTGGCAAAAAGTGCTCTTCACTGACGAGTCGCGGTTTTGTCTCACCAGGGGTGATGGTTAGATTCCTGTTTATCGTCAAAGGAATGAGCATTATATCGAGGCCTGTACTCTGGAGCGGGATCGATTTGGAGGTGGAGGGTCCGTCATGGTCTGGGGCGTTGTGTCACAGCATCATCGGACTGAGCTTGTTGTCATTGCAGGCAATCTCAACGCTGTGCGTTACAGGGAAGACATCATCCTCCCTCATGTGGTACCCTTCCTGCAGGATCATCCTGACATGACCCCCCAGCATGACAATTCCACCAGCCATACTGCTTGTTCTGTGTGTGATTTCCTGCAAGACAGGAAAGTCAGTGTTCTGCCATTGCCAGCGAAGATTCCGGATCTCAATCCCATTGAGCACGTCTAGGACCTGTTGGATCGGAGGGTGAGGGCTAGGGCAAGGGCCATTCCCCCTATAAATGTCAGAGAACTTGCAGGTGCCTTGTTGGAAGAGTGGGGTAATATCTCACAGCAAGAACTGGCAAATCTGGTGCAGTCCATGAGGAGATGCACGACAGTGCTTAATGCAGCTGGTGGCCACACCAGATACTGAGTGTTACTTTTGATTTCGACCCCCCCTTTGTTCAGGGACACATTCAATTTCTGTTAGTCACATGTCTGTGGAACTTGATCAGTTTGTCTCAGTTGATGAATCTTACATTCATACAAATATTTACACATGATTAAGTTTGCTGAAAATAAACGCAGTTGACAGTGAGATGACGTTTATTTTTTTGTTGAGTTTACATTATGAAACCAGAGTGGAAATGCATACATGTGGCTCTTCCCAGCAGCACACCAGTCATCAGCAACCAGGTATGTCTCACCTGGCTTGATCTTCATGACCACTGGTTTCCTGTGCTGGTCTCTCATCTGTCGTATGTCAAGCAGATCATGGGGATTACCATTGTGCTGGGGCCAACAATACACAAACACCCTGGAGCCACTGCTGCCGCAGTCTACCACCAAACCGTAGTTCAGGTTGGGATTGCTGGTGTCAGTGGCCTCCACATCTGTGACTCTCGCCAAGTGTCTGGTGATCAGAGGTGAATGAAAAGTTGACAATTGTAAGCCAAATTCAGCCAAACATTTTCTTGTCTTTACAGGAATATGTAACGGTATCTTCTAATGTGCCGCTACTAGTGACTCACCTATGGAAGTAGTTGTCCTTTCTGATCCAGATGTCCTGGCCCTTTCCTGTTACCAACAACAGGTAAAGCAGTCCTAGCAATCCCACCAGCAGACCAAATAAGAGTAGCTGCCTGAATGAAGGTAGCAGTAGACGAGGAAGAACCAGGGGTGACAGGCTGAAGTGCCAGGAGGCTGGGAGGCACGAGAAGCTGATCCTGTAAGGACAAGCGGGACCTTGGTATGTATGGTAAAATACACGTTGACTAGTCTATGCAATAGCGGCATGCATGCCGACCATGGAATAATAATTAAAGGGTAACAATTCCTAGTCCTCTACTCAGTCGGTCGAGCCTACCTTCCCATGACGTGGACTGTCCTAGTTCACTGGATGAAAATCATTCAAAGGGGACACGAGTCTGGGATGTTGGCTTCAGAGCCTCACCATTTCTCCATCTGCTCATTGTCTTGATAAAATAAAATAAACACGTTAGCTACAAGCGAAGCAGTAATTATTACTGATGACATCGATACAAACGCGTGTCAATACCAATGGTGACATTTGGCCACTAGCGCATCCATCGGCACAACTGCCACGTACTGCATTGCATAATAATGTAATGATACTGGTCCGATTTCAACGAGTTAGCTGGTTTAGTTAGCTAAGACAATACGTTAGCTGGCTATGTAGCGTTTCCCAGTCAATTGGATAAACAATATACCTGTTAGTTAGCTAGCTAGCAAGCGTATTAAGCGGGCGAATGTTTGGATTCTGGCTAGCGAAACAAACAGATCACTGGTTAAACAACGACGATAGCCAGGGTATTGCTAGGCTACCGTTAGCCCCTGCCCTGTACTAGGAGTATGCTGTGCCCACGCTCCATCTAAAACCAAACTTAAAATGTACTTACTGTTGCGTTTCGAACGACTTAGTTGCATAACATTTACATTAGCTCGTTTGCTGCTGAATATTGTTACTAATACTATTGGGAGGATGCGCTAACAGCACCCTAACTAGCTAGTATTCAGTGCGCATGTCAGGCAGATGTGACGTAGCTAGTAAAAGGTGCGGTACGAATGTTTTTAAATCATTGGCACTCCCTGGCGGCTTTCACTGGTATAGCTTGCTTGCTCAGGGTTGTGAAATTGGGAGCATCCTCTGATCCTTTTTGGAGGGGGACTCAGGCGGTGTCTTTGCTTACTGTTGCTTACTGAACTAAGACAGTCCATGTCATGGGAAGGCAGGACCGCTACCTCCGCCTTTGTGCAAGGAGGAGAAGGAGGAGCACTGCCAGAGCCCTGCAAAATGACCTCCAGCAGGCCACAAATGTGCATGTGTCTGCTCAAACGGTCAGAAACAGACTTCATGAGAGTGGTATGAGGGCCCGACGTCCACAGGTGGGGGTTGGGCTTTACAGCCCAACACCGTGCAGGACGTTTGGCATTTGCCAGAGAACACCAAGATTGGCAAATTCGCCATTGGCGCCCTGTGCTCTTCACAGACGAAAGCAGGTTCACACTGAGCACATGTGACAGACGTGACAGAGTCTGGAGATGCCGTGGAGAACATTCTGCTGCCTGCAACATCCTCCAGCATGACTGGTTTGGCGGTGGGGCAGTCATGGTGTGGGGTGGCATTTCTTATGGGGCTGCACAGCCCTCCATGTGCTCGCCAGAGGTAGCCTGACTGCTATTAGGTACAGAGATGAGATCCTCAGACCACTTGTGAGACCATATGCTGGTACGGTTTGCCCTGGGTTCCTCCTAATGCAAGACAATGTTAGACCTTATGTGGCTGGAGTGTGTCAGCAGTTCCTGCAAGAGGAAGGCATTGATGCTATGGACTGGCCCCCCCTTTCCCCAGACCTGAATCCAATTGAGAACATCTGGGACATCATGTCTCGCTCCATCCACCAACGCCATGTTGCACCACAGACTGTCCAGGAGTTGGCGGATGCTTTAGTCCAGGTCTGGAAGGAGGTCCCTCAGGAGACCATCCGCCACCTCATCAGGAGCATGCCCAGGCGTTGTAGGGAGGTCATACAGGCACGTGGAGGCCACACACACTACTGAGCCTCATTTTGACTTTTTTTAAGGACATTACATCAAAGTTGGATCAGCCTGTAGTGTGGTTTTCCACTTTAATTTTGAGTGTGACTCCAAATCCAGACCTCCATGGGTTGATAAATTTGATTTCCATTGATAATTTGTGTGATTTTGTTGTCAGCACATTCAACTATGTAAAGAAAAAAGTATTTAATAAGAATATTTCATTCATTCAGATCTAGGATGTGTTCTTTTAGCGTTCCCTTTATTTTTTTGAGCAGTGTACATTTGCAAACATATTTTCACTTTGTCCTTATGGCGTATTGTGTGTAGATTGAGGGGGGAAAATCATTTAATACATTTTAGAATAAGGCTGTGATGTAACAAAATGTGGAAAGCATCAAGGGGTCTGCAAACTAAACCGAATGCACTGTATTTGGCATAGTTAATATCATACAACACAACCTCATTACAGTCAATCTGAAATAGTGGCTTTATAATTTGGCATCATGATTGTTACCGATATCTTTATTAGAGTAAATGATAAATAAACTTAAAAAATGCCACTTATAAATACATTTTAAAAGTGTATGACAGTGATCAGAGACATCAATAAGCATGTTACAAAAGACAGATCACACTTTTCTATCACTGTGCCCAAACACTGAGGGTCCGGTTAATATTGCAGTTGACTTCTTTTATTAGTGGTGTCACTGTGCAGACTCAGCCGTCTTCACTGGCGCGGTACAATCTTTTTGTTGAAGACCTAAGGGAGTGATGCGTAAACAAAGGTTACTTCAGTAGCCTCTTTTGAGGTAGTATTTTAAAGATAAAGGAACAAGAGAGGCATACATGTATCTGCAAGTGTTAGACGGCCCAGCTCTTTGTCCAGTTCCTCATCTGTGATATTGAAGAGGCTTTGAGGGACTAAGGGCAAAGCACACAGCAGATCATCACAAAGGGAACCAGATTCCCTGACAGGTGAAAGAGGGTGTGACGGTACTTCAGGAAGTGTGGAAGGCCTATCCAGAGTAGAGTTCTCCAATAAAGATCTCAGCTCATCCTCCAGCTCGTCTGTGTCAGCATCCGCTAAACAAATATCAATAGGATAATTGATCATTTCTCAGACCCTCTGGATATTGGAAATGTAATTATGAAATTGTCTAAGTTAGGCACTACAACCAAGTAGATATTATATATGTGATAGGACATACTTGAGTTGAGCGCTCCACCAGCCAGAGTTTGGTTCATTTCATCCTGAGTGTCACACAACTGTAATACCAAATGGCAAGAAAATACATTTAGATTGATGTGGACATACAACAACTAACAATTAGTGGTGGAGAAAGTACCAAATTGTCATACTTGAGTGCAAGTAAAATATACCTTAAAAGAAAATGACTCAGTAAGTCACCCAATAAAATACAAATACTACTAAATGTATTTGGTTTTAAAAATAATTATGTATCAAAAGTAAAAAATAATTTCAAATCATTTTTATTAAGCAAACCTGATGGCACCATTCTTGTTTTTATGGATAGCCAGGGGCACGCTCCAACACTCAGACATAATTTACCAATGAAGCATGTGTTTAGTGAGTCCGCCAGATTTGAGGCAGTAGGCATGACCAGGGGAAATATATGGAGTAGTGAAGTAAGTTGTAGAAAATATAAATAGTGAAGTACAGATACCTCAAAACTACCGAAGTAGTACTTTAAAGCATTTTTACACCACTGTCAATAACAGCAACTAAATGCAGTCCCAGTGAAGAAGAGTCTGACCTCTTGGATTTGATCCACAAGGCTCTCAGCTCCTTCTACAGTTCCATCCTTCAGAGAGAGTCGCAGGGCTGACACTCCAGCCTGATATGCCTGTATCACCTATAGAAGCAAGCAGAAAGAGGCATAGAGAACAGAATACCTTAGTTACTGCATGTAGAACTAAGAAGAGTGATGACAACAGCCACAAATTACTCACATTGCAAATTTTAGATTAACTTTAGTGCTTGCTCTGTTTTGGCTATATTGTTGTTGTTGTTGCATACTCACCAGTTTGTCCGTCTCTGAATTTGCTATCCTGTCCAAGATTCCCTTCACATTCTCCAGCTGGGCATTTAAGCCATCTGCTTTCCTCTCAACTCTCTTTCGGCTTCTCAAATACCTCAGGGCCTTGGGGAGAAAAATGTATTGAGGTTTCCCAGACTGCATTTTTATTTTTTTACATTTTATTTCACCTTTATTTTACCAGGTAGGCAAGTTGAGAACAAGTTCTCATTTACAATTGCGACCTGGCCAAGATAAAGCAAAGCAGTTCGACACATACAACGACAGAGTTACACATGGAGTAAAACAAACATACAGTCAATAATAGAGTAGAAAATAAGTCTATATACAATGTGAGCAAGTGAGGTGAGAGAAGGGAGGTAAAGGCAAAAAAAAGGCCATGGTGGCGAAGTAAATACAATATAGCAAGTAAAATACTGGAATGGTTGATTTGCAGTGGAAGAATGTGCAAAGTAGAGAGAAATACTGGGGTGCAAAGGAGCAAAATAAATAAATAAATGAATACAGTAGGGAAAGAGGTAGTTGTTTGGCCTAAATTATAGATGGGTTATGTACAGGTGCAGCAATCTGTGAGCTGCTCTGATAGCTGGTGCTTAAAGCTAGTGAGGGAGATAAGTGTTTCCAGTTTCAGAGATTTTTGTAGTTCGTTCCAGTCATTGGCAGCAGAGAACTGGAAGGAGAGGCAGCCAAAGGAAGAATTGGTTTTGGGGGTGACCAGAGAGATATACCTGCTGGAGCGCGTGCTACAGGTGGGTGCTGCTATGGTGACCAGCGAGCTGAGATAAGGGGGGACTTTACCTAGCAGGGTCTTGTAGATGACCTGGAGCCAGTGGGTTTGGCGACGAGTATGAAGCGAGGGCCAGCCAACGAGAGCGTTCAGGTCACAGTGGTGGGTAGTATATGGGGCTTTGGTGACAAAACGGATGGCACTGTGATAGACTGCATCCAATTTATTGAGTAGGGTATTGGAGGCTATTTTGTAAATGACATCACCGAAGTTGAGGATCGGTAGGTTGGTCAGTTTTACAATGGTATGTTTGGCAGCATGAGTGAAGGATGCTTTGTTGCGAAATAGGAAGCCAATTCTAGATTTAACTTTGGATTAGAGATGTTTGATGTGAGTCTGGAAGGAGAGTTTACAGTCTAACCAGACATCCAGGTATTTGTAGTTGTCCACATATTCTAAGTCAGAGACATCCAGAGTAGTGATGTTGGACAGGCGGGCAAGGTGCAGGCAGCGATCGGTTGAAGAGCATACATTTAGTTTTACTTGTATTTAAGAGCAATTGGAGGCCACGGAAGGAGAGTTGTATGGCATTGAAGCTCACCTGGAGGGTTGTTAACAGTGTCCAAAGAAGGGCCAGAAGTATACAGAATGGTGTCATCTGCGTAGAGGTGGATCAGAGACTCACCAGCTGCTAGAGCGACATCATTGATGTATACAGAGAAGAGAGTCAGTCCAAGAATTGAACCTTGTGGCACCCTCATAGAGACTGCCAGAGGCCCGGACAACAGACCCTCCAATTTGGTACACTGAACTTTATCAGAGAAGTAGTTGGTGAACCAGGCGAGGCAATCATTTGAGAAACCAAGGCTGTCGAGTCTGCCGATGAGGATGTGGTGATTGACAGTCGAAAGCCTTGGCCAGGTCAATGAATACGGCTGCACAGTATTGTTTCTTATCGATGGCGGTTAAGATATCGTTTAGGACCTTGAGCGTGGCTGAGGTGCACCCATGACTAGCTCTGAAACCAGATTGCATAGCGGAGAAGGTATGGTGGGATTCGAAATGGTTGGTAATCTGTTTGTTGACTTGGCTTTCGAAAGACCTTAGAAAGGCAGGGTAGGATAGATATAGGTATGTAGCAATTTGGGTCAAGAGTGTCCCCCCTTTGAAGAGGGGGATGACCGCAGCTGCTTTACAATCTTTGGGAATCTCAGACGACACAAAAGAGAGGTTGAACAGGCTAGTAATAGGGGTGGCAACAATTTCGGCAGATCATTTTAGAAAGAAAGGGTCCAGATTGTCTATCCCGGCTGATTTGTAGGGGTCCAGATTTTGCAGCTCTTTCAGAACATCAGCTGACTGGATTTGGGAGAAGGAGAAATGGGGAAGGCTTGGGCAAGTTGCTGTGGGGGGTGCAGTGCTGTTGACCGGGGTAGGGGTAGCCAGGTGGAAAGCCTGGCCAGCCGTAGAAAAATGCTTATTGAAATTTCCGAATATAGTGGATTTATTGGTGGTGACAGTGTTTCCTATCTTCTGTCTATTGGGCAGCTGGGAGGAGGTGTTCTTATTCTCCATGGACTTTAGTGTCCCAGAACTGTTTTGAGTTTGTGTTGCAGGAAGCAAATTTCTGCTTTAAAAAGATATACACAGGCAGTTAGAAAAGCCATGGCTATTGGTTTCTGGCTTCCCTGAAAAGTTGCATATCACGGGGGCGGTTCGATGCTAATGCAGAACGCCATAGGATGTTTTTGTGCTGGTTAAGGGCAGTCAGGTCTGGAGAGAACCAAGGGCTATATCTGTTCTTGGTTCTAAATTTCTTGAATGGGGCATGCTTATTTAAGATGGTGAGGAAGGCATTTAAAAAAGATAACCAGTCATCCTCTACTGACGGGATGAGATCAATATCCTTCCAGGATACCCCGGCCAGGTCGATTAGAAAGGCCTGCTCGCTGAAGTGTTTCAGGGAGCGTTTGACAGTGATGAGTGGAGGTCGTTTGACTGCTGACCCATTACGGATGCAGGCAATGATGGAGTGAATCACTGAGATCTTGGTTGAAAACAGCAGAGGTGATTTAGAGGGCAAGTTGGTTCGGATGATCTCTATGAGGGTGCCCGTGTTTACGGCTTTGGGGTGGTACCTGGTAGGTTCATTGATAATTTGTGTGAGATTGAGGGCATCAAGCTTAGATTGTAGGATGGCTGGGGTGTTAAGCATGTTCCAGTTTAGGTCGCCTAGCAGCACGAGCTCTGAAGATAGATGGGGGGAAATCAGTTCACATATGGTGTCCAGAGCACAGTTGGGGGCAGAAGGTGGTATATAGCAGGCGGCAACGGTGAGAGACTTGTTTTTAGAGAGTTTTGGTTGCGTTTGAGTTTGGTGCAGGACAAGAAGTCAACACAGGATCAAAGTATTGTAAATCTACCTGAGATTTCTTCCCTTCGCGTAGCAACACCCGAGCTTCTTCTTTGCACCTATAAAAAGATAATACAGCACAAGCAGAAATCACACACACAAAAAAAATGTAAGACTAAAGATTAGAGACTACACAAGACAACGCTAAGTGATGTCTCAGGGACGCACTTCTCTGCCTCTAGACCCAATGCCTCCACCCGCACTTCAAGCAGTCTCTCACTGCGCTGTAGCTGATAGATGCCTAGGTCCACATCACTGACTGAAGACACACGGTCCTGTCCTGGCTGAGAAAACTTAACAATCTGTGAAAACAAACAAAACATTGGCTCAATGCAACACATTGATACAGTGACATTATCCTCATAACAATGTGTGTGAAATCTCATGGATAATGGTCTGAGTTACTGCAGCCTACAATGTAGTCTAATAATATGCTCACTTCAATTAAGCATTCTCATATCCTCACCTTCTCGCCTTCATGCAGTGATACTGTGACCTGCTTCTCCCTCTGCAGCTGTAGCAGAGCCATACACAGGGTACTCTCATCAATACAGACATGGGATGACAGTGTCTGGAGCTCCTGGAAGGACAG
Organism: Oncorhynchus masou masou; assembly: GCF_036934945.1. Lineage (NCBI taxonomy): Eukaryota > Metazoa > Chordata > Actinopteri > Salmoniformes > Salmonidae > Oncorhynchus > Oncorhynchus masou. Next base: position 28,698,213 of record NC_088212.1, on the reverse strand, counting down.
GAGAGAGCAGTTGGCCACTGGAGAACTCCAGTAGACACCAAGCAATTCTGCTGCCTTTTCCTGAAGGAAACATACAGAAAATAAAAGGTTAGTGTTAAATGGATAAACCTGCTTGCTAGCCCCATGGTCATGTTTTGAATTAATTAAATTAAGTATACACACCTTTACCAGTTCAATGACAACAAATGACTCCTCCAAAGTAACCCCACTGCTACCCAGAAGAGTTGAAAATGTCCATTTTAAAGGCTTCACCAGCAACAGGCCAAAACCCCAAGACACCCAACCACAGTCCACATTTGCTGCAAACTCTGACTCTCTTTGAATCTTGCCGCCCCTGCCAGGAATACAGACAAGTACAGTAAGGTAAGGATAGTGAGACTAGGTAGGTTATGTTTTTCTCACATTTTAGCAGATGGCATTGCATTGATATTTTACCTAGCCATGCACCGAATGACAGTACCCAAACCCAAAGGTACAAATCCTTTTCTCTGAAAAATCTTGTTCAACAGTTGCAAATTAAAACAGACGGTTCCGCGACTTCGGCAGATTTTAAGAATGAGTGATGTCCAGAAATCAATTTTACTGTCCCAATCTTTTGTGTTGACATCTCGGTTTTCTTTGAAGTCGGAGAATAGGAAATTCATCCGTTCATCGTCCTCCCACTCAGGTGGCAACGTTACTTCAGTAGACATTTCTTCCCCAAGATTTGATGGAACCATTTCTGTAGAACAAAAGACACAAGAGATTGTGTGGAATGCATAGCTAGCTAGCAGGCAGAATAACAACAACGTCATCAGCTGACCAAGGCTATCAAGCTGAGCTCCGTAGTAAATTCAATCACAGACATGTCCAATTACACTAGAGTAGTCTATGATATATTTTCACCATGATGAGCAAACAACTAACCAATGCCTGCTGTGTGCTCCACAACATGTTGTTTTGAAGTTATCTTGTTTCTAGCAGCTAACTTCCTCAAACGTCAGATTTGAGCTTTTTCTGCGCATGTTCAAGATGGTCGGGATAACAAGGTTCACAGTCAGCAGCGAGGGTTTTGCCTAGAAATTAGACAGTTTATGTCCAAATATACTTTGCATAGCAGCCTGCTACTAGCAGGTTAGGTGAAGTAACGTAGCAGGTTAAGAGAAGTGTGTTAGGGTTAGCTAAAATCCCCCAAATAGTTTGTCATCAATTTAACATAAACTGTATCCCATCTAGACATGACCGGGTCAGAGCGGAAACGCTGGTCAGATTCTGAATACTGGATTGGCTATCTGGCAATGGCTGGACCATTTTTTTAAATTTATTTTTGGGTGGGGCTGGTAGAAATGGACACACACAAAAATATGTATTTTATATATAATAGTTTTTGCTAGTCTGGGGGGATGTGTGAAGGCAAAGCTTCTGACCAGCATGGTGCAGCAGCTGCTGTCTCTATGTTGTGCTTTTTCTCAGAGTTGTAAAAGCAAGCAGATCAGAAACTGGCTGCTCTTTATTTGACTGATGTAGCCGGTAAGGTAACTGCTTTTTGACTTAACAGAAGAAAAACAAATGTATCCCCCGTGCTGAGCAGGTAGTGCAACTGACATGTTTGACTTAACAGAAGAAGGGAGAGAAAAATATTCCTAGTGCTGAGTTAGTAGTGTAACTGACGTGTAATGTTAGCTAATGTTTTATCCCCTCTCCCCTGAAGTTATGTCTGAAGAGAATTAACTAGCTAAATAGTAGCTACCACAGCCAGTTCAGCTCTAGTCTCTAACAGCTGCTGTGTGTTAGGAAATGTTTTGTAGCCTTTTTGTCCTGTTTCAACAGAAGTAAATTAATTGGCTAGTGTTCGCCAGTTGATTTACCATTAGAGCTCGCCAAAAGTTGGCTAACGTTAGCTAGCTAGCCCACTAACTTTAGGTATTGTTTTTGTCTTAATCACACTAGATCTGAATTAAACTATGAAACCAGCGGCCAAACGATTGAAGACCGATATTCTGACGTTTTTTGACAGCGCAATGTGAGTTTTTATTAGTGTCAGTAGGTATAGCAATGTAACGTTATTGATCTGTCAGTTTCCCTAGCTAACTCTCAACTTTTCACACTGACACAGTATAAACAGCTCAACAGACTACACTGTCATGGTGCACAGTCAGTGCACAATACAATATTGATGATGATGAATGGATTTTTAAAATTTAACCTTTTATTTAACTTGTCAAGTCCGTTAAGAAAAATATCTTATTTTACAATGACTGCCAACCCCGGCCAAACCCTCCCCTAACCCGGACGACACTGGGCCAATTGTGAGCCGCCCTATGGGACTCCCGATCACGGCTGGTTGTGATATAGCCCGGGATAGAACCAGGGTCTGTAGTGAAGCCTCTAACACTGAGCTGCCGGGCCTTAGACATATGCGCCACTCGGGAGCAAAGTTATGTTAGAATGTCCAGTCATGTTCATATAATCTCAGACAAATTACTGCAGTTTAAGACCATCCATAGAACATCCAATATACCAGTGAAACTGAATATCATGCTCATAAATGTAATACATGTAAAGGGGACATATTTGCATATGTTATGATCTTGTGAAGAGTAAGTTCTTTTATCTCAGCATGTCTACAGATTCTTCCTTCTCCCTGTTTTTGTTTGCTTGGAAACATTGATACTGGAGACTGTTATCAGAAGAAACTGTGTAGCCTAGCATTTACAGAAATGCATTGCTATTAATTGGGATGTTGGTTATCCTCCCTCAATGTCCCAATGGAAATGTCAAATGTTATGTATCACTAAATTTGATTTATTACAAGATTATACTGTGCAACTTTCATAAGGTCTGGGTGCCTCATGGAATAGTCTACTTTATGACAAAAGGGGTCTGTATCGAAAACATTTTTTTTAAATCATGGAAAACGAGCGGTGGTGATTTTAGCATGTAAATCTTGGTGGGGCAAACTCCAAAATATATTTTGTTATGCATGTCAGCAAAGCCACTACACAACACTAAACCATACATTAGTAGGGAAAGAGAAAGGGGGATATTGCACTATAACGGTGACAAACGGTGCCCACAAACTGTTAGGGCCTACATAAAGCTGTCCCAACAGCAGAGGTTTTTTTTTCAGCACCATGGAGTGAATCCTTACCACCGCTACACCTGGCTATCTGTGGAGCCTTGCCTGGTAGCGAAACAACTAATTCTGCTTCATTTACTGCCTTTAAAAAAAACATAGCTGATATGGATGACTTGCTTAAACAAATGTGGTTTCTACTGACAATAACAATTTCGATTAAGACATTAATGAGCGAGCTAGGACAGACGTAGTCAATAACTATTTCCAACTTGTTGTGTAATGTTTTATGTTCAATGGCCGATGAACACCGATACACTATCTATAATTTCACTTCATATGACAAGGATTGAAAAGGATTTGCTTGTTGTCTTGATTCATGATGACTGCTTGTCTAGCTTGCTAGCTAAGATTTTGAAAGTATGATGTTGACATGATCAGTCCAATCAAAGCTACGGTAGATATAAACGGGATTTGACATAATTTTATCTGTGGCCAATGACCTTGAGCCTTCTTGGATGGGAGCTTCTAATGTAAATCACACAAGGGGCTTGAATGTTTTAGCTCTCCCCATAGATTTTGATGTGACTTAGTGTCCCCATGAGTGACAGAACAAGAGCCAATCACGGTGCAACTAGAGAACATTACCAACCCCTACGCTCCGTATTTTCTGCAGGCTGCCACAACACCACAGAAAGCACTGCGCTAGGCTGAAACACCTGCATTTTGGAGCTGCCTTACTCAAGAAGCAAAAAAGAGACCATGTTTGTATGAGGATTTATGAATTCAATGATAATTTGTTTTCAAACTAAAATGTGACATGTATTAATGCCAAATTGACATGCAATTTTTTTTAATGTTATATATATATACAGTGGGGCAAAAAAGTATTTAGTCAGCCACCAATTGTGTAATTTTCATCATAGGTACACTTCAACTATGACAGACAAAATGAGAAAAAAAATCCAGAAAATCACATTGTAGGATTTTTAATGAATTTATTTGCAAATTATGGTGGAAAATAAATATTTGGTCACCTACAAACAAGCAAGAGTTCTGGCTAAATTTGATTTCCATTGATAATTTTTGTGTGATTTAGTTGTCAGCACATTCAACTATGTAAAGAAAAAAGTATTTCATAAGAATATTTAATTCATTCAGATCTAGGATGTGTTATTTTAGTGTTTCCTTTATTTTTTTGAGCAGTATATATATATATATACACACACACACACAGTGCATTCGGAAAGTATTCAGACCCATTCACTTTTTCCATATTTTGTTACATTACAGCTATATTCTAAAATGGATTAAATCATTTCCCCCTCTCATCTACATACAAAACCCCATAATGACAAAGCAAAATCACATTTTTAGAAATTTTTGCAAATGTTATGAAATATCACATTTACATAAGTATTCCGATCTTTTACTCAGTAATTGTTGAAGCACCTTTGACAGCGATTACAACCTCAAGTCTTCTTGGGCATGACGCTACAAGCTTGGCACACCTGTATGTGGGGAGTTTCTCCCATTCTTCTCTGTATATCCACCCATGGGGAGCGTCGCTGCACAGCTATTTTCAGGTCTCTCCAGAGATGTTAGATCGGGTTCAAGTCCAGGCTCTGGCTGGGCCACTCAAGGACATTCAGAGACTTGTCCCAAAGCCACTCCTGTGTTGTCTTGGCTATGTGCTTAGGGCCATTCTCCTGTTGGAAGGTGAACCTTCGGCCCAGGCTTCCGTCTGTGGAGTGCTGCAGAGAAGGTTGTCCTTCTGGAAGGTTCTCCCATCTCCACAGAAGAACTCTGGAGCTCTATCAGAGTGACCTTCAGGTTCTTGGTCACCTCCCTGACCAAGGCCCTTCTCCCCCAATTGCTCAGTTTGGCCAGTTCCAGGAAGAGTCTTAGTGGTTCCAAACTTCTTCCATTTAAGAATGATGGAGGCCACTGTGTTCTTGGGGACACAATCCTGTCTCGGAGTTCTACAGACAATTCCTTTGACCCCATAGCTTGGTTTTTGTTATGACTGTCAACTGTGGGACCTTATATAGCAAGTGTGTGCCTTTCCAAGTCATTTCCAATCAATTGAATTTAGGTGGACTCATATCAAGTTGTAGAAACATCTCAATTTCAAGTCTCATAGCAAAGGGTCTGAATACTTATGTAAATAAGGTATTTCTATTTTTTTATTTGGAAAAATGTCTTAACCTATATTCACTTGGTCATTATGTGGTATTGTGTGTAGATTGATGAGGAAAACGATTAATTGTATACATTTTAGTATAGGGCTGTAAAAGTCAGAAAATGTTGAAAAAGTCAAGGGGTCTGAATGCTTTCTGAATGCACAGGTGGGGCTCTGCCTGTATCAAGGCACAAGGCGAGACCCAGATGCAGACACAGGAGGCAGATGCCTGGAGTCTTGCAATGTTTATTAATCCAAAAGGGGTAGGCAAGAGACTGGTCGTATACAGGCATCCTTCCTGGGTGCATACCTGGCTGACCGGGGTGTCGGCGGTGGAAATCGGTGAAGAGGGCCTGGTCCAAGATGTCTTTAGCAGGAACCCAGCACCTCTCCTCTGGGCCATAACCCTCCCAGTCAACCAGCTAGAAACCCCTGCCTCGTGGTCGAACCCTCAGGAGGCATTTCACCGTATACGCTGGATAGCCATCGATTACCCGTGGGGAGGGATGGGCTTGGAAACAGAAGTCAAAGGACAGTGAGACACGGGCTTAATTCTGGACACATGGAAAGTAGGGTGGGTACGGGGTAACACAAGACGGACTTCAGTGGAACTAAGGACTCTAGAGATGGGAAAAGGACCAATGAAATGGGGAGGTAGCTTGCGGGAATCTGGATGACAGGCTGGCCGATGACCCAATAAGTGCGCAGAATGACTTCCAGAACTGAGACGAGAACTGAGGACCCCGATCGGAGACCATGTCTACTGGGAGTCCATGGAGACGTAAGACACACTGCACCATAAGCTGGGCAGTCTCCTTGGCAGAGGGTAGTTTGGGGAGAGGGATGAAATGGGTGGCCTTGGAGAACCGATCGACTACCGTCAGAATGACAGTGTTGCCATCAGACGGCGGGAGCCCAGTGACAAAGTCCAGAGATCTGAGACCAGGGACGATGAGGGACCGGTAGTGGCTGAAGGAGGCCAGAAGGAGCTTGCCGTGGAGTCTTGTTCTGAGCACACACTGTGCATGACAAAGGCAGAGACGTCAGGAACCATTGTGGGCCACCAGAAACAATGTCGGAGGAAGGCTAGTGTACGACGGGACCCAGGATGACAGGTCAGCCTGGAGGAAGGAGCCCATGCCAGGACCTGTGACCGGACTGGGTTAGGGACAAACAGCCGGTTAGCCGGGCCCTTCAGGTCCAGGCTGGGAGCGTTGCACCTCGCGAAACAGGTTCTCAATACCACAATCCACATTGGCAGCAAGGCATGAGGTAGGGAGAATGGTTTCAGAGGTCGAGGGTGTGGCAGAGGAACTGTATAGTTGGGAGAGAGCGTCAGGCTTCACATTTTTCTGACCCTGGGCAGTAGGAAATGGTGAAGTTGAATCTGGTAAACAAGAGGGCCCACTTGGCCTGCCTGAACTTGAGTCGCTTGGCTGTACGGCGGAGAAATTCCAAGTTTTTATGGTTGGTCCAGACCAAGAATGGCTGTTCTGCTTCTTCCAGACAGTGCCTCCACTCTTCCAACACCATCTTAACCGCCAGGAGTTTTCGGTTGCCTACATCGTAGTTCCTCTCTGCAGGATTGAGACGATGGGACAGGAAGGCACAGGAATGAAGCTTTTGGTTCTGGACAGATCGCTGGGACAGGATGGCCCCCACTCCAACATTCGAAGCATCAACTTCCACCACAAATTGATACGAGGAGTCCGGATGGATGCTGTTGTGAACCGATGCTTCAGGTCCACAAAGGCTTTGTCGACGTTGGACGTTGGTTGAGGCCAATCCACCACTGCTTTCACCTTTCCAGGATCCATCTGAACATTGTCCTCAGCAATGACATATCCCAGAAAGGTGATAGAAGAGCGGTGGAACTCACACTTCTCGGCTTTCACAAACAATTGCTTCTCCAGGAGGCGCTGATGGACCTGTCTGACATGAAGTACATGTACTTGGGCAGATTGGGAAAAAACAGGATGTCGTCTAGGTAAACGAACACAAAACAGTATAGCATGTCCTGGAGCACATATTTGAGGGAAATGAGCAACACCTGGAGGGGGTGATAGCCTGCCTCAGTGGGATAATCCATTGAGGAGGATGCAGGGATGCCACTGTCCAAGAATATAGGGATTGTGGCTCAGATGCACAAGGCACATGTCTCTCCAAAAATCTACCACCATTTCGTGGGTATTCATTGTTTCATATCTTAATTGTGTGCATTGTTTGTTGAGTCTCAATTCCCCATTACATAGCCTACATTTACCTTTCATTTCCATAATTTCTAATCTGCAACGTTTGTTTAGTTATGGTAATTTCTGTTAATGCATTCAATATATTATTACTATTATTGTTATTACAGTCATTTACTGTTTGTTCTCATTGTCGGAGTGGACATGGCGCCGACAGAGATGGCGCCAACAGAGACGTTCTCCTCGCTTCGCGTTCTTAGGAAACTATGCAGTATTTTGTTTTTTATGCATTATTTCTTACATTGCTACCCCAGGAATTCTTCAGTCTTATTACATACAACCGGGAAGAACTATTGGATATAAGAGCAACGTCAACTTACCAACATTGTGACCAGGAATATGACTTTCCCAAAGCTGATCCTCTGTTTGGACCACCACCAAGGACAATGGATCGGATCCCAGTAGGCGACCCAAAACAACAACGCCGCAGAAGGGGCAAACAGAGCGGTCTTCTGGTTAGGCTCCGTAGGCGGGCTCACCGCTCCCGAGTATACTACTTACCAATGTCCAGTCTCTTGACAACAAGGTAGATGAAAATCGAGCAAGGGTTGCCTTCCAGAGAGACATCAGAGAATGTAACATTCTCTGTTTCACTGAAACATGGCTCACTCCGGATATGTTATCAGAGTCGGTACAGCCACCCGGTTTGTTCACGCATCGCGCCCACAGAAACAAATATCTCTCTGGTAAGAAGAAGGGCAGGGGTGTATGCCTTATGATTAACGAGTAGTGGTGTGATCATAACAACATACAGGAACTCAAGTCCTTTTGTTCACCTGACCTAGAATTCCATACAATCAAATACTGATCGCATTATCTACCTCTTAGATTATAATCACAGCCGTGTATATCCCCCCCTCCCAAGCAAACACCTCGAACGCCCTGAAAGAATTTCATTGGACTCTATGTAAACTGGAATCACGGATTCCGACGCTCTGAGGACACGGCTAGGGATGCCGTCTGGGCCGGCAGCCTTGCGATGGTTAACACTTTTGAATGTTATACTCCCGTTGGCTGCAGTGAAGGAGAGCCCGCAGGTTTTGGTAGCGGGCCGTGTCGGTGGCATTGTATTGTCCTCAAAGCGAGCAAAGAAGTTGTTTAGTTTGTCTGGGAGCAAGACATCATGGTCTGCGACGGGGCTGGTTTTCTTTTTGTAGTATTCAGGTCAGTCTGGCTACAGTGAAACAAGTGGTTTTAAGGAAATGTTTTTATAATGTTCAAGACTTACGGAATTGGAAAGTTCTGCAGGAGAACTAGGCACCACCGTCGCCTAATTTGCTGCATGTTTTCCTTTGAAAAGTAAAATCACACAATCGGATGGGGATCCCAAAAAACATATCAACTAGTGATGAGAATTTCATAATTTATACATACTCCAGTGAAATCACAATGTGCTTCCATTGCAATGTACAGAGCGTACTGTAAGTTAAGAAAGAGTAGGTTGTTAAGTTTGATAGTTATGATAACAATAATGATAAAAGTAAATAATACCCCCCTCCGCAGGAATATATTTCAGGATGTAGACAACACCCCCCCCCCCCCCAAGAAGTCACAGCATGTCACATCAGCATCCAGCTCTGCAGGAGGTTGGTGTATTAATTATGTATGTAGTGTAAGAACTGTATGAAATAGGACCCAAAAAGTGTCAAGAATAATAAAGAAGAAAAAGTATGAACAATAACAATAGTGTGCTTTGCAGGCTGCAAGCACAGAAATAAAATAACTTTTCATGTGTTATAACAGAAAATAGGAATAATATACTATACTGAATAGCCAGCATCTTACCATCAAAACAAACACCCAACAGTTGTTTGAGAAACCTTGTTTTGGTAGGCCCTGTGGTGTAAACAAGGCACAATGTTTAATAAAAGAATGACAATCAAATGGTACAGTTCAGTGGAACCATTTCTCACCAATGCACTCACATGCCAAAATGTTTTCCTTGGACACTGTTTCAAAGCAATGTGTATGCTTTCTTCGTAAATGTGTTTTGAATTTTTTTCTTATTTAACTTCAGTTTGCAGTGTGGACAAGTTACAATGATTTTCTTGACTTGCCATGTATGTTGGGACCAGGTGATTTCATTATGGTATATAGAGTGCCTTGCGAAAGTATTCGGCCCCCTTGAACTTTGCGACCTTTTGCCACATTTCAGGCTTCAAACATAAAGCTATAAAACTGTATTTTTTTGTGAAGAATCAACAACAAGTGGGACACAATCATGAAATGGAACGACATTTATTGGATATTTCAAAAAATTTTAACAAATCAAAAACTGAAAAATTGGGCGTGCAAAATTATTCAGCCCCTTTACTTTCAGTGCAGCAAACTCTCTCCAGAAGTTCAGTGAGGATCTCTGAATGATCCAATGTTGACCTAAATGACTAATGATGATAAATACAATCCACCTGTGTGTAATCAAGTCTCCGTATAAATGCACCTGCACTGTGATAGTCTCAGAGGTCCGTTAAAAGCACAGAGAGCATCATGAAGAACAAGGAACACACCAGGCAGGTCCGAGATACTGTTGTGAAGAAGTTTAAAGCCGGATTTGGATACAAAGGATTTCCCAAGCTTTAAACATCCCAAGGAGCACTGTGCAAGCGATAATATTGAAATGGAAGGAGTATCAGACCACTGCAAATCTACCAAGACCTGGCCGTCCCTCTAAACTTTCAGCTCATACAAGGAAAAGACTGATCAGAGATGCAGCCAAGAGGCCCATGATCACTCTGGATGAACTGCAGAGATCTACAGCTGAGGTGGGAGACTCTGTCCATAGGACAACAATCAGTCGTATATTGCACAAATCTGGCCTTTATGGAAGAGTGGCAAGAAGAAAGCCTTCTTAAAGATATCCATAAAAAGTGTCGTTTAAAGTTTGCCACAAGCCACCTGGGAGACACACCAAACATGTGGAAGAAGGTGCTCTGGTCAGATGAAACCAAAATTGAACTTTTTGGCAACAATGCAAAACGTTATGTTTGGCGTAAAAGCAACACAGCTCATCACCATGAACACACCATCTCCACTGTCAAACATGGTGGTGGCAGCATCATGGTTTTGGGCCTGCTTTTCTTCAGCAGGGACAGGGAAGATGGTTAAAATTGATGGGAAGATGGATGGAGCCAAATACAGGACCATTCTGGAAGAAAACCTGATGGGGTCTGCAAAAGACCTGAGACTGGGACGGAGATTTGTCTTCCAACAAGACAATGATCCAAAACATAAAGCAAAATCTACAATGGAATGGTTCAAAAATAAACATATCCAGGTGTTAGAATGGCCAAGTCAAAGTCCAGACCTGAATCCAATCGAGAATCTGTGGAAAGAACTGAAAACTGCTGTTCACAAATGCTCTCCATCCAACCTCACTGAGCTCGAGCTGTTTTGCAAGGAGGAATGGGAAAAAATTTCAGTCTCTCGATGTGCAAAACTGATAGAGACATACCCCAAGCGACTTACAGCTGTAATCGCAGCAAAAGGTGGCGCTACAAAGTATTAAGTTAAGGGGGCTGAATAATTTTGCACGCCCAATTTTTCAGTTTTTGATTTGTTAAAAAAGTTTTAAATATTCAATAAATGTCGTTCCACTTCATGATTGTGTCCCACTTGTTGTTGATTCTTCACAAAAAAATACAGTTTTATATCTTTATGTTTGAAGCCTGAAATGTGGCAAAAGGTCGCAAAGTTCAAGGGGGCCAAATACTTTCGCAAGGCACTGTACTATGTAGACTCGTAATGTGTGACTAAGGGAATGGCATCAGTGATACACATTTAGAGCCAGCCAAACACAACGAGTCATACATTGAAGAAACACAGAAAATCAATCATCAAATCGATAACATATATGTACATGTAAACCTAGGCTTACTGCTCAAGTAGGCAAATTTGTCCAAATAAGATTCCCTCATTGTGAGCAATTGGACAGCTCACGTGCAAATGGGTGCTAATTAACGCTATGCTAACATCGGTGCGGTAGTTGGTCATATAAAAACATTTTACTTCCATGGTTTCCTCACTTACTTCCATGGTTTATATTTTTATCCATGTAGGTCATGTTCGATTAAGATTTGCTTTCTTTGACGTTGATACCTTCAACGTTTACCTCAACTTGGGAGACCTTTAAGGAGACAGGAAGGGTTAAATGCGTTTGACTCCACCCACATTGAGTCCGGCCCCGAACTGCACACTTCAGTCAGGGGCTTCTCAGGTCATTTGTACATGTAGGTAGGGGTGAAGTGACTATGCATATATAATAAACAGAAAGTAGTGTCGTGGAAATATTGGTTCAATAATATCTCTCAGATACCGGAGCCTGTGAATTCAAATAGACTTTATTACAAAGTAACAAGCCGAGTTGGTCCATGGAGCAACTGCTGGTCTCAGTCTCAGTCCACTCCTTTTATACAGTGTCATGCTTATACAAATGTCATAGTCCCTCCACTAATTACCATATCCATTGCTTCCAAATCTAAGTTCTTTCCTCTAGGCAGGGTATCCCCTCCCCTCTTGTTTCTTGGATCAATTATATTGGTGGCTTGCCTATACATTATTTCCAGAAAATAATAAGTACAGATTACTATAGGCAATTATAAAATTGCTACATGCCATTAGCAGGCTATAATGTTACGACAGGCCATTATAGGATTAAGTACAGGTAACTATAGGCCATGACAGAATTATACAGTTGAAGTCTGAAGTTTATATACACCTTTGCCAAATACATTTAAACTCAGTTTTTCACGATTCCTGACATTTAATCCTAGTAGAAATTCCATGTTTTAGGTCAGTTAGGATCACCACTTTATTTTAAGAATGTGAAATGTCAGAATAATAGCAGAGAGAAGGATTTATTTCAGCTTTTCTTTCTTTCACCACATTCCCAGTGGGTCAGAAGTTTACATACACTCAATTAGTATTTGGTAGCATTGCCTTTAAATTGTTTAACTTAGGTCAAACGTTTCGGGTAGCCTTCTACAATCTTCCCACAATATGTTGGGTGAATTTTGGCCCATTCCTCCTGAAAGAGCTGGTGTATCCGAGTCAGGTTTGTAGGCCTCCTTGCTCGTACACTCTTTTTCAGTTCTGCCCACAAAATTTGCTATAGGATTGAGGTCAGGGCTTTGTGATGGCCACTCCAATACCTTGACTTTGTTGTCCTTAAGCCATTTTGCCACAACTTTGGAAGAATGCTTGGGGTCATTGTCCATTTGGAAGATCCATTTGCAACCAAGCTTTAACTTCCTGACTGATGTCTTGAGATGTTGCTTAAACATATCCATATAATTTTCCATCCTCATGATGCCATCTATTTTGTGAAGTACACCAGTCCCTCCTATAGCATTACTCTGGACCCTGATTTCTCTTTTGAAGAAAGACCATTTCAAGGACAGCTTTTTTCCATCTATGTAAAAATCAGAAACTTTCTGTCCAAAAATGATGCAGAAAAATTAATCCATGCTTTTGTCGCTTCTAGGTTAGACTACTACAATGCTCTACTTTTCAGCTACCCGGATAAAGCACTAAATAAACTTCAGTTAGTGCTAAATACGGCTGCTAGAATCCTGACTAGAACCCAAAAATGTGATCATATTACTCCAGTGCTAGCCTCCCTACACTGGCTTCCTGTCAAGGCAAGGGCTGATTTCAAGGGTTTTACTGCTAACCTACAAAGCATTACATGGGCTTGCTCCTACCTATCTCTCTGATTTGGTCCTGCCGTACATACCTATACGTACGCTATGGTCACAAGACGCAGGCCTCCTAATTGTCCCTAGAATTTCTTAGCAAACAGCTGGAGGCAGTGCTTTACTCCTATAGAGCTCCATTTTTATGGAATGGTCTGCCTACCCATGTAAGAGACGCAAACTCGGTCTCAACCTTTAAGTCTTTACTGAAGACTCATCTCTTCAGTGGGTCATATGATTGAGTGTACTCTGGCCCAGGGGTGGGAAGGTGAACGGAAAGGCTCTGGAGCAACGAACCGCCCTTGCTGTCTCTGCCTGGCTGGTTCCCCTATTTCTACTGGGATTCTCTGCCTCTAACCCTATTACAGGGACTGAGTCACTGGCTTACTGGGGCTCTTTCATAGGAGGGGTGCGTCACTTGAGTGGGTTGAGTCACTGCTGTGACCTTCCTGTCTGGGTTGGCGTCCCCCTTGGGTTGTGCTGTGGCGGAGATCTTTGTGGGCTATACTCGGCCTTGTCTCAGGATGGTAAGTTGGTGGTTGAAGATATCCCTCTAGTGGTGTGGGGGCTGTGCTTTGGCAAAGTGGGTGGCGTTATATCCTTCCTGTTTGGCCCTGTCCGGGGATGTCCTCGGATGGGGCCACAATGTCTCCTGACCCCTCCTGTCTCAGCCTCCAGTATTTATGCAGCAGTAGTTTATGTGTCGGGGGGCTAGGGTCAGTTTGTTAGATCTGGAGTACTTCTCCTGTCCTATTCGGTGTCCTGTTTGAATTTAAGTGTGCTCTCTCTAATTCTCTCTTTCTTTCTCTCTCTCGGAGGACCTGAGCCCTAGGACCATGCCTCAGGACTACCTGACATGATGACTCCTTGCTGTCCCCAGTCCACCTGGCCGTGCTGTTGCTCCAGTTTCAACTGTTCTGCCTTATTATTATTTGACCATGCTGGTCATTTATGAACATTTGAACATCTTGGCCATGTTCTGTTATAATCTCCACCCGGCACAGCCAGAAGAGGACTGGCCACCCCACATAGCCTGGTTCTTCTCTAGGTTTCTTCCTAGGTTTTGGCCTTTCTAGGGAGTTTTTCCAAGCCACCGTGCTTCTACACCTGCATTGCTTGCTATTTGGGGTTTTAGGCTGGGTTTCTGTACAGCACTTTGAGATATCAGCTGATGTACGAAGGGCTATATAAATGGATTTGATTTGATTTGTAGCAAAGCACCCCAAACAACATGATGCTGCCACCCCCGTGCTTCACAGTTGGGATGGTGTTCTTCGGCTTGCAAGCCTCCCCCCTTTTCCTCCAGACATAACAATGGTCATTATGGCCAAACAGTTCTATTTTTGTTTCATCAAACCAGAGGACATTTCTTTAAAAAGTACGATCTTTGTCCCCGTGTGCAGTTGAAAACTGTAGTCTGGCTTTTTTATGGCAGTTTTGGAGTAGTGGCTTCTTCCTTGCTGAGCGACCTTTCAGGTTATGCCCTCTTTGTTGGTGATGTGGAGACCAAGGAACTTGAAACTCTCGACCCTCTCCACTACAGCCCCATCGATGAGAATGGAGGCATGCTCAGCCCTCCTTTTCCTGTAGTCCACAATCAGCTCCTTTATCTTGCTGACGTTGAAGGAGAGATTGTTGTCCTGGCATCACACTGCCATGTCTCTGATCTCCTCCCTATAGGCTGTCTCATTGTTGTGTCGTCAGCAAACTTAATGATGGTGTTGGAGTCGTGCTTGGCCACGCAGTCATGGGTAAACAAGGAGCACAGAAGGGGACTAATCACGCACCCCTGAGGGGCCCCAGTGTTGAGGATCAATGTTGCCTACCTTTAGCATCTGGGGGTGGCCCTTCAGGAAGTCCAGGATCCAGTTGCAGAGGGATGTGTTTAGTCCTAGAGTCCTTAGCTTAGTGATGAGCTTTGTGGGCGCTATGGTGTGGAACGCTGACTGTAGTCAATGAACAGCATTCTCACATAGATGTTCCCTTTGTCCAGGTGGGAAAGAGCAGTGTGGAGTGTGATTACGTCATCTGCGGATCTGTTGGGGCAGTATGCCAATTGGAGTGAGTCTAGTATTTCCGGGATAATGTTGTTGTGTTATATGTACGGTAACTCAGTAAAATCCTTGGGATTGTTGCATTTATATTTTTGTTCAGTATATGTAATTTATCTCTATTGAATAAAAAAAACAGAAAATTCTGGAGTCCTATTTTGAAATATAGCAACTATAGTAAAAATGAATGACAATCGCTGGATGATGTCGCACATCAACATATCTTGCATTCCTGCTTGGACGTGTTAATTGAAACCACTTGTTACTTGAATATCTCAGTAGGTTTTTTATTATACTTCTTAATAAAGCACTCTGTATGACTTTATAAGATCATTACTCATGCTTTGGTCCTTCCAACCAAATTACGGGCTGGTGCTACCAACTGTAAAGGTTAGTGACACCAGGGGAAAATGTTACTCTGGAGCCCTGTAATACTAATGAACACTTATGTTGTTGATTCAGGGTAACACATATGACAGGCACTAATTTACCACTGTAGCCATACAAATAGCATTTTAAACATATAGGAGCATGGAGTTGTTCCATGTCATTTCAGCAAGCCATGACACCCAACATCTCAGATTGTTTTGCAATTGTTTCTGTAGTTACAAACAAGATTGGCATTCCTGAAACATAATTTTGTTGAAATTAAAATGTATTCCAGAGATTGATTACACCCAATTTTGCAATTTTTTTATTTATAGGATTCAGATCATATTCAATAAATTTAGTACCAAATATCCGATTTGGACCAAACCTTTTCCTACCAATGAGTAAGACATGAGGAATAGATTTTTTTTGTCAAATGCCAATAAGCTCCCTGCACAACTCATTCCATTCCATTCCAACAACCAGTATACAGTTTCAGTTCTCTGTTTGACAAGTAGTATGAAGCTGCGGCTTGGAGTATTGCTTCTCCATACGATGTAATGTATTCCCTATGAATCTGGTGATGTTTTTTCCCCCTGTTCTGAGAAATTAGTAATTGGAAGTCGCTTGCATTATTTACCATGAAGTAGTGTGAAAGTACCAGGTTTTGACCACTAGTTGCTACAGTTCCTGCAATACCACCACACTTTTATCCATTTTGCTGGTCTCTTGTGTTTAATAAATAGATCACAACATTATCTGAATCCTATAAATTTAAATTGTGAAATCAGGAATGCTAATAGTATCTCTTACTAACTACAGAAGCGATTTCAGAACAATCTGGGATGATGGGTGTCAAAATCCTCTTTGTGCTTTTTGAGGTGAAACGACCCAATGGTTAAATTAGTATTATTTAGAGACCCATCCCCAATTTTTTTTGTTGCATTTACGGGGACACGTGACTCATTCAGGGGGTCTGAGACGCCCCTGGGCCCCCCGTAATTCAGACTCTGCTCACACTATACCCCCTTCTATGGTGGTAAGTGTCAAATACAGTAGTGAACCATACAATCACAACACTCATAATATCCTACTAACAATGTGTATATACCGGTATAGGCTATTCGAAGAATAATGTTGAAACAAGTTATTTTATTTTTGACATAAATGTGACTAATGCTGGAGAACTTTATTCTAAAGCGATGTCCACACCAATTGGATGTAGTGACCATATAGGAGCTATATCCAGAAAATTGTGTGGCCAATAAAAGATCATACAAAACGTTCTGTAGTGGTTCTTATGAAGATATTTTTTATTTCATTCTTTTATTTCACTTTTATTTATACAGGTAAGTCAATTAAGAACAAATTCTTATTTACAATTACCTGTAATGAGCAGCATTCAGGCGCTGCACTTGATGCATTCTTCCAGTTATCAATAAGCATGCACCAAAACCACAAGCATTGTATTTGGTACAAATAATTCCATAAGTATTGGCCTCAGCTGAGTATGATAATGATTAATGTGGCTGTTGAGCAAGTAGAGGAGAGTAAAACTTATTGTTTTTTACCTTAGAAGGTAAACTGTTATGGTCAAAGCATATTGATTCTGTTGTTGTAAAGATAGGGACAATTCTGACTATGATAAAGATGTGCTCTGCTTTTTCAACAACACATTCAACCAAACAAGTCCTGCAAGCTCTGGTTTTATCACATCTTGAGTATTGCCTGGTTATATAAATGTGAGCAGCATTCACACAGAGGACTCATATCAACAAGATGCATTTGTTTCTCTTGGCTCAAGGTAGAGGAAAGATTGACTGCATCACTTCTTGATTGTATGAGAAACATTACTTTGTTGAAAATAACATACAGTTCTGACAGACATACCCCACTAGACATGCCACAAGGGGTCTCCTCACAGTCCCCAAGTCCAAAACAAATATAAGGCAATGAACAGCGTTGTAAAGTGCATTCGGAAAGTATTCAGACCCCTTGACTTTTTCCACATTGTTACGTTCCAGCCTTACTCAAATGGATTGAATTGTTTTTTCCCGCCTCATCAATCTACACACAATACTCCATAATGACAAAGCAAAAACAGGCTTGTAGATATTTAAAAAATATATACAGTACCAGTCCAAAGCTTGAATGCCAAGAGTGTGCTGTCATCAAGACAAAGGGTGGCTACTTTGAAAAATCTCAAATATATTTTGATTTGTTGAACCCTTTTTTTGTTACTACATGATTCGATATATGTAATTTCATAGTTGTGATGTCTTCACTATTATTCTACAATGTAGAAAATAGTCAAAATAAAGAAAAAACCTTGAATGAGTAGGTGTCCATATATGTAATATACACACACACACACACACACACACACACACACACACACACACACACGGTGATGACAGGAGCTTGACGACCTTCAAGTCCTATTCAGTTAACCAAACATTTATTTAGGGAAATCTGTACATGTGCACATGCATTGTAATTAAACAAAAATATATTGGTATCATTCAGGATCAACAGAGCGAAATGTATTAACACGTATTGCTATTATTACCTTGATGCAATATAAAATGTACACAGAATATTTTTAGAAAATATTATCTACTGTTAAGAGAACATTATGGCATGCAGATTACAGTATTGCTTTGAACAAAATATCTTAACTATCATTTCATAGAATGTCCAACTATTTGATGTGAACAGTTATTTTCCTATATTGATATTCATGAATTAAAGGATTTGAAACATCCAATAGAAAAGTTCAGTAGATGCACATGCTTTTCACATAATCTGACCTCCAAGTATATTTTCCACAGAGCATAAATTAATGGTAGGTCAAGTAAGTAGTGATGTTGCATAGTGATGTACTAGTTATGGTGATATGTTCTGTCATTACACATCCAGTTTTAATTGATTCAGACATATCAGAAGATATCATGCATTTCCTGTTCATTAGTACTATTACATTTTGTTTTGCCAATTTAACAGGCATTTAGTTGCATGGCTTAGATTGCTTCTCCACAACAGCACAGATTAATGAATGGTCTCATACTGTAGATTCAGCTGGATTGATCTATTTGGCACTGAGATCCACTATTAGGTGCTGGTAGGCTAGGGTGTTGCCTTTAAAGCTGGCTGCCAGCAGCATGTCTTTGTTGTCCACAGACACCAAGCTGAAGGCCCGGGGTGCTCTCATGTTGAGCTCCTGGAAGGGCTGGAAGCGCTGGGTGAGGTCATCCCACAGGTAAACTCGAGAGAAGGAGAAATCACTTCCTAGGAGAAGATACTGGCGGGGGCCCACAGTGAATGGATACACAGCCATGGAGCCACGTGAGGGCAGGGTCTGAATCTCAACATAGCGCTGCCCCTCCCATCGGAGAATCTTGGAGTCACCAATGAAGCGTGTAAGGCAAAGGTAGAGAACGTTGCGCACCCAGAAATGCTTGACCATCTGCACGTCGAAAGTCTCAGTGATTTGGGAATGAAAGGCAAACTGGCGCAGGCTGCGGTTCCACTGGTAAACCACTGGGGGCTGAGAGGCACTGGAGAGAATGAGACGCTGCTTCCCTTCCACATCCAGGAACTCCACATGTGTGTCACGATGCCAGGGATGAAGGGATTGGTGGGAGTAGAAACCGTTGCTGTTCCAGCGGTATATGCTCGTAGAGCCTGCCTTGGAACTGTCTGCCACGGCAAAGTACCACTCATCATCCAGCTGGAAGGTCTCAACAAAGTTGGGTTTCCTCACACGTGTGGTGTCAATGTCCTGAATCTTCACAAATCGCTGTGGGTCCTCTTCCCACCTGAAAAGGTGTCAACCAGGTCAGCCATCCCAAAATCATCATCACAAACATCTAATCGTAACACAATTTTGGCACATTTTCAATAAGGATTTACCCCAGTTTTTTACCCAAAAGGTTCAGACTTTTCTGCTTCTATTTACAAAGGCTGGCACCCGTGCCTCACTGGGCCATGGCTCTGGCAGACCTGTTCTAACTTGGGGCCAAGCCCGGCGGCTGGTACTTTTCAGCTGTCATTTACATAACACTTGATAACTGTGAACTTTAACACCTCACAAATCAACAGTCTTGAATTATGCATAAGTTGTTGATTGTGCTCGCCACTGGTTGAATCAACTATGTTTTCACGTAATTTCAATGAAATTACGTTGAACCAACGTTGAATTGACGTCTGTGCCCAGTGGGAAGTCTTAAGTGTCATCCTCTGATGGAAACACAATTACACCAGAGCTTACATTAACATAAAACACTGGTGGCCCGCTGGTGTGTGGGTAAGTCTTAATGGAAAAGCGCCAATGGCTAAGAAAATTAACAGATCAATTACATTTTGCCTTTAATAAAGAATTGGAATAAGTCTCACTTGTAGATGTGGGATCCTCCAAAAAGTTGAGCCACAACCATGTAAAGAGTGTTGTTTATGACCACAGGCTTGCAGTAGACAGCGGAGCGAGCTAGGAGAAACAACGAAGCAGAAAGCAGCAGGTTTAGCTGAATTCAGTCTCCTCTATGTACTTAAAGATACAATGTAAAATCCCTTGGTCTATAATTAAGTGATAACAGTTGAATGCATTGGTTGTCTTGTGGCATGATTTGTTATATTAAAAAAGGATTAAGTCAAAGAAGAAACTAACCTGTTATATTATGGTACATCCGGAAGACCATTTCCACATGTGCCCATACAAACAGTGTACAGAACCCAGTATCAGGCTGGGCGAAGGCCACAAACTGATTGTTGTTAAATTCATAGGACTCCACTGACACAGACTGGAAGGGAAAAGTCTCATAAACAGCAAAGTCTACAGGGGAAAAGAGAGATGAGGATTATCAATATATCAATGAAGTGCCTTGCTGTCCTGTGAAATTAATTTCAAGATGATTTGGGGCAAACCTGCACTGATACAGTTGAAGTCTCGTGGGGTGAGATCATGGATTCTGCGACCTTGGAACTCAAATGGGCTGGCACAGTAGATGGCAGGGACAGAGGTGTTGGTCTTCTCCATCCAGTCCACCAGCCACTTGATTTTACAGTCACAGCGGAATGAGTTACCCCGCAGGTCTCTGGGTAACACATAGAACAATAGAATGACAGAAGGTATACTTCTTACAAAACTGTCTCGTAAGGATTCTTGGTAGCGCATTTTCAATTACAGCGCTGAATAAAGTTGTAATAACATGGTGATAACTTAGTTACTTCAAAAACATATCACAAGATGAAACCTATGATAAGGCTAACGTGTCCCTTTCAAAAAGTAGTGTACTTACAAGTCTGTCAAAATATCAAGATATTTGAAGAGTTCTCGTGGAAGGAACTGCAGGTTATTATTTGACAGAGAACTACAAGAGACAGAGATAAGATAAAATATATAATAATCATAACATGTCCATGCAATACGTAACAAGTATTCTTCCATTGATATTTACAGAGAAAAAGTCAGAAGATATACTCACAGGTGAGTCAAGGATTTAAGCCCTCTGAAGGTATGCTTTGACAGGGCTTGGACGTCATTGTTCTCTACAAATCTGATGAAAGCAATCATGATAATCAAGATACTTATAATAGAAAACATGCTTTGTGGTAGAACTGGGGGTCAGTTGCTAATATACAGTACCAGTCTGTTTATAATTCCATGTGTTTTTTTCATAGTTTTGATGTCTTCACTATTATTCTACAATGTAGAAAACAGTAAAAAATAAAGAAAACCCCTTGAATGAATCTGTGTGTCCAAACTTTTGACTGGTACTGTAATTCAATCAAGACCATTTAAATACATTGCCATGTCACTCATGGACAGTACACAGCCTTGTTTTCCATATTCAGAGTGTGATATTTGTCTTATTGTACCTGATTGTGTCTCCGTCTTTCCCTTATTTATTTACTTCAAAAGCCTGTTCCTAAGGGGAACATGTCCTGCAAACTTTGAGAGATTTCATTTAGCTTCCAGGGAATGCTTCCTGAATCTTAAGCAGCTATAATGGGAACGGACCTGTCTGCTGGCTGGACTGTCTACAGTAAGAGCGGGACTAACCTTGAGGATAAGCCAAGTTGTAAGGAAAAGAGGGGGAGGGAATCTTTTACTGGCTATGGTGCAAAGCGTACAAAACAACCATTAATCATCTGCTCACATTTTTCTAATGGAGGTAACGTAGCAGGTGTATGTCTCTTGGGTATACTTAAAGTCGAAAAATGACTTATAGGCAAAACTGCCCTGTCATCAGATAGTTAGTAGGGTGCCTCTACATGGGTTCAGGAATAAATATAGTCTGAGCCCTGTATCAAAGTTCAGCTGTTTGGACATTGAACTGAGCCACTTAGAAACTAAAAGAATGTTACTGTGCAAATGTTGCCAACTATCAAACAAGTTGTCGATTGGACAATATTTGGCTTAAGTTACTAATGCAAACATAGCTCTGTGAACTACCTGTACTACACAAATGACAACCACAATTAATCTCTACAAAACAATGCTCACATGAGAATTTCTCATCATATCACCAACATCTCCTTATTTTAGGATGATGAATCTATAATTTTAGTTGATGGAATGATGAAAGATAACCACAAGTGACAATTGGCTACAGGTGCATTCTCTGTCTTCATTCTGGATGTGTGAGGCATCCCAGGGCTACACTGTGTGAGCTCAGCCAGCCTGCAGTCAGTCTCCCATTTGGAGCAGCACTGGATATGAAGATATGAGTTCATTAGCATTCACAGTGAGGAGCCACCTCGGGAAGAGCTGGCTGGGTGCTGCAGAGCCCTGGGGCTGGGCTGCAGCCAGAGCCACACAATCACTTTATGGAGCCTAATGCATTGCTTACATGGAAAGCAGCAAATGCGATGGCATCAGCAACTTAATATTTCCTGGTGGCCAACTTCCTGTCAATTAACAAAACTGCATGCTCAGCTTTATCAGGCCCCACAAAGGAAGGAGGACTAGTCTCTGGTAGGAGGTACAATATTCAATGTTACTTGAGCTTTCCTTGTTTGGCTGAGGACTGGACACCATAGTAATCTTTCATTGTAACACCACTTCCTCATTCTTTCAGATATAATGTTTGTTGAGCATATACAGTTGAAGTCAGAAGTTTACATACACCTTAGCCAAAAACATAAGCTCCTTCCTGAGCGGTATGACGGCTGCGTGGTCCCATGGTGTTTACACTTGCGTACTATTGTTTGTACAGATGAACATGGTACCTTCAGGCATTTGGAAATTGCTCAAAAGGATGAACCAGACTTGTGGAGGTCTACAATTTTTTTTCTGAGTTCTTGGCTGATTTTTATTTTATTTTCCCATGATGTCAAGCAAAGAGACACTGTGTCTGAAGGTAGGCCTTGAAATACATCCACAGGTACAGTGGGGCAAAAAAGTATTTAGTCAGCCTCCAATTGTGCAAGTTCTCCCGCTTAAAAAATGAGAGAGGCCCGTAATTTTCATCATAGGTACACTTCAACTATGACAGACAGAATGAGAGAAAAAAATCCAGAAAATCACATTGTAGGATTTTTAATGAATTTATTTGCAAATTATGGTGGAAAATAAGTATTTGGTCACCTTCAAACAAGCAAGATTTCTGGCTCTCACAGACCTGTAACTTCTTCTTTAAGAGGCTCCTCTGTCCTCCACTCGTTACCTGTATTAATGGCACCTGTTTGAACTTGTTATCAATATAAAAGACACCTGTCCACAACCTCAAACAGTCACACTCCAAACTCCACTATGGCCAAGATCAAAGAGCTGTCAAAGGACACCAGAAACAAAATTGTAGACCTGCACCAGGCTGGGAAGACTGAATCTGCAATAGGTAAGCAGCTTGGTTTGAAGAAATCAACTGTGGGAGCAATTATTAGGAAATGGAAGACATACAAGACCACTAATAATCTCCCTCGATCTGGGGCTCCACGCAAGATCTCACCCCGTGGGGTCAAAATGATCACAAGAACTGTGAGCAAAAATCCCAGAACCACACGGGGGGACCTAGTGAATGACCTGCAGAGAGCTGGGACCAAAGTAACAAAGCATACCATCAGTAACACACTACGCCGCCAGGGACTCAAATCCTGCAGTGCCAGATGTGTCCCCCTGCTTAAGCCAGTACATGTCCAGGCCCGTCTGAAGTTTGGATGATCCAGAAGAAGATTGGGAGAATGTCATATGGTCAGATGAAACCAAAATAGAACTTTTAGGTAAAAGCTCAACTCATCGTGTTTGGAGGACAAAGAATGCTGAGTTGCATCCAAAGAACAGCATACCTACTGTGAAGCATGGGGGTGGAAACATCATGCTTTGGGGCTGTTTTTCTGCAAAGGGACCAGGACGACTGATCCGTGTAAAGGAAAGAATGAATGGGGCCATGTATCGTGAGATTTTGAGTGAAAACCTCCTTCCATCAGCAAGGGCATTGAAGATTAAACGTGGCTGGGTCTTTCAGCATGACAATGATCCCAACACACCGCCCGGGCAACGAAGGAGTGGCTTCGTAAGAAGCATTTCAAGGTCCTGGAGTGGCCTAGCCAGTCTCCAGATCTCAACCCCATAGAAAATCTTTGGATGGAGTTGAAAGTCCGTGTTGCCCAGCAACAGCCCCAAAACATCACTGCTCTAGAGGAGATCTGCATGGAGGAATGGGCCAAAATACCAGCAACAGTGTGTGAAAACCTTGTGAAGACTTACAGAAAACGTTTGACCTCTGTCATTGCCAACAAAGGGTATATAACAAAGTATTGAGAGAAACTTTTGTTATTGACCAAATACTTATTTTCCACCATAATTTGCAGATAAATTCATTTAAAATCCTACAATGTGATTTTCTGGATTTTTTCCCTCAATTTGTCTGTCATAGTTGAAGTGTACCTATGATGAAAATTACAGGCCTCTCTCATCTTTTTAAGTGGGAGAACTTGCACAATTGGTGGCTGACTAAATACTTTTTTGCCCCACTGTACACCTCCAATTGAATCAAATGATGATCAGAAGCTTCTAAAGCCATGACATAATTTTCTGGAATTTTCCAAGCTATTTAAAGGCACAGTCAACTTAATGTAAACTTATGACCCACTAGAATTGTGATACAGTGAATTATAAGTGAAATATTCTGTCTGTAAACAATTGTTGGAACAATTACTTGTGTCATGCACAAAGTAGATGCCCTAACCGAATTGCCAAAACTGTAGTTTGTTAACAAGAAATTTGTGGAGTGGTTGAAAAATGAATTTGAATGACTCCATCGTACGTGTATGTAAACTTCCGACTTCAAATGTGTGTGTGTGTGTGCGTGTGTGTGTGTGTGTGTGTGTGTGTGTGTGTGTGTGTGTGTGTGTGTGTGTGTGTGTGTGTGTGTGTGTGACTGAATGAAGGCACAAAGTGGGACACTTACAGGTACTGCAGGTGTGCCAGACCTGCAAAGGCATCATCAGCCACCATAGTGAAGGTATTGGAGTTCAGAAGACTGCAGAAATGTAGAGAAAGGGAGAGGTTTACAAAATACTGGAATTAAATGTTTCACTTTCCATTTAATGTCCAGAAAAATACTGCTGGAGAGGTTAGAAGACATCTTACTCAATACTGGTACTGTAAATGTGTATTTATTTACACTTGATTGCAAATGGACACAATTTGTGTACAAAGCATCTCCTCCAGTAACAAATAAATCACTTGAATTTGTGTGGAGTGGACATATGAAGAATTACTAAATTTAAAGGCAGTGATCAAGTATTCAATATACATAGTATGGGTCGGCCTTAATATAAACTGAAACCACTTAATCTTAACACACACACTCCATTGAATCTGCGTAGACAGATAAGCCATTGTTTAAATAGAAGAGAACTGAAGGGAGTCAGTCATGGGTGATGACACTGATACAGAGCCACTTTACTCACTAATGCCATGTCACCACTGTTTTCAATAACAGTTTATTTCAAGAGATTTATAGTGATTGTATTGTTGAACAAATGTTACTTCACAACTTGTACATCTTATCTAATTTCAGTTCCTTTCAGAAAGTATTCACACCTCTTAAGTTAACTTTTTCCATATTTTGTTTTACAGCCTGAATAAAACATTGATTCAATGTATATTTTGTGTCACTGAATAACCCAAAATTTCAAAGTGTAATTTTGTTGATTTTTTATTACAATTAATAGAAAATGTAAAGCTGAAATATCAACTCAAGACAATTATTCAACTCCTTTATTATGGCAAGCCTAAATAGGTTCAGGAGTAAACATGTGTTTTACATATCGCATAGTAAGTTGAATGGACTCATCCGTGTTTAATAAGTGGTTAACATTATTTTTAATGACTACCCTATCTCTGCACCCCACACATACAATTATCTTTAAGGTCCCTCAATCGAGTAGTACATTTCAAGCACAGATTCAACCACAAAGACCAGGGAGGTTTTTCAATGGCTTGCAAAGAAGGGTACCGATTGGTGGATGTGTAAAAAATAAAAAAGCAGACACTGAACATCGATTTGAGCACGGCAAAGTTATTAATTTGGCTTTGGATGGACACACAGTCACTACAAAGATACAGGACACAGGAGATTGGTGGCACCTTAATTGGGGAGGATGGTAATGGTTGGAGCAGGATGGGTGGAATGGTATCAAAAACAAACATGTGGTTTCTATGTGTTTGATGCCATTCCATTCCAGACATTAGTGTGCCATCCTCCCTTCAGCAGCCTCCACTGATAAAGGTGTCCTTCCTAACTCAGTTTCCGGAGAGGAAGGAAACTGCTCAGGGATTTCACCATAAGGCCAATTGTCAGTTTAATGGTTGTGATATGAGAAAACTGAGGATAGATCAACAACATTGTAGTTACTCCACAGAGTGAAAGAAGGTAGCCTGTACAGAATGCAAATATTCTAAAACATGCATCCTGTTTGCAACAAGGCACTTAAATAATACTGCAAAAAATGTTGCAAAGAAATACACTTTTTTTGCCTTGAATACAAAGTGTTATGTTTGCGATAAATCCAACACAACACAACACATTACTAAGAACCACTCGTCATATTTTCAAGCATGGTGGTGGCTGCATCATGTTTTGGGTATGCTTGTCATTGCCAAGGATTAAGGTTGAATAAAATGGAAATATGATGAAAATAAATGGAACGGCAATAAGCACAGACAAAATGCTAGAGAAAATCGTGATTCAGTCTGCTTTCCAACAGACACTGGGAGATGAATTCCCCTTTCAGCAGGACAATAACCTAAAGCACAAGGCCAAATCTACACTGGAGTTGCTTACCAATATGACATTGAATATTCCAGTGGCCTAATTACAGTTTCGACTTAAATTGGATTGAAAATCTATGGCAAGACTTGAAAATGGCTTTCTAGCAACTTGACAGATCTTGAACCATTTTAAAAAGAATAATGACTTAAATATTTTACAATCCAAGTGTGCAAAGCTCTAAGACTTATCAAAAAAAGACGCACAGCTGTAATCAACACCTACGGTGCTTCTACAAAATATTGACTCAGGGGTGTGAAAACTTATGTAAATGAGATATTTCTATATCATTTTCAATAAATATGCTACAATGTCTACAAGCATGTTTTGACTTTGTCATTGTGTGGTATTGTGTGGCGATGGGTGAGATTTTTCTTGATTTATTAAATTTTGAATACAGACTGTAACACAACAAACAGTGGAGTAAGTCAAGGGGTATGAATACTTTCTGAATGAACTGTATATGTTTAGCCTTCCAACATCTATTATCCTGATTTGCCTCCAAAACAACCAGCGAGATTGGTCAAGCTGAATTTTTGTTGTTGTACAGAAGATGTGTTTTGGAGAGAACATGTTTAGCATTTTCAGTGACCCAAGCCACAGAAGTTAAGTTGAGACTGCTCTAATTCCTCTACCTCAGACAGTAAGGGTGAGGATAGAATGATGGGACATGCATGAATACTCACAGGAACTGCAGCAGGTGCAGGTGGGAGAAGGCTCCCTCTGGGATTGTAGTGAAAGCTGCATTCACCATTGTCCTGAGAAGTACAGACAATCAACTTATCATCCAGGCTCTATCAACTAACATTAAGTCAATGTCATCATGCTTATCATATAAAATCCAACCCCCATTGTGCACAAGGGCTTGTTGTTCCACGCTAAATGTGTATATGTTGCCAGTCAGCCAAATGTGTTTTTGTGATGTATTCATGAGAATAACATGTTTATGAGCATAGCTTTTGGTTAAAAAAAATCTGGTCACAGACTTTTCATTTTTGTACATTTGAAGGGGAGAAATAAGAATTGTTAGGGCCTGATGGATGTTGGTGCTGCATCCCACCTAATCAATATGAGTGGACAGAGACTGCAAGGGGATGTCCTCCCTAGTCCCCAGGCACAGTCAATCTATTGACAGAACTAAACATGCAGAACGGCATGTTTTACCAGGAGCTCATGCGGCTCAATCTGTATTACCATTTGAATTTCAAGGAGGGCGAAATCTTTTAAAACTAGGACACACCGTTTCTTTATTCACAGGTTCTTGTATTCATCACTTTAAAAATGAGGCTACCTCCACCTTGTAGTGCTTGTGCTCTTCAATTCCCCAAGCTTTTTAAATACAAGAACATTATGTTCAATTACAGAAAGATAATTCATTGAGTCAATATCAACTAAAATCAAAGTAAACATATAACTAAAATGTAACCATACTGAGTCCTATGCTACAGAATCTATTACATTATTGTCATTCCAATTACTGTGCACTATTTATCTAACCTTTGTAAGGTTACTATCCCTTGGAGGACATGCATGCCTTTTGCTGTGAATCTGTTGTAAGTCCCAGGAGGGCTAAGGCACATCCCATTGCTCTACTCCAATCAATGTAGTCTAATTTCTGCTAGCTCCCCCTGACTTCTGTCCAAGGATGAGGAGAGACTGAGGCACAGGGACACAAAGTGCCCATTTGTCATATTTCATTAGCATGTTGTGGCTGACCTAGCCCTGTCCATCAAAACACACAAGCCATGGTGAACCTGCTCCTTTCTTTCTCTTAAGTCTCTTTAAAATCAGACACACGTTCTTGAGGAGCTCAAACACCATCTTGCTCTCTTGATAATGGCATTTTCAGAGACACAGTTCACTGTTGTTTAGAAAAGATAACCGTGGTATAACTTTAGAAGTTACAAAAAAAGGATCAGTGATTGTATACAGTATAAGCTTTTGGAAACCAGACACAGTAGAATATATTGTAAAAGCCCAAATGACCTTGTTGTAAAAGTGTAGCCTAATGTAAGGTCAACAGGCTTGTCCATTAATTATTAAGTCATCTGTAAAAACCATGCATGACATCAGATCTTCCATCTAGTAAGTCTTTATGTACATTATCAACAGCTGGTTTTATCATTTTGGAATGAAATGTAAGGAATAGACCAAAAAGCAGAGAGTATACAGGAACAGACAGAGTGATCAATGTTGTACTCACAGAGAGATGATCCCAGGGGGAAAGCTCTTGGGGATAGCCTTGGTATCCACACAGAAGGCACTGTCTTTGGTGCAGGAGCAGGTGACAGGACAACGGGGGATTTTGGGGACCCTCTTGGCCCCTGTCTCCCACACCAGGCAGAGAAGCAGACTTAGGCCGGCCAACAGCCTCAGCCATTCCGGGACCCTTCTCGATCCGGCATCCAGCATATTTCCTCTTTGGATGGACTGATGGACAGGGGCTAGTGACAAAGACTGCTGAGCCTCAAGAAGTTGGGTTTTCTCTGGTTACCTTGTAGCAGCAGCAGTAGTAGTGTTGATGCTGAGATATCAAATGACTGAAGATTTGGAGAGGCAGTTCAAAAGAGAGAGAAGCAGAGAGTGAGAGAGCAGAGCCAGAGAGGGGGCATATTCACTGTGTATGTGTGTGTGTGTGTGCTCTGCAGCTTCCCTGGATGTGTGTGTGTTCTCCCTAGAGCTGCGGTCAGAACGCAGACTGCGGGAGTGAGGCTGCAATTCCCCGCGTTAGGACCTGTACGCAGCACTGCTGACTGAATTATTTACTATCTCACAGAAGCCTTAAAAATATGGCCAGAGAGGCAGCCAGGCAGGGGGAGGGGAGAGGAGAGGAGCAACAAGGGCAGTAGCTGGGAGGGAATGGAAGGGTGAGGAGGCTCTGGGATCTTCACACTCTGCGGCGGACACACACAGCTTGACAGTATACAGACACCAAAATCAGAAATAAGACTTTTGAAACAATACTTTACCAAGTTATATTTTTATATGAAAGTTAATTTGTATTGTAAAACATGTACTGTATATCACATGAATCAGCAATTTACAGTTTGTTCAGATTTCAGATGGAGGCACAACACATTTGGCCTCTTACTTTTATTTACACGTAGGCCAACGTGTGCAGATCTGGAGGATGCTCCGGAGCATAAACAACCCATATTAGAACCTATAGAATTTCATTGAATCCTTTAGAATCTGAAAATATGGAAAACAGAGTTGCATACCCACACAGTGGAGCTGTTGGCCATATAATGGAGCTGTGTGGCTCCAGCAGCCAGTAGTTTGGTGGCAGCCATGAGAGGAGACAGAGCTGCAGTGCCAGGCACAGCCAGCTTTCCCACGCATCAACACTGTTTTCACGAACAGATAGCAACCACCTTTGAGTCTGCTGGGTACTGTCTACAATTATCATGTTGCCTAGGTCCCAACACGCTGCTCTGTTTCAGACAGGCAATAATAGAGGAATTCTATGTGGTGTTCAACAGTGCTCCATTCTATCCCATTTCCACTCCAGGGACAATTTAACTATAGGGCATCAATATTCAGTGTACATATCAGGAAACATTTACATTGGTAGGAAAAAGACGAGAAACACTGCCATGTCAACTAACTACAAATCAAATCAAATCCAATTTTATTTGTCACATACACATGGTTAGCAGATGTTAATGCGAGTGTAGCGAAATGCTTGTGCTTCTAGTTCCGACAATGCAGTAATAACCAACAAGTAATCTAACTAACAATTCCTAATCTACTGTCTTATACACAGTGTAAGGGGATAAAGAATATGTACATAAGGATATATGAATGAGTGATGGTACAGAGCAGCATAGGCAAGATACAGTAGATGGTATCGAGTACAGTATATACATGTGAGATGAGTATGTAAACAAAGTGGCATAGTTAAAGTGGCTAGTGATGCATATGAGATGAATAATGTAGGGTAAGTAACATTATATAAGGTAGCATTGTTTAAAGTGGCTAGTGATATATTTACATCATTTCCCATCAATTCCCATTATTAAAGTGGCTGGAGTTGAGTCAGTGTCAGTGTGTAGGCAGCAGCCACTCAATGTTAGTGGTGGCTGTTTAACAGTCTGATGGCCTTGAGATAGAAGCTGTTTTTCAGTCTCTCGGTCCCAGCTTTGATGCACCTGTACTGACCTCGCCTTCTGGATGATAGCAGGGTGAACAGGCAGTGGCTCGGGTGGTAGATGTCCTTGATGATCTTTATGGCCTTCCTGCA
Source organism: Oncorhynchus masou masou (assembly GCF_036934945.1). Lineage (NCBI taxonomy): Eukaryota > Metazoa > Chordata > Actinopteri > Salmoniformes > Salmonidae > Oncorhynchus > Oncorhynchus masou. The sequence continues at coordinate 28,667,098 of NC_088212.1, read as the reverse complement.
ACATCGGGTGGTGTAGGTGTCCTGGAGGGCAGGTAGTTTGCCCCCGATGATGCGTTGTGCAGACCTCACTACCCTCTGGAGAGCCTTACGGTTGAGGGCGGAGCAGTTGCCGTACCAGGCGGTGATACAGCCCGCCAGGATGCTCTCGATTGTGCATCTGTAGAAGTTTGTGAGTGCTTTTGGTGACAAGCCGAATTTCTTCAGCCTCCTGAGGTTGAAGAGGCGCTGCTGCGCCTTCTTCACGATGCTGTCTGTGTGAGTGGACCAATTCAGTTTGTCTGTGATGTGTATGCCGAGGAACTTAAAACTTGCTACTCTCTCCACTACTGTTCCATCGATGTGGATAGGAGGGTGTTCCCTCTGCTGTTTCCTGAAGTCCACAATCATCTCCTTAGTTTTGTTGACGTTCAGTGTGAGGTTATTTTCCTGACACCACACTCCGAGGGCCCTCACCTCCTCCCTGTAGGCCGTCTCGTCGTTGTTGGTAATCAAGCCTACCACTGTTGTGTCGTCCGCAAACTTGATGATTGAGTTGGAGGCGTGCGTGGCCACGCAGTCGTGGGTGAACAGGGAGTACAGGAGAGGGCTCAGAACGCACCCTTGTGGGGCCCCAGTGTTGAGGATCAGCGGGGAGGAGATGTTGTTACCTACCCTCACCACCTGGGGCGGCCCGTCAGGAAGTCCAGTACCCAGTTGCACAGGGCGGGGTCGAGACCCAGGGTCTCGAGCTTGATGACGAGCTTGGAGGGTACTATGGTGTTGAATGCCGAGCTGTAGTCGATGAACAGCATTCTCACATAGGTATTCCTCTTGTCCAGATGGGTTAGGGCAGTGTGCAGTGTGGTTGAGATTGCATCGTCTGTGGACCTATTTGAGCGGTAAGCAAATTGGAGTGGGTCTAGGGTGTCAGGTAGGGTGGAGGTGATATGGTCCTTGACTAGTCTCTCAAAGCACTTCATGATGACGGAAGTGAGTTCTACGGGGCGGTAGTCGTTTAGCTCAGTTACCTTAGCTTTCTTGGGAACAGGAACGATGGTGGCCCTCTTGAAGCATGTGGGAACAGCAGACTGGTATAGGGATTGATTGAATATGTCCGTAAACACACCAGCCAGCTGGTCTGCGCATGCTCTGAGGGCGCGGCTGGGGATGCCGTCTGGGCCTGCAGCCTTGCGAGGGTTAACACGTTTAAATGTTTTACTCACCTCGGCTGCAGTGAAGGAGAGACAGCATTTTTCCGTTGCAGGCAGTGTCAGTGGCACTGTATTGTCCTCAAAGCGGGCAAAAAAGTTATTTAGTCTGCCTGGGAGCAAGACATCCTGGTACGTGACTGGGCTGGATTTCTTCCTGTAGTCCGTGATTGACTGTAGACCCTGCCACATGCCTCTTGTGTCTGAGCCGTTGAATTGGGATTCTACTTTGTCTCTGTACTGACGCTTAGCTTGTTTGATAGCCTTACGGAGGGAATAGCTGCATTGTTTGTATTCAGTCATGTTACCAGACACCTTGCCCTGATTGAAAGCAGTGGTTTGCGCTTTCAGTATCACACGAATGCTGCCATCAATCCAAGGTTTCTGGTTAGGGAATGTTTTAATCGTTGCTATGGGAACGACATCTTCAACGCACGTTCTAATGAACTCGCACACCGAATCAGCGTATTCGTCAATGTTGTTATTTGACGCAATACGAAACATGTCCCAGTCCACGTGATGGAAGCAGTCTTGGAGTGTGGAGTCAGCTTGGTCGGACCAGCGTTGGACAGACCTCAGCGTGGGAGCTTCTTTTTTTAGCTTTTGTCTGTAGGCAGGTATCAGCAAAATGGAGTCGTGCTCAGCTTTTCCGAAAGGGGGGCGGGGCAGGGCCTTATATGCGTCGCGGAAGTTAGAGTAACAGTGATCCAACTGCTGCTAAATCAACGTGGTCTCAGGGCAATTCATATTATTGTGTACGTAAATCTGACACCCCATTTACTATGATATATTGAGTTACGTTAGTTTACATTATGAATGGAATAGCAGTTGTAAAATATTATACGGCTGTCTCTGAGACCAGGTTGATTGTTGTGCTGCAACAACAAAGGAAAATTATGGGGGAAATTTGTATTGAAAGTTAGGGTAACCAAAACGACAAAGTTTAGGTGAATTTATGTAGCATGTAAGGTGATTGGGCTACATTTAGAATAAAGGGAAGGGTTAGCACCCATCCTCCCAGACCTCCCTGTTTTCATCTCTGTCTAAAGTAACTAGTAGGTATCATACGTAAAGTATGTTTCATTTGGCTCTGAGACCAGGTTGCAAAAACAGCAAACATTTACAGCAACTGATCTACTACCTTTGCATTCAATGGTATTGTTTGTATGTGTGTTATTAATTACATCTTCATAAAAATATTTGTTTACCCCTTTAAAGTCTACCTGGAAGATACTTTAGAGTTGATAAAATGGCACTGTCAGGTTTTTAAGTCACTACTGCCTCCCTGCTCCAGCCCTATATCTCATGTCATCTAGCATACATTGAGGGGAAAAAAACATTACTAACACCTGCTCTTTCCATGACAGACTGACCAGGTGAATCCAGGTCAAAGCTATGATCCCTTATTGATGTCACTTGTTAAATCCACTTCAATCAGTGTAGAGGAGACAGGTTAAACAAATATGTTTAAGCCTTGAAACAATTGAGACATGGATTGTGTATGTGAACCATTCAGAGGGTGAATGGCCAAGACAAAATATTTAAGTGCCTTTGAACGAGGTATGATAGTAGGTGCCAGGCTCACCAGTTTGTGTCAAGAACTGCAACACTGATGGGTTTTTCATGCTCAACAGCTTCCCGTGTGTATCAAGAATGGTCCATCACCCAAAGGACATCCAGCCAACTTGACACAACTGTGGGAAGCATTGGAGTCAACATGTGCCAGCATCCCTGTGGAGCGCTTTCGACACCTAGAGGGGCTGTAACACAGTTTATGCTGTCTAAAGCCCTGTTTATACCTGGTGCTAACATGCATCATTTGTCTTGATCTTGTTCACTTTCTGATTGTGCCCACATGTTTTGACAGGTGTAGACAATAAAAAACACATTGTGATGGTACGCAATGTATATGGATGTGTATGGATATCTCGTATGTAGACAGATGTGGAGAGTAAAACCATTTCCATAATTTTCCTGCCTTCTAAAATCATTGACAGGTGGCAACATGGACATATGGCATCAGTGTCTTAAAAAATGTACATTTTGAAATAATATCTGACAAATTATTTGCATACAGGAAAATCTGGTCACAATGCAGGCAGTGGGTGGATAAAAAACATTAGCACCATCTGTAGACGCATGTCTGAAAAAGTGGCCACAATCAGAATGTAAACAAGATCAGGACAAAGGACCCATGTTAGCGCCAAGTATAAGCGAAGCATAAAATAAATAACAATGAGAACATTCTAACAACGTTTGAGTGTGGAGAGTGCCATACTTTAGACAAAACAGGCTGCCTGCTTTAGAGCACAGCAGCAGACATGAGGAGAAAACTTTGAGATTAGACGTGTTCCTACAAGCACAGCAGCTTTCTCTGTCCAGTCAGCACGTCGCCAACAGTTATAGCATAAACAGTTGTGCTTTTGGACTTCAACATTTCGGCTTTCCTGCATTTGAGATCGAAATCTAAAGACCTTGGAATAGAAGCAGTTTACGGTGTAAAGTCTGGCAAGTTTAGAGTTCAGAGCTACAGAGCCCTCTTTTCTTCTCTACCAGACTGTGCTCCTCCCCCACCATTCCCCCTCCTGTGTGGCACGTGTATTCTAAATTAAAGCTATTCAACTCTCTGTTGAAGCCTTTTCAGTGACCTCATTGCCCTGGCCTGTTACCTGTGGGGATCAGACATGTTTGGATAACTGCTACTGTGCGTCACTGGCATGACTCAGTGTTTAACATTGACTTTTTAAAATTCATATTCTAACCCACATCCGAAGCCAGGGCCAAGCAGCCTGAAGAAGGCTCTCTGTCCTTGCTGCCATGTGTCTGGCTTTCACAGCCTCCCTCTGGCTACATATGAAGTAAGATGCTTCCTGTTTCACCTCAGTTACTGTTGTGCTCTCGGAAAATCCAGCTGTCCCAGGTAATGCATTTGCACAGGTGGTCTCACTCAGCCATGTTCAGACTCCACTTAGACATATGCACATAAGTGTCACTAGCTATGCTACGGAGAAACTTCTCAAAGTAATACCAGCAACATAGTAATTCCAGTACAGTAAGTCTTCTGTACGCCCAAATTAAACTAGTCTGGTTGGAAATGTTTCCCAAAGTGGATATAAAAAGGCAGTGGTGCCAGCCAGCCACAAACTAACAGCCAGGGAGTTTACGTCTCCCATCAATAAAATGAATCCTTACCTTATTGTAACATGCTAATAGAGCCGAAAGATAAAGTCCTGAAGGAGCAACAGCATCCCCAATGAGTCGGGTGCAAATGCATCCTACCACTTAACCAGGTGACCAAGAAATCAAATAAGGTAATTGTTTTTAACAGGTCGCGTCTGACAATTCTATCACTTTTGATGACTGTCTTTATCAGCCAAGTCAAATGTAAAAATACAATTAAAAATAAGCTTCAGATTATTTCATATTAGGCAATACAGGTGAAAACTGAGGATAAAACCTGCTTGCTGCAGAGCAGATTACATTTTAGGGGTGCAGCAGGTAGGTTGTAATGCTCATGCTCTGCAGAAAGGGGATATGACCCTTTGTTTTGTGACAGAAATCCTATCAAATAAAAAACCATAACAAAACCCTTTTTCAAACAGAAGTCTAATACTGTATGTTGTCTTGCTGGGGCTCAGTTACACATAGGAAGGCATTTCAGTCAGGCACTCTCATCCCGACTCAATTCAATTAAAGAGCTTACAAAGATATATGGCTTAGGGCAGGCCAAGTGATCTGATTAGTTCTGAAAACAACGACCCTGCTGTGATTCATTCCCTTCCCAATCTCGTCACTCACTCTGACTAGCAGAGGGAACATGCAAAGGGCTCGCTGCAGCCAGCCGGGAAATAGAACCAAGTTGAGAAATGCGCCCTGGGGTAGGCTAGAGTATCGTCCAGGAGACATGTGACACTATCCACACCAATCTGTCACACCATCAATAACTGGTGTGTCAAATAGCTCAAAGAAACTGGGTAGGACGGATGGGAGGTACCACAATGGGCATGTCTGCCAACCTTTTGAACTTTTATTGACTAGATTTGCATCTTCGGTTTTTGTAGGATTCAGACAGTGTAACAGATGATAAAAGATGGTGATGTAGAGGAGGATGTAGATGGTTACACTAGGATGAACAGAAACCTGGCATTAATGGAAAACAGAAGCACATAGTAAATAAAGGGCAAACACCCAACCTGAAATACTCCAAACACTACAGCGTTACACAATTAGCAAATACAGGTGCATTTATATGTACAACAATCAAAATCTACATAACGATACAAAGTAAATACCTTTGCCGCCACACACCACATTCATGCAATACGGAGTCAATAACTAATCTCTAGTGGTCCGTGCTGATTGGTTTAAAAAGGATGAAGTATTTAAAGTGGGAGCCCCAGCTTTTTTTCAGATTGACATGATCGTTCTTAATGAGCTTCGATTGAGTGGTATGGCAACCCCCCCACCCCCTCCCAGGTAGGTGGAGAGTGGGAGGGTTTTTGTACATGGTGTCTTCATCTTTTACTGGGAAAACAGATTACTATTGTCATATACCACTGAAGCTCTAAGTAAACAACTTTAATCAATCTCGTGTCCATCCAGATCTCAATTTCCACCCCCTTTCCAAGATAGTGAGTTCGGGCATTTCTGTTGAGCAGCATTTTGATGTTGATATTTTGAAACGGAATTACCAGAGGAGCTCAGAAATCCTCCAACAACCAAACATCATGTTTGTATCATAGCTTGATATCATGCAGTACTATCCAGAGCAACCATCTCCCTCCTTGAGCTGAGCCATCATAAAAGATAGGTGATATGCCTCTTGGGAGTTGGATGTGTTGAAGGAATGCATGTGCAGGTATCCTCCTGCCCATGGGGACAGAGGAGAAAGGCTTGGCACACCAGTTGATCCTATTTGATAAAGGGCCTGACAAGCCCAGATTATATGTCTTAGCCTGGAGGAGGTGTCTGACTCATTCCAACGCAGAAGAAAGTTGATCCGGTGAGAAAGAAGAGGGGCCATGCCTGCAGGCATCACTTTTGTGAAGAGGCCAACACGCCTTGTCAACCTGACACAGCCATCTGCTGGTAGCTTTACACCCACCTACACAAAACCACTGTCCTCCATCTCCTCTTCCCCAACCACACCCATACTACCAGACTCCATAAATGCTTGAGTCAAGTAGCTTCTTGCCATAGTGTCCCCTCCAGTCCAACCTCTTTCACAGTCATAATCCCTCATTTATGGAATTAATTAGTCACCAAATGTTTTTACAAAAGATAGACTTGAAAACATTTGGCATTTTCAGTGGCTATTAATAGGTGATGGAATGTCACTGCATGCGTTAGTTTCCCTGTTCTCTGTCTCTCTGTGACGTGTGAATGTCAGGGTTTATTCTTTCACTTTTGAGCACAAGACTACTTCCATGATGAACATGGAGGGAGGAGCAGGGCAGGAAGTGAGAGACAATACTGTGACGGCCAGTGAGGGACAACCTAACTGACTGTTGGGGTTAGTGTAGAGCAAGGCCTTTCCTGGACAGGCCTTGCTCTACGCTAAACCCTATTGTCAGTTCTGTCCCAGGGCACTGGCGGCTTGTCACAGACACAGCCATCCCACAGACATAGGCCCAGTCGTCAACAGAGACCCCAGACCCCTGCCAACAGCTGTCATATTGACCTCTGTATGCTGTTAGAGATTCTACACTATACTGATGAGACTGCTGCTTTCTTTATCCTTTTGTTTTGAAAACATTTACATCATAAAAATGACATATAATGTACCACTGCAAACTATGTTGCAAGAACTGAACTACACCCAAAAACCACAATGGCCACAGTCGGATAAAAACCCAGACGATCATCAACTCCTAACCCTCAATAAGAGGATGGAGAAACAACCCACCAGACAAAGTAAAATATATAATTTCTGACGTTATTTTAGGATTCAAAACATTACTGAGTAATTCACAGCCCACATTTTTCTCCCTTGTTTGTGCTTCAAAATGGTTATTTTGATTCGTCTGTGTTGGTTACAGTTCATTATAGGTGACATGGTTTTAGTGGCTGTTGAAGAGCTCTAACAGCTCTGACAGCACAGTGCCCCCACACTCTGGAAAGTGCCAGTGCCCCCCTTGCTCTGGACACTGCCCCCTTCACTATGGGCAGTGCCCCTCTCGCTCTGGACACTGCCCCCTTCACTATGGGCAGTGCCCCTCTCGCTCTGGACACTGCCCACTTCACTATGGGCAGTGCCCCCCTCGCTCTAGGCAGTGCCCCCCTCATTCTGTGGGCCCTGCATGTGTAGACACTCTGCCTTTAAGACAGGAGACAGGGCTCAGTCTCCTCCACAACACATAGCAGATGGAAGCTGGCCGAATTGATATTCATGAGCCCCTGCATTGTCCCACTCCCTTTTGTTCCCTTCTACCCCTCATGTGCAATGACAACCCCCTCCACTTTTCTCCTCCCTTGTTCCCATAAATAATTGTCTCAATTGCAATGAAACAGCCAGAGGCGCACAACAACAGGCTGATGTCACCACTCCTCTCTCTGGTGGAGGCTTTAATAAGCAGGTTTTCCCCCGCCACCTTCCCAAGCCTCACTCTCAGTTGAAGCTGAGTAATGATGGCTGATTGACAATGCGTCACCTCTGTGGGGAATCTGCAAGGTGAAGAGCAGGTCATCTGTCAGTCCTGACAGGCCACAAATTGTGGACAATAATGGAGGTTTTCTGTAGCTTGAAAAAAACCACAGAGACAAGGAGCCCAAACTTCAATAAATCAAGACAACTTAAATGAACAAGAAAATAAATCAATTCATCTGAGTCCCCGCAGTCATGGTCAGTGTTAAAACACCAATGACTAAACCAGCACTGTGTGAAATCATTACGCATCTTAAATCAGAGGCTAAAGCAGTTATTTAAACAAATATTTCCCAGACTTTAAATGAAGACTCATTATTGACTGTTATTTCTCACACTCTTGCTTGTATTCTCAGTCTCAAAGACTCCATTGTGAAAAAAACTGCATAGACCAACATATGCTGGTCACTACTGCTGGTTTTGCTGGTGACCAGCCTTCGCTGTGTTTTGGACACTGGTGACCAGCATATGCTGGTATGCTGGTTAACAGCATACCAACATAAACTGGTCACCAGTAAATGTTTACTTACGAGCCCCTAACTAACAATGCAGTTTAAAAAAAATACAGATAAGAATAAGAAATAAAAGTAACAAGTAATTAAAGAGCAGAAGTCATTAGAGACAGTAGTGGCAACATTACGTACAAAATAAGTAATTTTTTATTTGACAAAAAACACAAATAAACAAACTAAAAAACAAAATCGATTGGGGACACATAAACGTCTGCCTTCTTCTCCGGGACCATTATTACCAGGCCTGCCAGTGACATAATGCAGGCTTGCAAATGTAATTCCTATTGGAATCCAGAAAGTGGGGATATCCAACAGTTGAAACTTCTATTCACCCACAATCTGTATTCAGAATGACTGGCAGAGTTAGAAAGACAAATAAAAGAGACTACCTAAACTGGAGCAATCATTTCAGTAACGGAGTAAGTCCAACTAACAGATTGGATTAGTAACAAGATTTGTTATTTATCTTTGTGTAGCATAAAATTAATTAATCAATCAATATTTTCCACCATAATTTGCAAATAAATTCATTAAAAATCCTACAATGTGATTTTCTGGATTTTTTTTCTCATTTTGTCTGTCATAGTTGAAGTGTACCTATGATGAAAATTACAGGCCTCTAATCATTTTAAGTGGGAGAACTTGAACAATTGGTGGTTGACTAAATACTTTTTTGCCCCACTCTATTAGCCTTTAACCTACTCTGTTGTTGATGATTTTGTTGTCATGGAGGACTTATTGGTCTCATTGCTTGGAGTTGAAAAATAAATGCTACTCTCGTGGAATGCCATGCTTTGAGCACTACTGAAGTGCTATTTGCATGTGAAAAATGTATTCCAAACGCTGCATTTGGTATAGCCCTTCGTGTAGCCAACAAAAGCCTATTCCTGCTCTTTTCCCACAATCCATCAAACGCATTTGGTGTGTTAGACGTCTCTGACTTGTGGTCAGACTCGCTCAGGCGGAACAAACTTACATTTACGACCTTTTTACCATACGGATTTGAAAGATATTCAGAAAACTGAAAAGGTGTCAGATTGCTTTTGCAAATATCCTTTCTGAATTTAAAAGCAATCCTAGAAGTAATCTAGTTTTTCAAAAGTATCTAATCTTTTCACAGTATTATTGCTTGTGATATACCAGATTACAGTTAGTTTTTTATAATCAGTTACAAGTAAGAGATTAATCCGTTATTCCCCAACCCTGCTGTTCCGACCAGTTTGACATTTTGACTGGTCTGATGCTGGCTTTTTCAGCAGGGTCAAAAGCACATCCAAATAACAACAATGAACAATAAACGATGCTTGAAGACATCATCCAGTGTAGCCTGTATACCAAAACAAACAGATATTAAACACTAGTCTTATTTTAACACGGTGCTCATAAATCAGATGCACCCCAAGCCAGTATGAAACTATTAGTAGAGCCCTGATCATATCACTGTTGCTGTACTGAACACTAACTAATTAACTTTGCCCCACCCAACTCTTCCTGGACCATCTGTCAGAAGTGATAATACCATCCACTTAATTGCATCGGCCTTCTTAGCGATGCACCATTAGCCGGCTATAAACGAAGGTTCCAGGGGTCCAAGGTTCCAGGGGTCCATATGGAGCCCTTGATGGTCACAGCCACAGCACACGGATGTCCTTTTATTGGTACACGTTCCCAGGGATTAATACAATTCCACACAAAACAAATCAACATTCAAGTGACATCATTGGCCTCAGAATCCAGGAAGGGAACAGAGGTGGCTTCTCATTTCCTGGTTAAAGACTAATGAGAGGCAATGTCCCTGGAAAAGCCTTTTCTGATAATAGGGCCATTTGAAACTGTCACTTAATCCCCTCTCCAGTACTAGTCCTTAGTTACCATTCATATTTCAGTTCAAGTACACTGGCCTGAAGGATGAAATAGCTCACACAGAATCAAAACCCCAACTCGTTCTTGCATCCTTTCCCCTTTAGCAATGATATACAGTAGGTACTAAAGGCTAGATCCATTGACCCCAGCAGTAAAAGCTAGCTCTTAACAGGGAACAGGAATTGTCCCTCTGTGTGACTGGTTTAAGCCTGTTGCGTGGAAACAGCAATCCAGGTGATGCATCAGTCCATGGCAGGAAGCCAGAGGGGAAGCCAGAGGCAGATATCAGGGTCGGTGGAGGCTGATGGATGGAGCTGGAGAGCCAGCCAAACCAAGCCATTCACACTGCAATAAATGACATGTTTACAGCTGCCCATGGCTCTCTGCACTAGTAGACATTTCTTCTGGTGTCAGCAGCACATTATCATATTTAATCACCCCCAGTAACCTGAGCTAAATGGGGAGGAGATTGAAGTGACTATCGCTCTCGCTCTGTAAACACGATTTATATCACAAACAACAAAATCAAGATATTTACAGACCCGTTTATTAAGTTTTTTCAAACTGAGCTTTAAATTAAGAGTTTTTCAATAGCATTTTATTTGATGTAACTTTTACAATGACACAAGCTCTGAAAACAAATGGGTCTCCTGGTAGAAGCATGGAGGGGATCAGTTCATTACATGGCAGGCATGCACAATGAAAGTGCATGGTGTTTTCTGAAGCATATCATTCTGCTTTTATTATAAGCATGGTTAACTAGAAAAATGTACAGCTGTGATCATACTTAAAATAAACGACCGATCATCAATGAGAAGAGGTACATAAAAGACGGACACCCTCACACAGGCACAAACTACTACAGCATGGATTTCAGTGAGAGAACATTGCTGGTTTCTCTAATCGACATCAACTGCGGACGTGGAGCTAAGAATAACGCTGTATTGCAGGTTGACATGAAAAACAAATATACGTAGAATGTTTCCACTAATGGTTAAGCGGCTGATTGATTAAAGGGAAAAAAGCAAAGCTGACAAAGAATTGAGACAGCAAAAACTGGCCATGTAATATTCAATACAATTTAAAAGTAATTTCATGTAGCAAACTCCCCTATGGATTATACTGAAATGGATCAAACATTAGCATCCTTGTACAAAAACAAAACAAATATGGTAATAAAAACAAGAACATTGTAAATATATATATATTCTTATTAATGCCTAACTGTATTTACAAGGACATACTTGTTTGAAAGAATAACTGACCACTGACCCAACATACACCACATAACCAAAAGTATGTGGACAGCTGCTCGTCGAACATCTCATTCCAAAATCAAGGGCGTGAATATGCAGTTGTTCCCCCCTTTGCTGCTAAAACAGCGTCCACTCTTTTTGGAAGACATTGCACTAGATGTTGGAACATTGCTGCGGAGACTTGCGTCCATTCAGCCACAAGAGCATTAGTAAAGTCAGGCACTGATGTTGGGCGATTAGGCCTGGCTCGCAGTCGACATTCCAATTCATTCCAAAGGTGTTCGATGGGGTTGAGGTCAGGGTTCTGTGCAGGCCAGTCAAGTTCTTCCACACCGATCTCGACAAACCATTCCTGTATGGACCTCGCTTTGTGCACAGGGGCATTGTCATGCTGAAACAGGAAAGAGCCTTCCCAAACTGTTGCCACAAAGTTGGAAGCACAGAATCGTGTAGAATGTTTGTATGCTGTAGCGTTAATATTTCCCTTCACTGGAACTAAGGGGCCAAGCCCGAACCATGAAAAACAGCCCAGACCATTATTCCTCCTCCACCAAGCTTTACAGTTGGCACTATGCATTGGGGCAGATAGCGTTCTCCTGGCATCCGCCAAACCCAAATTAGTCCGCCGGACTGCCAGGTGTGAATCGTGATTCATCACTCCAGAGAACGCGTTTCCAATGCTCCAGAGTCCAATGGGGGCGAGCTTTACACCACTCCAGCCGATGCTTGGCATTGCGCATGTTGAGCTTAGGCTTGAGTGCGGCTGCTCGGGCCATGGAAACCCATTTCATGAAGCTCCCGACAAACAGTTATTGTGCTGACGTTGCTTCCAGAGGCAGTTTGGAACTTGATAGTGAGTGTTGCAACCAAGGACCGAGGATTTTTACACGCTTCAGCACTCCCATTCTGTGAGCTTGTGTGTTCTACCACTTCACGGCTGAGCCGTTGTTGCTCCTAGACATTTCCACTTTACAATAACAGCACTTACAGTTGACCGGGGGCCACTCTAGCAGATCAGAAATGTGATAACGTAACATGTTGGAAAGGTGGCATCCTATGACGGTGCCACGTTGAAAGTCACTGAGCTCTTCAGTAAGGCCATTCTACTGCTGATGTTTGTCTATGAAGATTACATGGCTGTGTGCTCGATTTTATACACCGGACAGCAACAGATGTGGATGAAATGGCCGAATCCACTCATTTGAAAGCATGCCCACATACTTTTGTATATATAGTGTATACAATGTATGAATGTCCCTTGGTAATATATTCTCTAGAATTGGTCATTTATTATTGATTAACAAATACAACAGACATAATTCTAACTCTGATCCATCCATTTCATAATCCTTTCAATTCAATCCTGTCTGTTTCCCTTGTTCAGTGGAATGCTCAGAGTAGAGAAATTAGTGAGTGTTTCTTTCTCCTGCACTGTTTGACACACACAGAAAGAAAATCCCAGCAATACAAAGTGCCCTGAAAACATTTCCACCTCAACCACGAGCCAGCAAACTGCCTTGAGTTCTTGATGCCCTACCGGTCGGTTTAAACATTTCCGAAGTAAGCCCGTCACAATCTCCACTGGTGTGTTACCTAGTCTCTGTGAGGGTGGGAAATATCCATACTAGGCCAATTGTGCAGAGGAGAACACAGGAAAAGGAATATTTGGTATTTGAGGGGAGTGAGGTATCAGCGTTTCTTGATGGCCACCCCGTTGGAGTGGGGAGGGAACTTTGGCAGGCAGGGCTCCTCAGCACCAGCATCGTGGGAGAAGACCGAGTCCTCGCCCGAGGAGCAGGTGGAGCTGCGTGTGTCAGGGTAGCTGGGGGAATACTGGTCCAGAGGCACAGACAGCTCCAAGTACTCCTGCAAACACATACAGATGGCATTTATGAGAGAAGATTAGACACTGGCCAGAACAGTCATATCTGGCTTTGGATATCATTACGTTTACACCCACATACAGACAAGTGGCTTAAATGTGAAGTAAAAACATTAACATTTTGCATTTACTCCTGACAGTAACATGAGGGTATCAGCTCTGTTGACTGTGTGAACTGCTGAGGTGTGCTCAAATGTGGGGACTCACCTGGTTGGACGTCATGGCCAGGGTGCGGTCCAGGTCTTCCACCAGCTGTTTGAACGTGGGCCGGTGAGAGGGAACAGCATGCCAGCAGTCCCTCATCATCATGTATCTTTGGGAGGGGGGAGAAATGTAGAAAATAGAGCGGGAGAGAAGGAGAGCGGGAAAGGTAGATAATTCTGCTGCTGGCTTGTGTCAATATCTTTACTGCGGCGTCCCTGAGCCCTGGGACAGTATCTTTACTGCTGAGTCCCTGAGCTCTGGGACAGTATCTTTACTGCGGCGTCCCTGAGCTCTGGGACAGTATCTTTACTGCTGCGTCCCTGAGCTCTGGAACAGTATCTTTACTGCTGCATCCCTGAGCTCTGGGACAGTATCTTTACTGCGGCGTCCCTGAGCTCTGGGACAGTATCTTTACTGCTGCGTCCCTGAGCTCTGGAACAGTATCTTTAGCTGGGACAGTATCTTTACTGCGTCCCTGAGCTCTGGGACAGTATCTTTACTGCGGCGTCCCTGAGCTCTGGGACAGTATCTTTACTGCGGCGTCCCTGAGCTCTGGGACAGTATCTTTACTGCGGCGTCCCTGAGCTCTGGGACAGTATCTTTACTGCGGCGTCCCTGAGCTCTGGGACGGTATCTTTACTGCTCTGGGACGTCCCTGAGCTCTGGGACGGTATCTTTAGCTGGGACGGCGTCCCACTGGGAGCTCTGGGGCGTCCCTGAGCACTGGGACAGTATCTTTACTGCGGCGTCCCTGAGCTCTGGGACGGTATCTTTACTGCGGCGTCCCTGAGCACTGGGACAGTATCTTTACTGCGGCGTCCCTGAGCACTGGGACAGTATCTTTACTGCGGCGTCCCTGAGCACTGGGACAGTATCTTTACTGCGGCATCCCTGAGCACTGGGACAGTATCTTTACTGCGGCATCCCTGAGCACTGGGACAGTATCTTCACTGCGGCGTCCCTGAGCTCTGGGACAATATCTTTACTGCGGCGTCCCTGAGCTCTGGGACAATATCTTTACTGCGGCGTCCCTGAGCTCTGGGATAATCCCATAGTATCCATTCTAATGATAAAACACTGAGGAAGGGGGCTTACAGTTCATGGGTGCAGGTGGAGGGCTTGTCCATGCGGTGGCCCTCCTTCAGCAGCTTGAACAATTCCTCCACAGGAACCCCCGGGTACGGCGAGCCCCCCAGTGTGAAGATCTCCCACAGCAGCACCCCGAAAGACCATCTGCAGAGTCAGATGAACAAACCCGTCAGTCAACACACAGGTTACGTGAATCTGACCAACTTCTGCACATTCCAACAAATAGTAAAGGTGCATCTATTCCATACTCACACATCACTTTGGTGTGTGTATATCCGGTCAAATAGAGCTTCTGGGGCCATCCACTTGACTGGCAAACGACCCTGTGGGTTAAATGCTAGTGTAAATTGGCTTATTTACAAAGGAGATGGAATAAGGTAAGGGGAAGCAATTCTCACATGAATTTGCATGGCTGAGGTAGGTAATGTAATTAGTAGCACACTCACATTGGTGGTCTTCTTATAGTAATCAATATGGTGGATATCTCTGGCCAGGCCAAAGTCTGCGATCTTCATCACATTGTCCTCAGTCACCAGTACGTTGCGGGCAGCCAGGTCTCTGTGGATACACTGTACACAGACACATAAGAACTAGGTCTAGCTGGCCCAGCACATACACTGCATCTTTACTGTACTATACTCAACTGTGCTGATGTACGTAGAGTCGGATCCTGATGTTACCTTCTTAGAGGACAGGTACTCCATGCCGCGGGCCACCTGGTAGGCACAGGACACCAGGTCTTTGATAGACATGTTCTCTATGGGCACCTGGTCAGGGTTGTAGCAGTACTCCATGCCTGGTGGACGCCGAGCTCTCAGGTACTCCCGGAGGTTTCCCTTGGAGGCATACTCCACAATAACATAGAGAGGACCTGGGGAGGGAGGGGGAGACAAGCGTCACTCACTATTCAACACCACTAGAGGATGTGGCATTTAGAATAACTTTGTGACATCTGACACAAGACAGACGGATAGGAGCAAAATGGCATTTCAAGCGGTGAGGAAGGATTTCATTGAGGGGTGGAAGGGTCATAGTGAGAGTTAAGCTCTGAATTATAACCAACAGCTGTATCTTTCTCCTAACATGTCACACACACAGAGAGAGAAGACTAATGGTGTATTCTGGACAGCCATTTTGTGGTCAGGGAAAAAAACACATTAAAATCACAGAATTAAGACTCTACAAAATATAAATAAAGAACAAGAAAAATATAGATTATGTCTGTTAACACATGTACTCAAGTGTTTAAACAAAATCTACATCACTATCTATAGTAAATGCATTGACTTGAAAACAGTTTGCCAAAAAATGTGAGTTTGTATTTCAAACCAAGCCGGTGAGAATAATCTGTGCAATGCTATCAGATTCCTACAGTAACTTCTACTAGAACTTCTCAAGGGACGAGGTGGAACAAAAACCAGCCTTGTGTCGAGGACAGAAATCTCTGCAATGTTCACAGGGTCAGAACACAGTGCATGGTGCCAGGGCTTGTCAGTGAAGATTTGAAAGATATGGCAACCCTGGCAGCAGCTGTGGTCAT
This sequence comes from Oncorhynchus masou masou, assembly GCF_036934945.1. Lineage (NCBI taxonomy): Eukaryota > Metazoa > Chordata > Actinopteri > Salmoniformes > Salmonidae > Oncorhynchus > Oncorhynchus masou. Next base: position 28,650,922 of record NC_088212.1, on the reverse strand, counting down.
CTCAAACTGAAAGCTAGGTGTCAGAATCCCTTACTCATAACATTGGACACATTTCTGCATGCTGATCTGAACATGCTGTTAAACAACTGAACAATGCAAGGGTCTCAAAACACCAATTTCTTCCTCAAAATTAAACGTTTTCAGCATTTCTGAATGAAAGATTTGAAGGGAAGAAGAGGGGGACACACCAAATTTTCCTCAAAATTAAACATGTTTTCAGCATTTCTGAATGAAAGATTTGAAGGGAAGAAGAGAGGGGGGGGGGGTATGTGCCAGTGTGAGACCTACCATCCTGGGTACAGGCTCCCAGCAGGTTAATGATGTTCTTGTGCTTCCCAATGATCTTCATCATCTCCATTTCAGAGATAAGATCTGACAGGTCTTTCTCTGTAGCATCAGCTGAGGGGAGGAAAGAAATTCCATTTGGTTTTACTCATATAATTCACTCAATCCTGAAACCTCTATGATTTGCAAATAATAAAGAATTCCCATGTACAGTAAATCAATCCAGGTTTGTAAAAAACGAAGTAGATTATACTACACAAAATGATTTCAAAGTACATTTACAAAACTATTTAAAAATGTTTCAAAGGCACCACCTATACGCAATAGGCTACGGACAGTCTACTTCCAGAGGGACATTCAGGTAGTGGGGAAGGGGGGGGGGGGTCAGTCTGGAGATAAAGGCAGCACATAAATTGTTATTTTCCTACATTCCCACCCCCACTCATCACAGTCACATATCCCAAGTCAGGGGGTTCTCATACATTTTTACTCTGGTCTCCCATTTACAGCGGCCAGGAGCCCGTAGCAGATGCCTCTTTTGTCTGTGCATCACGGCTCGGAGTAAAACTCTCCTCCCATCTTGTAATTATGGTTGTGGCTTTCTGCTACCTTCTATGCTCCTTTTAAATAACTTCCCAACATGCAGTATAGGAGACCCAGCCATGTGCCCAAATCACAGGTTCGATATGGTTTATGAGGGGGGAAAAAAACGACTTACATTTGAGCATCTTCACGGCCACTTTGGTGATCCTGTTTGGCTTCTCTTTGTCCATCCCTACAGCCTCTCCCATCACCACCTGGCCAAAGCAGCCTTCTCCCAAGGGTTTCCCCAGCACCAGTCTGAGTGGGTCAAAGGGTGAGGAAGAAACAAACAAATTTGAGAGGATTGTGACAGACAGGCAATTTTCCCATTCAAAGGTGTGTTATGTGATGTCTGTATTTGATAGGTGTGTTCCAGTCATCTGGGTACCGGTCTCTGGGCAGCTCCCAGCGTGGATCCTGGGGCAACTCGTACTCAGACACCCCAGACAGCATAGGAGAGCCGCTGGATGAGAGGCGGGAGGGCCGCACCAACATCACCCCGGAGTGGAGGGAGGAGCTAGAGTCCACTGACACCTGGAATACAGAAGCCTGCTGTTACTCTCTCATAGTGGAGCCAGGAAAGGAACAACAGACAGAAAGATGTCCAGTGTGGACAGAAAGTAAATGTACAGTTTGTTAAACCCCCAAAATGTTACTGAAATAAGTCTGTAGACACAATGTCACAACTAATTGATTCTAGTGGAAGCAGAGAGCAGGATGGAACGAACACCTGCCCTCTACTCACACCAACCTGCGTCAGCCCATGGGCTCTTTGGGGAACCAGAAGCTCAAGGAATTAATGTTTTTTTTATTTTCACAATATAATGAACACTTCCATTTGAAAATAAAAATTTGAAGATGCCATAAAGATTACACTAAATGGGATGAGAATACTACAAAGAGCAAGAAAATGTATAAAGATTTCAAACCCCCTATCTACTTTCTGTTACCTGTCTGCGCAGAGGGATGCTTTTAGCCAGCTTGTGGACAGCCAGCTGACTGCTGAAGTCACTCTTCTTGGACGAGCTGCGCATCTTTAAGATGATGGCCATGGCCACCATGACAGCAATGAGGAAGAAGCCCACACAGTAGATCAGCACTTCCAGGTAGGTTTGGTTGGGTGGTGGAGAAGGGGGGACTGCTGGATGAGGGCAACGCGATAGGATAGGTGGCAGGAGGTCAGCCACACTGGGTCAAATTGCAACTACAGAGGTCCATGCATTCTCAAATACCAATCACACTTTCACCACACACAGGCATGTAACACACACAATCACCCTGATACGTTCACTAAGACCACTCAGCTGACATGTACAGAAAAACAGAGCCCTTGACACCACTGGCACAAAGCGCAGAGCACAAACTCCTATTGTGGCACCACAATCACTTCTTTCAGGCATAGGGTTTTACTCCACATTCTTTTCCAGTGTGAGCCGCAGCTATATTCTCAACAGCCAAGTTCTCTTGAGTTGGGACAAACCCAAATATATTACACAGAGCCTTTTGCAAACTGATGAGCATTAAACCGGATGTACATTAAAATATACTAACTTGAATGTATTTATTTGTGTGCAAAGGCTCTGTTTTTAAGGAGAACATATATCACAGGCAACAAAAAAAAACATGCCATTGAACACCGACACATTTTAAACATGTTCAATAGTAAGTTAAGTTAAATTATTTGTCTAAAGTAAAATGTCCCATTCTGACTTCCTTAGGGCACATAAAATGGTGGTGCTGCATAAAAACCCAGTTTTAAATGGCTTGTGTGGTGGTTGTTGGTACAAACAATTTTCATTATGATTTCCTTGTAATTACAAAATTTGACATTGACTCATGATAAGGAGCAAACCACCCAGGTATTGAAGTAGACTAGACACAAAATATAACATTTGTTTAATCAAAAATCTACTTATCTCCAATTCAGAACAGTGTTGTAATGTTTTGCAATATAGATTCAAATCATCATATTAGACGTTTCTTTTTTTACCTCGCTTTCCAAAAAACACCAGAATGATACCAACACCAGCAACACAAGTGAGCTGCCCTTGTGTCTAGAGGCTGAATGACAAGCAGCTTGATAATTGGACAAATTCCAACCCTGAGGAATGAGCCGTCCACTACAGTGGGCCAATTATCAAAGCTAGCCTTAAGAGCAGGCTTTGTCCTCACAGCAGGAAATGACATCAGGGATATATGTCATTTGCAGTGCTTGTCAGAAAACATTAGCCTTACACATAATCAAATGTAAACACCATATTGAAACCAGAATGGGAGAGACATAGGTTTGAGTAAAACACCAACAGTACTGCCAAACAACCCCTTTTCAATGTGAAACTTCATCTTAAAGCAATAAAGTAGAAGTGCATTGTAAAGTTAAAAAGTTAACGTGGAAAAATGACAAATAATTTATGAAATTGGCCAAATAATGTTAATTGTAGTAATTCATTTTTATTCTACTTTCCAATATTGAGGGTATAAACACTTGAACTTTACTATTCAAGGCTTGTCAGTTGAGGTCAGTACTTTCTATGGGTCAGATAGGGTGTTTGGCATTCTGTTATTCCATAAAACAGAAGACAGAGGGGAAACATTTCTCAACATGGACCATACTGTCCCATCCAGAAAGGTTGGATGGGCCTGGAACATGGCTTACAGGGTGAGGGTGAAGGTTAGTAGCACAACTTGGCCTGGCTTCCACACACATTTACATTGTTCACTGAAGTAGGGTCTACAGAGACCATATTCAGAGAAATGTGGAAAGCGGATGACCAGGCCAAAGGGGAGGAGGAGGAAGGAAAGGAGGAAGTAGAGATCAGAGGAGAGAACCATTGATACCTTTAACAACGGACAACCATGCAGAGTGATGAGATAACCCGATAGAATTGCCCGCCAAGCAGGTATACTCCCCAGCGTCATCAAAAGACACATTCCTCAGTTGGAGGATTTCCATTTCCTTGTCCGTGGTGTTAAGGCCAGCAGTCTAGAAAAGGACAATAGAAGCAGACCCGACAAGAGGCCCAGAGGGAAAAGGGAGGCATGAGTAAAAGATTCTGAAAAGAGAAAAAATTCTGGTAGTGGAGGGGACAGGACAGAGGGCAGCTGGGGTGTTCATCCCCCCCCCCTCTCAGTCCAACACCATCCCCCCTACCAAGAGTAAAAATCCACACTGCCATTAGAGGGCACTGACAGAATCAGCCCTCCAGTCAGTTAGTGGAGGAGCTAGTTAGGTAGAGACCGCACCACAGCACTGAACCCCTTCACTGTACCATCACCATTTGAGGAGAAGCAGGGACGGACATCCCATACCCTATAGACTCATCTCTACATGCAAGAGATGAGCTACATGGAAAACCCCTCAGCAGAGCACACTCACTCAAGACCACACACACTTCACCATACAACAAATCCACAAGAAAAAAAAAGGAGCTCATCGAAAGATGGAACGGCTGAGTAAGACAGATGAAAAGCAGTGGGGGGAAAAACAAGGCAGTAATAGGAGCATAAGACTTTGAAGGGTGAGGGAGTGAAAGTAATAGCAGTGGATGGTAGGAGAAGCCCTTATTTGGATGGCACGGGAGAGGCATGGGGCAGGGAAGAGAAAGCAGTCCAACATAAACGAAGACTAAACACATTCAACCGCTCTGCTGGGAATTTTCCATAGAGTCATTTACAGTCAGGAGCACCGAGGAGGGATAGAGGGAGGGAGCGAGGGAGGAAAGAAACAGCTGAGGTTGTCCCTAAATAAGTCCCTACGTCTCCAGGTGGTCCTAACAGCCCTTGGCTGAGGCTCTCTGTGTGCTCTGAGCTACTGCTGCTACATGGGGCGGTTACCTTGGGCCTCATGCCTGATGACGGTCAGCCAGGCTGACTGATTGGCCTCGCCTATATAATTGGACACTTTACATATATACTCCCCGCTCTCCTCCTCAGTGACATTGTAGAGGGTCAACACCTGAGTGTCCGAGCTATTAACCCCAGAGTGCTGCAAACAAAAACAAGTCACGTGCAACAAGTCAATGAGGTTGTAACAAACATTTAAATCAGATTGAGGGGTCAAAAAGCAATTGTCTCTGTTGAATGAGATCACAATCATTTGTTAGTGTGGACTTTTCTCTGTCAAGCATAGAGTTTTACTCAACAGGGCACAGGAAACTACCTCTTACATAGAGGGATCATATCCTAGGAGAGGGATACTACACTGCTCAAAAAAATAAAGGGAATACTTAAACCACACACTGTAACTCCAAGTTAATCACACTTCTGTGAAATCAAACTGTCCACTTAAGGAAGCAACACTGATTGACAATAAATGTCACATGCTGTTGTGCAAATGGAATAGACAACAGGTGGAAATTATAGGCAAATAGCAAGACACCCACAATAAAGGAGTGGTTCTACAGGTGGTGACCACAGACCACTTCTCAGTTCCTATGCTTCCTGGCTGATGTTTTGGTCACTTTTGAATGCTGGCGGTGCTTTCACTCTAGTGGTAGCATGAGACGGAGTCTACAACCCACACAAGTGGCTCAGGTAGTGCAGCTCATCCAGGATGGCACATCAATGCGAGCTGTGGCAAGAAGGTTTGCTGTGTCTGTCAGCGTAGTGTCCAGAGCATGGAGGCGCTACCAGGAGACAGGCCAGTACATCAGGAGACGTGGAGGAGGCTGTAGGAGGGCAACAGCCCAGCAGCAGGACCGCTACCTCCGCCTTTGTGCAAGGAGGAGCAGGAGGAGCACTGCCAGAGCCCTGCAAAATGACCTCCAGCAGGCCACAAATGTGCATGTGTCTGCTCAAACGGTCAGAAACATACTACATGAGGGTGGTATGAGGGCCCGACTTCCACAGGTGGGGGTTGTGCTTACAGCCCAACACCGTGCAGGACGTTTGGCATTTGCCAGAGAACACCAAGATTGGCAAATTCGCCACTGGCGCCCTGTGCTCTTCACAGATGATAGCAGGTTCACACTGAGCACATGTGACAGACGTGACAGAGTCTGGAGACGCCGTGGAGAACGTTCTGCTGCCTGCAACATCCTCCAGCATGACCGGTTTGGCGGTGGGTCAGTCATGGTGTGGGGTGGCATTTCTTTGGGGGCCGCACAGCCCTCCATGTGCTCGCCAGAGGTAGCCTGACTGCCATTAGGTACCGAGATGAGATCCTCAGACCCCTTGTGAGACCATATGCTGGTGCGGTTGGCCCTGGGTTCCTCCTAATGCAAGACAATGCTAGACCTCATGTGGCTGGAGTGTGTCAGCAGTTCCTGCAAGAGGAAGGCATTGATGCTATGGACTGGCCCGCCCGTTCCCCAGACCTGAATCCAATTGAGCACATCTGGGACAGCATGTCTCGCTCCATCCACCAACGCCACGTTGCACCACAGACTGTCCAGGAGTTGGCGGATGCTTTAGTCCAGGTCTGGGAGGAGATCCCTCAGGAGACCATCCGCCACCTCATCAGAAGCATGCCCAGGCGTTGTAGGGAGGTCATACAGGCACATGGAGGCCACACACACTACTGAGCCTCATTTTGATTTGTTTTAAGGACATCACATCAAAGTTGGATCAGTCTATAGTGAGGTTTTCCACTTTAATTTTGAGTGTGACTCCAAATCCAGACCTCCATGGGTTGATAAATTTGATTTCCATTGATAATTTGTGTGATTTTGTTGTCAGGACATTCAACTATGTAAAGAAAAAAGTATTTAATAAGAATATTTCATTCATTCAGATCTAGGATGTGTTCTTTTAGTGTTCTCTTTATTTTTTTGAGCAGTGTATTTTCCAGCCTGTCAGACAACCTTGAATTGATAGAATAGAGAAGACACAATGAAACTGATACAATGAAAATTATAAACTAGATTTAATTTAAATCTAATACGGTTTGGCTGTATTCTCCAAGTATTACATGGGTTGCCATCTGTTCGTAAATTCACCCTGGAGTGCGCTCTGGGCATTCGTAAATACAGAATGTTGGCAGATTGTCTGTTCCTAAATTCTGAGCGTTTTGATCTTGAAGTGTTTTGATCTTGCCTACGTTTACTGACACCGGTCATATTCAACTGGTGTTCCGTGTTCGTAAATTCATCAGTTACTCTGCGCTCTGGCACAGTCAGACGAGAGTGCTTTGAAATCTGGAGTAGATAGCCAGAGTGAATTTACGAACACACCCATAACCTACATTTTATCACCTTTTGTTCCAGACTGAAAATAATACTTGCAGCCATGTGGTGTGTACAGTCTGGTGGACTCAGTCCGTGCACTGCGAACCCCTACCTTGAGGACACGGACGTAGGGTAAGCCATCAGGGCCCACGCGGCTTCCATTGACCTCGATGTGCTTCAGCCACTGGATGTGAGGCTGGGGGTCGCTGAACACCTTACACTCAAACTCCACATCACTGCCCACCACCGCAGTGTTATTGGCTGGCAGTCCCGCCTGCAGGATGGGTCTGTGGGGGGAACGCTCTGCGACACAGACACACGTCAACCACATAAGAAGACATGTCAACCACATACTTGTTGAAAATCCTAGTGGTTATTGCAACAGAAATACCTTGGTAAAAACAACAATGGATTATCATTGAGGAAAAAACTGCTTGGTGATTTGATGATGTTTCTAGTTCATTCCAGTAATGAATAGGGATTGAGGCATGGCTGAACTAGGAGAGTAACAGGCAACAGGAAGAGGACAGCTCTGTCAGTAGAGCCTGATCTAGGCCAGGTTACAAGGTTACCCTGATCTCATGTCATTTCACTACTTAAATATGGTAAGCTTTACAGCCAGGGATATAACTGTTCCCCTACTACTCTGTCGCCTGTATAATTGTTGCCATTTGGCCCAAATGACTGGAAACACAAGCTTGCAGACAAGTTTGAAGCCGCTGCCCTGAAAGAAATGTTCTCTGGGCGCCCTTTTGATGACTGATAACTCCCCCAACCGTACTAATGAGCCCAGCATCTGGCAGGGAAACAACTTGTCAGGCTTCGGTTGCTTTCCTGATACAGAGATCAGTGTGGTGCTTTGCACACATTTTGTAGAATTACACTCAGTCTCCAAAATGATCTCACAGCTGATCAAGGTTGGGGAGTGAAGTCACGCCAACCCCGGGCCCAGCCACAAATATCCCAGGAGACACCACTGTCTGTGGTGGAGCTTTGATTTATAGAACCAATGGAGCGTGAGTAAGTCACAGGGCAGGTCCAGGGGGGAATATTAATTTCACCCTTTTACACAGCTCCATCGACAGAGCCACAACGCAAACAAGGTTCATTTAAAAAAAGAAAAGAAAAAAAAAGAAAAGAGAGACTCATTTAAAAGACCATGTGACTCTCCTTGGAAAAAGGGACACCATTACTTCAATTACTAGGGCCTAGTATTGTAAACCATTAGCTATATTGAACCAACAACACACTTAGGCTCCATGGATATCCAATCGATGATTAAACCAGGGGAATGGTTTAGGCTTCGGGATGCTTAACAAGACATTTCACCTTTACAACGACCCCGAGAAGAGACTCACCGACAACATCCAGCTGGTATGTGTGGTTAATGCTTCCATGTTGGTTTTCTACTACACAGGTGTAGTTTCCTTTGTCGGATGGCACTACAGACTCCATGATTATGGTCCACATGTGTTCTCGAACCTACAAATTGGAGAAGAGGAAGGTTCAATATTTTGTCAGAGGAGGAAGTATGGAAGGCACTTGAAGATGACAGCTGGTCCAACCAAAGCACTAAGACTTAAATAAATCTCCAAGACTTGTTTAGATTCTAAAAAAAGGCTGTAAAGCCAGCCTGATTCATAAGTTCATTTCTTGAATGATTATTTTCTCTGACATTGGGATTTACATAACCCCTCAAGAGCACATTTAATTCTGCTAGTTAATATTTCCCCATTTTGTACAAATAACTAACGAGTTCAATGATGTCTAATGAAATCCAGATCAAAATATATTTTTCCCCCATGGGAAGGAGGAGGAACTATCAGGATACTATTTTCCATGCTGTATAAAACTATTGTGGTCCATTGCTTGAGGAATAGTACATTAATGCACTATTGGAAACATATTGAGGCTGGGAAACTGTTTTTTGGTGGTTACATGACTTGTATGTCACAACATGTTCCGGGAAAAACTATGGTTGACTACAGTCAGGTTACAGCCCATGT